>NC_092879.1:40768535-41493620 GCF_028372415.1 Notamacropus eugenii | reverse complement strand
AGAGCTCCAAGTCTATGATCCTGTGATTCCGTGTTGATCCCTGTGTGCCTTGAATAGTACAACAGCTGACTTTCCTGCGACTGGTCTCTTCTCTCTTCTAACCCACCAAATTCTCTTCCAAATTCTCTTTTTCTTAGGCTAAATTTAAAATCACAGCACCTCAAAATACTAATGTCTGGAGGAGGCAGCCCTGACATGTCCTGAATGTCTGGGCATAGTCAGCCTGATTATCTGTGTGTGCAAAACTACAACAAAACCCCAGATATGCAAATAGGATTTTTTTCTTAGAGAGAACCTGTGATTCGTTCCATTGATGGAACCCTGCAGATCCGAATCTGCTCTGCTACAGCTGCCTGAGGCACTAAAGGATGAAGCAACCATACCCAGGGTGTCCAAACCAGGATGTGTGAGAGGTTAAGACTTGAATACAGGTCTTCCTGGCTCTGAGACCAGCTCTCTACCCACTAAGCAATACTGCTTTTCATGGAACTGTTTACAGAATGCTTTAGGACTTCTGGAGAGGCAACATAGTATAACAGATTGCATACTGGACTTGGAGGCAGAAAGATTGGATTCAAATCCTCCCTCTGACACTAACTGTATCATCATTGGCAAGTCCTCTAGAATCTATAACTTCAGTTTCTCCCTCTGTAAAATAAGGGAGTTTGTTGGATTCATTGGACTCTAAGATTCCATCCAGCCCTAAATCTCTAAACCTCTTACTTAGTTTTTAGCAGCTTCTTCTAAGTCCACCGTGCTTTCGTTGTGAGACCTGAAGGCACGTGCAGGGAAAAGTGTGCATGCTTTGCTTTCAGAACTGAGGCTTGCAGTGAAGTTGCGGGATGCAATGTGGGCAAGCACTGCCAGAAGCACCTTGGATTTGTTATGCACTTGTTTTTGAATTCATTTTTGGTCCTTGCATGTTCAGAAACCTTTTACCGTTGTCAAATTTTTCTCAACCCACGGTTTAAGAAGCACTGCCTATGGGATAGGGTTTGCTTGTTTTCTGATCATTTTCCTTCCAGATATGTGTGACAGGAGAAGACTCCAGACTCATTCTCAAGGTAACACTGCAGTCAGGGTGATAACCTAAGTAGTCCCCATGGCTTGGAGGACCTTGAAAGAAGGAGGGTTTCTCTGATGGGTAGCTGTTTGTTTTCCAAAATCAAACATTCCTTCTTAGATTTTGCTTGAGGTTATGGAATTTACGTTTTGGCCTCTGACTGCAGGTCAGTGGTCAAGTTGAGAGGAGAACTCAGGGTCCCACTGTCCTAGTCCATAGCTTAATCCTCATTTTTAGACATCCACACTTCACTTAGTAAGTGAGGAATTAGGGGAAAAATAGTGGGAAAAAAATCTTGTCTTAGAACTGACAAATTGTAGTTTGAATAAGCTTCCTCTAAAACACAGCTCTTCTTTTCCCAGTGTTATCTACTGATCTAAGATCATAGGATCCTAGTTCTAGATCTGAAAGGGACCTCAGAGGTCATCAAGTCCAATCTCATTTTATGAAGGAGGAAACTGAGGTATAGGGAGGGGAAGTGACTTTGCTGAGGCCACACAGATATAGTAAGGGGAAGAGCTGAGCTTGAAACCTCATTTCTGTTAGTTATTTCACATTCAGTATTCTTTCCACTGCACCTACATTGGAGATAAATAGAGTAAACCTTAAAGGAAAGACCCCAGAGCAAAGATACACAGGAAAACATTTTATTTACACGTTCTAGAGAAGGTGAAATTCGATCCAAAACATGAATCCTTGAGACTTTTGCTTAAATAGAAATGTTGGAAGTACCAGAACATTTTTTTTTTTATTTTAGGGGAGGAAGAATGTTTCTAAAGTAACTTGGATGTGGCTTAAATGAATTCTGAATAAATATAAAAATATCGATTATTTTTCCCTAATAGCTGACTTTTGAATGATCACAGCTACCAATATCCAAGTTCAAATAAGGGTCTTGCTTTATTCGTTTTACTGCATGGAACTCTGAAAAGGACTTTAGAGAACATGAACTGGATTTGTCCTTAAAGAATCTCAGAGAAATTCTAAGGAAAATATTAAGTGGGCCTTTCACATGCAGAAAAACTAGTCTCTTGCTAATTCTGTGCCTTCTGCCGCCCAGAGAAGGACCTTGAATCAAAGAATGGTCCTTCAGTCAGTGATATCAATAGGAATCAAATAACATGACTGATGCTTTTGACAGATGGCCACAGACTGATCCTACCAAGTTAATAATGTTTCCCATAAATCTCTCAATGATATCTACAGAAGAATTCTACTAAGGTGATAAATGGTTCAAGCAGATACAGAAGAACTCCTTTTGTTGGCTACATTTTTCATCACATAAATCTCACTATGAGTTATTATAAAAGTAAAACATTTTATGTCAAGATTGCCCTAAGAGTGATTTGTTTTTACATCTAATTTCTTGATTAAAAAAAAAAAACTTTTCTCTAACTTGGACAATTAAAAGGAGACCTGGGCCATGAAATAATTGATTATTGATGAGATTGTCTGTTGGTAATATTTATTTTGAAAATAGTTTTGGTAAAGAAGGGAACTGCCTCCTCAGATAAATGGGAGCTGTATCCAGCTAAGGAGACATAGAGTTGGTGAGTTTCAAAGCTCAGGTGACACCTTCTATGTGAAGCCTTTTCTGATATTGCCCTCTCCTCACCTCTGCCAAAATGACTTTGTACGTATCAGTTCCATATATAGTCATTTATATGTGTACACATTATTTCTCCGAATAGAATATTAACTCCTTGATGGCAAGGACTAATTTCAGTTTTATCCTTGTATCCCTAGTGCCTAAGATAGTGTCAGATATATAGTAGGCACTTAAATACATTTTGGTTGACTGTGAGCCATGCCTTCTCTTTGTCCCAATGTGTCCCAGCTGAATGTAACCACTGAGCTCCTGCATGAGTTGGGCCACATATAATCAGTGGGGATGGGATGTGTTGGGGAAAAAAGATGAGTTGGTATATCTGTATTGACCAAAATATAACAAAAGTTTGATCCAGTTTTCCTTCAATTAGTGTACAAAGCTATCCACCACTCTAAATCATTACCAAGATTGAATTTGGACGTGGATAGCAGTGAAGACCTGAATCAGACAGATGGGAACAAGTGAATAATCAACTTCATTCTGAAGCACTGAAGTAGATGCTCACTAATTATTTGTTGAGCAAATGAAATTTTCCCTAGTTTGCACATAAACCAGTAAAGAAGTTTTGTTTTGTTTTTTTTTAAATAGTGCAAGACACAGGATATTATAGACTCATTGTGTACTAGAGATGAATGTGGGACCTTTGAGATTATCTGTTTCAGTCTCCTCACTTTAGAAAGGAGGGAACTGAGTTCTAGGGAGGGGTAAGGGACTCAAGGAACCATGCTACCTCATTGACTCCATTTTATGAATGAGGAAACTTGGGATGAGAGAGTTTAAGGCCTTGTTTAATCTCTAATCAAACTATGAGTAAATTCTTTTTTTCTAATGATTTAATCTGATTAATAATAATTTTTTTGGTGCAGTGGAAAGGGCATAGGATTTGGAGTTATAGGACTCCAGTACAAATCTTGGCCTTGCTGCTCACTGTATAGCATTGGACAAGTCACTTCCCCTCTCTGGACCTCAGTTTCTTCATCTGTAAGATAAGGGGTTCAGATTTGGTGGCCTCCAAGGACCCCTTTAGCTCTAGATTTTGGCAATATAACCACTAAATAGTTGCACAAGTAGTGGATCGGGGGCTCTCAAAGGCATAGTATTATGCAAAAAGACTGGCAGACTTTGATGGAATTAGCAAGGGAGTTAAAAAAAAAAGAATGACCACATGTACTTAAAATTAAACTGCAAAAATACTAGTCTTTTGAGTTGTAACCAGGAGGGTGGGGAAGTTTCATGTCATGTGACTATCTTATGCTCTTCTTGTGGAAAAGATGAAGAGATGGGAACAAAATGATAATACATTTAGATGACTTTGGAAGTGAATGAATGACCAGCCTGGGAGTAGTCAGTGGTTCCATATCATCTTGGAAGGAAATCTCCAGCAGAGGTCCTCAGCACTAGATCTGGAGTCAAAGGATGGGACCAAAGAATCCTGGCAGTGCCCCTCTTACTACATCTGTGACCTTGAGCACTATTCTTTCCTTCTCTCTTCAGGCCTCAGTTTCCACTTCTGTAAAGTAGGGTATTGAATTTGATGACCTTCTAGATCTGACATTCTGCAATCTTTCCATGCTTGTTCTCAATGAGCACTGCTGATTAAAGACACAATCCAAGTCCGTTCCCTAAATATCCAGTCTTTTTGCATGAGAGATAACTATATTTTCTCTTCTTCTTACAGGATCCGGCTGGGATATTCGAACTAGTGCAAGTGGTTGGAAATGGTACCTATGGACAAGTCTATAAGGTTTGCTATATTTTCATTCCTTTGACATTTCTTAGTAAAAATCATTGCAATAACCTGACAATAACATAATGTAAAATCAGCCTTCCTAAGTTTTGACTTGCTTTGTTTGGCAACAGCGTGGAGATCAATCTCCTTGGACAGGAAGAGGGAGAAATACTTAATGAATTCTACACTCACTCTCTCTTGCTAAGCCTACTTGACTCCAGTCAAGTATTTTTGGGATCTTCTATGCACTGGCTACAGCGCCCCCCCCCCCCCCCCAAACCAAACTATATTAATTAAAGACAATTAATGAGAATTATCAAGGACCTACACTATCAAGGGAAATGCCGGACTCAATGCAAATGTACAAACCTGTCCAAAATCCTTCTTACATAATGAAGATCGAATTTGAAAAAGAAACATAAAGTAGAGGCTATTCAAGTCTCCCTGAAAGGAAGGTTGAAATGGACACCTGTCATATGGGCACTTGGGAAGAGTGAAAGAGCAAAGGAAAGGCAATAAGGCTCACTTAAAAAAGGGGTGAAATAAGTTAGAGTGGAGGAGAGGAGGAAAGTTTGTCTCTGGTGGGGAAGAGAAGCAGAGCTGAGAGAATGGAGTTCCCAAGCTCCAGCACCCTTGGCTGTTACACAGAAACGAAAGGAGGAGCAAAGCGAAGAGGCTGCTGTTCTCGTAAGCAACCAGGAGGGGGCGAGAGAGCGAGAGCGAGAGCATGAGAGCTGATCCAAGCTTCTGCTCTTTATCTTAATTGTGGGGGGTGGGGGGGAAGAAAAAAACCACCACCACCCAAGGACAAGAGAGACCTCAGAAAACCTGTCTGAAAGCCCTATCTACAGTGGGTAAGTTATATCTTCCCCCTTGCTAGGATCCAGGTTTGTTCCTTAGCTCTTCCCCCAAAGGTAACACAATATCTTATCTTTTACATTCCACATTTTGCCAGCTCTGAAGGGCAGTGGAGGTGGTTACCTTCTTCCAAAGAAGGAATTGGTTTTGACCTTGGGAGGTGGGGAGGGACTATTAAGAAAAATAAGAAATGACAAGCCTCCTCAATCCAGTCTATAAGGTTCATGAGGAACCACAATTTTGAATCTGAGGCAGCTTGCCTTGTAGAAAACCAGTGTCCTCAGTCCACGACCTGTTGGGGTCCATGAGACATTTTACTGGCTACAGCTAAGGGAGGGAGGGGCAATGTTAATCGGCCCCCACTCCCATTCCAGATGACAAGAAGGTAACTTGGAGTCAGTTGTTAACTACAATATTGCCAAGGATAGCTGAGCAGGCAGGCCCGAAACACTTAATCTCTCTGAAGGAGGAATCAAAGCAAGCTTGCTCAGCAGAATGAGTGATAGCTGGCAATGCTCATCATTCCCAAAGGAGAGTCCTAGGGAGCTTAAAGAAGAAACTATCACAATCCATTTCAAAAATGGAATGCAGTCTTCTCTCTCCCAACCTTCCAAAAGTTTCTTTTGTTTTGGTGGATGTCTATGTATTCAAAGACTCTTAAGTGAGAAGTCTTTTGTGTTGGGACCAGTGTTGGTTGGGACCAGTATGTGCTCAGGATATATTGACTCTATACAGTAGCAGAACTCTTTCTAAGTAGTTCTGACTATAACTTTTCAGTTCAGTGAAGGTCCAGAATTATAGTCCCACCAGTCACATGACTATTTGGAGACATTGTGACTGATCACTTTGCCCACAAATCAATATTTGTAATGGTTTGGGCCAGTTGAGCTACTGCCCAAAATTGTGCTGGGAGTAAAAAAGAAACTTATTCAAGAGAAAGGCAAGTATTATGCTACAGGAATAGTTCTGAAGAAAGGATACATTCTTTATTCTGTAAATGCTCCATAAAAATTAACTTATCTAGTCATGTACATATACATATATATGCATATGTATACAGATATATTTAATATATTATTTAATGTTGGATCCTACCAGAGAGCCATGAAAATCACAACATCTTGATGTTGGAAATGACATTAGAAGTCATCTATACTGCAGTAATTCTGGAGAGGAGGATTATAGCAATTGCTTGTGTGTGTATATACATATGTGTGTATACATACACACATATGTACCTACTCACACACACATGCACACACATATACCTTGCTCAGGTTGAGAGGTATCACCTCTGAAGTGTTCGGATGGAAGTTCATATTTCTGTCTCTTATTTCCTCTATCTTCCTTTTAGACTCAGCACACATCTCCTATTCTGTAGGAGCCCTCTGTCACCCTCCACCCACACCCCACATCCCAGCTGCAACTACTGTCCCCTCTATGACTACCTGCCACATACTCTGTTTTGTAAATGCCCAGTTATTTACATGTTTCCCCCATTAGAATGGAAGCTCCTTGAGGGCAAGGACTGTTTCATTTTTATCTTGATATATTCTGGGTTTAGCACAGTATCTGCACAAAGCAAGTATTCATTTAGTAAATACCTGGCTAACTGAGAAAGGACAGAAAAACTTGGCATAGTCAGAGATGCACATTAGATTTTAGGAGAGCAGACTTCAGAGGGTTCCAAGGAAGTGCAGGTAAGGCTCCTTGGACTAAACAAAAGTCAGTCTTGGAGGAATGGAAAATTCCTAAGCTTGAAATTATAAAGGTACAAAGAGAAACAGTTCTGATCAGAAGGAAGAGGAATTGTCTGAAGAGATTAATGTGGATGCAGAGGGAAATTACCAGTCAACTTAGATGAAAAAAATGGATGGAAAATGGAAACAAACGCAGATGGGAAAGGAATAAGCATTTATATAGCACCTACTATGTGCCAGGGTCTATCCTAAGTGCTTTTTACAAGTATTATCATTTGATCCTCTCAACAACCCTGCAAGGTAGGTGCTGTTATTATCATCCCCATTTGATAATTGAAGAAATTAAGGCAAACAGGTTGGAATTTGCTCAGGGGCCCATACCTAGCAAGTGCTTGAGGATGGATTTGAATGAATCCCAGTGCTCTCTCCACTGCCACCCAGCTGCCTCCATGCAGTACAACACAATATGATGATATAGTCTTGTAAATAGTATCAAAAGTTCTAAAGGTCAGAATGAGCTGAAACTGGTAAGGATGACCAAGAACAGAGGAAAAGGTGTTTTGAAGTTTTAGGGTTTTTTTTTTTTTTTTTTTTTAAGATGGGTAGGGAGAGAGAATAAGATCAAAGAAGGCAGAGGCCTATTGCTCAGGGTGGCTGAGATGATGACAACTAATGACAGAGAGAAAGCAGAGCCACTTCCTTCTTGTTTTACTTCTATTTTCTCTGACAAGGAGAGTGACCTTTGAACTGGAAAGGACAAAGCAAAATGATGCCCAGGATAAATGAGGAGATAGAGCTCTGAGCTTCTCTTGAAGGGTTCATGACATTTGGCCCAGATGAGTTATGTTTTGGGGGTACTGAAAATATAGGCAGATGCAAATGTTGAGTGAGCCACCATCAGTGATCTTAGAAAAACCATGGAAAACGGAAGAGATTCTGAAGGATTGGAGAAGGGCAAAGGTCCTAACTTTGAAAAAAGGGAGTTGGATAGAACCCTGAAACTATAGGCCAGTGAGCACAACTTTGATTCCTGGCAAAATTCTGGAAAGTATTACTAGAAGGAGGGTTAGTGAACATCCAGATAAGGAAGCAGCAATCACAAAGAGAAGTCAGAGTTTCAGCAGGGACAAGACAGACTGCCCTTATTTCCTTTCTCTGACAGAATCCCTAAGCTAGTAGATAAAGGAAATGCTGCAGATCTAGTTTACCTAGAGTTTAGCAAAACATATGATAAAGTCTCTCCCATTCTTTTGGAAAAGATGGAGATCCGATGTGGGCTAATAGTATAATTAGGTAGATTTGGAACTAGTCAAATGGCTGGACCTAAAAAACTGCCATTAATGGTTCCATGCCATCACACAGGGAGAGCTCCAATGGAGTATATTTGAAAACTGCTCTTGCTGCCTTGACACTGAAGGAGGAAAGACATAATTTGACACAAGTGTATGTTTGTGGTAAGAAGCATATCTGGGGTGTGTGGAGGAGGGATTTGCCCATTAGGAGACCATCTTCTCTGAGAAAGGGCTGTACTTCCCAAGATTATATCACACCTCAAAGAGGGGATATATTAGACTCTAAGGCAACTAGCACCCAGTGTAGTAGGGGTTCGTAGAACCAGAGCTAGGAGAACATGGAGTTAAGAGGGAAGACTGATTATAACTCATGACTTGAGACAGAGAGCAACTCCCGCCATACAACATTGCTTCCATCTAACCTTATTTCCTTCATGGAGTGATATTTCTAAGAGTAAGGTGCTACAGAAAATAAGGAGGAGAAAGGAGTCAGATCTAAAAATTCAGTAGAAAAGAAATGAGATGTAAGAGAGAACTGAGATGGAGTGAAGGTACAAATCATGGGGTGTGAAAATGTTAATGAACTGGGAGGTCAGGCAGTATCAACATGCACATTAAAATATAAGTGTTTTGGGTAAAGAAGAAGATGGTGAGCCAGGTATTTAAGTCCTTGAGAAAGATAGGAAGCAAACTAGGGAGGATAAAAGCAGAAAAGAAAAATTATAAATCTCCATTAATTAATTAGCTAATTAATCTTCACATAAAAATATTCATTATATTAGGAATATATTATTCCTATATTACATTCCTACATTATATATATAATGTATATTATATATAACATTATAATAATATATCAGGAATATATTAGGCAGCTACAGAATTATATTCCACAGATGACATAATTATATCAAGAATTAAAGGATACTTAACCTTTAGGAAAATTATAAACATGATAGGCTATATTAATGAAGAAAATAATAAAATCACATAATTATATCAATAGATACAAAAAATCTTTGATAAAATAGAGCATTCATTCATGTTATAAATGTTGAAAGCATAAGATTTAACAAATATTTCCTTAATTTGACAAGTAATTATTATCTAAAACCAATAGTTAGCATTATCTGTAATGGAATAAGAAACCTTTTTAATATAGCAAAAGTGAAGTAAGGATGTTCATTGATGACTATTATTTGATGATAGTTCTAGAAGTGATAGTTATGACTAGGACAAGAAAACGAAATTAAGGGAATAAACATAGATGATGTGGAGGTAAAATTATCTCTTTGTAGATGATATGGTTTACTTAGAGTATCCTCAAGAATCACCTAAAATAATCAGCAATTTAGAGAGGTAGGGGATATAAAATAAAGTTCGCAAGAATAGTCAGTCTCTGTACATATTAGTAACAAAACTCAGCAGGTATAGATAGAAAAAGAAATTCCATTCAAAGTAACTAGAAGGTGCGTGTGTGTGTGTGTGTGTGTACATGTATGTGTGTGTGTGTACACAGAGAGAGAGTGAGAGAGAACTAAACATGATTTTTACAAAAATATAGAGATTCAGTGTTCATGGCTGGAATGTATTTCTATAATAACATGATGATGTTATTATCCTCACTTTACAGATAGGAAAACTAAGGCAGACAGAGCTTAAGTGGATACCCATGGTCACACAGCTAGTGTCTGAGACTGGATTTGAACTCAGCCCAGTGCCCTGTCCACTGCAGCACTGCCTAGCTGCCTCTAGAAGATGGTGCTTGAACTGTGCTTTGAGGGAAACTATGGATTTTAAGAGGTAGAAATGGAGAGGGAGGGTATTCCAGGCATGGAGGATAACCAGTGCAAAGGCACAGAGATGGGATATACAGTTCTTCTCGCTAAGTAAAGTGACTGCTTTGGCTTGACCTTTGTGCATGTGAAGGGGAGTAATATGTATTAAGTCTGGAAAGGTAAGTTGGGACCAGGTTATGAGGGGCTTTAAATACCTGTTCTTGAGTTTGTAATTGATCATAGAGGGAGCAAGAAGTTTATTAAGTAGTAGAGTGATATAGTCAGACTTGCACCTTAGGAAAATCATTTTGGCTGCTGTGTGGAGAAGACACTGGATGGGGTAGAAATGTTTCAATTGACTAATAATAAGAGGAATGCAAGTTAAACAATTCTGAGGTTTCTCCTTTTACTCATGAGATTGAGAAATTGACCCAAGACAATAATGGTAAGTATTGGAGGGGATGTGAGAAAACAGGCACACTACAGCACATTTGGTGGTGCTATGAATTGGTCTACACATTCTAGAAAACACTTTGGAATGACACTAAAAAGTAACTAAACTGTACATATACTTTGATCCAGTGATAGAATTACCAGGCATATATATCCCCAAGGAGATCAACGACAGAGGGAATGGCTGCATATATGGAGAAATATTTATAGTAATATTTTTGGTAATAGCACAGTATTGGAAGGAAATACATGCCCACTAAGGATAAAATTGTGATAAATGAATGTAACTGAATATTGTTGTGCCAGAAGAAATGATAAATATGAAGAATTCAGGAAAATTTGGAAAGATTTGTATGAACAGATACAGAGCAAAATAAGCAGAAACAGAAGAACAGTTTACAATAGATTTGGAATTGGGCATACATTTTCAAACATAGCCAGTGCCTTGATTTGTTTTGCTGAAAGGATGAAGGAAGAGTCACTGGGAAGATATAGATAGATAGATAGACAGACAGATACATAGATAGATAGATAGATAGATAGATAGATAGATAGATAGATATAGATACAGATAGATATAGATATATGGATTAAATATACACACATACATATGTTTTTTATGTATGTATGTATATATGCACATATACATAAAAGAAATGTGTATATGTATATTTAAAGCATCAATAAAACTATTTTTCTTTAAGAGGAAAGGAGAAAGACCATGGAATCAGTTGATAACAGCAACCAGGATTTAGATAGGGTGATTTACCTGGATGAAGTAAGTGGATGGAAAGAAGGAGAGGTTAAGTGACAGTAATAGTGGAGGGTCTGAAAGTGGTAGTGAAGAGCAAGGAGTATGTACTATGTACACTCCTCCTTCTGATTCAGTGTATTGGGTAGGGAGTATGACCAAGGACATAGTATCTTTTTGGGGAGCCAGGTTCCTGTGATGGCAAAAAGATGGAAAGAACAGGAAAGATGAATTCTAAGATGCAGGGAAGTTTGTTAAGAATAAAAACAGGTGTTTCAGAGGGCTCAAAGGGAGGAAGAAGTACAGAGACTTAGGAGAAACTGAGATGAGATAAATTGGCAAAAAGCTGGGGAGTGATAACAGGGAATAGGGCTCTATCCCAGGCCAAAGGAGACTTGGAATCCCAACTGGATTAAGAAAGGTGGGCATTTCCTAGGGTGGGAGTGGTTGCAGTTATTTAAATCTTGCTGAATTTCATCAAAGAGGATTTCCTTTTTTCTGTCTTTGCCCCCTTCTCTTCTCTCCATTTCTACCTGATGACACAGTGTCTAGTCATAAGAGAAACTGAGGAAGCAGAGGTGTGCTTGGAAGACTGGCCTCCCTAGTATGGATACTGGTGTTTTGTCTTCCAGAGGTTGGTTTGGAGCTTGGTGCTAATGAAGCCAAGATCCTGGGTCCAGATCCCAAATGGATTCTGTTGCTCTGCATTCTTCTATGACCACACAGAGTCCATTGCCTGCACACATGTATGCTGTAGAATGTAATGGGGGGCCAGAAGGAAGTATGTAGAAGGCTCATATTTAATGAAAAAGCAACTCAAGGTGCAGAGCATGGCCCTCATTTATGGAGGAGATAAGAACAAGAATTCTTATGTTGCTTATGGTTGTTTTTTTTTTTTCAAGTTCAAATGGGAAGGAAACCCGAAGCTTGTCACTGTCTCTTTGTGGCAGCAGGGTCTGGAGGTCTTCAGGCAGGGGCTAGCTGACCTCTAGGTGGGTATGTGGTCGAGAGGGTTCTTTTTCAGACGTGGGTTGGGCCAGCTGATTCCTTCCAACTCTGAGATTCTGAGATTCTGAGTGTGGGTTCATGACAGCCTGCCACTCACGGCATGACCCCATCTGTTGGAAATGCTTCAGCGAGCTCAACAGTTTGTTTTCAAAACACTGCTAAATGCATTGTTGCTTAATTTAATTTTGGAATCACTGCTCACCACATTTCTTTCATTTGCAAACCACAGGGGGTTAAGGGCAGGGTTGAGATTTTTGGTTGACACCCATGGGGAGGGAAGGGCAATAGAGAAGGAAAAGATACAAGTTGTACCCCTACTTACAGACCCTAAAAATGGTGGGAGCAGGACACAAGGAAAGGGGTCTTTGGGAAATGTCAGAGGAGAGAGCAGCTGAGCTTAGCAGCTGAATCTATGTAGGAGCTGTAAAAGAGAGAGTCCTTGGTCTCAGACTTGGAGGAAAGGTGAAGTGGGATTATAATCAGTGGTCATGGAAAAATTGGACAGTGTACAGGGCTTAAGAGATAAACAATTCTGCTTTCATTACATTGAGGTTGAGTTGGTAGGATAATTATACTATGGATAGAAAGCAGTCTAGAGCTTGAGAGGAATAGAGAGGAGAGATTTGGGAACTTCACAGATAATAAAAGATGTCTTTAGGCAGTATGGAGTAGTGATAGAACATTCAACTGGGAGCCAGGAAAAGAAATACTAGCTGTGTGAACCTGGGGAAATCACCTTGCCTCCCCCAACCTCAGTTTCTTCTGTTGTAAAAAGAAGGGGTTGAATTAGTTGGCCTCTGGAGTCTCTTCCAACTCTAAATCTATGATTCTTTTTGTTTTAACTAATTGAGGTTTCAGCAGCTGCTGCTAATGTCACTGATAGACCTCAGGGGTAAGTTTTTTTTCCTTTTAGTAAAAAAGAGGACTGGGATTGAGCATTTACTTGGAGGAAAGCATAAATCACTTTAGGCTAAAGAAGTGGTGTTTGTGAAAAGCCCCTATGTTGTCCAGTGGGGAAAATGAGGGATTTACAACCCTGGCGAGGGCAAGGCAGGTGGGAGATCAGTTTGAGGGTGGGGAAGCCGACAGGCTGCAGAGAAATACCAAAGCTAAGACAGCAAGCAGGAACCAAAGCCAAACCATGAGCAGCCAAAACAGGCGAAGGAAGAACCAGCCTGGAAATCTAGAAGTTCAGGGGACACGTGAAGCTCCATGCATCACAGGGAAATTGAGTGGTACTGAATGAGGATCATCTGGCCATGCTGGTCACTGCTGCCTGTGCATCTTAAAGTAGGCCCCAGTCCATCTGGGCCCAGGCAGACACCAGGCCTGAGGAATGCAATTAGAAAGGCTCGGATCCATGAAGGAATTGACATGTTTAAACCTTGGTTGGCTTCTATCCTCCTCAAAGGAAATAGAACACCTCTGAGACTACGAGCCCTCCTCCATTCTAGTAGAACACGATTTGTCTGATGCCATAGAAAATTGAAGGAAGGGAGGACATGCTAAGGTCAACTAGGAAAGAGAGAAGGGAAAAGTAAAGTAAAGGTAAACTTGGGATTCATGCTTCCACCCAAGATTTCAGAATCAAGCAGATAAGCATTTCTTAAGCACCTCTTAGGTGCTAGGCACTTAGGTGCTGAGGGTAGAGACAAACAAGAAATAATCAGTCCTTGCCTTCGTGTATATTTTCCTAATTAGAAGCTCTGACATTCTTCTATCTAACCATAAATTCCTATAGTTTTATCTCTTCCTGTGCATCATCCCTCCTAAAACTATTCTTTGCTGTCATTAAGACCTCCAGTCCATCTACCCATTAGTGTTTTTTCAAGCCATTACCTGTTCTCTGACTTCACTTTCCTTTCTCTAATCTCAAACCATAGTAGTTAGCCATTTCAGCTTTACATTGTCCTCTGCTCCCAAATCCCTTGTCCCCATATCCTATCCCAGCTCTTCAATGGGGAAATCTCAGCCCTGGATGGCTCCTGCCATCCCCTTTGTCAAACTGGAGGAAGTCTCAACTGGGCTGACTAGATATATTAGTTTCATGTTATCCAGCCCCAGCTGGCCTCTCACTGCAGGAAGGCAATCTTTTTTTTTTACTCCTCCTTATTTGATTCCCCATCTCAATGCCCACAGAAGCTATTCCAGACTTTCTCTTCCCTCTTCAAGCCTTTCACACCTTCTCTCTCCCTTCTTAGCCGAGAAACTTGACTCTTACTTTAATGAAACGATTGAGGCTACTTGATGTGATCTCCCTCTTCTCTATTTCTCTCCATCTCAAAACTCTAACATTCTCTCCACTCTCTTCTCCTTCCCTTCAGTCTCCTACAAACAGGTGACCCTTCTCCCTGCCAAGGCCAAACCCTCTACCTGTGCACTTGATCCCATCCACTCTTGTCTTCTCCAGCAGATTGCATCCTCAGTCATACTCTCTCCTCTCTAATCATCATCCTTTCTCTCTACTGGTTGCATCCCTGCTGCCTTCAGACAACCTGAGTCTCTTCCATCCTTGAAAAAAACCTTCATTAGACCTTACCATCCCCTCAAGGAGTCATCCTCTATATCTCCCTCCTTTCTCAGCTAAATTCTTTGAAAAAGCTATCTATACTTGCTACTTTTTCCTCCTCTCACTCCTCAATCCTTTGCAGTTTGGCTTCTGACCTCATCATTCTGCTCTTTCCCAAATTACCATGTGTCATAATTGCCAGGTCTCATGGTCTGTCCTCCTTCTTGGCCTATCTGCTTTATTTGATATTGTTGACCACCACCACTTCTAAGATACTCTTTTCTCCCTGGGTTTTCATGACCCTACTCCCTCCTAGTTCTCTTCCTTACTGTCCAGCTGTTTTTTCTTAGTCTCCTTTACTGAATCATCATCCCTATTACACTCTCTACCTATGGATGTTTCACAAAGCTGTGTCCTAGGCCTTCTCTTCTCCTTCTATATTCATTCTCTCAGTTACCTTATCAGTTTAATTGACATCTCTATGTAGATGATTCCATGTTTTATATCTCCAGCCCTAGATTCCTCCTTTCCCCCAGACCTTCAGTCCCATGTCACCAATTATCTGTTAGACATTTCAAACTGGATTTCTTGGAGACATCTTCAAACTTAACATGACCAAAACTGAACTTATTATCTTTCCCCCAAAACCCTCCCCTCTTCAAAACATCCCTATTTCTGCCAACCTTCCTGTGTCCATCAATCTTCTAGTCTCCCAGATGGGTAACCTTGAAATAACTTTTCACCCTCCTTCACCATGTGTGTGTGTGTGTGTATATACATACACATATATATGTATATATGTGTATGTATATACACACATATACATACACATATACATATATATGCACACACACACACACACACACACACATATATATATATAATCAGCTGCCAAATTTTGCTGTTTCTACCTCTACAATATCTTTCATCTGACCCTTTCTCTCAACTCACATGGCTACCTCATTGGTGTGGGCCCTCCACCTCTCTCCTAGCCTATTGAAACAGCCTCCCAACTGGTGTTGTGCTTAAGACCCTCCCCTCTCCAGTCCAGCCTCCACATTGCTGACAAATGAATTTTCCTTAAACCTATGTGATTCCCCTACTCAATCAACTCCATTGGCTTCCTTTTGTTTCTAAGATGAAATAGAACTGTTTTGTTGAGCTCTTCACATTGTGGCCCTGACAAATCTTTTTCTTCCGTGTTGGATGACACTCCCCCACCTGAACCTTGTGATCCAGGCTAACTGGCCTTCTTTCTGTTCCTCACACATGACACTCCATCCCCATCTCTGTGGCATTGTACTGGTTGTGCCCCATGCCAGGAATGTATTTCCTCCTTACCTCACAGAGTCCTTCCTTTCCTTGAAGGAAAAGCTTTGGTATCACCTTCTGTGTGAAGCCTTGCTTGATGTCCCAACCACTTGTGCCCTCTCTCCCAGACTACCTTGCATGTGACCACTGTGTAAATATTCCTGTTATATTTATGTTCCATATGCTCAGATATGCACTTGTACACCCAGTGTCTAGCACCCAGTAGGTAATTAATAAATGCTTGATCATTGACTATAGTAAATATAAAATATACAACAAGTAAAAAGTAAGTCCTTTAGGGAAGGGGGCACTGGCAACTCAAGGCAGGGAGTGGGGAGGGTGCAGGGTTAGAAAGGGCCTCATGTAGGTGGCACCTAGAGGAAACTAGAGATTCCAAGAGGTACACTTATGTAGAAGGCATTCCAGGTATGAGAGTCAGCCTGTGCAAAGATATGGTGACAGGACATTGAACACCAGGGATGAGGAACAGCCCTGACTGTGCGGTACATGAAGGGGAGTCATGTCTAATCAGTCTAGAAAGATAGATAGTATCCAGCCTGAGGACTTCCAATTCCGGACAGTAGAGTTTGTACTGGATCCTAAAAGCACTAGGGAGTCACTAGAATTTCTTGAGCAGGGAAAAGTCAGACTCCGACTCACACTTTAGGAAAAGAAGTGTTGCTCTCACTATGTTTGGGGAATTATCTTGGTCTAATTTGTTGAATTTTAATGGCTATATTTGGGGAACAATTTATTGTTTACTATTTGATATGAGTCAGTGATTTTAAAAGTCATCGTCTCATATCTATAGATACTCAGCCCAGTTGTGGCTCTAAAATGTATGAAGCTTTTCTAGGAAAGATTGTGTCTCACTCAATGACGTAGGAAAAAAAATAGAACCCATTTTAAACGTTTGGCTAAAAATGTCTATTTCCCAATAGAAACCAAGATGAATACATTTATAACGGGTACCCTACTCAGTTTAGATTTCCCATTGCTATTTGAGTTCGGCTCTGGGTAATATGCTCCTTGAACCCCTATTTAGTGCATTCTTTACCAATTGCCTAGGCAGGAATCATAAATCACATAATAAAATATGTCATTGGAACAAGTTTGCCAAGTAAATAGCAAGAAAAAATTAAGCAATCAAATCCTTCTCAGCTTCCCATACATGAATGAATGGGTACAATCTCCCACAGACTTGTTCACTTGTGAGGAAGAGGATAATTCCCTGGAAAATTCCCACTTGGAGGTGGGGAAGTCTTTTGGCCTTGCTGCAGTCTGTCTCGCATGGAGACAGGAAAACTCCTCCTGCCAGAATCCACATGGCTCAGCTTCTCTCAGATCCTGGGCCTCTCCAAGACTCTTGGACTCTCAGATCCTGGGCCTCTTTCATACACTGAGCTGCTCTCTTCTAGACCCTTGGCCTGTGTCAGACCCTCGGCCCCCTCAGTTCCTTGGCCTGTATAATGCCAACATTCTGCTTTCTTGCCTCCACCCTGTTCCTGCTGCCTAGTGAAAGTGTTATTACTCTGAGATGGAGACTTTCCTAGGCCACTATCATTTGGCTAGTCAACACATCTTCAGCTCTGTTGTTATAAAACCACACAATCCCCTCCCTGTTGGTGCACAAAAAGGCCACCCAAGCAGCCATGAGCCTTTGCTGACTTGTCCCTCCCAATGAAAGGCTCCCAGCTGTTAGTCTTAGTTGAGTTAGGGTGAGCTCATTCCTTTCACCTCTTTTCTTGCCTCAAGATCTAGGCAGGGTGCCCCAATGTGGTCAGCACCTCCTGCTGAAGCTTTCATTTGTCCTTCCCACCCTTGTCATGCCCCTAGTAATTGGGGGCCAGCCATGTAAATGGCGTTGACATTCTGATAAGCCACCAGAAAGTACTAGAAACCCTGGAAAAGGTCCCCTAGCATTTTTATAACACAGTAGACAATGTCAGTTGGTGGGTTGCGAGGTGGGGGGGGGGGGAGTAAAAAATATAGATGAAATAAAAATAGAAAGGTCTAGAAGAAAAGAATGATATTTTAGGATAGTTGTACAAAGTGGTCAAAATTATTTTGAGCATATATACATTAACATTTAACTGTATTTTATGTTGGCTGTAGGACTATGAATAAAGCAAAAAAGTTAAGTCTTTAAAAAACGAGTTGTACTTCCCCTTCTGTCATTGCTGACCTTGGGGATGTTTACCTTGCAGCAGGATAAACGGACCAAAGAATTCTTTGACTTTTCCAGCAAAACTCCAGATTGTTTTCCAGAATGGTTAAGCCGATACACAGCTCCACCGGCAGTTTTTGGTGTGTTTATTTCCCCCCTCAGCCCTTCCAACAATGATGGTTGCCATCATTTATCACGACGTATTACAAAGTATTCCTCGCTGCTCTCTTCGTGGTAGCGAAAAACTGGAAACAAAGTTGGTACCCATCAGTTGAGCGGATTGTGGTTTATCCACAGAATGCATTGTCATTGCGCCACAAGAAATAACAAATGTGAAGATTTCAGGGAATAGTGAAGATTTATATGAATGGATAACTGAGGAAACAGAGTAGAACTGAGAGAATAATATGCACAATGTGACTGTAGTGGCGTTAAGGAAGAGCATCTAGACCCATGAAGTTCAGATCACTTGCAGTGCTCAGTCTCGGTCATGGAGAAAAGAGGAGGAAACAGATTTCTTTTTCAGTGGTGGTGGAGGATCATGAGTGAGTTATTGCATGTGCTTTCAGGTGGCACTGTTTTTGTTGATTGGGTTTTGCTCAATTTTTTCATCATTACAAGGGAGGAATTATTTGGGAGGGGAAGTGAGACATATACCAGGCAGTGATCCTGATGTTAAATAATTACCTAGATAAAAGGGATAAATTAGAAAAAAGAAAAAAGTAGGAGCTAATAATAACAACAACACCTTCACATTTTGAGGAAAGAATGAAAAAGTAATTATGAAGTGCTTACTATGTACCAAGCACAGTGCCTGAGTACTGGATAATGATTTTACTGTAGGTGTGCAAGGGGCTGGAGTTAGGGTCAGAGTTTCAGTCACTTCATAGGTGATTCCATTATGATCTGTGAGAGCTTGAGAGACCTCCAGGTATTTGTTACTATTAAAAACTGTCCAGTGAAACCATTTTCATGCTAGGAAACAAAAGGGCAGGCATACCAGTTAGAAGAGTCCACTTGAGGCATGAAGATTTGTTTTATAAAGCATTTTCTTCCCAGAAACTCTTGGGATAAGCCCACTGGACTGCTAGCATGGGGGCTGACTGTTCAAAGCATTTAGTTTGTATATCTTGACTTCAGTTGGTTATCTCAGGTGCTAATGTGGGTAACAGCTAAAAAACTGAATGGAAGAAGTGAATTTGCCCTGGCACTATCCGGAGTGCCAAGGGGGAAGTGGAAAAGCTTACACGTTTCTATTGCTGGTGCTCTATGGGCTGCTGCCTCAAACGTACTTCTTTCCTAAAAGGCTTCTCAGTGAAAGCCAACACAAACAGCTGGTTGTGGGATGTGCAGCCATCTTTTTCCTTAGTTACCAGCACTCTGGTAGTTCTTCCATTAGCAAAGTTTGGAGAGTGAGAAAAGTCAGGGGAATTGTTTGCTTGCCATTTCTGTTGCAGAAATAAGGAAGTGGGTTGGTTAGTCCATGGATGGCCCTTTTAGACAAGTCACAACAGTGTGGTTGGTGCTAATGGCACAAATCCTGAACTCAGTCTGGAGATCTTTGAGTCCTGGCTCCAGCACTTAGCTATGTGTGATCATGAATAAGTCACTGGACTTCTTTTGGTTTATATGTAAAAAAGGGATAATCAATTCACCAACATTTAATAAGGGTGAAGGACTGGGAATACAGAGATAAAAATGAAACCATCCCTGTCCTCAAGGAGCTTCCATTGGATAACTATATCCTTCACATGGCTGTTGTGCAGAAAGCGCTTTGAGTGGAAAGGGCCCTGCCCCTGGAATCAAACCTAGCTGCGAATCCTGCTTCTGCTGGCAATTTACCTGTGTGATCTAGGACAAGTTCTTCCCCCTGGGCCTCGAGTTCCCCATCAATAAAATGAGGGGATCAGATTGGTTAGCCTCCCATGGCCCTTCCTTCCAGCTCTAGCTCCAGCAATCATATAAATATGTAAATTGTAAGCATTTTATAAATGTGAGCTGTTATTCCTAAGTTTAGGAAAAGGCAACAGAATTATTTCAGGCCCTCTTGGGGCAAAAGAGTCTTGCCACTCTCCAAGCATCACTACTACCATTTTCTACATAAATCATTACTTTCACACAGGAAAAACACCACCATTATAAAGTCAAGCTCATGAATCCTCTACATTCCTTGCCTCTGAGAGAAAAATCAAAATTAAGTGTAAAAATATGATGTGTACAAGCCAAGAGGAGGGGACAAGATGGAGACTGTTTGCTCAGGGACAGTGAAGCCAGTGTCTTGAAATACCAAGTGGTCCAGCGACCTGGGAGATCACAGTCTAATGACAAAGAAGCTTTCCTTTTAGCTGTATAGGTCAAGCAAAGTCTCTGTAGAGAATTGCTGTGGACCTAGAAATCTGTTTGCAAAATGAATTTAAAAACACACTATCTTATTTTAAATGGATGAAGAAAACTTGCTATTTGAAGGAACTGTGTGGTTCATGCTTCTATAATCAATCCATCTTTTCTCTGGTTTTAATGGAGTTGTTCCAGTGGAGACCATGAGCAATTAGATGAGCCCCCCCCCCCCCCCTTAATCAAGCTGTTGCTCTTGCAGACAGAATAGGGACCTTCCTCAAAAGGTCCCCTCTTTGCCCTCATGGAGGTAGACTGTATCCCAACATCTTGCTGAGCAGACACAGAAAATTCCTCTTGTTCTAAGTGGCTGAGCTGCAAGGTGATCTGTGACTGAGCCCTGGGGGGATAGACTCTTGTTGGAAAAGCCACTCTTTTCCTGTGGTCTCTAAAAGTAAGCTGTGAAATGGCCCAGCCCTTTATTTTCCCATGGACTTCTAGACTAGATACAGCACAGGGGGAGGGAGGTGAAAATTGCTCCTTACTCCCCCCACCCCCAGAAATGAAAAATGGTAACTTACAAGAGGAACACATATAAAGGGCTCCTTGACCTCCATTTGCTGGTCACCTTCTTCTGGCTTTTATATTTCCTTTTCTAAGCATAGGTCAGAGACTGGAGATTCCAAGGATGGACTTTGTAAGCCTTGGTAAGTTACCAGGTAGGGTAGTAGATAGAGGGCTGGACTCCCAGTGAGGCAGATCTGAGTAAGAATCCTGCTTACAGCCTTACTAGCCATGTGCCCCTGGGAAAGTCCCTTCCCTCCCCGCCCCCCCCCCCCCGCCCCCGCCCCAGACCTGTTTCCTCCTCTGCAAAATAAGGGAGTTAAACTTGATGGACTCTATGGTTCCTTCCAACTTGAGATCTGTCATCTTATGATACCATGCTTGGGAGTGGGTTGCAAAGAAATCTAGAGTCTCGGAATTGGGTTGGTGGAGAAAGGGGAAAGCTGAGCAAAAGGAATGGAAGCCATGCTGCAGAGAGGCCAGACAAGTGGACCTTGCTTAGAGTTGCCCAGATAGCACAGGTTGACAGTGAAAGGGAATTGTTTGTTCTTCAACCTTCCCCTCAAAGTGTATTTACCTTTTGGGGTCTGTCCAAATGGCTACTGGAGGGCTTTATATTTCTGGTTTTGTTCATGGGCTCCTGTGATGAGTCTTAGGTGTTTTCTGTGATTGAAATAATGACCATCTCCTACCCAATGCTTGCTTTGGACACTGAGGACAGGGAGGGAATTGGAGATCCTGTTACCCACTTTTGTGGAAACCTTCACATAAGCTTTACCATGACTCCATTTAGAGATTTTCTTGGAGAACTGTGATTGGGGGCATTGAACGCTGACCCTTTCAGGATTAATCCCCTGAATTGAACCTGGTCTTTCAGAGGGCCCTGGGCTTTGGTTAGTACCTCTTTTGAGGCCCATAATGGGCACTTAATATTTGATTCATCCCATATACACACACACACATACATGAAACTGTGATTTCAGTGGTTTACAATCTTAGAGAATTGCTTGGGGATGTTGAAAGATTAAGGACTTGCCCAGGGTCACACAGTCAGGATGCGTCAGAGATGAAACTTGAAGCCTCCAGTCTTCCTGATTTTATATTTACTATACCATGTTGAGACATACATATATAGACACATACATATGTATACACAACATACATATGTCTATGTATTCTATGTATATATAGGCATATACAAACATGTGTATTTGTAGATGTATGTGTATATCCATCTCTGTAAAAATAATTATATTTCTATAAATGATATACATACATGCAAATATATACATATGTGTGTAGATACACACACAGTTTGAAGCAGGGCCCATTTGGTGTGTGTACTTAATGGTGCTAGTCCATCCCAGGATCCAAGTAAGGTGTAACTCTGCAGCTCTGCTAGGACTTTGGAACAAGAAGCATGTCAGGAAGGAAGGAGAAAGATGGTAGAATGATGCTGCCAGCATTTCAGATTTCAGTTCCTCTTAAGACTTGCACCTCATGCTTTCTTTTTCATTGCCTGCTGCAAGCTAAGGTAGGGGGAATCTTGGGTAGAGTTTCCTTCTGAAGCAAATCTGTTTGATTTCTATGCCCTGTCCCCCCTCATCCCCACAACATTAGAGCAGAGCTGGCAGCAGGCTGAAATGCATACCTAAAATGCAACCATTCTCTTCCATTTGTTGGGAGAAGTGGGAGGGTTTGGGTGGCCCAGGAAATGCTCAGAGAGCTACAGTTGATGCTGTGGGATCAGGGGCTTCAGATTAGCCAATTGCCAGATTCTGGGTGAAGACATGGACTTACTGGAAGTTGTGGTTAGCTGAGGGTACATGGTGTGGCACTCATTAATTGGTTAAATCTAGTCCACTGGGTGCCTTTGGGATGGTTGCTAATGCAAACCATAGCCTGTTCTTCGTCACTTAATTAGTTTCAGGGTAGGGTCTGGCTAGAGGGGGTGGCACAGCATTAGAGTTTATTGCAACAAATAGTGGGAACAGTTCACCTGTTCCTTTTTGCCCTAAGTCAAGTTGGAAGAGGTGGAAGGAGAGAAGCAGAGGTGCCTTTGAGAGCCCTTAAGACTCCTTTGCCCAAATTCCCACATTGGATGGTCCTGAACAGGTAGAGAAGGGCTTTCTGCTACCCTCTTGCCCTCTCCCCAAGAGAATGGAAACTGCTAGAGGGGGCTGTATACCAAGGGGGAATTCCTCCTCAGGCACTATATTTCATCCACTGGGAACAAGAAGGATGAGAAAAAAAAAACAGACTAAAAGAATAAAGTGATAGAGTAGAGAGAGTGCTGGAATTGGAGTCAGGAGAAACTGAGGTCAGATCCCTACTTCACATACTTACCAGATGTGTCAGCCTTCTTCATGCTCAGCTTCAGTTTTCTTACCTGTAAAACGGTGATAATAATCGTTTCCACCTCACAGGGCTGTCGTGAGACCCCCATACATGTGAAGTACTTTGCAAACCCTGAAGCACTATAAAAATGTTAGCACTTTCTGCCCAAGAGCTCTATGAAGTAGGTAGTTCAAGTATTATTAGCTTCATTTTATAGAAGATGAAACTCAGACTCGTTGGATACAGTGTGTGATGTGGTGAGTTCAAATCCTGTCCTGCCACCTACTACTTGGGTGACCTTGAACAATCACTTAACTTTTCTGTGCCTCCATTTCCTCCTCTGTAAAATGAGGGTGTTGGACTGAGATTGATTCCAGCTCCAAAATTATGATGATTTTATTTAAGGGGTACTCATTCTCATTTTTTCTTTAGTCAGTTGGCAAAGTTGGGTTGTTTAGCATGTGGGTAACACTAGTAATAACGTCACCACTTTATATAGTCTCCTGAGCTTGATTTTTAAAGAAATACTTTTTTATTGATGACTTTTGTCTTTATGCCACAGTCATTTCAACTCCCTTTTCTAGTCACAAAGAAAAATGATTAAGCAAAATTATATGATGCAGTGACCATATCTGACAATATATAACCTGCCCTATTGGTCCCTTTCTTTTACCATCCCTGGGGAGGTAGGTTTCATTATACTACCTCCTCCCCTGCCCCGTTTCCTGTCCTTTCAGCCTTGCCCCTCCCCTGTTGCAATACAGTTCTGTCCATCCTTGCCTTGTTATCCCCTAAAATTCTGTTCTAGCCTTAACAAACTTCCTTTCTTCTTAGCTTTCTTCTCCTTCCATTTTCTGGGACTCATAGATTCCCAACCTCTACCACATCTATTTTGAAACTGCATCCTTAGCCATTCTTTCTAGTACTGGAGGCACTGCCTTGCTTGCTGACCTTCTGGTTCCAGAGTTGGCATACTTCTTGCTACTACTGGATCCTCAGTCAGCCACATTCACTTGGCATCCTCTTCTCTTTTGAGGATCACTCTTTCCAGATTCTAGTATAGTTATCTCCCTCTTCTGAGATCAATATCCTTCCTTTCTCAAAGAGTTTAATAGCTGGCTCTTAATCTACCCTGCCCTTGTGCTAGGGGACTTCAACATATAGATTGATGTTCTTTCAAACACCCTGATCCCCCAGGTCCTCTGTCTACTCAGTTCCCATGACCCATTCCTTCACTCTACCTTAGCCACACACAAGGATGAGTATATACTTGATCTCACCATCACCTACAAATGTTCCACTTCCATGATCAAGAATTCTGAAATTCCTCTGAGCATAGGCTCCTATCCTTCCCTTGCTCCCTGTGTATCTCTCCTCTTAAACCTATACTTTGTTTTCGCTGGGTCCTCTAGTCCTCCTCTGCCTCTGTTCCCTCCCAGGCCATCACTCCTATTCTGGCTTCACTTTCTTCCTTTCCTAATGTTGAACCTCTAATTACCCCTTTCAGTGTTAAACTGTCTTCCACTCTAGAACACCTTGCCCTCTTGTCCTATCAGTGATCATATCTTGCCAAACTAAAACTCCCACCATCTACCTCTACCACTCTGATACCACCAAGCTGATGAAGTCTCTAACAAATCTATTATCTAATTTAAGCTGGGCCTTCACTACAACATGCCAGTCCTTTTGGTTCTGGTCTCTAATTGGTTCTCTATCCTCCCCATATCAGTTACTCTTCAAGCCACTCTCTTGCATCTCCCATGGCTGGAATGTACTTTCTCTTCACTTATAACTCCTAGATGACCTAATTTATTTCAAAACACATCTCAAATGCCTCCAGCTATAGAATTCCTTTCCTGCTTCCCCTGGCTCTTAGTGATCTTACCCATTATCATGTTTTGGTTTGGTTTAGGACTGGACCTGTGATTATGTCCATTTTTAGGGTTGATTAGTCTTTGTGACCCCATTTAGGGTTTTCTTGGAAAAGCTACTAGAATGGTTTGCCATGTCCTTTTCCAGCTCATTTTACAGATGAGGAAAATGAAGCAAACAGGGTTAAGTGACTTGCTCAGGGTCACCCAGCTAATAAGTATCTGAGGTCAGATTTGAACTCAGATTTTCCTGACTCAAGGGCTGGCATTCTATCTGCTGTAGCACCACCTAACTGTGTCATAGAATCCCCTTTCTGCTCCCCCAGCCTATTTGTGCCCTCCCCCCAATATCACATTTTGGTTTGGTTTTGAACCACACCTGTGTTTATATCAATATTGGGAGCTCCTAATGAAGATACATCCTCTAGCAGGGTATATTGGTATGTGCTTTGCAATGTATAGTTTTAAAGAATTGCTGGAGCATTAAGAGCTTAAGTTACTTGCCTAAAGTAAGGTCAAAAGACCAGTATGCATCAGAGGTAGGATTTGAACCCGGGTCATCTAGATCCCAGAGCTGTTTCTACTCAATGCCACATTATTTTATACTGATTTTACTTATATTCTATCCACTGCTCCAAAGGAGGGAAGTGCTTTCTCATCCCTCTTCTTTGAGGGTAATGTCAATCTTTAAAAAAAATCCTTCAACATTGACTAGAACTGTGGTTTCATTGATATAAAGAAATTCTGATGAGGAAACTCCCTGTACCAATACAGATCAGCACCTTCTCAATGCAGGCTGGTAACTTGGTCTTAAAGGTTTTAGTGCACAGAAAGACTAAGGGATTTACCAAGAGTCACAGAGCCAGTATGTGTCAGAGGTATGGGCATGCCCCATACAGGGCATGGCCCAAACCAAATTCAAATATCATTGGGAAATATTTAACAAAATATAGAAAAAATACCATGGAAGATAGATAATGTTAATATGTGGTTTTCTAAGTCAATTGGCAGCTGGCAGGGAACCTTATATATGGTTTAGTGGTCCCCATTTCTCCCTTTTCTCCATTATACTATTCTGCCTCTCAACATACCTTGGAACCACACCAAACTACAGTGTCCTAATTGGGCTCAGTAGTGTGTGGAAAGGATAGGACCAGGCATGACCAGGGAAGGCAGTAGTAGCTGGAGGAATCAGGAAAGGCTTCATGTGGGTGGCACTTGAGCTGAACTTTGGAGTTTCGGACATTTGGAGTTTTTTAGGGATTCTGAGAGATATCGGCAAGGAGGTAGTTGCAGTCCAGGTCTGGAGGAGAGCCAATTGAAAGTCATGGGAGGAGAGGGACAGCAGCAAAAGAATTAGTCGTAGGGTGGGAGGTGTGGGGAGATGTTTGCAATGATGCAAACAAAGTACGAGGCTAGTCCTAGTTGAACTGAAGTTGAAGGAAACAAACTGGGGACCCAGTTTCTAGACTCGGGCATATAAGGAGTGAGTTTCATCACCAAGAACAAGGTGAGAGGTCAGATACTGGAGCCAGGATACAAGGTCAGAGCAGAATCAGCAGCAAGGCTGACCCTGATGCTGTGCAGCTGCTGGCCTTGGTTTCCACATGATTCTCTTGGCAAGGAATAGGCCTGGTCCTAGGGTCAAAGACAGATGAAGTTTAAGTGACAAAGGTTGGAGGAGGGGTGGCAGAATCGAGCAAACAAGTAGGTCATTCTGTGAGGGGACTTTGGGGAGGGTCAGGATTGGTCCTCCTTCCCAAGGACAGAGGGAAGATAAGAAAGAAATGTTCCACTTCGTTTTGTTCTCCAGCCTCAAGCCCTAGTTATACTCCCCCAGGGAATCTATTCTTCAACCTAAGGAAGGCCAGGGGTACCATCTGAGCAAGTGGCCTTGCCTTGTTAGCCCCAGAAGGGAAGACACAGACCGTGGCTGCTTAGGCCTCTGCAGAGGAGCCCTGGCTGCTTAGGCCTTTTCAGAGAGGCAGCCACTGAAACGAAGGAGTGGCCCACCCTGAAGATAGATAAACTGCCCATCTCTGAATTGACCAGGAGGAAGCTTGAGGACAAGCTTTGCAAGTGGCTGAGTTTCTTCTCCTTGACCACAAAGGAAAGTGCTGCAGTGATGGGAGGGAGTCAGCCAGGGTGAGAGTGAGAAAACCTGAAGAGCAGTCACTGATTGGAGACAGGCAGGGGCTGGCACCTGAGAAGCAGGGATGACACAAGAACTCGGAATCCCCCAAACCATTGCCAGTGCCCACACCAAATTGCCTTGTGTGACTCGACTTCAAAGACATTTCCCAGGGCTCTGTTCTGGGCATGCTATCCAGCTTCGATTTCTTAATTGTTTTCAGCGTTCAGCTTTGCGTTGCAACACCAGGATCCATCATAAAGTGTCCAACCAAAGTGTACTGTTGAATCAAAGTAGGATTGGCAGGAGAATGAGGTATAGCCAACTCTAGATTACTCAGGAACTGACTTTCCAACTTGGGGATGATCTAAGCGCATCACTTTTCCCTTTGCCCAGCTGCCAGCCCTCATTAGCACCCCCATCAGAAAGAGAACAGGATGTGAAAATCAGACTTCTCCTTGCCAACTCTGGAGGAAGGTTTGGAAGATGAGAAGCTAAACAGATTTCAGGGGATTGTCTATTGATTTCATTAACTCCAGCTAGCTTACACATAAGTACTCAATAAATATTGATCGAATTCAACCAGCAAATAAATGAGCTAGTCTTCCTTTTTTAAAGCAGGGTTAGAAAGTTGAAGGAATTTGGAGAAAGTGACTAATTGGCTATCTTTCTGATCATGTGACCCCTCCAAATGTTCTTGCAGGGGTGGGGAATCTGCAGCCTGTAGGTCCTCAAGTGCCGCCCTTTGACTGAATCCCAATTTCACAGAATAAATCCCTTTAATAAAAGGATTTGTTCTGTAAAACTTGGACTCAGTCAAAAGACTGCACCCGAGGACCTAGAAAGACCCCATGTGGCCTGGAGGCCACAGGTTCCCCACCCCTGGCTTAGTGGATTTGATATTGCTATAAGGGTTTTGATGGCTGTGTGATTTCATTCACATGGCTCCTCCCCCTAAGGATGCAGGTCACAATTAATTTATATCTTCTTATCAGTGTCTTCCCTTCAGTTCTTCACAGAGAGTCCACCCACCACACTTGGCGCCTTTTAGTTCTGATATTTGTGTGGGTACACATGGGGCAAGGGACTTATCTCCTTCTTAGCTCTCATTCTCAATGCCTAACTGACCTACCACCTTTTCTAATTACATCTCTTTCAAGCTACTCCTTGCGTGTAGTTCTTCACTGGAAATATACCGCAACCTGGTTTTGCCCACCACGCATCTTCTCTGTTGATTTGTAGTCATACGATATCACTGAAAAGAATGGTGTTAAAAAGAAAGACCTTTGTTTCAGGGAGAAGCTTGAGGTTATTAAAAGCATTGCACAATTTCTCAAATGCAATCTGGCCCACACTCTTTATCCTGTTTAGTTCTGGGCCAAGTTCCTTGTCCCTCCGCAGAGGATATACACACGGATGGCATTACTCTGTGGGTCATCAATATCTTTATCTGGACCGGTTGTGTCAAACTCAAATAGAAGCAGATCCCTGCCAGCTGCATGTTGACTTAGAAAACCATAAATTAACATTACCTATGTTGTATTATATTTTTATCTATTCTGTTAAACATTTTAATCTGGTTCTCCCCTCACTTTGGAATTTTGTGGGCTCCTGTAGTGATATGTACATTCTTTGGACACTTAACTATCCACCTGTGTGATCCTAGACAAGTCACTAATTTATTCTTAGCCTCAGTTTCCCTATATGTAAAATGAGGGTAGTTATACTGCCTACTTCACAGGGTTGTTGGGAGACTCAAATGAGAGAATGTGTTTAAAGTGCTTTGTAAACCTTAAACCACCTATGTAAATATTAGTTATCATCATTATTATTGTTATTCCTTTATTATCCCATTATTATCTTCCCTTTCTGAATAGTTCAGCCAGACTCTTTTTGAGTGGGCATGGTTCTCATGGAGGAGGCTTTGCAGTGTTCTGGAGCTTAATGCAGTCAGCACAAAGGAACATCTGGAAGACTTCATTCTCTAGTGGGAACCCTTCTTTCATTTGAACTCAGTGCTGGATGCGCTCCATTCAGTGGCCAATACCTTTGGCTAGCAGGGCACCTGATTTTATGCCTCATTTGGTAGTAATCAGAGGATTTTCAAACAAAGCTATTTCTGTTGTTTTATCTTTCAAAGAGAATTGTGTGAGCTCTCTCTCTCTCTCTCCCTCTCTCTCTCTCTCTCTCTCTCTCTCTCTCTCTCTCTCTCCCCCTCCCTCCCTCCTTCCCTTCCTCCCTCCTTCCCTCCCTCCCTCCCTCCCTCGCTCCCTCCCTCTCTCCCTCTTTCTCCTCCTTTCCCTCTCCTCTCCCTCCCTCTCCCCCTACCCACCCACATAGACGCACAGAGAAGTTCCATCATTTTGTGGAGGAGTGGCAGAGAATATTTCAGAAAGCATTTTTTTTTGCTCAACCAAATCAAATACTTTTTTGTAGTCCACAAACAGTAAGCACAAGGGTGTCCTATATTCTCAGCACCTTTCAATCAGGTGATTGTAGACTACAATTGTCTGCTGTAGAATATAATTTGGGAAGGCCAGGCTGTTTTCTTCTTATACTTTCATCAAAGATACCCTAAATATGTATTTAAATTAGTCTCATAAAGAGGTGGGAAAGCAAGCCTATAGGTTAGTAGTTACCCATATTTTCTTGATTACCTTCTTCTGGTAGTTAATAATATTTAACACTTTTACCCAAGCATGTGCTATTTCATATATCTTGAGGATCTATCCCGTAGTGACCTCAGAATGTTGTCACCTCCAGCATCAGCACAGATTTTCTCTGTGTATACATGGTTTAGTCCAATGACTCTCATTATGTTGGTTTTCTTCGGTTTAATTTTTACTTCTACCTGTAGCATGTCAGAAACTGTCAATGTAGTGGTTCCACGGCCATTGATGGAGAAAGCAGTTCTAGAAATCTTGACAGATCTTTTTCATGTTTCTTTAAGTACCATCAGGATGATTTGGCTTAATTGGGTCTCTTGTAAAGCTTTCTGTAATCATGTTTTTCCCTTTCCCACTTCTTACTCTTTTACTCGACGTGGTATTGCTTATAATATTCTATCATTCTCTGTTGTAAGATTTTACAAATTAGTCTATATGCAAAATCAAAATCAATGTTGCCTTTGGCAGCTACATATCTTTGTTTGTCAAGGAGATCAAATGTCTGCAAATGCAGAGGCAATTTCTAGGCTCTCATCTTCCTCATAGAAACAGTTACTTTATATCACTTAAATGTCCTTAGAAAATGGTGATTGTCTATGTTGATATCTGTTCCTTTATCTCCCATTTTTCACTACTAGTAGCTTGTTTTAATAGGTCAAGTTGGAGCTTTCTTAATTGCATGCCATATCTTCTCAATTTTATTCCCATTTCTAATTTGATGCTGATTTGGATCTTTATTCTAACAAGAACAATAGCTTGAGTGTACATAGACAGCTGGTTAAGGAATGACTCCTACAGTCATTTCCTGTCTGTTAAAATGTAATCAATTTAAATGTTGATGCTCCCCAAGTCCAGTGCCTGTTGACTATCTTGAATAAATCATTCATTAGAGTTGTGAGGCTTTTCTGTAGACTTTGGGCTCTTTCATCTTAATCTTAAGATATATTTTCAATTTGGGGGGAGGCAATCTGCTATGGCCACCTTTGTATTAAAGATAAAGTCTTCAAATAAAAAGTTGATTTTATTTAGGGGACATTTTTAACTATAAAATTTTTCTACTTCATTGGATCATAGACTCATAGATTTAGTTCTAGAAGGGATCTTAGAAGTCTATCAAGTTCAACCCCCTTCATTTTACAGAGAAGGAAACTGAGGCCCAGAGAGTTTATGTTGCTAGCAAGTATTTGAGGCAGACTTTGAATCCAGACCTTCCTGACTTCAAATCCACTGCCCTATCCAGTATGCCCTGGTGTTTTTCTGCCACAGATGGTGCCACATAAGCAGATATTCTCTAGATATGACCAGGGCTCATAAAAGTGTAAGATATGATCCTTGTTCAGTTTAGAAAGGAGTTTCCAGTTGAGGAGAAAACCTAGCATATGGAAACCAGAAGTATAAAGAAAAGGGTGATTAGTGCCAATGAGGGGCATGGACAGCCTCTCATTTCCTGTGTCCTCATATTTAAAATGGGAATAATACTAGTATTTCCTTCTCAAGGTTGTTATGAAGATCAAATAAAATAATATTTATAAAGCACTTTGCAAACCCTTAAAATACTATATAAATTTTAGCTTTTATCATTATCATTGTTATTTTATCATTTGGGGCTGGAGTAGTAGGGAAGGCTGTAATGGAGAAAAAGATTTAAGCTGGCTCTTACACTATGGTTGGGAAATTGACCAACAGAGATGGTCAGGAAGGAATTTTAGGCAGAGAGGATGGCCAAGACACAATTAAATTAATCTGATGAATATTTATTAAGTGCTTACTATGTGATATAGTGGAAGAAGTGATGAATTTGGAGCCATAGGGCATGGGTTCATATCCCAGCTTTGCCCTTCATGACATTGGACAAGTTACTCTCTGGACCTCACTTTCCTTATATGAAAAATGAGGAGCTTGAACCAAATCACCTCTAATGTTCCTTCCAACTCCAGAGGTATGAGCCTGTGACCATCAGGATTTTGTTTTGTTTTCTTGTTTTTTTCTTCACAAATACTCATCATAGGCACTGCAATAAGAGAAGTTTGATTGCCCCATGAAATGATGTTTCTTGATTTTAAGTATGAGCAATGTGATGGTAATGAGCAAACGTGCAAATTCTATAAATAAGAAGGACTGTGATAATATGGGATTTGGCTATAGGTTACATACAAGTTCTCCATTTGTAGACATGATTTCATTTTGAAATTCAGAGGTTTTCACAAAAAGAAAAAGTCAATACCCTCATCTTAGTTTTCTTACTAGGGATGAATGACTTGCCTAAGGCCATTTTTGTTGTTTCTGTACTTTCTCCTATCCCATTTTAAATATGTATAAAGAGGACTAAGATCAGACTGTATCAGTAGGTCTGGCCCTTTTAGATCCTTCATCTACCTTCCTAGCCTCCTCTATCCTCCAGCATCTCCATAAGGAAGCCATGTTTTACCATGGCTTTCTAGTCTGTCCTCCCCCTCCCACCTTTAGTATCCCCTACCAAGACTTGACTTCGCAAGTAATATTTTGCTCTTGCCCTCTATCTCCTCCTTTGCCCATCAAAATGTATTGGTCTTGTGTCGTATGCTTACTGGACACTGCTCATCTCCTGAATTGCTAGTGGGTTACCCCTCCTGGGAAATTTAAGCATTTTAACAAGAGTTTTTTTGAGAAATAGACCCTTAACTCAGGGGTCTCTTGATGAGTGAACTTGTGGGTACTCCCTCAATCACTCCATTTAAGCCAACTGCTTATGCAAAATGTGGCCCTAGGTAGAAAGAAATATTTCCCAGGCATGGAAAAATTATCCTCATTTTTTTTATTACTTTCTACTGAATGAGTCATTTGGGAAGTTTGAAAAAGGATTTTTTTCCCTTTGCATACTGTGGTTGGCTCTGTGGTGTGGCAGGATGGCTTCAATGGGGCCTTATACCTTGAGGACGATGTGAGAACCTGGGCTGATATTTGAGGATTGTGCCAAGTAGCAACCTTTACAGAGGAGAAAGTATGTATGCGAGAGCCTCCCAGTTTTCCTACTTCTCCTGGCTCTGCATAGATTTATCAGTTGCTATAATGACTTCTTTTAAAACCACCTAAAATTTTAATGTGCTCTGGGGAATTCAGTCACAAAATGAAGCCACTGTAAAGCCTAGAGCTGCTAGTTGCTTGGCTGCCCCAGGACCTCCTGATTTCTGTGTACCATGGTCTGTCTGTCCTCCCCAAGGCAAGAGTGGAAGGGCCCAAGGAAGAGAGAAAAGAGAAAGAAAAAAGAAGTTTAAGGGAGGGAGGGGAATAGAGCAAGGCTATTAGTAGGAGGCCCATGTTGGGTTTCCTCAGGGCAATGAGAGGGACTAGTTAGTTCTGGGTTACATTTGAAGAGATTCCTAATTGGGGTTGGGGGGTAAGGAGTAGGATTGGGGTGGCAGTGATGCTGAACCATTCCAGGAGAGAACGGCTCCTAGTTCTCTGAGAAATGGTGTTGTGGACCTGTTGGTGATACAGGAAAAGATGATATCTAGTCATTATCACAGGGAGAGACAAACTTGTTTGCTGTTTCCCTGCTATGGAGGCAGATAGTTGTCCAGTTGACACAAACAATAAAAACAGCTAACGTCTTCCCAAGACCTATATCTGGGACATAACAGAGAGCCTTCTGAGATGTGTCAGAACAGACAACCACTACCCACTCCTGGTGACTCATGTGGGGACAAACGATCCTGCCAGAAGAAACCTAGAAAGCATTGGAAGAATTATTAGGCCTCAGGGAAAAAACAAATAACCTCAGGGAAATGGGTAGGGTGTTCATCTGTCCTGCTGATTAAAGTAGTGGAGTCTGATTTGGGAAGTGGTGAGCTAGCTGGCAAGATGATGACTACACACCAGAAGTGGATTTCTGAACAATGGCTTAAAAATATAGAGATAATGAGGATTTTGATTAGGGATAAAGTACCCCTTAAGAGGGACCAATAATGATGCATTTGATTGGATTCCGTCTTGATAAGTTGATGAGTAGGGCTTTAAACTGAAAAGGGAGGAGAGAGAATATTGTCCTTATATATCTGCCATGCTTGATACTATGGAGAATAATGATTATACCACTGGAACAGAAGAGGGGACCAGAGATTTATGGGAAACTATATCCAAGAAGATAGTTATTCATTTGTTTCAGTCATGTCCAGCTCTTTTTGACCTCATTTTGGAGGTTATTTTGCCAAAGATACTCGAGTTGTTCACCATTTCCTTCTTGGCAAATAAAAAAACTGATGGCTTCATTTGTCTAGATAGTGATAAGCAAAGCCTGGGTAGTAAACACGGTGAACTACAGATGGCAATGAAAGATGAATTTGACCTGATTAGATATTACTGAAACTTAATGGGACAGGACTTATGTCTGGAATAAGGTTCTGGAAAAATCCTCCCTTAATCAAAAGGAATAGGATCACTAAAATGGGTAGTGAAATCACATCATGGTGTCAGTGAATAGAGAGAAAGAGCCAGGTTTGAAGCTCTGAAGATATGAGCTCAGGTGTCCCCCCCTTAATCTCTAAGTGCTCTGCTAGGCAACTCTCTAAGATTATAAATTTCAGGGAGGTGCCAATCTGCACAATTTTCTTCACCTGAGACTCCCCTTTAAACAGTGAAATAATGGGACCTGTTCTTAGCCAATTAAGAAGCTATGTTCATGTTAGGGGAAACATAGTGGAGAGCATTTCAGTGAGGATCAGTGGAAGGAGGAAAATAAGTGATATTGTCATCAACATATACTACAGATTACCTAGACAGAAGGAAGAATCAGATAAATTCTGGAAACAAATCACAAGCTTGGGAAGGAAATAAGATACAATAATAGTAGTACTGATGGGGGTGGAACAGTCTGCAATTATCTGCTGCAATGTTCTTCCGAAAAAGTAGAGCAACTAATAAGTTCCTGACTTGCTGTAATGATTGTTCCATCTTTCAAAAGATGGGGGAAAAACAGCAAGAGTATTGGTATTCTGGACATGAATCTGACTAAAAACATGTACACACATAAGAATCCCCAAAATTGGTAAGGCAAAGTCCAGACCCTTGTTTTAATTGGTGTAGGGAACTCTAAACACTAGTAGCTTGGAAGATCAGAAAAGGTTCCATATAGGAAGTGGCATTTAGGCTGAGCTTCGAAGGAAGCTCAGGATTCTTTAAGATGGAGGAAGAGGTCATTCCTGGTATGAGGGATAGCTTGTGCAAAGGCACAGAGATGGGAGATGGATTGTCATGCATGAGAAATAGAAATAGTAAGTAGATCAGTTCGGCTGGAACACATCACTAGGGCCACCTATGCAATAATCTTCAGGATATGGCAAGAGGAGGAAGGGAGTCTCCTGCAAGAAGCTGCCTTCTGAACTTGACACATTTAATTTATAAAAAATCCCTTATTCTTTCTACTTTGATGGATAGGATGATTGAATCTATCATCACTCCATGCACCAGGGCAGCTCAGCAACATAGGTAAAGGCCAGGGGTTTTATAAGGAAGTGTAGGGCCTCTCTCAACCCTTTCTAATTTGTTTTCCCATTTTTGATGTCCCAGGCAGGGAAATGCCAGGGATTGGCCATCAAGTACATGGGTCTGGAGGGTTCTTGAAGGAGAAATGCCAAGAAAGATATAAAACAGGAGGGAGGGTGAGTCTAGAGCAAAGACAGCCTATTGCAAAAAAGACTAGGTCTCCCCTCCCCAAACTGTAGGTGTTTTGTTTTTTTTTTTTTGGACCACCACACTAAGATAACTGAAAGAAGTGTCAGATGTGATTGCTAAACCGCTTTTTGTGGTGTTTGAAAGATCTTGAGGAATAGAAATGCAGCAGAACTGCAGAAGGGCAAGTGTTGTCCCAGTTTTCCAAAATGAGAAGAGGGTGGAGCCTGCAAATTATAGGCCAGTAGATTTCAATTCCTGGCAGAATTCTAAAACATGTTATTAATGAGATGATTTGTGAGCATTTAGAAAGATCTAAAAAGCCAGCATGGCTCCATCAAGAACCAGTCATGCCAGACTAACCGCATTTCCTTTTTTGACAGGGTTACTAGACCGTAGATTAGGGGAATGCTGCAGAAGTAGTGTATGTAGAATACAGCTAAGCATTTTCTAGAGTCTGTCATACTGCCTTTGTGGATAAGTTGGAGAAATAAGAGTTAGTGATAGTACAGTTAGGTGGATTCAGAAATGATTAAGTGACCAGACCTCCCTTTCCCCCTGCCAAAGTAGTCATGAATGAGTTAGTGTCAAGTTAGAAGACAATCTCTAGTGAAATGTACCAGTCATCTGTCCTTGGCCTTGGGTTGTTTAGCATTTTTATTGATGACTTAGATAAAGCCAGAATTTGCAGATGATAAAAAGCTAGGAGGGACAACTAAAATGTTGAGTGGCTGTTAGGCTCTAGAAAGATACGAGCAAGACTGGAATGCTGAGATGAATCTAGTAAGGTACAATTTCTATAAATGGATCGACTTCTATACCCTTGGATTCAAGGGCCTATGGATAGATAACTATTTCTGTGAAAAACTCTGTGGGATTTTGTGGATGGCAAACTCAATATGAGTCAACAGTATGGCATGGCAGTCAAAAAAGCTAGTGGAATATTGAGCTGCATTGAGAAGATTAGGGAAGGATTGGTCTTCTGGAGACTTCCCTGGTCAAATCTGGTCTGGGGCATTGTGTTTCACTGGGGATGTCACATTTTATGAAGGATATAGACAAGTGGGAGCACACTTAGAAGGTGATGTTTATGGGTGGCTTGAAGATCATGCCTTATAAGGAGTGACTGAAAGAACCGGGGATACCCTGTGCAGGAGGAATTAGCTTTGCTCAGCCTGGCCCTAGAGGGCAAAAATAGGAGCGATGGGGAGAGGTTGTAGAGAGATCACTTGGGTCTTAGATGTCAAGAAAACTTCCTACCAACTAGAACTGTCCATAAATGGCATGGGTTGCCTCTAGAGGAGGAGGTCTCTTCACCATAAATCTTCAAGACAATTCTTGACCTCTTGTTGAGAATGGTATAGACTGGATTCTTATTCAGTTGTGGGTTGGGCTAGCTGATCTCTGTGGCCATTCTAATCTTGGAAGTCCATTAATTCTGTTTTTACCCAGGACAGTTGAATATCAGACCAAAACTTGGTTTGATTTGTTTTCCCCGTAGAATGAACTGATTGTTTGAAAAACACCAAATTAGCCACTTTTTTGTTCCTTCCTAAAAGATTGTGTGTTGGTGGCTATACGTTCTAGTGTCTCTTAGGGACTAAAAATCATACTCTCTGTGCTTGTCCCAGTCACAACTGAATGTTTAGGCAGAGGGAAGGGAGAATAGAAGAGCACAGAAGGCTCAGGTCCAAGCCTGTCTCCCAAGGACTCTCTAGACTTGAATATACCTGAGATCAGACTGGACCATCCCCCTCTAAGATGAATTTGGGTTGTATATCTTTCTTGTTGGTTCACCCCCAAATGGGACCTTGTGCCAAAGAGGGGCTCTGTTCCCGACACAGACTGTGGTAGATAGTTGAGAGTGTTCTTTCAAATCCAACATGGCCTGCAGGGATGCCATGCCAAGCTGCAAGGGGCCACTAACTGGCCCAGCATGCCTTTCACTCCCCTGTTTGCCAACAGGAAAAGCTGCCAGGCCAGAGGTGGGCCCCCCCAAAAGGGCCAGTTTGTCAGCTTCTATAAACAGTCCTTGTGTATCCAGTCACCTCACTTCTCTATTGCCCAGTGGAGAGACGGAAAATCACAGAAGAGAAAGAAATTTCAGTTCTAAATCACTAGAGACCTAGTATTTCTTGGTAGCAAGCCTATAGCAAGAACATCCTTGCCTATGCTGTAGCCATGTGTGTCTGTATGGTTAAGAATAATAAAATAGGAAGGAGGAAGAAAAACTAGGGAGCAGATGTTAAGAGTATCAAGAAGCTGTTTTCCAGTAGCAGTTTTTGAACTCAACTGTACTTTGACACTGGAATGAATTATAGATCCCTGATAGAACCTATGCCAAATCAGATACATTGGCAAGCTTTAAAAAAAGTCATTGCATCTAATCCTAATATCAAAACAGTTGTCAGATGTGTTTGTTGTTACTTCTTGGTTGTCAAATGTTAGGTAAAAATATGCAAGACTTCAGCCATGTCTAAAGAACTCAACAAATTAGGAATTTAGCAAAAGGGAGGAGTGTGGTACAGTGAGCATTAGCTCTGGAACCACAGTACTGGATTCAGATCCCCCCTGTGATGCTTACTGTGTACCCTCCTTGGGCTTCAGTTTCCTCAACTATGAAATGATAGGGTCAGGCTAGATGGTTCCCGAAGTTCTTTCCAGCATGGGATCTAGGATGATCCTATGAATAATCAGTACTGATTGTGAAGAGCAAGGGCATGGGCCTCGCTAACTTCTGATGTGGGAAAGCTGGGGATTCTGCTGAAAACTTTAATTGCTTGTAGGTAGTGCCCTTGGCATTTACTTGAAAACTCACTTTCAGAAATTCCACTTTGATATTTTGTCATCCCTGCCCCCATCCACCCACCCACGAACCTAAAATAGTTATAGACCAAATGGAATTTCAGTTCTATATCACTTCATGAACAGAAGATCAAAGCCTTCCAAGGTTGTCTTAAATGTATTCCATTTAAGAAACATTATGGGAGGGGACCCCCTATGTACAAGTATCTTTAATATTCCTTAAAAAAAACACAAAGCTTTTCATGCTTTCCAGACAGCTTGGCCACAGAAACTCTTAAGTGCAAATTTACATTTTCATCTTTGATTTCTTCCTTTTTCATTTGTGTTCCATGATGGTTGGATGGATCTACTTCTTTCTCCAATCTAATAATGTGTATATTGACTTAGCAAGTTCTCGTTTCTGTAGCATTCCACTGGTTCTGCATGTTATCATGCTATTTACTTATATCCTGTAGATTATTCCATCTCATCTTTAGAATTTTATATCATGGTATTTTCCTCATCCTTTCCTTGAATTTTTGGATATCAGCTTTCCCAAATCAAGGCTGCATGTCCAATTATTTCTAGCTTTCCTCTCCTTCTCTAATACAAACTTGAAGAGGTAGTGGTTGCTTTCCTTCAAGATTCCAATCATTTTCATCTCTTTTAACAAGTCCCTCCTTGTTAGTGACAATCAGGTGCACAATGGTTCCCCTCATTGCTTCCTCCATCTTCTGAAAGATGAATTATCAGTAAGGCGGGGAAAGAAATGACTAATGGCCCTGCTTTTGGCAGAGGGAACCTGAGTAGAAGTCTAGATAATTGAAGTCACCCATCAGCTCTAGATCGTGCCTCTGTGCCAGGCTTCTAATCTTTTTCCCAGAATCCTCTATTTCATCTGTCATTTCAGGTGGTCTGTAGTGCGCTCCAATGACAATATTGCTTCTGTTTCTGCCTCCATCGATCTTTACTCAAATGCCCTCTGCCAGATTTTCTCCTTCTGGTTCCTGGATTTCCTCACATGAAATATACAGTGATATTTAATACACAGTACTATTTATTTCATCTACCCAACTTACCTTCTTCTACCTATCCTATTCTCTTTGAATAATAGTCATGGCAGTTAGGTAGTGCAGAGGATAGAGCACTGGACTTGGAATCAAGATTCATCTTCCTGAATTCACATCTGGCCTCAGACACTTTGCAGCTGTGTGCCCCCAGGCAAGTTGCTTAACCCTGTTTGTCTCAGTTTCCTCATCTGTCAAATGAGCTGGAGAAGGAAATGGCAAACCACTCCAGTATCTTTGCCAAGACAACCCCAAATAGGTTAATGATTAGACGTGACTTAACAACAACAACAAAGACACAAGATAATATCTGGAAAGTGCTTAGCAGTGCCTGGTACGTAGTATGCCCTTAATAAATACTTGTTCCCTTCCATTCCCCCATCTCACCAAATCTTAGGGATACCTATGAGGTCAAATTTGCCATTTGGGATTAGGATTTCCATTCAATTCAACAAGCATTTACTGTATACCCGGCAAAAGGCATCATGGCACAGTGAATAGAGTGCAGAAGATCTGTTTTCAAGTCCCATTTCTGACATCTATTGACTTTGTGATCTAAGGAAAGTCCCTTGACTTCTCAGTGCTCCAAACAAGATTAAGTTGCAGAGCAGATTTTGATCTGCATTGGTAGAGGGCATTTCCTCCTCAAGAGTTCCTTGTACCAATGAAATCCCAAATCAAGGCTGCATGTCCGATTATTCCTAGCTTTTCTCTTCTTCTTTAACACAAACTTGAAGAGGTAGTGGTTCATTTCCTTCAAGACTGCAATCGTTTTTATCCCTGTAACAAGTCCCTCCTTGTTAGTGAGAATCAAGTGTACAGTGGCTCCCCTCATTACCCTGAGTTATCTCTATTGTTTACTTATGCAGGTTTACTTTGGCCTCTGAGGTCACTTACAGTTCTCGATCTGTGATCTTAATCTCCTATGATGAGTGAATTTCTTGGTGTTCTACTTTGTTTCTACTTTGCTCAATTATAGTAAGTCGACCTGTGGGGCCATGGTTTCCTGTGGGTGTAAGCCTGGGTCAACTTAATAAGTAGCATTGTGTCAGTAATTTAGAGCCAAAAGGGCCCTTAGAGGTCACCTAGTCAGAGTCTCTCTGTGGTGTAATTTCAGGGATGCCCAGATGACAAACAGTCTATAGACAGATGCCAGAAATTTGAGCAGCAGAAGTTCATTCCTTGACAGGGCTTCCCACCTTGCTAAAATGCAAGCAATTTCAGGGAATGAGCATAGCCTAGCCTTCTCAGTTGTTTATACCTAAGTGCAATTGACTTTCTGGGATTTTTCCTCAGAGCAGCTTCTGATAGAAACTAAGTGGGGAGGGGAGCAGGGCAGGGTGTTTGGTTTCAAAGACAGACTTTGTCTACTTCATCATTTTGCTTCAGGCCCAGGCGTGGTTTGAGTAACTGAGTAGTGGTTACCCCAGCTCCCAACTTCCTGCCCCGGATGTTTTCCTGTACTGTCTTATGAAGGGCATAGGGAAGCCACCAGGTTGGCAAATTTAGAAGCCACAGGGACCAGGTGATTAACTCTCCTCAAAATGAGGGTCTGTGAAAAAAGCAGAATGAATGATCTGCTCCCACTCCAAGCCTAGTGGCTGGGGGCACTGGGGTTCTGTGCACATTTTCCCCCAGATTAGAGGGCAAGATCAAGATCAATATGTTCAAGTTTGTTTTTTCTAACCCTGGAAGGGCTCTGGGCTTCATTAGTCACTCTGGTTGTATTTCACCTAAAACAATGCCAAACCTCCAGTTGGATCGCCATCAATATTCATCAAGGATGACTGCCTTTTTAAATGTGTATATGAAGGTCCTTATGCTGCAGTTTCATAGGCCAGGCTCTCATTTGGTTCAGTATCGAAAGAAGGACCATGGGAATGGGAAGTTACCTTTCAGAGCCTTATCACATGTGGCCCATTCTCTTCAGTCAATTTAACATTAATTTGTATCTATGGAACTGGGAGCTTTGCCTATATGAAGAACGGTAGGTCGGTGGTGGAAACTAGAGGGAGCTGCCAGTAGGAGTGTTGAAATCCAATTTTCCCAGCCTCCTGCCCTTGTTTCTTTTAGAACAACCTAGAAAGATATACAGGCTCTCCTCTCTCTTTTCAAATATTACAGCAAACCCTAGAAATCTGAGAGGGAACAGTGTAATAGTCACCTTTGCAGAAGATTACAAAGGTGGCAGTACCCAGCTGCAGCAGGGTGCTAGATTTATTACAGTGGACTCCTCAAACAGGGGATCTCAAAGCCTTTGCCTGGAAAGACTCTGTGTTGTTTGCCACAGCCATACCCACCTCCCCTTTGTTTGCCAGGATTCTCCGAACCACAAGGGGAGCACAAGGCATTCATCCTTGTGGCTTCCTTCCTCACTTCATAGATCTAGAGCTGGAAGGGACCTTCGAGGTCATCTAGTCCTATCTCCTCATTTAATGGATGGAGAAATCGAGGCTCAAAGACAGATCATAGATCTATAGCAGGATATTTTTTTAACCTGGGTTATATGAACTTTAAAAAATATATATTTAAAAAATTATTTCAACATAATTAGTTTTCTTTATAATCCTATACATTTCATTCATGCATTTAAAAACATTCTGTGAAGGAATCCACAGTACCAAAGGAGTCTATGACACAAAAAAGATTAAGAACCCCTGCTCTCGTGTTGGAAAAGACCTCAGAGGCCGGTTAGTCTTGACCTCTGATTTTAGAAATGAGGAGCTATGACTAAGTGACTTGTCCAAAATCACACATAGGATTCTAGATTCAGAGCAGGAAGTGACCTCAGAAGATCAGCTAGTTCAATCTTCTCAATCTATAGATGAGGAAACTGAAATACAAAGAGAGGTCAAGTGACTTGCCCACAGCCATATAACTAGTAAGTATGAGAGGTAGGATTTGAACCCAGGATTTTCTGACTCCACCCACTGTGCTATGCTTCCTCTGACTCTGATTTTTCACTGATAATACTCACTTTCCTTGAGTTTGAGACATCAGGAAAATGAAAAATAGTCTCTTCTCCACTCCCCACCTTCCATTGGCAATCCCCATGCCATGGAAAGTTCAGATAGAAGTACAGGGGTGGGTGGGTGGGGAAATCATCCTAGTCCCCAGAAAAAGTGACCCTTGTGCAGCTCCCTCAGATCTAACACCTCCTGTTCCATTACTGGTCTTTTTTGCTCCAATCAACATCAAAAAGTCCTTCTGACAAAGAAGAGAGAGCCCAAGTATATGGTACACTTATGGGAACTATAAGAAGCAAAACAAGAAATTCCTAAAATGCTTGTTCTGAATAGTTAGTGTTTAGGCAGAGTTTAATGAAAATTCCTCACTGAAGAACGAACTTGTTTAAAACAAAATAAAAGAATAGATTTTATGGAAAATCTTTCAGCAGCTAAGAGCTCTGCGTCCAGTACAAGTTTGAAGATGAGAGCAAGTGAAATGTCTTCTCAGCATCATATCTTCTCAGCAGATGTCTTCTCAGCATCATTCCTGGCTGATATCAAAGGGGAAATTGGTACTCTCAAAACCTTAGACAGTATACAGATATCTGTGCATGCCCACAACCCTCAAATCCCTTCAGTGGGGGCCCCAGAGAAGGAAGTGTCTATTTGAGTTTGCAAAATCCATTCTGAGAGGTCAGATAAAAAATTCCAACTGGCATCTACCTCCCAGCACCTAGAACAGTGGGCCTGAACCACTGCTCCATTGCTAACCACCTAGGAGACCTTGGTGAAGTTCCTTCCCCTCTCTAGGTCTCAGTTTCCTCCTCTGTAAAATGAGATGTTTGGCCTAGATGACCTCTCAACTCTCCTTGTAGCTCTTAATTCGATGATGATGCTGTTTCCATACTAGTATATTTATCCCTGCTCATTCTTGCCATACTACATGCCTTAAATGGCTCATAAATGAGAGGGATTTGGGTTACTGCCTCTGGACGTGGATCTTAGGTTGCTTTACCTCTCTTTGCCAGGATTCCCAATAGGCAATCACAGACATTCTTGTGGCTTCCTTCCCCACTCACAGCATGACAGATTTAGAGCTACGTTGGGGCCTCAGCAGCCATCTAGCCCAAACCTCATTTTAAAGAGGAGGAAACTGAGGCTTAGACAGATAGACTGACTTGCTTAAGTTCACACAGGAAGCAAGCATCAGATGTGGGATTTGAACCCAGATCCTCTGCCCCTGCTTGGACTGTTTCAATCATTTCTTAGCTATTCTCCTCTCCCTATGCCTAATATACTGTTTCCAGATTCATCTTACTTTATCAGAAGATTTATTATATCACTACCTACTCCCACTCCTAAATTTGAATTGACTCTAGACTCCTTAGCTTGACCCTCAAGATTTTCCATATTGTGGCCTCAACCTAACATTTCTAGGCTTAGTTCTCACTATTCCTTTTTACATGCCTTGCATGCTAGACAAATTGGGTCCATTTGCTTTATCAGAAGATAAACCTCACCCTATCCCCTCTCCCAACTATGTGTGCACGTGTTGAAATTTTACTCTTTCTTTAAGATCTAGCACAAATGCACCTCTGTCATAGATTTCAAACTAGACTGGGAGTAAAAAGACCTAGGTTCAGGTTTTGACTCTACAACCTTACACAAGTCACTCAGCCTTTAATAATCAATTTCCTTGGTGAATTTTGTATTCATTTATACTTAAGTCATCCATCTGCCTATCACTTTGATCTATTAGCTTGAGATTAGGCTGATCAGATCACAGATTTAGTGTTGGAAAGGACTTTAGAAACACTTGTGAGCCTCTGTTTTGGTTTCATATCGCCTTCTGGCCCATCTGAAGGAGAGATTTAAGAATATTGTCTAGCATCTGGGAAAAGCTTGTGTTCTGTTGATTCACTCAAGGATTTCTGGATTCTATTTAAATGCTCAAATTTTCAAAGCCCCAATACCACGCAGCCCCATGGGCCCTTCATCTATAATCATCCTTCATGTTCAGGCCAGATCCGAAGTAGCCTCAAACACCAGTGAATACCTGAATTCCCTTTCCCTGCTGTTTTCCTCTCCGAGGTCACTGTCCATTGTGTTGCATTTCCCCTGAAGCAGCATCAATCTCCTCAACTAAGGAAGCCAGAGGTTATCCTGGTTGAAGCAGCAGGGATGTTGACAGCTCTCCAAAGATAAGCCCAGAAGACTGAACTCCAGGCCTGGAAGATAATTAGAAGCGCTAAAAATTTACCCAGTAGGAGTCCATTTCAAGTTTTTGCCAATACTATCCTAACCCTGAAGACCTCTGTGTTTCCAGACAGAGGAACCCTGGGAAGCTTTCTCTCCTTTGCTTCAACGCTACCCTATATGCCCTGTAACCTCTAACCCAGTGTGATCTTTCAGCCTAATAATGAATACTTATTTTTTCTATACTCTCCTGCTCACTAAGTTTATTGTCTTAACTTCATTGGTATATCCTAGAGATCGAAGAATCATAGATGTAAAACTGGAAGACATCTCAAAAGCCATCTAGTCCAACCTCTTTATTTTACAGATAAGGAAACTGAGGCCTAGGGAGATGAAGTGATTTGCCTGAGGTCTCACATAGGATTCTACATCTAGACCTAGAAGGGACTTCAAAGACTTTCTAGTTATACCCCTCATTTGACAGATGAGGAAAAAAGGACACATACATGATCATAGGCTCATAGGTCCAGAGCAGAAAGGGACCTCAGGGATCATTTAGACTAGCCCCTCATTTTTTTAACAGATGAAAAAATGGTGACTCAGAGACTTGATTTAACTATTTATTATACTAAGATCACTTAGTATATATCTGAGATAGGATTTGAACTTAGGTCCTCTAGACCCCAGAGCCAGTGAACTTTCCATTGTACTAGGCTGCAATCTTGAAGGATAACTAGTTCATAGATCCCATCTCTTTATTTAAATCCCCATTATACTCTGGGGTTGAAACTTATCTGCTTGGTTGAAGGATTTTGATCCTTCTGACTCATTTTATTGGCCTACCATTAGGTCTGAGTCTCTTTTCTTAGTCTCAGATGTTCTCGAGGCAGCTAAGTGGTGCTGCAGTGGATAGAGGGCTGGGCCTGGTATCAGGAAGACCTGAGTTCAAATTTGACCTCAGACACTTACTAGCTGTGTGACTCTAGGCAAGGCACTTAATCTCTGCCTGCCCCAGTTTCCTCATGTATAAAATAGAGAGAGCAACAGCTCTCTGTTGTTGTGAGGATCAAATGGGGTAGTATTTGTAAAAATCACAGAGCACAGTGCCTAGCATATAGTAAGCACTTAATAAATGCTTATTCCCTTCCCCCTGCCGCCTTCCCTTGGGAGAAGTCTCATCTTTAAGGCACTTTGGTGGGTAAAAAAGATAATCAATGTCAAAAGACTAGAGTCCCAGCTGATGTAATCATTTGAGTAATTGAAGGAAGTGTGTTTCCCCTCATGCAGAATTAGTCCTAAGCAAAATGGTGAGGGAGACAAAGTATGCACATGACCCTCTAATCAAACCCACAAGATTTGATTGAAGTGCCCCCATCTTCTCATTGAGAAGCATATAGAACCCATCGAGCCTAAATTCCACTTCTGGGTAGTTGCTTTGTCCAACTGTACACATATACCCTGTTAATAAATTGAAAAGTTAAGTAATTTGTTACTTGTATTTGAAAACACAATAGTGTAACATCATGGTTGAAAAAGGTCTTGTCTTGGTCACTTACATGCCACAGCTCAAATTTCTGTGACAGATCATGCTAGAAATTTCACGATTATGACAGCTTAGATTTTGTTGAATGCCTAGGTAGATTGGGAAGGATTTGAGTCTTTCTCAGACACATCTGTAAACCTCAGCAGTGTCTGTTAGAAGCTGAAGGTATTAATTGGGAGAACTATAGAGCTATGTTATATCCCCAGGATATAGGATTAACAGAGTGGGAATATAATGTGGATATTTGATTCTGGGGCTATGTCTTTGTAATGCCCAAAGAGCTAGTCAACCATATCCAATAACTAATCCATTGTTTAACTAAACCAACTAGGATTACCTTGATTTATTTTATATTTACTTATCTTTCTTCATGTTATCTCCCTCAAAGGAGTGTAAGCTCTTTGAGGGTCAGGACTGTTTCATTTTGTCTCATTTAACAGTACCTGGAACATAGGAAGTGGATTCAGGAATGCTTATTGATTGATTAAGCCACCAAATCTCTCCATATAGTGGGTGTAAATTTCACAGCCTGAGATAATTTGATAAGGTGTCTCAAAGAAAAGCAACTTGCTCACTTCTGGAAATCACTTAAATGTCATTGTGTCTGGGGCTACTGTATTTCCTATGAAGTCTATTCATTTGAGTCAAAGGAAGTACCAAACTGTTAATGTTCCAGTAAATTTCATCCTCGATTTCTTTTGAATGTGCACTCAATCTGACAAACTGACTGCTTTTCAGTTCCATGCATTCGAAATAGAAATGTCAGATAATAAGTCCTCTCCTGTCACCCCACCCCTGGGGAGCACTTGGGCCCAGGACTTTTTGTAGCATTGGTTCTTCCACTAAGATACAGAGTTGAGTGTGGTTTCGTAAATTTATTTTTCATTATAAGCCATACTCTTTCCCCCTGAGTTGAGACTTTTGATGGAATAGCTCAAGGGGGATAATAAACTTAAAATGTATATCTGATATTAGTACAGCTGGTTTTCTGAAATCTTTTTTTTTGCCTGAAAACTTTTGGATAATCTTTCCAAAACCTTGAATGAAACATTGTGAAATATGGATCTAGATAATGATCCCTATTATTTAGACACATTTATAGTTGGTTGTAACAAACTGTGAAAGCAAAGAAACTAGTGATAAAGTTATTTTGAGTACATTCCAGGAACCTGAGAAAACTCTCATGAGGACCCATGTCATTAAAGAAATTCCAAATTTAGAGCCTATGTTTACTTGCCTCTTTCTCCACTTCATCTTTAGCAATATGTAAACAGTCTCTATAGTACAGTAACTGGCTTATGGACTGTCACCAGGAATCTCACTTCAGGCTGTTATGTCATAGAAAGTGGCTGTGTCCAGATGATACCAAACATCTGGATATTTTGGCATTGCACAGATACGACCAGTAAACTTTTTGGCTATCATAGGAGATTTACAAATTCATCATTATTAACGATCAGTGTTTACTAGGTGGCCAGATCATGCTACATTCTATATAACAGCAAAGTTTAATATAGCCAAGATATGGACGTGTGTCAAGGGTCATAATTAACTCAAGGCCAGAGGGTTGCCACATACAGATAAAAGAGATGCTAAGATTGCCACTACTTTGTAATAGACAACAGATATTATATTCTTTCAACACTAGGGCCCAAGTCAACTTAGCCATTTCTCTGAAGACATAATCATTCCCTTCAACTATTCTATGGACTGTGAGGATTAGATTTATTTTGCTTATCCTCAGAGGGCAGAAATAAGAGAATTGGGAGGAAGCTGCAGAGGAGAAGATATTGGAACAATACAAGGAAGAACTACCTAACAATTTAAACTATCTAAAACTGATATGGGCTGCTTTGGAAATGTGATGAGTTCCCTAGCAATTGGACGTCTTTAAAAAGGAGTTGAATGAATACTTGTCAGGAATATTATAGAGAAAAGTTTTGCAAAAGTATAGGTTGGGCCAGATGACCTCTGAACATTCTTCCACCTTTGTGCTTCAGTGATTTTGACTCTTTTATTCTAAAATAATGAAATAATTTGGTCAAACTAGGGAGGAAAAACAAGATTTCAGCTAAACTCACTTTCCCCTAAAACTACCTTAAAAAAGAAACTATCCCTATGAAAGCAAAAATTAACAAATAAAAGAGATGAATGGAAAGAATCTATAGTAAGGTAATTCTCATTTTAAAAATAAGAAAGAAAAAGAGAAAACAACAAAAAAACCACTTTCCTACCCACACCCCCAAAGAAAACAAATGATATCAAAATAAGGTGAAGAGAGATAATTTAAGAATCAGTAGATTCCCAGGAAAGTATGATGAATTTAAAAAGGATAGAGGTGCCATATTTCAAGAAATCATATGGTTAGACCTTCCTAGAACTATTGCAATGAGAAGACATTTAAAATAAAATTCACAAGTCACTACCTGAAAGCAACCCCCACTTTAATACATCTAGAAATGTGCTTGTCAAACTTCAGTGCTTCTTGATGGGATCTATCTATCTATCTATCTATTTGTCTGCCTGTCTGTCTGTCAGTCGGTCTGTCTGTCTATATCAAACATGCAGGAAGAGATTAGACAGTTTTAATTTTCCCTAGGAGATGTCTTCAAAGGCAGAGAACAAAAGTTTCATCTTTTTAACATATTAAGTTGACAGGGTACTTACTCATACTCCATTAAGGGGATGTTTCCAATCATCTCATAGCTGATGACTATACTTTGTGCAGGAAGATATCTTAAGGCAAATCTTATATAGCTAGAAAATCCTTAGGTTTGCAAGAATGAAATTAGTTAGGTGGATTTAGCCTGATTAGGTTAGGGGAAGGAAGAAGGAGAGAGGTAACCTTCACAGGATCACAGAGTTCATACTTTTATGATTTTTTCCCCTCATACTAAGCTGAGATCTCCTTCTTTACAGCTTCCATCTATTATTCCCCTAGATGCAAGTGGAGCAAGCCTAATTGCTCTTTCCCATGGTAGCCCTTCAATTACTTGAAGACAGTTATTATGTTCTCCCCTTCTCACCACCCCATCCATCCTATGGTCTCTCTTCCCTAGACCAAATATCCCATTACTTCAACTGATCCTTAGATGATGTGAACTCAAGGCCCTTTACCATATTTGTTTTTGTCCTCTTTATGGTTATCATTGGCATTCTTAAAATGTGCTACCTAGAAATGAACATAATACTCCATATATGGTCTGATTTGGCAGAGTACATCAGGACTATTTCTTAATCCATCTCTTTTACTGTAACTTATAATTGAATTAGCTTGAGCATGTAAGTGACATGGTGATACCTACACCTTAGGAATAAAAATAATAATAGCTAACATTTGCATAGTGTTTTAAGGTTTACAGCATGCTTTATATATGTTATCTGATTTGGCCATTGCAGCAATTCAATGAAATAGGTGCTATTATTATCCCCATTGTGCAGATGAGGAAACTGAGGCATAGAGCGTTTCAATTAATTGCCCAGAGTCACAGAGCTAGTCTGAACTGGCTAGGATTGAACTCAGTTATGAAGAACTCCAAGTCTGACACCCTATCCACTATGCCGCCTATATGCATAACAGCTACAAAGAATGGATTGGAGAAGAGAGATATTCCATGCAGGGTAGCTATTGCAGTAGTCTAGGTGAGAGGTGATGAGGGTCTAAATCAGGTTGTTTGTGATGTAAGGAGAAAGAAGTGAATAGATTTGAGAATGATTGAGGGGGCTGGAATTGGCCAGACTTGGAACCTGATGGGTGGGGTGAGTAAGAATAAAATTTGTTGATGACTCCTAGGTTACACAAATTTAGGTGACTGGAAGAAAGTTGCTGAGGTAGATTGCTTAAACCTAAGTATAAAACTTTATTTACCCCATCAAATTTCATCTTCAGTTTTTGTTCTAACATCAAAATCTTTTTGGTTATTAGACTTTGTCATCCCAAGTATTAGTTTTCCTCCCTCCTCCAGATTTTTGTCATCCACAAATTAAATAAGCATTGTATAGGCTCATAAGATCAAAGACTTAGGACTCCAAGGGAACTTAAAGAATGCAGAGTGCAATCCCTTCCTTTTATAGATGAGGAAATTCAGTCCCAAAGTCTTTAAGGGACTTGCCCAAGGTCATACAGATAGGATGTGGCAGAACCAGGATTCTTCTGAGTGCAAATCCAGTTTTCTTTTCACCATATCACATAACCATCTATACCTTTATCTAAGCATTAATAAAATTATTAACACAGTGCCCTGGGGTATTTTATTGGAGACTTCCTTCCAAGCTGACATCAAACTATTAACAAATTATCTTTGAGTACAGTTACTCAAATGGTTATGAATCATTTAAATTATAATATCATCTAGCCCACATTTCTCCATCATTCCACAAGAATAGCATTAGAAACATCATCAAATACTTTGCTGAACACTAGCTAAATTAGATTTATAGCAGCATCATCTATCAATTTAGTAATCCCATTAGAAGGGGGAACTAAGATTAGTCTTCATGACTTGTTTTGCTGAACAGTTCATATATGCCATGTGATCACTACTTCCTTTTCTAGATAGATATTCACAAACCATCCCTTTTAAATTGTTGTTATTGTTGTTTTTGCTGTTTTGCCAGAATCAGAGTCAAGCATATTGTCCTATAATTTGCAGGCGCTTCCATTTTTTTGAAAATTGGAACATTTGCCCTAAGTCCTTTAGTACCTTGTTTGTTCTCCATAACTTTTCAGATATTACTGACAATGCACACTTCCTAGTTCTTTCAGTGATGGAGAATGTAATTCAGCTGAGCCAGGTAACAACTATATGCAGCTAGGTGCTCTCTTACTATCTCCTTGCTCATCCTAGGTATCTTTTTGCTATTAGATGCTTTTGTTCCATCCTTTGGAGTAGAGAGATTATTCTCCTTGGTGGGGAAAACAGGAGACTAGAATTTGGCCACCTCTGCCTTTTCTTTGTTATTGCTTGATTGACAGAAAATAAATCACCTTCCTTCATAGAGTGGCAGAATATCTGAGCTGGAAAAAACCTTAAATACCATCTAATCTAGCCCTTTCATTTTACAGATGAGGAAATTGAGCTCCAGACAAGGGAAGTGCCTTCCCTAAAGTCACATACTGTCTAAGGGGCAGAGTCAAGATCTTAGTTCTTGTGACTCAAGTTGAGGACTCATTCCACTACATCATGCTGGTTACATCTATCTATAGTTGGAATGGATACTATTGCCCATCAGAAACTAGAAGAATCATTAAGAAGCCTATAGAAATGCCTGGGTCAAGATGACACCATCTGGGGCTCAGTGATAGATAGCTACACCAGGTCACTCAAATCAGAAGTTAATCAGTTTGTCAATCAACAAGTATTTGTTAAGTACCTGCTCTGTGCTGAATATGTGCTAGTGGGGAACCTGTGGCCCTCTAGGTCCTCAGGTGTGGCCTTTTGCCTGAGTTTTAGTTTTACAGAACAAATTCTTTTATTAAGGGGATTTGTTCTGTGAAGTTTGGATTCAGTCAAAGGGCTGCACCTGAGGATCTAGAGGGCCACATGTGGCCTCAAGGCCAAAGGATCCCCAACCCTAGACTGGTTACTGGGGATACAAAGGCAAAAATGAAACAGTTCCTTGCCCTCAAGGAGCTTACTAGCTTGAAACACTGTGACCAGTGTAAGAAGGGACTGTTCTTAATTCTCTGCTTCCAGCATTTTCACTTCCTTTATTTTATGGATAGTTGCCATTGGGAGCTAATTTAGAAAGGAAAAAAACACACAGATGAACAAGAACAAATTCACAATGCAAGAGAATAAGAGAAAATATGGACTGAAATTTATTGCTCTTCAAGGAAAAAAGCATGCCTAATAAGAGTGGGAGGTAGTCTTCTCTCAATAGTTTGCTTTCTTGATTTCTATAAGTTAGGAAAGGGAGAAAAATCCATGTCTTGGAGTCCATCAGTATAGAATATGAAACAGTAATTCATTTAGTCATTTTAGACATTTTCATTCTTGCTATCATATGCCAAGTGGTTCAATTTTCAGGCATAGATAATCCAGCCTTCTTCTGTGAGGTGGGCGACTTGTTAGGGTGATGCTTTGCTACCTGAAAATTGGGCAAGGAACATTTGTTCTTGGCCAAGGAACATTTGTTCTTGGCCACAAAAGAAACATGGTAGATGAAATGCTCTGATGACAGGTTCAGCTCCTTTGAATTGCTATGTCTTGTTAAAAGCCTACAGTGAGGGGAAAAATAATAAGGAAGGACATGATTTGTTTAGTGACTCATAACCTGTTTGGAACTGACCTTTGAACCTTGGGGACCAGCCCTAAATGAGAAGAAGGTGTATGTATCTCATCAGCTCATTGCACTATGCTTTAAGAATGTGACTTCAGAGAGACAGTCCTAAGCCATGGAATTTTCTATTTTAAAATCCCATTTTGAAATGTGCATATCATACTTCTCTCCACATTTTTGCAGGGGTAGGGGAGTATGGTGTGGAATATTGTATACACTGGGACTATTCATGTGTTCAGTTTTGCTGAATTGTTGTCTTTTTAATTCTTTGTTAAGGGGGAGGGACAAGGGAAGGTAAGGCGGAAGGATACATTTGCAAATGAAGATGATGTAAAACAAAAGCAATATTTTTTTTAAGAAAAGAACAGACATTTTGGCTCAAATGTTTTACAGTTCGAATCGGTTTCTTCTATGTAGACAGGACCTAGGAAAAGGAGGGTGTGACTAGGGGAAGGAGAAGGGATGGACTGAGACATTAGTAAACCACATTTACTGATGACTTCATTCTTAATCCACAAAATATGATCTTCCTCTTTCCAAATAATTCTATGAGAATTTAATATTAACCAAATGTACTAGTGTTTCAGTTGTGTGTATGTTTCATTTCTTATATAGCTTTGGTTTTTTGCAAGCGTGTGTTTTAAACAAATGAAAAGAAACAAAAAATAAAAATTCTCATTCATCCCAGCTTCATCAAGGGTCTTCTCACTTTATTGCAATGAACCATGAAGCATTGGTGGCCTCTTAATGCCTCTCATTTGGGGTCATGTCTCTCTAATGTTCTGCTCATACATGGTATTATTTGTTGCATGAAATTAAGGACCCAGATATAAGAGGTGAAGCAGGAGAGACCCACAACCTGCATAATGCTGAGTCAGAACGACCAAAGTACCTTTTTGTTTTTTTTATCATATCCTGTTTGGGGGAGGGATGTCCTTTCAGAGGCGTGGAAGAAACTTAGCTTGATTGTTTAAAATTTTGTTTTGAATGACTGGATGAAGAGGAGTGTGTCAGTATATTCTAGTGATTAATTTTCTGTCTTTTACCCAGTTGATCTTCTGTTCAAAATTTGGGGGAAACCTCCTCATATTTACAGCTAAAATATGATCATTTTCATCATTTAGAAAGTCCATAGGCATGAATTAACTCAGTTTTACTGTAGTGAAAACAGGGTGTTATAATCCTAGCTCTAGAGCTGAAATCTCAGACTGTCAGCCCAACTTTCTCCTTTTACAGAACAGGAAACTGTTCTGGAAGGTTATGTGACTTACCCAAGGTCACTTATGGAATCCTAGCTCTAGAGGTAGAAGGCCAGCTAGTCCAATCCCCATATTTACAAAAGAGAAAACTGAGGCCTAGAGAGGAGAAGTTCCTTGCTCCAAGTTGCATAGGCAGTAAGCAACAGAACCAGGATTTGGGTGATCTTTAAAGTATTTCTTAGGAGGACTGATGTGAACTTGTGTGGAAAGACCTTCAAACTTCAAAGATAAAAAGAAGCAAATGTAAAAACACATTGTATTTACTGGTCATAACAGGAATAGTTATGGAAAAGGAATTAGATTACAGACAGAGTAGATATGTACATGTATGTACGTATAGGGTTTGTTTTTTTAATTTTTAAAATAAAGATTTGGATTCTTTTATTCATTAAAATAGGAAAGTAAATCTCCAATCAGGAAAAATGAACACATACATCAAGGACATTCTCAATAGTTATAAGAAGGTAATCAACAGACTTTCTCAGGTGATACTCAACAGCCCAATCACATCTTTGTTGTTCATTTGGTCTGACTCTTTGTGACCCCATGGACCAAAGGACGCCAGCCCCTTTTATCCTTCACTATCTCTTCAAGTCTAAGTCCATGTTTATTGGTTCCATGACACTATCAATCCAGCTCATCCTCTGCTGTTTCCTTTTGCCTTCGATCTTCCCCAACATCAGAATCTTTTCCAATGAGCCCTATCTTCTCATTATGTGGCCAAAGTATTTAAGCTTCAGCTTCAGCATTTGACCTTCCAGGGAATAGCCTGAATTAATTTCTTTAAGTGTTGACTGATTCAATCTTCTTGCTCTCCAAAGGACTCTCAAAAGTCTTCTCCAAAACCACAATTTGAAAGTATCAGTTCAGTGGGGCTTAGCTTTTCTTATAGTCCAACTTGGTTTTCCCATGTGGCTAGTTAGCCTAAAATCTTCTGAATGATTACGGATATTATTTAAGAGTGTTTTGGGTACCTGAAGTGGCCAGCACAGTGCCATCCACCCACAGGATGACAGCATCATTTATCAACTTCCATTTGGACTTTGCGCTGGATATCCTCTATGATGGTATTATCACATTGTGTATTATTCACATTATGAATTACGGTTTTGAGAAACAAGGGTCCATCTTTTTTTTTTATACCAGTACTCTTATTTTTTAATTTTTAATTATGAAGTTAAATGTCAACAAACATGAACATTTCCATATTCAAAGAAAAACAGAATGAACCAGTACTCTTTCAGAATGCACTGTGGCTAAAAGTCACAGAATACCACAGTCTCTAAAAAACCAACATTGAGGATCCCTCAAAGGGAAATAGAGAGGAATGTGGTGGTTGTCAGTGGTTTGCAACACATTACCAATGGTGAATTGTGCAAAAAAAGTGATGTAAATAATTTCAGAGAGATGATTATACCTTATTAAAAAAAAGAGGGTTGGTCATGTGGGAAGAGTAAAGGATTATTAATAGATAGCTTATGTGCCCCATTGGTATCTCCACCATGTTGAGAACACAAGGGTAGCCCCCAGCATTCTGGGTGGATCCACTGTGGAGGACTTATAAGAGAACATGGAGCCAAATTACACATAGATTACATCATTGGAGGGAGTCCTCAACTCTGTTTGAGAAGGTTCAAGGTGTGACTGGAAGAATGGTGGTACCCTTGAGAGAAGTAGGGAAATTAGGAAAAAGGATGGGTTTGGGGGGAAAGATGAGTTCCGTGTTGGAATGCATTTCTAAGAGACGGTAGATCTGTGCTGACATTTCTCTTCCACCAACTAAGCAAGCCCATTTCCTTTAAACTTTTCTCATGGGATCTATTTTTCTGTCTTTTTAATCATCTTTGTTGTTCTCTTCTGAAAAAGAAAAACTATGAAAGTCCAAGTTTCCTTGGTCTAAGAACAAGGCCTGGACCTGGGATTTCATTTATACAGGGAACTCCCAGGTGAGACAATTCCTTCCAAAAATGGAGATCAGTACCTCCTCTGCAACCTCTAGTCTTGGAGAATTGCCTAGAATACAGAGGGGAAGAGGCTTGACCAGGATCACACAGCCAGTTTGGGTCAGAAGCAGGACTTGAACTCAGGGTTTCCTGAATTCAAGGCTGATTCCCTGTCCACTCTTCCATGCTGACTCAAAGTCCACATTGGCATAGAATCTTAAACCTAGGGAGGACCTTAGAATCCCTTCCTATCTATTGCCCTCATTGTATAGAGCAACTAGATAGATAACAGCTAAACTTGGAGACAGGAAGGTGTGTTGAAATCCTGCTTTGGACATTTGCTTTGTGTAGCGTGCCCACAAAGTATCTTTGTCAAGTGGACAGATGGGCAAGCCACTTTACCAGCTCCCACTTTCCTCATCTGTAAAATGTGAATGATACCAGAACCTGCTTCCCAGGATTGTTTGTGAGAATCAAATGAGACATAAGCAAAGTACTTTGCAAACCTTAAAGCACTATAGAAATTATTATGATTATAACCAAAGTCCAGAATGGGGAAGAGCATGGCTTAAGGTGATACAATGAGTTAATGGCACAACTGAAAATCAAACCCAAGTTTGTTGCCTTTTTTGTTTTTTTGCTTTTGTTTTTGTTTTTTTATCACGTCACTTTTCCTTGTGTGCTTTTTCTAGAAGGGAGAGGAGGGCAGAAGGAGACTTCTGATACTTCCCAGCCTGCTTTGTGGTGGTCACCATATTCCCATCTATGTGATTGGTTTTGAATACATTAAAAATACCCTTCCTGAAGACTTTTGCTATGTCATCAAGACCATGAGGACAACCACCCAAGGAAAAGGGATCATTTTGTGCAAGACAAACATGGCTTTTAAAATCATTTGAAACCTTCCTTTTTGTAACCTTCTAAAGTATGCTGTATTATAGCACAAAGTTGCAGATTAATGAATATATTTAAAATTGGAAAGAAAACTTATCTTTGCTTCTATAAATGTGATGTTCAGAATTAACTCTGGCAGTATATGTTGAATTTGGTTTGCTGGTCTCTGTCATCAGAGAGTGACCTTGTGCATCTCTGTGGAGGAGCCTCTTGCCATGTTGGAGGGCTTGGCTGACAATGGGACAATCCCAGGTTTTTTTCTTCCTGCTGGGTGACTATTTCCTGGAGCTGTTGGTTGTTTGTCTATTTGTTGTGTGTCATTCAGTCCTTCAGAGAACCACCATGAAGGTGATGTCATGACTTGCAAGTGAATTAGATTTAAGTGAGGCAGGTCTGTGCAAGGTCACCAGCCTCACTGGGTTCAGTGGCAAGATATAGATCAGGATGACTGGAGATGGCCTCAAGGCAGTGAGAGACCTTGGCCTTTTTAAGCTAAGGTCTTTCCCAGATTATACTTTGTCTGAAGCAACACCCATTAAGTGATTAAGGCTATCTAAGAAATGGGGCAAAGAGTGGCCTTTTATAGTTAGTCAAAAAAAAGTCAATATGGGAGAGGAAGAACCTCAGGGTTTTTGTCCAAAACAGAAATTATTGCTATTTGCACTCAACTCTAAGCCATCAGAGCCCAAACAATTACCAGGTGAGGTTTGGGTTGGGACCTATAGTTGGCCAATCTGTGAATTGGGTTTAAGACAAGAAATCTAGCCTGGAAACCCCAAGATATCTCACAAGGTTTCAATAATGAAAATTCATATTTCTTTGGGCAGAGCTCCCGCAGGTAAGTAACCTCAACCATAACCCTAACTCAACCCAAGCCTGACCCACTCTTTGACCCTAACCTTAAGGGGAATCTAACCCGAACTCTAATCCTAATCTTAACTCTGGAGCTGGAGACAAGAGGAGTATTTTCTCTCCCATCCCCAGAGGGTTAATTAAGTAGATGGAGGTGCTTTGAGGTTGTTTTCACTTAAAAATCTTTTCAAGTGAATGCTTGGTGATTTTTCTGAGTAGGGCCAGACTTTGCTTCCTAAATAATCAAGGACGATGTCAAGTAGGAGAAAGTCATTATATTTACAAGGGAGAACTTTTAAAAAGGAAATGATAATGATCTCACAAGAAAATAATCGTGGTCCAAAATAATCCAAAGTGCCCAGAGCCCGACTTTAATAATATAGAAGAACTGTAAACTTAAATGGGAAAAATGATTATTCACTAAATTGGCACAATTTAAAACAACTTTATAAAAGTAGTACTTTATTGGCCCTGTCTTATTTTGTTTATTTTGCAAGGGAGAGGAGAGTATTGAAGTATTTTTTCTTAATATTGTAGGGAGAGTAGAGTTTTTTGGTTGCTGGGGCAAAGGACAAAGGTTGCTAATGTCGCTCTTGTAACAACCCTTGTAAGTATTGGTCCTAGATTGATTTCGTAGCAACTTGAGTTCTTATGGAATATGAAAAAAATCTCTTCACCTCACCTTTGTGGCTTAGCCAAATGGAACCCCAAGGATGATTTGAAAAGGATTCAGGGGTATGACAGGATTCAAAGGCATTTGTGCCGGTAACTGGCCAGAGTTTTGACTGAGGGACCCAGACCCCCAACAGCAGTAGCAGAAACAGATTTCAACAGCCAGACTTATCTAAACTCAAGGGTTTCTGCTGGTTGCTTGGCTAGATGTAGTTACAGTGAGTCCTGAGTCTATGTTTAAAAGAACTGAGCCCCTTCTTGCTGGGCAAAGGTTTTATAGCAGCTACAATTCAGCAGATGCTGGCAGAGAGCAGCAGCCATGTACACTCAAGTTGTGCCAGTCTCATGTGCCCTACACACTTTTCTTTTCATGAATGTTTCCTGGCTACTGTGTGTTCATTTTGCGTGTGTGCCTGTGGTATAGTTAGCCTATCTGAGGTGTTGTTATTCTTCAGTCATGTCATTTGGGGTTTTCTAGGCAAAGATACTGAAGTGGTTTGTCATTTTTTCCCCCAGCTCATTTTATAGATGAGGAAACTGAGGCAAACAGGGTGGAAGTCACTTGCCTCATACCACACAGCTAGGGAGTATCTGAGGACAGAACTGAACTTAGGAAGATGAGTCTTCCTGACTCCAGGTCTGGTACTCTAACCACTGCAGTGCCATTTAAGCCACCCTATTTGAGAGTACAGTATAAATATGGAAATATGAGAATCTTTCTTGTTGCTTATTTTTGCTATATGTGGTACACTAATTGCATCAGTGGAGATTAGAGAGCTATGGTTTTGTGGGGGTGCTGGCCTTAAGCATGTCACAGATTTGAAGTGGAATTCAGGAGGCCCCCTATTAGGAGCAGGTGTTGCATTATTGGAGTTTACATGAGGTTTCCATTTTTGTGGGTGTCCTAGCACTGCAAGGACCCATTGACAATTTTTCCTCTTATATTTTTGCCCAAGTCATGATGAGACAATAAGTTTTGCCCTTGTGACTTATAGGCTGTCCCCAGTTGCTTTGTTTGTTTTACTGTATCATTTATATTATTGTGTGTACAATACCATTGCAATATGATTATTGATCACTCTTGTGCACATGTGGTACATGGTGATTCTGTTTACCATGAGATACAGTGGAGTCCTATCATGCATTGTTTTTAATTTACATGTGTTCAGCTATACATGTTTGGCAAAAAGTGAGAAAAAGAGGAAGGGAGGGAGAGAGAGAGAGAGAGAGAGAGAGAGAGAGAGAGAGAGAGAGAGAGAGAGAGAGAGAGAGAGAGAGAGAGAGAGAGAGAGAGAGAGAGAGAGAGAGAGAGAGAGAGAGAGAGAGAGAGAGAGAGAGAGAGAGAGAGAAACATTAAGAGAGAGAACTATTTATTTAGTGCAGGGGAGTCCACTCACCATTCTGCTTAACCAGAGCATGAGAGATGGGAATCTACCGTGTCCAGTAATGAGTTCCCATATATCCCATCTCCCCCTTCCACTCTCAAGACACTTAGGGGATGTTGGGGGGAGGATGCAGGCGTGGAGAGGGGAGATGCCAAGGTGAAACAATGGTGAGGCATCCAGCCCCACCAGGAGAGGTACTTCCTGGTCAAACCACAACCCTGCTTCACAACTAATCCAGCTCTTAAAACCAACTTCCCCTTTCTTTCCCCCACAAGTTGCCAACTTTCCTTTTCTCCAGAAATCCAACATGCCCCAGAGGCTATTTCACCTTTGAACTCTAGTTTCTAGAGAAGATCATTTTAGCTCCTTGAGATTCTTGCCTCTTGCATTGACTTTAGAACCTGCTCAACTGTAGCACAAAGGCACAATCCTGTGACTGGCCCCTCATTGAAATCTGTTGGTTTTAGGGATGTCTGTTAACCATTCTGATGATGATATTGAAAATCAGTCAACTAGCATTTATTAAGCACCTATTATGTACCAGGCATTCTGTTAAGAACCAGGGATACAAAGAAAGGCAAAAGACAATTCCTGCTCTCAAGGATCTCCCAATCTAATGGGAGAGAGAACAAGCAAACAATTATTTACAAACAAGACATAGACATAATGATTGGAAGTGATGGACAGAGGGAAGGCACCAACCTTACAGAGGAAGGTGAGAAATCAGCTGAGACTTGACGGAAGCCAGAGCTACCAGGAGGTGGAGATGAGAGAGAACATTCCAGGGGTGAAGCTTCTACGCCGTGCTATGCTATGGACCCTTCAGGGAAACAGCTAGGGTAGCAAAGGAATAAGACAAAGCCCTGGATATGTTGTGTAAACTGTCTAAAACAGTGTTATGTTCCAGCATTCCTAAATAAGCAATGTTGAAGGCAGATATCTGGAAAAGAGTTACTAGATCCCTCACTGGAGAAGAGAGGATGGTGGGAAAAGTTAAGTCAGTCGTATGCAGAGGGATGGCTGGACCGAGGCTGCTAGGAGCACAGCTGTGCTGGTCGTGTTAGGGATGGAGAGCAGATTGTTGGCCTTCCAGGGCAAATGCTAGAGATGTGCTATGTAAGCCCAAGATCGTGCTCAGGGGAATGTCCCCACCCGTCAGATGAGTACATGAGGACATGCAGCAGAGGCAGGGAGCTGTTGAAGAGAAACAGAGGCGTCCTTGGGGGACCTACATCTGATTTCACATGCTCTTGGAAAAAGCAGAATCCCAGAGTCACAGCTTGGGAGTGCTTGAGGAAACTGGAGAGACAATTTGTGAGAGGGAAAGAGTGCACAAAGCCTGAAGTTCGGGTTTATGTCCTCAACACCTTTCACCAGGAGGCTTCTGACTTGGTATTAGATGTGAAAAAGCTGCATCAGAGGCTGACAGTCACCAAATCAGGGAATAAGAACCAAAGGCTATCCCTACATTGGCCCAAATGGTCAGTGGAGCTGAGACACATGGGCTACCTATCAGTGCTTGAATGAAAAGGAGAGTTTCCTGAATATCAGGAGTAAGTAGAGTTGAAGAGATTGAACGGGAAGGGAGCAGTCAGGGAGGGAGAAGCCATCAGTCAAAGGCTTGGATTGGCCTCTGCTGATTGTTTTCATCAGATCATAGATTCTGAGCTGGAAAGGGACCTTAGAGATCATTTAGTTCAAGTCCCACGTTTTAGATGTCTTATACTTCTTACTTGTGTGACATTGGGCAAATCTCAGATAAAGGCTCACCTTTTACAAGAAGCCTTTCCCAATTCCCCTTAATACTAGTGCTTTTCTCTGTGGGCTACCTTCAATTGACATACATACATACACACACACACACACATACACACACACACATATATATATAATCCTTCACTTTGCCTCAGTTTCCTCTTCTGTAAAATGAGAGGATTGGACCAAGTGGCCTCTAAGGCCCATTCCAGCACTAGACCTAGGATTGTGGGAAATGGAACCCAGAGAGGTTAAGTGACATTGCTCAAGGATACACAGGTAGAGAGTAGCAGACATGGCATTTGAACCCAGGACTCCTGACTCCAAACCTAACACCCTTTTTCACTCTACTTATTGGCTACCTTTCATTCAACCTGCGATTAGAAGTATCTATTTTGTGCCAGGGACTGTACTGGGTGTTAGTGGCAGAAAAAGAAAGATGTAACTGGTCTCTTCCCTCAAGGGGCTCATGTTTTATAGGGAGGGGCAAAATATGAATACATTGAAATCAATACAAAATATACACAAAATAATGGGGAGTACTAATGAATAGGGTGATACAGATGAGATTCAGGGAGGAGTTGGTATTCAAGTTGAACCTTGAAAGAAACTTAGATGTCCTAGAGGTGAGAAAGGGGTATATACTTTCGGTGTGGGACACAGTGAGTGCAAAGGCAGGGAGGTGGGAGATAGGTTGTCATGGACAGGAAACAGTGAGTTTGTCTGGAACTTAGATTGTATGAAAGAGAGTAAAAATGCAATAAGCTTGGAAAGGGAGACTGGAGACTGTGAAAGGCTTTAAATGTCAAACAGAAGATATTGTTTTTGATCCTAGTGGCAATAGGGAGTCGCTAGAGCTTGACCAGACCTGGACTTTAGAGATATTGACTTGGCACTTGTGTGGAGGATAAATTGAAAGGAGGTGGGGTTGGGGGACTGGAAGCAGTTAGGCTAATTAGGAGAATGTTGCAATAGTCCAGGCTACAGGTGATGAGGATAGTTGGCCGCGTGAGTGGAAAAGAGGGGATAGTTGCAAAGAATGTGGTGAGGGTAGAATGAACACTTGTCACCTGATTGGACTGGGGAAGGAAAGGAGAGGGAGGTTGAATCCAAGGTTGTGAATCTGAGAGGTTGGAAGGATACTGGTGACCTCAGTAGTAATAGTGAAGCTGAAAAGAGGAATGGTTTTGTGGGAAAGATAATGAGATCTGTTTTGGACATGTCAAGTTTAACTTGCCTTTGGGACATCCAGTTGCACACATTATATGTTAAGTAACTGATAGTACAGGACTGGAGCTCAGAAGAGAGACTAGGACTGGATATTTAGATCAGGGATTCACATGCATCTAGGATAATAATTGAACCCATGGGACCTGAAGAAATCAGCAAGAGTGAATACAGAGAGAGAAGAGAAAAGGGCCTAGGACAGAGCCCAGTTTAGGGTGCAGAACATGGATGATGATACAGCAAACTAGACTGAAGAATGACTGGGATGGGTGGGGGGTGGGACAGGAAAACTTAGAGAACAGTGTCATTGAAACCCAGGGGCAGGAGAGTATAAAAGATGATGGGGGTGGTCGACATTATCCAACATTCAGGGGTCAAAAGTTCAAACTTCATCACTTCTTGTCTGGATTATTGCAATAGCTCCCCAACTGGTCTCCTTTCCTCCAGTCTCTCTCCTCTCCAATCCATCGTCCCATAAAGCTGCCAAACTGACATTCCATTTCAGTTTTACAACATCATCTATCCTTGAGTTCTTTGCCCCCTTGTTCTATCATGCCCAACCCTGGATTACCCCTCCCATCAATCTTACCCACTCCTACATGTGCACTGAACCCTGATGAAGTCACAGAACCACATCAACTAGGTCCACTCTTGATTTGTATTATGTCAATTATCTATTATTTCCATAATATATGATCTCAATTAGGTCTTCATTGCTACATACCAATCCTTTTAATCTCCTGTGACTGGTTCCCTATTCTACTTCCCTTAGCATGTGTTCCAAACCTTCTCTTCTCTCCTCAAGCTGGCTTTTTTTGTAAATATTATTTTATTTTTTCCAATTACATGTAAAGATAGTTTTCAACATTCATTTTTCATAAGATTTGAAGTTTCAGATTTTTTTCTCCCTCTCTCCTGTCCCCTCTCCCCAAGATGGTAAGCAATTTGATATAGGTTATACATATACAATCATGTAAACATATTTCCACATTAGTCATGTTGTAAAAAAAGAAACAGGACAAAAGGAAAAAGCCACAAAAAACACAAAAAAGTGAACATAGTCCTCTTCAATCTGCATTCAGACTCCATAGTTACTTCTCTGGATGTGAATAGTATTTTTCATCATGAATCTTTTGGAATTATCTTGGATTGTTGTATTGCTGAGAAGAGGTAAGTCTATCAGAATTGATTGTTGTACAATGTTGCTGTTATTGTATACAGTGTTCTCCTGCTTCTTTTCACTTCACTCAGCATCAGTTCATACAAGTCTTTCCAGGCCTCTCTGAAGTCCACCTGTTTGTCATTTCTTACAGCACAATAGTATTTCATTACATTCATATACTACAACTTGTTCAGCCATTCCCTAGTTGATGAGCATCTTCTCAGTTTCCAGTTCTCTGCCACCACAAAAAGAGATGCTATAAATATTTTTGTATATGTAGCTCCTTTCCCCTTTTTTATGATATCTTTGAGATACAGACCTAGAGTGATATTGCTGGATCAAAGGGTATGCACAGTTTGATTGTCCTTTGAGCATAGTTCCAAATTGCTCTCCAGAATGGTAGGATTAGTTCACAGCTCTACCAACAATGTACTAGTGTTCCAATTTTCCCACATCTCCAACATTTATAATTTTCATTTTCTGTCATATTAGTCAATCTGATAGGTGTGAAGTAGTACCTCAGAGTTGTTTTAATTTGCATTTCTCTAATCAATAGTGATTTAGATCAAGCTGCCTTTCTGACCCCCATGATTTTGTCTGAAACAGAGGATCTTATCTCATACTTCACTAAAAAGAAGTTGATTTCATCTGTTAGGCATTCCTTCTTCTCCTTAACTTTATACTCAGAATCACTTCAATAGCATAACCGTTTCCTATACCTATATACACACACATATATATACACATATATACATACCCACACACATGAACACACACACATACATATATATGAGGTAGGATGAGAAGAAAGTCTAAGTGATCATAGGGATTGTGAGTTAAAGCCACAGGGCAGTTGATTGTTTAGGAAGGACATCGATAAGTTGGAGACCATACAAAGGGGGTGCAACTGTGATGGTTAAAGGCCTTAAGTCCATGTCATATTAGAATCAGTTGAAAGAATCAGAGTTGTTTAACCCAGAAAAGAAAAGAGTTTGGGAAACAAGAAGGCAGTATTCAAGTATGTAAAGGGCTGCCATGTAGAAGACCGATTCGACTAGTTCTGTTTGACTCCAGAGAGGACTGGTAGTCATGAGTAGAAGTTTCAAAGAGAGAAACTGAGGAATGATATCAGGAAAAATTTCCTAATGAATGGGCTATGTTGGGTGGTGGTAGATGCCCCTCTTTGGGTGGATTCCCCTTCAAGAAAAGGCCAGGTAGGACTAGCTGGCCTCTTAAGTCTCTTTCAGCTCTGAATTCTGTGATTCTTTGATGCTTATCTTCATGTTCCTTTGAGCTATAAATCTGTGATCCTTAGGAGAGATGTAGGAGCAAAAGAGGCTTTATTGGGGAGGGGGCGGGGCACTGTGATTTGGTTAGCATCGGGAACTGGCAGTTTACTTTTCCACTGTAGCTCAGTGCCTGCTCTCCAAATTACCGTTTTAGAGAATTAACTACGGGGAAGGCCATTTTAATGATGAAGAAACCAAGACAGAAGCCTGACAAGCCCCAAGGTCTCATATGCTTGTGGGGGGAAGGAGGGAGGAAAATGTGTCAGCAAAAGTCAGGAGTTTCTCAAAACTAGCGACAAACCATTTAGTAATTAATCCCTTTCCAGATGGAGCACTGAGCTTGAAGTTCGGATTTCCCTTTTTATTACTTAAGCATGGACAATACAATTTCAATATCAGCAATTTCTAACTTTCAAGGTGAAAAAGAAACCTGTCTCCTAAACACAGCCTTGTCCTAAGATCAACGATATCATTGCCACTACATAACCATAGTGTGGTTATCACATTTTGCCTTGACAAAGGAGCTCATAACTCAAAGTTATCTCAGGAAATAGCAAGCCAGAAAACCCTGCAGTGCCTTTTCAAACCAAGAATCTGAACGTGACACAGACAAAACAGCAGTTAATATTAAGCCTGGTATGCTCCGCTGATCCATTTTGTTATCCTCTAAGGAGAGGAGCAATTCCGAAATTCATGGGATGTTGCCCAAATTATAAACACATCGAATTCAGCCAATTCCCTCATTTGATTTATTGGAAAAATATCTCTCTGAAGTTAGGTTAAGAAGATTCTAAGCCATTTAAAAAGAAAAAGGAGAAAATAGTAATAGATGGAATAGTCTTGAAATGGTGGCCTGGGCCAAGAACTGGAAAGAAGTTCTTTACTAAAAGTAACCGTTTGTTTATATAGCTGGTGACCAGCACCTACCAAGCCATTAAAAGTTTGAGCTGAAAGAACTTTTTCTTTTTCTTTTAAAAAAATTTCTTAGCAGTTGAATAGTCTTATTGATTTAATTTGGGGACTAAACTTGCCAGAGTGGAAAGATTGGTTTCTATTTGACTTTCTGTAAGTAAAGCAAGTCTTGGTCAGGCTTGAATAAGGAGAGGGGATTCCAAGACAAGCTTATTGGCGGGGCAGGGAGAGAGAGGGGAATAACTCATATAGAGGCTCTATGTTTTTGCTAAAAGACTTAGAAGCCTTGCAGGTTGGACAAGATGATCTCCAAGGGCCTTTCCAACTCTCAAAGCTTATGATTCTAAGCAATGAAAAACATCCCTAGGGTGTAGGCAATCAAGGCCATCTCATCACCCTTTGTCTGCCCCATCTCCACCTCCAGGGGGGAGAATAGAGAAAATGGAATAGGACCCAAGATGGAGCTGTAGGGGATGCCCCCCCCCCGCACACACATACACCAAGGGGGTAGGAGATGGATGAATGATGACCCAGAAAGGAGATTGAGAAGGAACAGTCAATCAGGTAGAAGGAAAGTTGGGAAAGAACAATGACATTGAAATCAAAGGAGGGAAAAGTATATTATAGGAAGGAATGGTCACTGATAGCAAAAGATGCAAAGAGGTCATGGAGGATGAAGACAGAGAAAACACCATGGCATTTGCCAGTTAAGAAATTCCTGATGACCTTGGAGAGGAACATTTCTTTCAAATGGTGGGGCTAGAAGTCAGATACAGTAGATTGAGAGGGGGGTGGGTAATGAGGCAGTGGAGGCTAGAAGTTTTCCAGTGACAGGGAAGCAAGATCCCAGGTGATAACTTGAGGGATATGGAAAGATCAAGGAAAGGTTTTCTTAAGGACTGAGTAGACCAAACTATGTTTGTAAGCAGCAGATCAAAGTCCACGACATGGAAAGAGGGACAATTCCAGAGGGAGGGAGGCGGGTGGGGAGAGAGTGACAGAGTCAGAAAATTATCAGTGGGCTAAGTGAGGGCACAGTGCTTTAATTGTTCTTGGCAAGAAGGATGGTCACATCTTCCTCAGAGAGAGGAGAAAAAAATGAAAGACTAGGTGAATGTATAGAGTTGTTTTGCAAAATGGTGGAAGAGAGGGAACTCAAAATGGTCAGCCTCTGTTCTCTCAGTAAATTAGGAATCAGTCAACAATTATTTACCAGGAGCGTCCTATGTGTCAGGCACTGGAGATACAAAGATAAAGAAAGGAAGGAATGCTTCTACCAAGTGGCAGGAGAAAGTGTGAGGAGCCTAAGGAGAGAAGAAAATGTTTGGAAGAGCTGCTGAGTGAAGTAGAATAGTCAATCAAGGGGCTTTAAATGTTTTAACTATTTTATCAAGTAGCAGTGAGGGCTTCAGTGATTTTAGATACCATGAATTTATGAGAGAGGAACTAGAGGCTTCAGTGAGGATGCAAAATAGGTTTAGAAAGAGTAAGAGAGAAGAATTGGAAAAATAGGAAATTATGATCTGAGAGGGAGAATTTCCAAGTTCTACATAAGAGAAATTATATAGTTATAGTGGGTGATCAAAAGATCCCACATTTGGCCACCTTTTTAGGTGGCTGAGGTAGAGTAAAGATGTAGGTCATGGGAATTGAGGAGGTTGATGAATTGGGAGGCCAAAGTATCTGAGGGAACATCAGCATGTATATCAAATTCCCCTAGTAGGAGACAGGGCTTTGGTGCCCAGAACCACAGAATTGGAAAGGACCCCAGAGGCCATGTAGTCCTGCCCATGCAACATAGCTGACAGGTGGTCAGAAAATACAAGATTTGTGATTTTATCAGTGTAGGGAACTCCCTCGGCCAGTTCAGACCCCAACCTGTCTCAAACTTGATAAATCGTAGGAAACTGCTTAACACACACAGCTAGTCATGCAGCTAGTAAATGTCAAAGGAGGAATTTGAACCCAGCAGTCTTGCCACTACGTTACGCTGCTTCTATGTCTCCACAAATGTTCCTATGTCAATTCAAACTAGCAATATATTGGTTATAAGACAGATTTTATTTCACCCCACCAAAAGAATGCAACAACTATAAAGAACTCCTAATCAGTCAAAGCAACTCCTCTCTCTGATGAGCCCTACCTTCTTGCTCAAAATCTTTGTGATCCTCTAGACTCAGAGCATTTCTGTTTGGTTGAAACTCTTGTGAGAGAGTCTCATCCTTCACTGAGCCCCTCCCTCCTTCTCTTGGGACCTGTATAATCCCCCAGATTTAGAGCTAGGCTCTCCTGGAAGGAAAGACACCCCTCTTCCCATATGACCTACCCAGTTCACATAACTCACAGTACCAGTAGAGGACAAGGGCCAGGTTTGTTCCTCCACATCATGGTTCAATCCTTTGCTGCTGTTCCACATCTAGAGTGCACCTCTTCCAGATGTGGTCTGACTAAGGAGGAGCACAGAGAGACTGTAACCACCCTTGTCCTTGATATTTTCCTTCTACAAACTGACTTTATTGTTTATTCTTCAAACCTGGCATTTCATTTCCTGCCTCTGTGCCTTTGCCTTGGTTCTTCCCCATGCCTGGAATACACTTCTAACTTACTTTGTTTATGGATTTGTTTTAAGAATCCTTAACTTCCTTCAAGGCTCAGCTCAGGCACCACCTCGTCCAGGAAGCCTTTCCTGATTCCCCCCAGTCCTTAGTGCTCATTCCCTTCTCACATTAGCTTGTATTTATCTTCTTGTTTTAAGCCTTGTATCCTGCATTCTGGGGGTAGGGACCGTTTTTCGTTCTCACCTTTATATAACCAACCTCTTACACATAGTATTAATGAATCCACTTGAATTGTTGGCTTAAACCTAGTTTTCTAGTTTTCTTATGCTGAGTCTAATGGTCTAGAAGCCTCTTTTAAAATGTCCGTGCTCCTTGAATGAAGAAGGAGATAAAGACAGCCCTATCCCAGTCATAGATTTATTCCTACTAACTCATTGCCAATTACTAAAAATAACTATTTTCCAAGGAAACAGAGCAGGGCTCTGAAGAAATGAGACATGGGATAGGGAAGTCTTCTTAGAGCGTGGAAGCAGAAAGTATGGATCATTGCCAAGGCAGAGCAAACATAGGTGAGACTACATGAGCTGTGGAGGAAGTGATAACTAGATAAGTAGATAACTAAGTGATAACTAGAGTAAGGCAATGGGGGCTTTGCCCCAGGGCACCAACACTTAGAAGAGACAAAAGTTTTAAATAATGATTTCAAAAGCATAGAATTTTAAAATGTATCATACATACATTTTGTCAGTATCTCCCCTCCTTCAGTAGCATAGAAACAACTGAGCTTAGCTCCTTGGTAGCTTCTCACAAGAATAATAAGTTAAAATAGGAAGCAGCCAGATAGCATGCTTCTGTCTTCCCAGCCTACCCTTGTCCAGTTCACTCTGTGGTAGCCTGTCTATCCCATAGGGAGCAAGAGCATCACACTATGTTCCAAGATCTTTCTTCTTACTCCACTGAATTGCCTTAATTGCTGCTTCTACTATTTTCAGATCGCGAATTATACACTTGTTTTGAGGGACGTTTATAATGCTTGCCCCTAGTGCCAAAATTGTTACTCCAAGTAAGAGAGTTCTCATTTTTGTCTGAGAGTGATTAACATCAAGTGGCCCTTGAGGTTATAGGTAGTGTTAACCTTAACAGGTCCTCTAAATGGGAAACTGCTATATTTCTCTCTCTACTCAGAAATCTTTAGTGACTCACCTAGTAGTTACAGAATAAAATATACTTTAGCTTGGTTGACATTCAAGGCTTTCTACAATCTAATTGTACCCCAATTTTCTAGCCTTATCTCCCACTACTCCTCTTCATTCACACTAAGTTCCATCAATACCAAATTGCTTCCTGATCTCATCCTGCCCTGTCTGGCTCTGTAGTTTGACTCTCCTTGGCCCCTTGTACCTAAAATGGACTTTCTCCAATCACATCTGATCTGAAACCCTTCCCTTGTTTCAAGGCCACATTCAGGTGGCACGTCCACCTTAAGGCTTTCTCTGACAGCCCTTCTCTGTCATGTGCTCACACAAGCTGGACATTAAATCTCTTCAGATTTCTTGTAGCACTTTGATCACACTTCTGTGTAATGATCACATCTATATTTGCATTCTGATTATTTGTGACAGCGATTATTTGTGTACATTTCTTATCCATCTTCTTCCTCTTATCTCAGTTCTTTGAGGGCAGGAACCAAACTCTTTTCCCTTTCTGTATATGTTCTTGTACCTGGCACAGGATCTTATATGTAATAAGTACTTCAATGAATGAATGAATAAATGAGTGAGTGAGTGCATGGTTGGATGGATGCCTCTGCCCATCTTTGCTGTAAAGTGTAGTGGTTTTTTTCTCTGTCTCTTCCTTTCCTTTTTTTTCTTTCTCTGTCTCTCTCTCTTAACTTTCCCTTCATTTTTCTTCTTTTCCTGGAGTCTGGGCAGGGGTTCCCAGGCTCGTGTGGTAGTAAGGAGGCTGCTGAACTCTGCTACAGATATTGCGGAGGATTCAGTTCTTAGGGAGAAATGGTTAATGGCATAGTCAATTAAACACTGGATTGATGTTTGGAAGACTTGAATTCTCCCAGCTCAGTCATATAATAGCTATGTGACCTTAAGCAAGTCGTTTGCTCTAAATCTATGTTCTTGTGATCTCTCCAAGCCTCAATTTGCTTATATAAAAAGTGGGTGTAATTTGCACTACCTGCCTCCCAGAGTTCATTCAAGGAATGTACTTTGTGAGCTGGGAAGTTCTGTCTCAATATGATCCGTAATTATTTATGCCCCTTGATTTACCTTGACATTTACTCAAGGCCTGGATTTTGGATCTCAGCAGGAGATCATGGAGCTAGTATAAACAGACTATTTTGGATTGGTTTATGGAAGGATGCACGGTCCTTGGCAGCAACCCTGGGACTCCCTCATCTTAGCACCTATTGGAATACTTTTGTTTCCACTTGCAGAGCTACTTCAGACAATTAGGGACTTGCTACTGGCAAAAGCTGGACCAGGAGCACAGCATGCATTTTGTGGGTGCATTCACTGATTCATGCTTTATCTAAGCCAAGGAATCTGTGTCACAATATTGTGGCATTGCAAGGAGACACTGTCTGCTCAGAATCAAAATCTCTTTGCTTAAGGAAAACTGACTTCCTTTTCCCTTCCCTCCCCACACTGGCCAGCAAGCAGTGGAGCCCCAGCAGATAAACCCTAGAAGCTCAGGTACACAGTCAGACAATGGCAAGAAACAGGAACTTAGGGAGGAAGTCTAGATTGAAATGGGGAACCTGTGGCCTCAAGGCCACATGTGACCCTCTGGGTCCTCAAGGGCAGCCCTTTGACTGAATCCCCTTAAGAAAAGGATTTGTTCTGTAAAACTTGGACTCAGTCAAAAGGCTGCACCCAAGGACCTAGAGGGCCACACCTGGCCTCAAGGTCGCAGGTTCCCACCCCTGGTCTAGGTACAGAAAGCGACTTTACATTTGTGCAAAGCTTCGCACTCTGAGCAGAAGGCATTTAGAGGACTTTCACTAGAGAGGCCACTGGAAGGGGTTCCCCAATAGCGTCACTGCTCCTGCTGTTCTCCAGTCAAGTCCCTGTTTAGCTCGTCTTGGCACCTAGCAGGCAGCTGTCACCTAAAGTTTTGCACCTCACTTTGCAGACAGCGTACAGAGATAATATGAGCTGGTCACCTGCATGCACGATAAGGCGGAAAGACCACTTGACAGAATGGTCTTTTAGTGTGGAAGGCTGAGGAAACAAAATGGGAAGTTGGCAGATCCCTGAAGAGACTCCTGTCCCTTTGTGGCCAGCAGAGCCTGACTAAGCATTTGGCAGGTATTTAGAAGAAGAGTTCAGGTACAAATTGAACTAGATAGACTCTGAAATCCTTTTCACCTCTTTAAATCGCCAAAGCTACTGGACCAATAAGCGAGTTACTTCCTCCATTTGAGCCTCAATTTCCTCATCTTGAAAATGGGAATAATAGTGCTTGCTCTCCCAACCTCCTAGGTAGTACAGAATTGTTGTGAGAGTCAGGTGAGAGATAATGGATAAAAGGTATCCTTTATAATTTTCTGTAGAAATGTCTTTTAAACCACAAAAGCCTGGGGAAACATGAGTTATTATTGTATGAGACTGTATCTACATGACTATGTTACTGTACCTCTCAGCCACCAGCCAGTGTTGTTTTTCCTTCTTAGCAAACTCTGGCTGGATCTCCCAGCCCAGAACATTGAGCTTTACTGTTCATGTCATACAATCCTTACTCTGTATGCTGTAGTGCAGTTGGCATCACTGTGTAGCCAAGGCACTAAAGCCCAGTTAAAGCTGTTTAGGAGTGCAAATAAGCCTATGGGAATAGAGTAGGAACTGTGGTTTGGGGAGTTCACTCCTCCCCTCCTCTGCAGATCATTTGCAAGGTACTTAAAGCATATAGAAGTCACTGTCAGAGAATAACACTTGAACCCAGGTCTTCTTGACTCCCAAGTCAGCACTGTCTTCATGGGGCCATGATGTGGCACAGTCACCTGAAACGATAGGACAGATGGTGAGCTAGCAAGCACATGGGGGTCTCTACATGTTCTGATGAGTACATCTGACCAGATGTACAAAAGAATGCGGCGCCAAGGCCCAGACCTGGGGAGGAGGAAAACATCGCTCTTTGAGATGTGCTCACGTTGTTCTTTAGTTCCAAAGCTCCAGCCAGCCAAGGTTAGGGCAGTTGTTTGTTTGGTTTGCTAAGAAAAAAATGGGCAAGGAACTCGTAGCTTATCACCAGTTCATGACCCCACAGTTGATGTATTGCAGGGGGTTGAAGCAGCTATTTAACATCATCGGAGGAAGGCTGTTCAGGGGAATTTAACAGAGACTGGGGAAAGTCATGGGAAGAGTCTAGCTAGCGGGCCATCTGGTAGTACCATAGCAGCTGCACCATTGGCCCTCCAACCTTAGCTATAACTCAGTTTCTAGCTCAAGGCTTTGCAGCTGGAAGCAGCAGGGGACTTGAGGAAGATTCAGAAGGGAGCCACAAAAATGATTAAAGGTCTAGAGAATTAGTTTCATAAGGAGAAGCTTGTGGAGTTAGAATGGAGTCCCCTATACAAAGACGGAACAGAATGCCATGCTGAGAACCAACCATTTCATCCACTGCAGTGGGACATACAAAGGTGTGGGAAAGGTTTTAGAGTTTGACTTGTCTCCCTCTCCTCTTGGTGGGCTGCTCTGATATGGTGGCCAGTGTCCTCATCACACAAACAAACAGCTCTTCTCCCTGAGATTTGTCTCAAATATGACTAGAACATTGGATCCTTTCATGGGTCTTTAGGACTCACAAGTGCACAGACCAAACAGCAAGGCAGAATGTATATTTTTGGTATAGTAACATCAATGACTACACATTTGTCAAGTGCCTACTATGCGTCAGGCTCTGTACTGGGAACCAGGGGTACAGAGACAAAAGTGTCCTCAGAGAGTTCCCATTCTATCAGAAGTAGCAATGATGAATCTCCTTGGTGGCAGAAATAAGTTGGCACTCTATGCCTTTACTCACAACTCACCCACAAGTATGTAATACATTGAAAGTACAGGAATGATAACATCATAACCAAGATTTGTAGAGTCTAGCACCCAGCTCTTTGTTCCCCCACCTCCAAGACTAGCAATGTTTGGTTTTGACATTTGTGAGTGAGAAGAGGAAGGATGGAGATTTGGGGAGAAGCACATTTTAAAGAAGGGAGAGGAAGGATTCTCATTGACCCCAATTCTACAGAGGAAGTCAGCCTGAGAAGGCTGGCAGCCTCTCACAAATACAGTTCTAAAGCACAAAGAGAAACAATTTGGCTGAGATAGAAAAGGAGAAGCTGTACAAAGAGATTGGTACGGATGCAGAGGAAACTAACTGCTGAAATTAGATATTTACAAGGCATGATAGAGGGCTAATCAGGAGAGCCTGGTCAACTTGATGAGTTTAAAGAGACAAGGTCATCAATTGGGACACTAATTATTCGGGAAAGATTGTGACTTCCAGATAGCTAGAACATTTCCAGTGAATGATTGTCGCACTGTTAAGCCTGAAAGCTGATATAGATCCCTGAAATGGAAAGTCCAAACTCACTTGTTTATTGTGGGATCCTATTTGTCCTTTGTATTTTCTGAATTCTTTCCATGAATTGAAACAATCCAAAATATTTTTTTAAGCGTTATATCGGAGGTGAAAGAAAGATCAAAGAAAGGAAAATACTATGGCTCAAGGCGATGAACAGGCAACAGAGAAATAACTCCAAACTACTCAGCCCTTATTTTACTTCTCTTTTCTTTGGTGAAGAACATTTTCCTGATTGGTAAAGATAGGCCAATAATAGTCAATGAGGAGTTGAAACTGACAGGACAAGTGAGGCAGTGGTAGAAAAGCAAAAAACAAATAAGAAAAAAACAAAACTCTTCCCTTCCTCCAGTGAATTCAAGTCACTCGACCAAGTGAACTACAACCCCTCCCCTCCACCACCATTCCAAATACTGTCAGATGTGATTGCTGAATGACTTTTGGAAAAATATGGAGGATGAAATGTCCCATAGTCTTGGAAATGGGCAGATATTGTGGCCATTTTCAGAAAAGGAAGAATCTGAAAACTACAGGACAGAAAGTTTAACTTCAATAGCTGGCAAATTCTAGAGTATATCATTAAAGGAAAGTCGTAATGACTTAAGAGCCAGGATGGCTTCTTGCAAGTGCAGGTCATAGCAGCCTAACATGCACTTTCTTCTTTTATAGTTCTTGGATTGGTAACTCTGGAGAGAGCTGCAGGTATAACATACCTGGATTTTTTGCTCATGCTCTCCTTGTGCATAAGAGATCAGGCTGGGAAGGGAAGAACAAAAATGGGTGTCAATGAGTTGAGACTCTTGTGCAACTTGTATGTGTTCTCCCAGAAAAATCTTTTAGGGCCTTTAAAACATTTTTTGGGGTACCAGTATAGCATGGTGATAAAATTCAAGAGGGATGAAAGGAAAGTCCTATGCTTGGCCTCAAAGAATCAATTGTGCATCTACCAAAATGAAGGGAGGGAACTTGAACAGGCAACTTCTTACTTCAGGATTCCTCAGTTTGGCTGTTCTCTCTCTTGGTACAGATTAGAACCCCCTTCTAACATCATACAAGGTCTTTGAAAGTTTTTATTGCCAAAACATTCCTTATCCCGTGACAAACTTGGTGATGAGTGCCCTTGAACTTAGTGTGACTAGTCCCGGGATCACACACACACACACATACACACATACACATATACACACATATACACACACACATATGTATGTGGAGAGAGGGTCTGTACATCTCAGGCCCATACCTATAATGTTTCCAGCTTGTTCTATAAGGAGTCAAAGCCTTCTCTCTCCTGGCAGATTGGAGGACAGACTTAGAGGGCTAGATAGCGGCTCTGGGGGCATTTATGGCCTGCAAGTTCAAGATGCACCAGGTGGGTGATGTGGTAGGTAGAAAAGCAAACTTGGGCCTGCATTAAGAGAGTCATAGCGCCCAGAACAAGAAGATGAGAGGCTTACTCACCTCTCCCCTGAGCAGAGCATTATGGAGCATTCTGTTCAGTTCTAGCCCACCTCATCTTAGGAAGGAAATTGACAACTTGGAGCGCATCCAAAGGAGAGTCACTTGGATGGTAAGGGGGCTAGAGACCAGGCCATGTGAGGATTGGTTGAAAGAACTGGAGGATGTTTAGTTAGAAAAAACTTAGGGAAGAGTGATAGCTCTCTTCGGGTGTTTGAAGGCCTGTCATGTGGAACAGGGAATCATTTTGCTCTGCTCTGACACCAAAAGATAGAACTAAGAGCAAGTGAGTGGAAGTTTTTAGTCTCAATGCAAGCAAAGACTGTCTGACAATTAGAATTGTACAAAATGAGGAGTTGCCTTGAAAAGAAGCGACTTTCCCATTAGTGGAGGTCTTCAAGCAAAGGCTATATGTGACTGTAGAGGGGATGCCTGTGTAGGTTAAGATTGACCTAGATGGCTTCTGAGGCCCCTTCCAACTGGAAGTCTGATTGGATGATTCCCAGTTGACATCCAACAGCTTGGCCAGTCACCTGAAATTTATAGTCGGTTGAGTATAGAAGACTCTCTATCTCAAGGTGTCTGGGCTTAAACAGAGCTCCAGTCAAGCTCAGCAGGCTCTAGGCCAGGAGGATATGCTCTCAGTCCCTCTGGACTCTCTACCTGGCGCCTATTTTCTCTGAAGGAAGAACGTACCAACCTAGTCACAGTTAGGGCATAAACCCAGGAGAGAAGGTGGAGGTCTCACTGGGACTTTATCTGAACCTCCCTTCTTCTTGCCTTTTTCCCACTGACAATCTTGTAAATCAGTTGGCTATCACCCAGCTCCTTATTAGAAGCAGTTGCTGCTGCTACCAGATCTATAAAGAGCCTTCAGATAGATCTCCTGAACTTACCAGTTTCCTGGGACCTTCCTTCTCAGGACACTCATTCATTTAAAGTCAGGAAGAACAAATACCAAAGGAACAGAAGTGCCATAGCCCAGGTTTGGGGAGAAGAGGTAACGACCAGCTCCTCTTCTCCCTCCCTGCTCCCAACCTGGCAGCATCACACATTCCCAGAAGCAGGTCTCCATGGTTTTGATTCAAATGCCGTCTAAGTATGTTCCAAGGAGGGGGGTGTGGTGTGGTGAAAGGGGCACTACACTAACATTAATAAAAGGACATTTAATAGAGGTAAATGTAAGGTATTTATGCTGAAGTTTAAAAAAAAATCAATGTCAGATTATGAGGTAGAGGAAGTGTGGCTAGACAGGGGTTCCTGTGAAAAAAAACACCTGGGGATTTGAGTGGCCTGCAAGCTCAATAAGAGTCAGCAGTATGGCATGGCAGCTCCAAAAGCTCATGTGACCCAAGGCTTCTAGAGTCCAGAGCAGGGGTGAATGTAAATGCAAATGAAGTATTCCCCATTTTATGGAGCTTACATTTTCTCCCCTCTTCAACAGGCAGCTAGGCACCACGCTCTATCCACTGTGAGTCATGAAGACCTGAGTTCAAATTAAGCCTCAGACTCCTACTAACTGTGTGACCCTGGATAAGTCACTTAACCTCTGGCTGCCTCAATTGCCTCAATTGTAAAATGAGGATAATAATAGTAGCACCTACCTCACAGGGTGATAATTGTAAAAAATAATTGTAAAAAGTACCTAGCACAGTGCCTGGCATATAGCATAGGTGCTTAATAAATGTCTGTTCCCTTTCTCCCAATCCATTACTGTTCTAGACTTCCCATCATATACTCTTCATTCCAGTCAAGCTCATCTACTTGCTTAGTTCCCCACTAAAAATTCTATGTTCCACTTCAATGACTTTGTCCAGGCCCTTCCATACACTTGGAATGTACTCTCTCCTCACCCCTACCTCTTCAAATACTTAGCTTCTTTCAAGGTTCAACTCAGTTGACACCTACTCCAGAAAGTCATTCTTGTCTGGCCCCCCTGCTTCTGGTTGTTAATGCTTTCCCTCTCCTCAAAATATTTCCATTTTTTTTTATGTTTCCCCATTGTACCACCCAGCAAAATAGGAGTTTTCTCCTTGAAGATCAACTGTTTTTCATGGTGCTTGCTCATAAGATGCTTATTGAATGGAATTGGCAGACTGAGTGATAAAGATGTCCAGGACACTAGAGACTGTGAGAATCACTGGAAGGAACTGGAAATGCTTAGAGGAGATTTAGCGTTGTAAAAATGTTTAAAGGGCTGTAATTGTACGGAAGAGGGCTGAGATCCATCCTGCTTGGTCTTAGACCACTGAATTAGGAGCCATGAGTGGAAGGTGTGGGGGGAGGCAACAAACTGCAGCTCAGCATAAGAAAGAGCTGCCTAAGAATTAAACAGTCCTTGAAAAGGAATGGGTTGTCTCCAGAAGGAATGAGTTTCCCTTCACTGGAGGTCTTCAAGGGAAGGCCGGATGAGCACTTATCAGGGATATGATAGAAGAGATTCATGCTTCAGGCAGAAGGCTAGATTTAACCTCTGGGGTCCCTTCCAACTCCAAGTTTCTCTGATTCTGTGAGCAGCTAACCTCTGAACGTCCATCCTGTGCCCAGAATTCTTTTGACTTCTCCTTTCCAATAGTGGGGCCCTGATCTCTGGAAGCCATTGTGTGTGTTCCCCCCAGGGAGGAATCAGAGCCACCAGTTCTGTTGCTTCATCCTTGTCCTGGATACTACCCAGGCCACACTCATGGTGGCCTCCAAGGGCCTGCTTGTTCTTTGGCTGAGAGGGAACTGCAACAAACAGGGATTAGCCTGTGAAGGAAGAGCAAGATAAAGGCATGGGGTGGACCAAAGTGAAGGGAGCGCTTCCTTTCCTCTTACCACCACAAAAAGAAATCACTTGGAAAATGAGTGCCCTTGGGAATACATGCCCACATCAGAGGAGGCAAACAACCCTACTATCTGCCACTGGAGAATTTCTTCTCTTCGTCCATTGTGGCCCCCCTCAAGTATATGATTAAAACAAGATCCCCAGCCCAGAGAGGACTGTCCTGTATTCTTTCTGGGGAAACCCTGGTAATTAACTGCCATGGAATGATGGATTTTTCCAACACATCTGTCACAATTGCTATTTGAAATAATTTGTTATGGTTTAAATGAGTAATCCCCCCAAATTTGCTCATTACTGCAGTTCCCAGTTAGTTTTCCAGCCTTAATAACCCTGAGCTCTGCCTCAGACCATTAACTAACAAAAGTCAGTCATAAACTGCTGAACTACTAATGGCTCATTTCTCAATGATTACTCCTGGCTCATTTCAAACAGGATTTTTTAAAAAAAATTCAATAGTGAGGATTCTGGTTGGACAGACACAAGCATTTTCTCCTTTCCTCTCTCGCTTATCTCCAGCCAGCTAAGCAGAAATAGAGATTGTTGTTATTGTTCAGTCAGTTTTTCCATTGTGCCTCACTCTTTGTGACCCCCATCTGGGGTTTTCTTGGCAAAGATACTTGAATGGTTCTCCAGCTCATTTTACAGATGAGGAAACTGAGGCAAACAGGGTGAAGTAACTTGCCCAGGATCACACAGCCAGGGAGTGTCTGAGATCTGATTTGAACTCAGATCTTCCTGACTCCAAGCCTGGTGCTCTAGCCACTGTGCCACATAGCTACCCCAGAAACAGAGTAGTATGATAGAAATAGCACTAAATTTGTGAGTCTAGAGATCTGAGTTCGAGTCCATCTCTGCCACTTATTAGCATGTGTGAGTCTGGGTAAGTTATTTTGCTTTTCTGGATCCTTACTTGTAAAATAGGCCTAATAATAGTTGCTCTGCCTTCCTTGGCCTTGTGAGGAAAGGAATTTTGTAAACCCTTGAAGCACTATAAAAAAGCTATTATTATCTGTCCTCTCCCTTTTTCTCTTTCACCTTTCTTCTCTATTAGGCCTTTGCCTACTCCATTCCCCCTGCCTAGAACATCTTTTCCTGTGGCAGGTGTTCTACTCATCCCTCATGACCCAGCACAAATCTGATTCTTCCTCCAGGAAGCATTTCCAGAACAGCTCAGAGATTTATCTCTGCAACTGACAAGGACCACACAGCTGACAGGGACATTAGAGACAATACGTGTCGATCAATGCACTCGTGGTTCCATAGCATCAGAGATTTAGAGTCGGAGAGGACTTTCGAGGTCATCTGGTCCAACCCCTTCATTTTGCAGAGGGGGAAACTGAGGACATAGAATTCCATCACACACATATAATCTAGACTCATGACTGACTTCACAGTCGTCCCTTCAGGCTCAGTTTTGCCTCCCAATACCATGAATTCATATTTTGGGAGTTGAGGCTCCCCTGAACAAGGTTCTTTAAAAATGAATATGAAACAAAAACAAAAAGAGATTGGGAAGGAAGTCATGAGTGAGAGTTCAAGTGTTCTAATATTTGAGCTGCATAGAGGGGTGAGTGAGACTTTTCTCTTGCAGAAGAAAGAGCAGGTAAAGGCCCCAGATAGGAAAGAGGAAGGAAAGAAGAGAAATTCTAGAACATTCCCAGTTCTTTCAGCCATAGTCTCGGGACTCTTCAGCATCCTTATCATTGAGATATTCTCTAATTTATCTATTTTTTGGGAGGGCTAGACATGTGATTTCATCAATTTAGGGAATTCCCAGTGAGGAAACTTGCCCTACTAAAACTGATCAGCACCTCAGCTGCAACCTATAGAGTTGTTTGGGGAAACAGAAATATTAGGTGACTTGGCTGGGATCATACAGCCAGTATCAATAAAAGTTAGGACTTGAACCCTGGGCTTCTTGGCTCTGAGGTCAATCTTTTATCTGTTGCCCTGTGACACCACTCCACACTGACAATAATAACTAGTATTTGTATGTTGTACTGCTTTTAGGTTCAATTCAGCCAGCATTTAATAGGTATCTTCTCTGTGCCAAGTGTTGGGAATATAGAGACAAAATTCAAAGAAGTCTCTGTCCTCAAAGGCTTTAAAGTTTGCAAAGTGTTTTACAATACATCTTTTTCCTTTGAGCCTCCCAACAGCCCAGTGAGGTGGTATCCTACATAATGGCCCCATTGTGTTGTTAAGGAAATGCATTCAGAAAGGCCAAGCGATTTGCCCAGGGTCACACAGCACAGTGAGGAAGCTTCAGAGGCAATATTTAAATCAATGCCCTTCTAAGCACAATCCCAGCACTCTCCTCCCTAAGCTGGACCACTTTATCAAATGTAGTCCCCAGAACTGAACTCATTACTCCAGATGTTATCTGATCAGGGCAGAGAATAGCCAGACTATCACCTCTCTTGTCTTTGACACTGAACCTTTCAGAATGGAACCCAAGATTCTATTGACTTCTTTAGCTGTCATATCAGAGTACTGACTCATCGAGCTTGTGGTCCACTAAAACCCCTAGATCATTTTCAGATACCCTGTTCTCTGTATTCCCATGCCTCTTCCATCTTGTGCTTGTGCAGATGATTTTTTAAGCCAAGTATGGAGTGACATCACAACACAGGAAGAATTCCAAGCTCACAGGAGCCAGTTCAAAAGCATTAGAAAATGAAAGCAAATGAACCCCTTAAAATTAAAAATCTAGCACAAAAGGAAAGCAACTTTTTAACCCTTTCACTTAGTCTCCTTGTTATGGGTACTTCTGCATCCTCCTATAGGCAAAATGTGACTGGGAAGAGGTTTCCTCCAAAACTCCCTTAAAAATTCCCCAACTTATTTTAGTGGTATCTTTTGTGCTTATATCACCCTCCTTTCTAAATACATCCTCTGTCCCTCTCCTCTGCAGTGAGTCATCACCTGTAACTGAAAAGAAAAAAAAGAGGAAGGAACAAACCAGTTCAGCAAAGCTAAAGAATATAACCAAGTCTGACAGCACATGCAATGTTCCACACCCCTAGTCCCCCACCCCTGGCAAAGAAGGGAGGAAAGTGCATTTTCTTATCTCTTCTACTGGGGCAAGCTATGATTTCTATTCATTCTTATTCCTTGTGCTTTCCATTTACATTACTGGGTGGTCACTGTGTTGGCTGTTTTTGTGGTTGCATTTATTTTATTCTGCCTCAGTTCATACTAATTCATTCATCCAGTCTCTGAGATTCATGGCTCCTTATCTGTGATACATTAATGGTGACTTGACCATGCCAGTATAAAACCAGGGCAGGATCTTCTAAGTATCAGTGAATATGTGAGGAGAACAGAATCCCCATCAAAATATAGACAGCAAACAAACCCCAAACCTCAGCCTGGCCCCTCTTACCCACCTCCAGGATCTCCAGTAGCTATCAGGAGATCCTGAGGTCACTCACAGGGAGGAATGGACATCCAGGGGTTTTCATCTACTCAGATAAACCTTGGGCTATTGGCAAGAGTCTGAAGAAAGAGTTGGTGAAAAATCTTATATTAAACTGACCATTAAAAATAAGCTTACCAAATTTAAACAGGCTATACTGATTCAAGACAAATGGCCACTTTTATGCTACGTAACCAAAGTTCTTTTGGCAGAGGATGATGGGCATCCTGTGGTCTTTGGTATAAATTTGCAAAACTACACTGGAGGGGGGTGGGGTACAGTCAGTGATGGAGAGGAGGATTGGTAAAGAGAAAGCTATTTTCACATATTTCCTTGAAACCTTCATTCTTCTAAGTTGTAGCTGGAGGGGTTGTGGGGCCTTCATTTTGCCATTCAATATCTCATAAGTTGATGTAGAGGAGGCACTAGCAGTTGAGGGGGTCAGGAAAGGTGACATGTACAAAGTGGCACTTGAGCTACACTTTGAAGGAAGCTAGGTGCCAGGCCTAGAGGCCTGTGTGGGCTACCCGAGTCTTCTTACCTCACCTCCAAGGTCTTCGGTTGGCCAAAACCGGATGCTCATATGAGAGAAAGGACGTTCCAGAGTCGAGCAAGGGTTGAGCTTTATTTCAGGGTCTAGTTACAAGTGCAGGGGGGTCTTCCTTAGGAGGAAGAGGGGGAGATTTCCTAAGGAGGCTAAGATCTTAAGGGATTGGAAGTAGAAGTACAAGCGGGGAGAGAGGGGGAGGGGAGAGAGGAAAGAAGAGAAGCGGAGCCTACTGTCCTCTTGGCTCCTCACGTGCTAAGAGAGCTTTCAGGCTTCCTCAATCCTACTTAACCTTCAGCCGCATAGTTTGCATCTGAATACCGTGCTGTTAGATAACAATAGTGTGCCCAGATCTGGGACGACCTCGAGGGCAGGGAGACTCCACCCATCACGTATCTCCCGGGGAGAGGCGGAAATACCCGAGCTAGCCGAGCTAGCTCAGTCTGACCTTCTCGAATCCCCGCTGTTCATGGAGGGCCTCGTAAGACTCTAAGATTTAGAAGTCCCACTTTTACCCACCCGAGACCGTCCACACGGATTTGAACTTCTAATCCCAACATCTCCCCTTCTTTGTTATGCGCGGAGCGCACCTGGCTCTAGAGCAAACAGTGGCTGGAGGCTGAGTGGATTAGGAAGGCCTTTAGCATATGAGTACCCTACAACAAGACTTCATTCACACAGAAATCTGCAGCTAGCACAACTGACAAAGGGAGGCATCAAATAAAACAAAGATGAAACTAAATGGCTGAGTTACAACAGGGGAAGTGCAATCAACTAATCCCAAAGCATATTTTAAGAGGAGCAGCTGATGTAGGCACCTTACATGTCACCACCCCCCTTAATCTTGCAAATGGATCTATACAGGTGGAAAATTGGTCACCTCCTCCCCCCCCAAGTGTCTGAGTCTGTGATATCAAAGTCCTCCTTCAGCCGGTGGAAAGAGATGCCTAGATGGAAAGCTGTCAGCAGCAGTGTCTGCGGTTGTGATGAGGGCTGCCTCCTCTCTGGGCAGCAAGGTTAAAGCTGTCAGCAGCAGGCTCAGGTGGTGTATGATCCTTCTCCAGGGTCTCCGGGCTCTCCAGGGTCTCCGCCTCCTGCGTCTCCGCCGTCTCCGACATCGGTTCCCACTTACGGATCCTTCTAATGGGAATCCACGCATTCCCTTTTCCTGTGGAGACACAAACATACCCTCGACCCGATATTAGTATCTTAAAATGTCTCATAGCTGGAGTAGTATGTGAGCCTTTTGAGATAGCTGTATCAAGCTCTGATTGTATTAGGCCTCTTTTTCTTAGCTCTGATTGTATTAGGCCTCTTAATCTCCTTCTTTGTTTAGCGAGGATCGCCTTTAAGGTGAAATTGATAAGGCTGCATAGTGGCTGTTTATTTTGGTATAGCTGCTGCCAGGTGCTTACAAATGCTTGATGAACATCTGTAAGGAACCTGAATTTCCCGGATTTTTTCTTTATAACAAACACAGGAGCATTCCAGGGTGCTAATTGCTCCTTAACCAGTAGTTGTAGTGCCTGGAGTTTTTCTGGAGTCAGGGGCCATTGCTCCACCCAAATTGGGGTGTCTGACTTCCAATTCAAGGGTGGGGACTCCAGTGCAACAGCAATGGCCCTTACTAAAAATTTGATAGCTTCATCCCGAGGCGGCTCATAATGTCTCTGCCCCAGATGTTAAAACTAAGTCCTGGAATCACCAATGGCCATACGGTCCCTTGGCGATCCTCTGCCTCCCACTTTACTGGGTGCATTGTCTCTAAAGTATTTTGGCACTTTCTTATTCCTTTTTCCAAACTGGACTGTGGCCCTGAACTGTCTGACGAATGGAGCAGGTTATGAGGAGGCACAGAGGGAACGCACGGTACGTTCTCCCCTGCCTTGCCTTTTCCATCCGCTAGATGGAGCTCCGAACCTATTTTTTCTTTACGCTCTTTAACTTTCCGCTTAACTTTCTGCTTGCCTGGGTCCTCCATCCCTCCCGTGTTCTCCCCTCCCCTCTCTCCGCTTCCACTCTCATTCCAATCCCGCCCTGGCCTCTCCGGCCCTTCCAGCAGGCTCTTAATTACACCAAATATCAGGAAATCTAAATCCTCCAGCCCCCCAGGGTATTGTTGCTCATAAGCAGTCATTTGCTCTCCGACCGCTCCCCATTTTTCTCTTGATATTCCTGCCTGCTTGAGCCAAGGAGAAACTTTCCAAATCCTTTTACAAAATTCTCGGAGGTCATCTAACTCTATTGTGACCCCCGCCTTCCTGCATTCCCTGTGAAGTTTCTCAGCCCAGACCTCCTGTTCCTCTGGCTTTATTACTGGCAATAGATTCCCCATCTCTGCCCTTTTCCCATGGGTGTGGGAAGCTTCTCTCACTCTTTCTCTCCTTCCGAATCTAGGATTCGGGACTCGCTTCTTTCATAGCCCCTTCCGGGTGTTCCCCAAAAACACCCAGGATATCTGCGCTCCTGTCCCTGTTCGGAGACGCCAACTGCCAGGCCTAGAGGCCTGTGTGGGCTACCCGAGTCTCCTTACCTCACCTCTGAGGTCTTCGGTTGGCCAAAACCGGATGTTCATATGAGAGAAAGGACGTTCCAGAGTCGAGCAAGGGTTGAGCTTTATTTCAGGGTCTAGTTACAAGTGCAGGGAGGTCTTCCTTAGGAGGAAGAGGGGGAGATTTCCTAAGGAGGCTAAGATCTTAAGGGATTGGAAGTAGAAGTACAAGCGGGGAGAGAGGGGGAGGGGAGAGAGGAAAGAAGAGAAGCGGAGCCTACTGTCCTCTTGGCTCCTCACGTGCTAAGAGAGCTTTCAGGCTTCCTCAATCCTACTTAACCTTCAGCCGCATAGTTTGCATCTGAATACCGTGCTGTTAGATAACAATAGTGTGCCCAGATCTGGGACGACCTCGAGGGCAGGGAGACTCCACCCATCACGTATCTCCCGGGGAGAGGCGGAAATACCCGAGCTAGCCGAGCTAGCTCAGTCTGACCTTCTCGAATCCCCGCTGTTCATGGAGGGCCTCGTAAGACTCTAAGATTTAGAAGTCCCACTTTTATCCACCCGAGACCGTCCACACGGATTTGAACTTCCAATCCCAACAGCTAGGGATCTCTGAGACTGAGATGAGAAGGGAGGGCATTCTAGGCATGGAGAGAGCCGGTGCAAAGGTGTAGAGATGGGAGATAGAGTGTCATGAAAGGAGAACCACAAGTAGTCCAGTTTGGCTAGATGGTAAAACATGTGCAGTGTGGATAGTAAACCTGGAGAGGCAGGCCAGAACTTGATTGTGAAAAGTTTTCTATACCAGACACAGGCTTATATTTTATCCCAGAGGGAAGGAGGAGCCACTGGAGTTTCCTGAGTAAGGCAGCGACATGGTTAGATGTATGCAATAGGAATATCAGTTTGGTAGCTTTGTGAAAGATGAATTGGGGAAGGGAGAAACAAGAAGCAGGAAGACCAATTAGAAGGTTGTTATAATAGTCCAGGCAACAGTTAACGATGTCCAGATGGCAGCTATGTGCTTGGAGAGAAGGGAATGGATGTGAGCTATATTGAAAAGGGAGAATCAGCAAGATGGCAGCTGGCTAGATGTAAGATGTGAGTGAGAGGAGACAGCTGAGTCTGACTTCTGGGTTGGGAACTTGGGTAACTGAAAAGAAGTTGGTGGCTTTGACCAAGGAAGAAAGGGATGTGGAAAAGATGATGAATTCTTCTCTGGGGGCACAAGTAGGGAGTGGGTTTAGAGTTCAAGAGAAAGAATGGGGCTAGATACACAGATCTGGGAGTCACCATTGAACCTGGGTTAGCTGTTGAGATCATTGAGAGACTGTCCCTCAGAGCCCTTTTTTATACACCATGGATCAAATTTAGGGGCCTGGCAAACATTCAGTCAAATGAACCTCTGAGGAAGCTTAGGGAAATTGATAGAGCTCTGGACTGAGAGCCGGGATATTTGGCTTCAAATATCATCTCACATATTTGCTAGCTGTGTGACCCATGTCCCACTGGCTCCTTCTGTCACCTTCCACCCACTGCCACCCGTAGCCCTGGCTTTGCCCCAGTCAACCAGCCACGAGACACACCCACATACATACAAGGGCTTAATTTTCAACAAAAGTATGTTACCTGTGTATCTGAATGAAGATTCCATTGGCTGAAAAGTCTACCTTCTTCTTTTCTCATACATTTAGTGCCTGAAAACTTTTCTAGATTATGCCCTCCACTAAAGGTATGGCACAGCCAGAAGAAGCTTGCTTGCACAGATTGACTTCATTTGAAATGAATAGTGATAAAACTCTGTCCCAAGGCCTCTCACTCCTCACTGGGGACATCTAGAAGTGCCACTGATGTTTGTGACATCCAGTCTTCTGGACCACTTCAAAGGATGTCTAATGTTCTTTTTCCTTTAAAGCATCGTGTGACTAGAGAGGGTGAAAGACTTATTTTTATGAGATTGCAATCTGATATCTCTGAAGGCTTCATCTGGAGACAGCCATGCCAGGTAGTGAGGGGAAAGAGCACAACAGTCCCTAATGATTTTTGTCTTTATAAGGAAAGAGCGTTGAGCACTGCCTATGGCCTATTGGATTTTGATCTTAAGTGGTGCCTTTACTTCCCTACGGATCTGATCTCCATAACTTGAGAGCCTATGAAAGTCATTGACCACAAAGCAGAACTCATTAAGTTCAGATTTTGATGTTCAGCCTTTTGAGTTCAAACCTGCAGATTCTTTTCCATCCTGCATCTGAAGCAAGCATGCGGGACCTGACCAAGTTCATGGAACGCAGACATTTTTGGCAAAAGGAAATCTGTCAGGGCCCCAGGCCAAAGCCCAGCTGTGGGATCCACAGTCTTGGCCCTAAGCTGCTTGGGAAGATTCTCATGGAAAGATGGCCCTTCTCTTCATCAAGGTCAACCTTCCTCCTTGTACCTTTGATCCTTCTTGTGTCTTCTGACATATTAACCCCACAAGCATCCTCTCTAAACCTACACCCACATCTCCCCTCTCCTTAAAAAACAAACCAAGCCTCATTTGTCCCTCTCATCCCCTCAAGCTATCATCCTATATCCCTTTTCCCTTTCTCATCCAAATTCCTAGAAAAAGTGATTTATATTCAGGGTCTCCATTTCCTCTCCTTTCACTCTCTTCCCAACCTCTTAGAATATGACTTCCACCCTCATCATTCACCTGAAACTTCTTTCTCCAAAGTAACTACTGATCTCTTTCTTGCCAATTTTAATTCCTTTTCTCAATCCTCCTCCTTCTTGACCTCTCTGTAGAATGACCCCCTCCTCTGGGTTTTCATGATGCTATTCTGTCTTTGTTTTAATCCTTCCTGTCTGACCACTCCTGATTATTTATGTCCCACTTACTATGGTTGTAGCCCAAGGATCTGTCCCCAGCTCGCTTCTCTCGCTAGATTCTCTCTTGGTGACCTCATCAAATTCCATCTTTCCATGAAAGCTGTATGTTCCAGATGATCACCTGTATGCTAATGACTCCCATATCTGTATATCCAAGCTTTTATCTCTCTCCTGAGCTATAGTTCCCATCAGGCATTTTGAATGGGATATGCCATCACTCCCCTTTGTCTCCTCTCCCTCCTTAGAATGTAAGCTCCTTGGGGGCAGAAACTCTTTGCTTTTCATTGCTGTATCCCCTTTGCACATAGTAAGCATTTAATAATTTTTATTGGTTCATTTATTCATTCACCTCAAACGTGCCCAAATTAGATCTCATTATCCTCTCTGACTTCTTGTCCAAACTTCCTTATTTCCATCCAGGATACCTCCATCCTTCCAGTCACCTAGTTTCACAACCATAGAGTCAACTTTGACTCCTCTATTTGTTATTGAAAGCCCTTTGTAACCTGCCTTCAACCTACTGTTCCAGGCTTATTATGTATAAGCTTCCTTCATGCTCCTTAACAATCCAGTTTGGCTACTGGTCTTTTAGCTGTTCTCTCCATGACATTCCATTTCCTACTTGTATACCTTTGTAGGGGCTATCCCCCTCACCTCAATTGTTCTTCATCTTCTTGGAATTCCTGTCTTCAAGGTTCAACTCAAGAACCACTTCCTAGACATTCCTGACCCACCCAGGAATTCCACCCAGCCTTCCCCACAGTTGTTAGTGCTTCTATCCTCCCTCCTAAATTAGCTTATATTTCCTTTGTATATAGTTTGCATTTATTTATTTGCATACAGAGGATCATAGGAGCATAGATTCGGGGTTGGAAAGGACCATAGAAGTCATCTAGTCTTACTTAATACCCTTTTTGGAGAGAACTAACTGGACCAGCCCTCCAAAGGTGTACACTCTAAGATTGGCTTTCTATGGCAAATCCCTTTGTGACTCCAAGCAAGTCACTTGGCCTCTCTCTGTTTGCCTCTCAGTAATCCACCTTGCCCTACTTCATGAGTACCGTAAGATTTCAATGAGTTAATAAATCTAAGAACACTTTGAAAATTATGAAGCTAAATTCTAATACAAGGGATTTATTACAATACCAAAATATCTGAAGCAAAAAATAGTCATTCATTTGTTTACAAAAATTCAATTATTTTTTATCATGAAGATAAAACATCTGAGGTGAACAATTAAAATTTTCACTGCGGGGAAGGGGAGATTCAGATTCCAAGTAGACTCAGCTTAATGAGGATGAATCATGACTATAAGGGACAAGAATTGAACATTGAAAAAATAAAGCTCCTCTCTGAAATAGCTCCCCTTTCAAGACAAAAGGCTATTATATGGGGTTAGGGGAGGCAGGAAGGTGTAAATATAGATAATTTTACATTCCTTTGTCTTATATATTTGTAGTACCTGGACAATGCTCTTCCTTACCTTATAGGGAAGATTCCCCCAGTGGATAGCAACCCTAGCTTTAAAGAAGGAAGGAAGGAAGGAAACAAGTATTTATTAAGTATCTACTATGCACACTGGGCTAAGTGCTTTATTAATATTACCTTGTTTGATCCTCTCAACAATCCTGAGAGGCGGGTGTTATTATATATACTAGTAAGTGTCTGAGGCTGGATTCAAACTCAGATCTTCCTGACTTCAGGCCATACCACCAAGCTGTCCCTGTGTACTCAGAAAGGTAGTTTCTGAGCATACATCCACCCAAACCAGGAGCCCCCACTGACATGTTTGCCTTTAATAGCCAAAGGATACATTTAGTTCAAAGCAAAGGCATTTAATGAAAATGGCATAATAACAAAAATAATGATAAAACATTTGCTCCTTAAACCTAGGTCGCACTCTCCCACCTATACACACATTGATAGGAAGAGGGAACATAGATGGTAAGACATAGCCATAAAGAACACGTGGCCTGGATATATACCATAGGGGACCTCTGTGCCCATCGGTCATGCACAGTGGGGCAACCCACCCCCTGATACTGCAGAAGTGCTGCTATTTTTTCCAGTGATGTCATGGCATTGCTCTCCCTGCTGGTCTTCACTGGACACTGTTCTATTGGATGCTGTTCCAATGGACATATGGTCTATGCCAGACACTACAGACTCATCTCTGCTGGACGCTACTTTGTTGGATGAATAATCTGTGCTGATTGCTGCTCTACTTCCAACTTTTGGCTTCAGCCAGTAGTCTTTGGCTACAGGACTATGTCTCTAACATGCTCTTTTAGTTCAAAGCCAGAGGCTTTTTATAGCCCTTTATAAAAATCAGTCACCCCCATCATGGACCATCAGAAAGTCTTTCCTATGAAAAAAAAAACTAGTCTTTTTTTCCTTTAAAGAGTGAACTGCCTTCTGAATCTTAGATAAGAAATCTCTTGTCTCCCTAGCAGGTATATCTTAGATTCTAGTGTCAAACTCTTTAGAACAACTCTGATCTTTTTTCTTTGTCTGTGAGCATACAGTTATTCAAACCAGGAGCCCCTACTGGTGTGTTTATCTTTAATAGCTAAAGGATACATTTGGTTCAAAGCAAAGGCATTTAATGAAAATGGCACAGTAAGAAAATTAATAATAAAACATTTGCCATAGACCTGGGACACACTCTCCCACCTATACACACAACATTGATGGGAAGAGGAAACATGGATGGTAAGGTATAGACATAGAGAACAGTCAGTCTCTCTTTTCTTTGCACTAAACTTTCTAGTCCATGGGCTTGAAGTCTGTATGGGCTATCTCACTCCACCTCATGGTAAGCATTTTCTGTGCCTCCTGATTTTAACCTATGAAAGCTAAATTATAAGCTATGTAAGGGCTATTTGCCCAATAAATACCAGATAACTCAGGGTTTCTTCTTTTTTTACTTTTCTTTTTTATTTTGAACTTAATAAGCACAAATATTTTAGTATTCAAAAAGGATTGTGTATGTAGCTATGAACTTCTGCTATCTACAGATTTTTTAAAGTGTATCCTAAACCTAAAGCAGTGCTATCAGTTATCCTTTTTTGAATATCTTTTGTATATTTTAAATGTTTCAGTAATGTTCTTCTTTTTTTATTTCTATCACCATCCACTAACTCACCCCATCCAAATAGAAGTTCTCCCTTAACAAATAAGTTAAATAAAACAAATTCACCCATTGACAATGTCTAAAAATGTAAGTCTCATTCTGTACCTCTATTCCCTCTATCTAGAGATAATAGACATGCTTCTCTCTCAGTCTTCTGAAATTATGATCAGTCATTAAATTGAAAAGAGTCATGTAGTCTTTTAGATTTTTTTTTTGTCTTTAGATTCTTGTGGTCATTCTCTAAGTTGTTCTCTTGACTCTGCTTACATCATTTTGCATTAGTTCATCTAAATCTTCTTGAGTTTCTCTGAATTTGTCATATTTGTCATCACATATGGTACAGAATTTTTCCATTACATTCATATGCTACAATTTGTTCAGTCATTTTTCAACTGAAGGGCTTTGTTTTTGGTTCATTGTTACCATAAAAAGTGCTGCTATTACTGTTATTGAACATGTGGATTATTTCCCTCTGTGCTTGAACACAAGGTGCATGACATGTAATGGTACTGCTTGATCAAGTTTCTCAATTTTCTGACCATACATGTCTTCTGTGCTCTCATATAGATGAGTAAGTAGGGGTAAAGCATACATATCTGCGCACACACACACACACACATACACACACACACACACACACACACACACACACACACACACACACACACACCTAAATTCAAGAAGCAAGGCCATGGTCTCCCATGTCTACTCATCCACATTCTTGATCTTTCATTTATAGATATAGCCAGCTAAAGCTGAGAGGGCTTTGAGCTTACCCTTATATCTTAAAATGTAATTAACTCCATGAATCTGCCTTAGTATTTGACCTGATTCTTTAGTTCACTTCAGTGCCTGTTGATTTATATGCCCAGCTGTGTGATTCCAGTTTGGATTTACCAACATTGTTTTGTTTGGTTTCTGACAGGGTCGCCATGTGAAGACTGGACAGTTAGCAGCCGTCAAAGTCATGAGTGTTTCAGAGGTGAGTGTGAGTTTCTTCTCTACCACTTGGGTGGGCTGTGTTCTTGGTGTTGGTCACAAATGAATGGAGATGCTACATACCAGGAGAAAGAGCAGGAGCTCATGGTAGGAAGAGTCTGAATCCTGACCATGCTAGTCACTCCCCCTCTCTGAACCTCAGTTTCCTCTTCTGTATAATCAATTTTGTGCAAAATTTGGTGAAACCTATTGTTGAAGGTCATGTGGAAGGACAAACCAATTGTTTATGTGAATTTTTTATTTTTAATCCATTATATTGATATTTTATAAGCATAACCTAAAAATAGGCTCCAGACTTGTGTATACTTGGGTTTTCTCAGTTATCCTTCTTCTTACCCTTTTCCCCAAAGGCCAGATTTCTCCTAGCTAAAAAACTATATATGTATACATATGTGCGTGTGTAAACTGAATAGCTAATAACATAACAACAAGCCATCAAATTATAAAACAGAGGGCAAATTTTTACTTCAAACCCTGAGGCTTTAACTATTCTAGCTTCTTAAAATTAAAATTCCATAGAAAACACATGCAGCAGACAGGGGTGGGTTCTCCATATTTGATAAGTCTGCTATAAGGACCACGAGCTCTCTGCTAGTCAACTTCTAATTGATTCTCTGCTCTCAGAGATAATAAATGGAAGATTTCCTGCAGCCAGGCTGCCCAGCCCCTGTTTCCTCTTGTCCTTTCCCTGTCTTCTGCCTCAGGACAGGGACTACTGTCTTCTCAGTCCTGTTTGAGCTGTAAATTTTGCATGCAACTGCTGACAGGTGAGCAAATGGGACAGTTGAATTGGCAGTGCTGTTCCCACTGACATGAATAAAATGGTGTCATAGTTCATGATGTGGTGTCTCAGATGTTGCTAGGCACTGAGTTCTTGGCTCATCTGTGATCCAGAGGGGTGTGAGTAACTTCACCTTCCTAAGATATTATGAGCATGAACATTGCAAAGGTCAGATTGGCTCCCATGAGTCCTGCAGGAAAATTCTCAACTAATCTATCTGTTAAAAAGATACATATTTCCCCAAACTGTTGTCAGTTGAATCAAATAGTCTTTTTCCATTTTGTTCAGGGAATGATTGTGAGGTGGTATTTAGAAAACTGGGTACTTTTGATATGACCAGTGGGTAGTATTTCAATTCTCTTACAACAGAGAGGGTTTTTGTCCACCTGTATCACTTTTGCCACTAATTACCTATATGACCTTGGGCAAATCACTTAAAACTCTCTGGGCCCCAGTTATATCATATATAAAATGAAGGGATTGACCCAGATGTCCTCTGAGGAGATAGGGCTGCAAGTGACCTCCAACCCCTTCATTGTAGAGATGAGATAACTGGAGCCCAGAGAAGGGAAGAGGACCTAGTCCTCTGACTCCAGATCTGCATGTCAGTAAGTTAATAAACTTATCAAGTTCCTACTGTGTGCCATATATTTTACTAAGCCCTGGGGATACAAATACAAAAACAAGAAAAGTATTTCCCTCAGAGAACGTACAGCGTATGGGAGAAAGATAACTTGCAAAAGGGATCTGAGAGGGAGGGGCAGGAGAGTACTAAGCCAGCGAAGTCCCCAAGTAGAGTAACCAGGTAGAAACGAGGAGATGTTCTGGGCCCAAGCTCCTTCTTTAAATAAAGGCTTTATTGTTCATGGCCCTATGAGGCTATAGTTAACGATGAGCAAGGCTGATGGGATCTCTTGTGGGATGATCAGGTCTCCCAGTAATGAGCTTCCTGGGGGCACGGTGAAGAAGTCAGAGAAATGTGTTAGTAGTGCAGCCAGGGGAGAAATGAGTGGCTTTCCACAGTAACAGGTCCATTCCAACTTCACCATTCTTGGATTCTTTGTGTTTTCAGATGAAAACCAAGTCACCCAGGTTTACAACCTCAGAGTCATCCCTGACTCATCACTCTCCCTCATTTCTCAGATCCAGCCAGTTACCAAGTCTTGATGATTATACCTCCTCAGCCAGTACTCTAGTTCAGGCCCCTGTCACCTCCAACCTGAACTATTGCAGTGACCTCTTAGCTGGTTTCCTTACATCCTGTCTCTATCCACTTCAATCCAGCTTCCACATGACCAAAAGTGATATTGAAGCACAAATCATTCCCCTGCCACAGAAACTTTGTGACTTCTGTTACCTTTGGGACTCTAAAATAGATCTTTGGGTCTCTGTTACCTTTGGAATCAAACACAAATTCTTTATTTGGCCTTGAAAACCCTTCCCAGTCTCACTGTACCCTACTTTGCCAGGCTGATTACACATTATTCCTTTTCATTCACTCTGTTCCAAGTGACCCCCAAACACAACATTCCATCTCTTTCTTCTATACCAGTGGTATCAAATGCAAATAGAACTGGGACCACTAATCCGAACATAAGGATCCTGAACGTAAGAACTAATCAACTTAGTTCTAAAATATAATGTTACTTATGTTTTATTGTATTTTTATCTATTTTGTTAAATATTTCCCATTTACGTTTTAATTTGGATCAGACCACACTCAGGAGTATCTCAGGGTGCCCTGGCCAATTGTTTGACATCACTGCTTTATACCTTTGAAATTGTTGTTCCCTGAGCTTGGAACTTAGAACTCCTGGTTTCCTTCAAAGCTAGTCTCTGCGCCACCTCCTGCTGGAGGCCTTTTGGTATCACCTTAGGTGGTAGTGTTTTCTTCCTACCCCCAAGTTACTTTGGACTACCTTTTTATGTATTTTGCATTTCTTTACCTGTGTGTATATTGTTTCCCCCTCCCCTTCTTGAGGGCAGAACCTATTTTCTATAACCCTACTACCTAGCATGGCACCTGGCACACAGTAGGCACTGAACAAATTGAATGGACTTGGAGGCAATGGCTTTGAATGTGGGTTTAGATCCCAAACCTTCCACTTATTAGCTAGATTTTGCTTTCTTATTTCTATGCCTGTTTCCTTATCCATAAAATGAGGAGATGGAATTAAAATCCTAGAATCTGATGAAAGTTTGTTCCAATTGCTTTATCATCTCCCAAGAGACCGTGAACTAAATTTCATCAGAGGAACAGTGAGACCTTGGGAGCATTTAACCCATGGATGATTAGTGTCAATTTGTCTACGCTGGAAGAGAAAGAAAGGTCTCATTTTGCTAACTGTGTTTTTCTAGTTAATGTAGGAGTTAAATCTATTACTATGAATTGGATGCCAGGTTTCTGTATATATTAGCATCTGGTCATTTTCATTAGGACTATTAGTTTAAATTGAGAATAATATTCTGCTCAATGACTGAGTTCTGTCTCAAGACCATGAATTATTTTCATCATGTCCCAATAGGGACAAGGAAACTTTTGATGTCAGCTTTATAAATTTGAAGATCTTAGCCTATAGTCGATAGAGTATTGGACCTGGAATTAAGAAGGCCTGGGTTCAAATCCTATCTCAGACACTTACTAGCTGTGTAACTCTAGACAAATCACTTAAACTCTTTGGGTTTCAGTTTCCCTCTCTGTAAAATGAGGGGGTTGGACTTGCTGCTGTATAAGGACACTTCCAGCTCTAGATCTTGGGCCCTAAAAAGTAACTTTCCAGTGTGAGTTTGTGAGCAGAAAAAAACAGGTGTTTCTCAGGATTCAGTCCTAGTTTCTCAGGACTAGTCTAGTTTCCTGGTCCTAGGAAAGACACCAGGAGGAGCTGTCTCAGAAGTAGAGCCTAAGGAACCAGACTAACCACCTCTCATGGCTCAAAATGGAAGTAGAAAACACAAGTCTCCACCTTCAAAGAACTTCCACTCTGGCTGGGCAGGAACTTTAGCATCCATCTGGTCCAGTTCCCTCATTTTACAGAGATGGAAACTGAGACCCAGAAAGGGTCCCTTTTAGGATCCTAAATCTCAAGGACCCTTATAGGGTTGTTGTGAGGATCACACGTAACATATTTATAGTGTTTTGCAAACCTTATGGTGGGCTATAAATGTGGGCTACTATGACTGTTTGAACTAGAAGAGAGCTCAGAGACCAGCTAGTCTACCCTCCTCATTTTGCAAAGGGGGAAACTGAGTCCCAGAAGGAGGAGGGACTGGCCCAGGGTCACCTAGAGGGTCACAGGGTAATATGGATCAAGAGCTAGCTGGAAGGCGACCCCCACAGGCATTAAGTATCAGAAGCAGGATTTGGACCCAGGTTGACTGACTCCAGAGTCAGACAGGGCTCTTTCCATTGTATGATGCTTCTTTCCATGAAATAATTAGAGACCAGATCAAAGCAGTATATGATCAGATTTATCAGAATGAATGGTACAGGGTGAAGAGAAAAATCTATTTCAATCAATCCACTTCAATTGGATTCAAGAAGCATTTATTATGTTCCAGGCACTGGGAATACACAGACAAAAGCTAAATAGCCCTCTCTCATTTGATTTGATATATTTTTGTCATTAGTTTTTCTGAGTCTTTCTCCTGCCCCTTATCCCCATCTCATCCTGGCCTCCAAAGCCTATCCAAACCACCATATACCAACTCTTTCGAGTCAGTTTTAGTGCTGGAGTTATATGCAATGGCTGGGGTGGGGGAGGGGTCGAGTTTCTTTACCTCTAAAGTAAATCCTCAAGGGGCAGCTTGGTGGCTCATCTTCCTGAGTTCAAATCTGGCCTCAGACACTTGCTAGCTGTGTGACCCTGGACAAGTCACTTACTCTATTTGCCTCAGTTTCCTCATCTGTAAAATGAGCTGGAGAAGGAAATGGCAAAAAACTGCCAAGAAAACCCCAAATGGGGTCACTTGCTGGACAATAGCAAGTAAATCCTCACTGTGAGCTGCCATCTCCTCCTGCTGGAATGCCAAATCCTAGCCAGAGCCTAACTGGGCCCAACTCAGGAAATGGTGCCCCAGCATGCAGGGTCACAAGGAGAGAACCTGGAAGGCTAGCCATGGGAGCTTTGGCTGGAGCTTTGGCTATGATCTCTTTCAACTCCCTTCTGATTCTCCACTAGCATCCTCTCACAAGGCAGATCTGCCTTCCTATTAACTGACAAAGGCATAGCAGGACTTTCCAAACCAATCAGATTGGACTTTCTCTGTTGGAGGTGGGGATTTGGGGGCAGCTCTACATAGTAGGGGAATCCCTCTTTGGTAAGTTTTTTCCAGTGCTTTTCCCCCTGGAATTCTAGTCATTCTCCTTGGTCACATATTATTCACTTAGAAAAATGAACCTTAAATAAAGAACCAGCTACATCAACAAGTCAAGAAAGAGTGTCTAGGAAGCATTTCATCTCTCTCAAGTCAGTCATCTGGAATCCTCAGTGATAAGAAGTATGGGAACTACACCCCATTTTCTGGCAATGGTATGTACTTAGATATGAATTAGTGATGGCAAAGTCTAACTGGATTTTGTTTAGAAACAGGACACACCCATGTGGTTTAATTTACCAACTTCCAATGCTTTAGTCTTCTGCGTTTGTATCCCCCCAGAAAGAGAACTAGACCAAGAGTTGAGAGATCTGGATTGGATTTAATTGGCTCAGGGGATCCTAGATCTAGAGCTTGAAGGGTCTTCAGATGCCATCTTAGGTCAACTCTTTTATTTTATAGAGGAGGAAACTGAGGCCTAGGGAGAGGAAAGTGATCTGCTAAAGGTTACCCAGAGGATCCTAGATCTAGAGCTAAAGGGGGCCTCAGAAGCTGTCTAGACCAACCCCCTTGTTTTACAGAGGAGGAAAGTGAGGTGAAATACTTTGTTCAAAGTCACACAGTTAATATGTGTCTGAGGCCTGGTATCCCAAGAGCCATGTCTGCAGTGGGTTGTTTTTTGTTTTTGTTTTTGGTATGCAGAGAAAAAAGCTGAGTAATATTATTTATTCCTCTCAGCTACATAAAAATACTGGCTCCAGAGAAAGCCTCTGCAAATATCCTTGGAAAAGCAACCCATTTCCCAGATCAGTGAATAGCCACTGTCAAGTATAGCAGTAAAGAGCCTGCCCTTTCTAGGAGTAATATGCATCACCATGCAAGATGCATGGAATAGAATTGGAAGCCTTTGGGATCTTACTGTATTTGGGAGAAAAGACCTGCTATACTTTCTCCAATGCTCCCCTTCAGGCCTGGTCCACCTTGGGCAGAAGGTGGGAAGGGAGGCAGGTGGCCAGGCAGGTTGGCTATTTGTATTTGAGGGAGGCTCAGGTTGTACAGGAATCCTGACCTTGCCTGGTCTCCCTCTCCTGTTGTATCCTAGGCACTAGGCTAAGAAAGGAAGTGATTCCTCATTAGCTAGATCCCTCTCTACTAAGGGGCCTGGCCCCATCATTACCACCAAAAGATAGGTTTTTCTTTCAGGCTAGAAAGTAAACGCAATTACAGAAAATGCTGAGGATACTAGAGGGTATTAGAGGCTAACCCTTTAATGAATTTCACATTGGGTGGTGCTTGATCAAGTTATTGCCACACAAAATGAAAAGCTTCTTTTGCCATTCATGTGGCGTCCAACAGCATATTTAATACTGATGCAAAATTCATCCTCCAAGTGAACCCTATAGCTATGCCTTGCTTCACATAAGACAAGTGTACTTCAAAAGTTGGTGATGATTAAATTTCTAGAAATACAGTCATGGATTTTGCTATGATGGTGAATCCTTTTATCAAGTGAAGAATTGCACTCTAATTTACTCCCTCTTCCTCCATTGTACTTAGACTCCGAACCAGGCAGTCTGGGATACCTACTGGCTTGCACTGCCCTCTGGCACTATCTTCTTAGAAAATAGCAAGAAAGGGTGCAAGGGAAAACAAGGCTGCTGAAGATTTGGCAAAAGATCTATGTAAGCCAGATCAGTTCAAGAACATGTAAGGATGAAGCTGGAAGAAGGAAAACATATAGATAAAAATAGAAAAGGTCTTACAGGATAACGATAACAAATGATTCTTTCCATCAGTGATGAGGAGGCGATCTACCATGCACAGACTCTAACAACCCAGCTCAGGATGCTGCTTACAAAGTAGAAATGGTAGAATTGGCATTAATGGAAACAAGCATTGGAAAAAAAGCTAGACCAGGCCCATTCATTATACACGGTGGAGATACATGTTGGATGCCAAAGGTGACAGTTTTCAGAGGAACCAATTATCTAAAAGAGAGGTGCAAAGGATCCCAGATAAGAGATTTTCAATAACTCCTAACCCAAATGCTTCCTTTTCTGTTTTTGCACCATTTTAATGTAAAAAATCAAATCATATCAAGGGAATACTTGATGAGGATATGAGAAGGGAACTGGAAGCTTTTAGAAATGATGTTCCACAGCAAACCACCTCTATACAGTCACCCAAAAAGTGCAGAGAATGCACTTTTGATTTAGTCAAACACAATACTGCCTTAAAGGTTTTCCTCCCACTAGATATCTCTAAGGCATATGTGAAAATTATCTAAGATTCCTGGAAAGAAGCAACAACAAAATAATGTTGTTCAAAGACCCTCTGATTATAAATACAAGATAAGGCACAAAAGGAGATGTATCCTCACTAAAGGTGTGGGCTGCAGTGAGGGACCAAAAGGACAAGTGGCTATCTAGAGATGGTGATATAGTTGGTGGACGTTGTTGTACTGATTTTATCAAGCACAGGAACACTTAAAAGCTTTCTAAAAGACAGCCATCATTACCAATAAGTGTTTCCCTTAATAAGAGGCATGGATACATATGCAGGAATATCTGCATGGATATATGCAGGAAAAACCAAGTGGATAAAAAATGCCTATTTCCAGACTATGAGATATATGCAGTTGGATTACTATCCACAGAGCCTACTTGCTTGTCATATATTTTATACTATAGTTATTTGTATATATTCTCATTTAACAGAGCAGTGGACATTTATGTGGTAGCAAAAAACAAACTTGGAAGCAAAATGGGTTGTCATTGAATAAGATGTAGCTGAATAAATCATGATATATCTGCATAATAGAACATCTACTGTAAGAAATACCAAATGTGAGGAATTCAAAGAAATATAGGAAAACCTATATGAACTACTGAAGAGCAAAGTAAAATAAACCAGGGGAACAGTATACACAGTGAGCACAATGAGGAAGATGAAATTAACACTTAAAGGAAATTCAGCTCAAATTAATTGCAATGACCAGTATTGATACTGGAAAACAGATGATGGAATACACTTTCCCCTTCTCTTTAGAGAGATGGAGAGGAGGGGTTGAGAGGTGAAGAATATTGCATATGCTATCCAGAATGGTCATTTTATTAGCCAGTTTTATGGATCTGTTTTTCTTTCTTACACGGGAGGGTTTAGTATATGGTGTATGGCGGTACATTTAGAGATGACTGTGGTGTAAAAAACAAAAGGCATGAATACAAAAATTTTTGAAGATCCCCTTAAACGAGAAAATTGAAATGAAGCACAAAAGTTGAGTGATCCAACAAGAAATATTGGAACCATCAAGAGACAACAAAATTGAAATAACACATGAGGTTTCAACAAGCTAAGACAATTGACCAGTAACACAGAATTAAATGAGACAATCTATAAATTATAGTCCTTCCAGAAACTCGTGATTTGAAAAAAAAAGTTTAAGTGTAATATTTTTGGAAATCATAAGATAAAATTGACCATAAATATTGTAACTAGTTGACAAAATACAGATTGAGAGAATCCTCAGAACTCCACCAAAGATAGACCATTGGTTGAACATAGCCGGAAATTTAGTCCCCAGGCTCCAGAGTATCTAGGTCAGAAAGAAAATATCACAAGCAGCCAGGAAAAGATAGCTCATGTACCAAGGAACTCCTATCTGAACTGTCCAGGGAAAGAAATGAAAGAAACTAAGAAGCAATAAAAAATGGTTTGTACTCAAGGATAATTTTTCCTGCAAAGTTAAGATTAACCTTAAAGGGGGAAAAAGAGAAACTTTTAACAGAAATAATGATTTCTAAGCCTCCCTTTTAAGAAAATCAGTACTGAACATGATGTTTGAAATAAAAATAAAGCATACAAAAGGAACTTAAGAAAAGTAATCGAGTCCTCATAGCTTGAGACAAATCCACATGGTTCAATAATGTTGTAATGATTCCTTGTGTGCTAAAAGAGAACACAAGTCTACTGTCCATTTGGAATCTCAGTTCATCTAAGGGTTATTGAAGGAATAAAGACAAAAGCCAGGGGATTAAGTTTTCAGAAAGAAAGACCTCAGAGGAGAAGGAAAGGAGAGGAAGAGACTTAGTATTTCTTGAAATTGGGATGCCACCACTGAAGACCAAATTAAGAAGTAGAGTGGTGGGATAAATGGAATTTCAATATTCACACTCTTACCTGCACTGAGCAAGGGAAGGATAAAAAAGGATTATAGTGGTAAAAGTAGAAAAAATTTAGCAAACTGGTCTAGGGAGATAGAAGAGTGGTTTCTGAATTTAGGGAAGGTAGCAGAGATAGAATTGTTTCTGGTAAAAAAAAAAAAGCCAACAACCACATACACATATGTACAGTTGTTGTTCAGTTGTTTTTAGTTGTGTCTGACTCTTTGTGACCCCCTTTGGGGTTTTCTTGGCGAAGATACTGGAATGGTTTACTGTTTCCCTCTCCAGATCATTTTACGACAGGCAAACAGGGTTAAGTGATTTGCCCAGGGTCACATAGCTAATAGGGGTCTGAGGCCAGATTTGAACATAGGAAGATGAGTCATAATCTACATTACAATACAAAGCAGTAAGCATCAAATGAGTTCATACCACTAACATTCACAGTTATTGTTTATTTTGCCTTTCATCAAATCCTATTATATTGGAATAGAAAAGGTCATTGAGGAAAAACAAAAACCTAGATAAGCAAGACCTAGAAGCAGCTGAAGCTCAGTGTCTGATAAATCAAACAAATGACTAGTGTAATGAATCAACAAGAAATTTTCTGAAAATTGGAAAGCAGCTTGGCAGACTTTAGATTTGGACCAGCATTTTACACCATGTACTGAAATGAGCTGAAAGTGGATATGCAAATGAATATAAAAGGTCATGTCATTAAAAAATTAGAAGAAATCAAAATCAGATAGCTTTCATAACCATGAATAAAGAGGAAATTCTCAACCAAGCAAGGAATATAGAAATCCTAAGAGATAAGATAGATCATTTTGTTTAAAGGAATTAAAAAGCTTTTGCTTGAACAAAATTAGTGTACCAGAATAATGGAAACTGTCATTTCGGGGGAGGGAAGACAGTAAGTTTTCTTTCAAATATCTGTGAGAAAAATCTGATATTCAACACACATAGGGAATTGACACAATTATTCAGGATACCCTAAAATTCTTAGTGCGATTTTAAGCTTTAATAGCTTAGGAAAATAGAAGCATGGGGTCTGAGTCTAAGGAAGACAGCAGAGATAGTATTGCTTCCTGTAAAACAAGCCTAATTTTTTTTTTTTTACTTTTACTACTATAATCCTTTTTGCACATCCTTTGTCCAGTGCAGGTAAGAGCATGAGTCTTGAAATTCCATTTATCCCATCACTTCACCTTTTGATTTGGTCTTCAGTGGTGTTATCCCAATTGTAAAAAACTTTAGTAACTTAAAAACTTAAAATTATGTAGACTTCTGGAATGCCCTCTATAAAACCAAGAGCCATTGCTTAATAGATAAGTAGTCAAAAGAGTTGAACTGTTTTCAGATGAAGAAATGCAAATGATTGACAACAATGTAAAATAATGTACGAAACTGTTAATTATAAATATATGCAAATCAAAAACCCTGAGCCTTCATCTTATTCTTCCAAAATTGGGAAAGATGAAAAAAGTTTAAAATAATCAGTTTTAAAGGTGTTGTAGGAAGAAAAGCACCTCAATACTTTGTTGATGGACCTGTGAACTGGTGCTATCATTCTGCAAAAGCAATATGGAATCATGCGAGATAAATCAATCACTAAACTGTTCATAAACTTTGAGGCAGGGATCCCATTACTGGGCCTATACCCCAACAAAGTAAATGACACAAAGATCTATATATAACAAGATATTTATAGCAGCACCCTTAGTGTTGTCATTCTTCCACCAATTTTTCCTGAGGGCCCCTGGAGAGATTAAGTGACTTGCCTGGAGCCAATCAGCAGAATTAGAATCTAGGTATCCTAATTTTCAGTCTGGGAGCTCTTTCTGTTTGATATATATAGTTCTCAGCTAGGTATATACCATAAAGCTTTCAAAAGAGGTCGTTTTAATACTAGTGAATGGAAGCAAGTACCCCATTGTATAGTAGGGATAGGGACGGAATCTATGACAATTCATGTCCCCTGAAATATAACTGTACATGATAGAAACCAAATAGAACCTGATCTACAAATTCTGCTCCCTGACACCTACTCACTTCATTAATTTATAGTAATCATATTGACCTCATTGGCCCTTGGTGTGATCTGGTACAATTCTTATGCTTTTTTTCTCCTTTGATCTCCAACAGCTAATAATCTTTGAGGCATGTGGCACAGAGTTGACAATAAAACCCAATGTCTGTTCTTGTTGTCCAGGATGAAGAAGAGGAAATCAAAATGGAAATCAACATGCTCAAGAAATATTCCCATCACAGGAACATTGCTACCTACTATGGCGCATTCATAAAGAAGAATCTTTCTGGCCATGATGATCAGCTCTGGGTATGTATGAGAACATCCTCATGTAGAGTGTAATCCCTCTGAGGCCATGGATTGTTTTGTTTTTGTCTACCTACCACATAGTATACTACTTTGCACGTAGTAAGTTCTTTATAAATACTTACTGAATTAGAGTTAAAGAGTTCAGATTAGAGCACAGAGAGAAGCCAATAATACAAGCTTTCTAGAAGTTGAGAAGAATCTAGAATATTCCTTTAATGATCATAAGATCATTAACTTTAAGCACCTAGAATACCCACAAGTACTGATAAACAAGGTAATACCAAGTAGTCATTCTGATGGACTGACAAATAATGACCAGCAAGTAATACATAACGATAAACATAATAAATAAATAATGACCGACATATAACGGATAATTTGTGATTAGAATTTTGCTTGTCTGAATGTGGGTGCTGCTAAAATATTTGAAATGTTTATACTTTACAAGTTTTGCAGCTAAGTGATGCAGTGGCTAGAGTGCTGGGCCTAGAATTAGGAAGACCCGTAATCAAATCTGGCCTCAGATGCTTACAAGCTTCGGGACCTTGAGCAAAGTTCTTAATCTTTGTTTGCCTCAGTATATTCAACTGTAAAATGGGGATAATAATAGCACCTATCTCCTGGGGTTGTAGTAAGGATCGAGCTGTTAGTTGTTATTGTTACTGCAATTATTGTTGTGAAACATTTTACACACACACACACACACACACACACACACACACACACACACACACACACGGTTATGTTGTTAACTAATTAGCAAGGCCTTTCCCCAAATGAGTGATAGCAAAACAGCCCTTCTCTTGTCCATATGATTAAAGATTCCAAATTAATGAGATAGGAATTAAAGTAAAACCTCAATTAAGTGAAACCTAATTAGCTAGGGTCCTTAATCAACTAGAATCTTTGCTGCCCTGAAGTATAAGTGAAATTAGCAACTCACAGGAAAACAAGCTAAGATCAGAGATTGATTGAAAAAGCCATGGCCTACAAGGCATGGCCTGGGTTTGGTAAATATTTAGCCAGATCTATAGCTTCATCTCCGTCTGCATCTCCAAGATTGTTCCCCACAGTCATTTTGATGACCCAGTTAGCAAACAGCAATTTTGTTTTGCCCTCCACGCTATACTTTCTAATACAACATAGTATACGAGTACACATCTATATGTGTGTATACATAGAGGAATACATATATTTGTAATATTCAGTTATTTAGACCCCTTCATTGTCTGAACCATTGCCATTAGGGTTTTACTCTATATGTCTGTACAGCTTTTAGTGATATCTCTGCTTTTATGTATATGTTGTTTATTTGTACATATCTTTTAATCTCACTTTCCTTCCCTCTATTGCCTCAAATAATTTATTACAGTCTTTTTTGTAAACATTGTTAGCTGATTGACTGATTGTCTGAGAGACTTCCTCTCTCCCTAGAATCTTAAACTCTTCTAAGGGTAAAAAATAAAGTTATTTCTTATATTGGGTTTTATATTCTTAGTAGTACCAAGTGAATCAATAATTTATAGAGGTGATAGGTAGCTTACACAGAATAGTTCATACTTTCTTGCCAATAATCCAGTGAAATGTAAGACAGAATAACTAGAAGGGGTTCAGAACTCTGCCAGCTAATGATCAGGTAATGTAGCCAGATTATAGATGGTCTATTTAGTTCACAGTTCTTTCTCACAATCACAAAACTTCAGAGCTAGAAGGAATGTCAACAGCCATCTAGTCCAACACATATTCTTACAAGAATCCTCATTACCTGTGCATGAAAAAGAATCTGGGGGCAGGTTGGTTCAGTGAAAAGAACCCTGGCTTTGGTGTCCTTCAAACCTCAACTCTTCCCCTTCCTGCTTATGTGATCTTAATCACTCTCTGGACCTCAAGTTCATCACCCTGTGATGAGGTGAATGAGGTCAACTAAACATTTTCGAATGTCCCTACCAGCTCAGTTTTGTAAGCCTACAAATCATAGTATTCCTAGAAAGTAGTCATCCAGCCTTTTCTTGAAGACCTCCCAAGGATGGAAACCCACTCGCCCAGGAGCACTTCTAAATGTTAGACACCAAGCCAAAATCAGCCTCTTTGCACCTCTTGCCTATTTCTCCTGACCCTGTTCTCTGGAGCCAAGCAAAACAAATCTAATTTCTCTTCCACATGATAGCCCTTCAGATACTTGAAGACTGCTATCATGTCTCTCCTGAGTCTTTTCTTCTGCAGGCTAAACATCTCCGGTTCCTTCAACCGATTTCCATATTCTGGTTGTTCTCAACCTTATTAATGTTATTCTTAGTAAGTGGAGTCCAACACTGAAGCCTCCAGATGTGATCTGACCAGGGAATAGCACAGCTGGATGATGATCTCCCCATTCCCAGAAGCTAGGTCTTTCATGATACAGGCAAAGATCACATGAACTCTCTTGGTTTCCTCATCACATCGCTGAATCCTATTGAGCTTGCGGTTTGCTAAAATGCCCACATCATTTTCGGTGAAGCCACTAACCATGTCTGTCACCATCATGGAGTTGCTTTTCTGAACCCCAAGTGTAAGACTTCATATTTATCCCTATTGAATTTCAACTTGTTAAATTTAGCCCACTGCTCTAGCCTTGTAAGATCCTTACTTTGTCACCTAGTACAGGGCTTCTTAAACTTTTTCCACTGTTTCGGTAGCATTTGTTGGCATTGAATGACTTGCTGGCATGTGCCGTGCAAAGCATTCATGCTTTGTATTCAGTGTATTCAGTGAAGCTGAGAGATGCAACATGTGCTGCCAGAAATACCTCAGATTCATTTTGCTTTTCATTTTTAATTAATTTTTGGTTGTTGTACATTTAGAAACCTTTTACTGTTGCCAAATATTTCATGACCCATATGGGGTCTTGACCCACAGTTTAAGAAGCTGATCCTAATACATTAGCTATCCCTCCCAGCGTTGTGTCATTTCCAAATCTGATAAACATTCCATCAATTTCTTTTTGCAAGTCATTGATAAGAATGTTAAACAGTCCAAGGCCAAGCATAGGTCCCTGGGGCTCTCCACTGAAGCTCTCCTCCCAAGTTGACACAAAACTATGAACTACTCTTCAAGTCCAAACATGCAACCAGTTCTGAAGCCAACTTACTGTACTGCTGTCCAATCCACACCTCTCCATTTTTTCCACAAGAATATTAAGAGAGATTTAATCCAATATTTTGCTCCAATCTGAATAAACTAGCTCTATAGCATTCTTCTGATCTACCAGTTTAGTAATCTGGGGGGATAAATTTACTTGGGGATGACCTATCCTTGAAAGTCAATGATGACTCTTCATATTCACTCCTTCCTTTTTTCATTATTCATTAATCACCTTTTTAATGATCTAGTCAAGATTTTCCCTAGGGACTGAAATCAGGATCACTGATTTATAGTTTTCAGGCTATATCATCCTCCCCTTTTGGAAAATCAAAACATTTGTCCTTCTCTAGTACTATGATACCTTTCCCTTTCTTCTTGATCTTTAAAATATTACTGATAGTAGTCCAGTAATCATATCCTCTTTAAGTAACTGAGGAAGTAATTCATCTGGCCCAGTTTATTTGAAATCATCAAGGGCAGTTAGAGACTCTTACAGTTTCTTTACCTTGGGAATCAACTCCTTGTTAGCCATTTTGGTGAGTAGTTCTCTCCCCAGGGTTCACAAGATTCTAATCCAGTGTTGAATTTCCCACTGTTTATTCCCCTCTCTTTTGAAGGAATGTCTTACACTATTTAAATTGAGCTACCTATTCTCTAGTTCCTGCATCATCATGTTTTGGAAATCCATAGGCTTGGAGCCACCATGTTGGCTATCTTCATAAATTTTGACCTTCACCTGAGACTCAGCACAACAAGGGCACCATATGTCTGCCTTCTGGGAGTGTTCATTTGAGCCAAAAATGCTTCTCTTAGTATTCATGTGAACAAAGGAGTTGATGTGGTTGATTTCAATGTGAGCTGAAAGGTAAGAAGAAATGCCCTGAAAATAGTTAAAGTTTATGTTATCTGTTGCCAAAGGAGGAGTAAAGAAATTCTTTGATGAACTCCACAAGACCCTCCAAATCAGGTCAGTATATTCTTTGATAATTATTGATTTCTATGCAAAGTTGAAGACAGGTCAGGAATGGTTAAAAAATGTGTTGGGGAACAAGGCTCAGGCCTGAGAAATGTAAAAGACCAAAACCTTGTAGGAGGAAAACTAATAGATGTAAAATGAGGGGGGGGGACTTTGTCATCATCTCTACTATGGTCTATTTTTATCATCAGTAAAGAGGAACCACCCCCACCTTTAGACCTTGATAACTTCACTGTGCCACATGAAAGACTAGAAATGGCAGTTGAGAAAATGGAATTGAGAAGCGTGGCTAGACTATATCAAATACAAGTTGAGAAATTCATGGAGATTGCCATACAATCTTGAAAGTGTTTTTTTCCCCCTCTGGAACTGAAAGACACTAAAAGAAAGGAAACAATCACTGATAATACAAATGCCTGGAAACAACCAGGAGAACATCACTAACTTCCAACTCATATGGCTACTTTCTCACTGCTTTGAACATAGCAGTTTATGCTTTTTAACTCATTCATTCCTCTTTATGAGAATACTCTTTGTGCTTAGCAAGGGTATTCTCTATGAAAATGTGAGAAGAAAATAGACAAGCTTTGATAAATGATTCTCTATAGCTGTTGCATAACTGACTGTAAAATGAAAAAAACGTAAGATGGATTTGTTGTTGGTTGTTTTTTTTTTTTAAAAAAAAGTATTTAATTCAGTAGAGAAAAATGCAACTTAAAGGCTCTCTTCCAACAAGGAGTCTCTTATGCATGTACTAAGGTCATACAAGATTCCTTAATGAATGCAGTCACAGAAATAAATGGATGCAATGTCCCTGTGATTATCAATGTCAAGTAAGGTGTCACCACTGTTGAGGAATATGGCTTGTGCAGGGTGCAAATGAAAGAATGATTCCATGTCAGTCTTGGTGAGGTCCTCCAGATGTTCCTCTTTGTGTGTGGTATTATGCTGACTACATCAAACCCCAGAATGTTAAAGGACCTCCTGATGAGAGCTGGGATTATTCTGAATAAATCAGCCCAACAGACCATACAGAAGAAACCAAAAGGGTGAATGGTGCATGGTGCCTGTTGTCCCCACTAGGACATGCAATTGGCTGGCTAGTTCATTAATTTACTTCATTAGTACCTGTATCTGGGACAGTGTATGCAGAAAGACAATGAGCTGGGCCCCGAGTTGAATAGAAAAAAAGAGAGCAGAGCTCAATTGCACTTGGGAAATTGTGCAGGGCTTTTAATTGATCCCAAGCAGTTTCCCAACACAAAGATCCATGCTTTCAGCACAGATGTTCTCCCAGTGCTTCTGTACAGCTTCAAATCTTGGAATGCTGCATTCCAGGTTGCAAAGGGCAATGGAGAAACATATGATGGGAACAAGCAGACTGTGGACTGTATTTTGGCCTTTCTTTGTATCTCTAGTGCCTAGCGTGCCCAATGTGTATTAAGCATTTAATAAAATCTTGTTGGTTGATTGTTAGTGACATTTCCAATGGTGACCTGTACATAAGATGTAAAGGGTCACTGAGTAAATGTATGATCAGAAAAGGGGTTAGAATCATCATTAGACCAGAGAGGGGCCTAACAAATAGATGGCTCACAGATTCCACCATTACCCACAAAATATATAAAGACCTAGAGGAAAGACTCCAGTATGTTGGCTGGATTCTCTATAGAGTGTTTTTGGAAGAACATGGACAAGAATCCCAAAGGCTGCAAAGATTTGGATGGGTTGTGAGCTAGACTGATAGATGGAATGACCACATTCATGTGATCATAGGTTCATTGAAAATTGAAGTTATGTGCAAACTACACTTAGGAGTAAATGTGCTGGAAAGCGTTCATTTAATATTCCAAAGCCAAATAGAAATGGGTTTTGGATTAGCCATTGTTTGTGGTTTATCCATGTATCTGTTCCCCTTCATTAGCATAAATAATCAAGAGCTGGCTACATTCTGAAAAGTCTTAGGGTTCTTTTTATTGACAAAGTAGTTTAATGGCATGAGCAATTAAGCATAAATATATGTTTTTCTCTTTATCTGAAATAACATATGCTATTAAAATAAAAGTTGACTAATATAACTCTTTTCTCCTTCACATTGGTCAGGGCACTAGTTAGGGAATTTAGTGCCTGAGGATGAAAATCTAGCCAGCCATGCAGTCAATTCAGTGGCAGCCAAAATAGATTTCCTGAGAAATTGGGTTTATTAAGAAAATAAAATCTGAATGAGACACTATCAAGAGTTTTAAGGCCTAAAATGGACCCACCTTGGCAGCAGTCCCATTTGGAAGGACTTGCCCTGCAGGAATGCAATTGATTTTTTTTCCCAGAGTGAGTTTGCTAATCTCTTGGGAAAAATAACCAAGCAGTTGAAGGCCCCCTTGTCCATCATAGAGTCAGACAAAAAAGCCCCCTCGAATACCTTAAGAACACAGCTCTGAGGTGGAAGTTGAGATTCCTTAGCCTGGCTTTCACTTATCTCCCTTAATCTGGCTCCACCTTTACTATAGATGTTTATCTTCCACTGCTCCCCACCATATTCCCTTAATTCCAGTCAAACTGTTATCCTCACTGTAGTCCATTTGTGCCATATTCATTCTTGTTTCTATACATTTGCTTATACCCTTCCCATCTTGAATGATTTCTCCTTGCTCTCAGTTTATCTGGATTCTACTCATCCTTCAAGGCTCAGTTGCTCAAATACCATGTCTCAAAAACTATTTCCCACCCTTCTTATTCACATAGCTTCCTCCTTCTCTGAATTCCTGGTACACTCAGAACTACAACTACATAATTTCTATTTTAGTTGTTTTTTAAAGGTTTCATCTTCCTAACTAGACTATGCATGTTTCAAGGACAGAAGGAAAGATGGAAGGAAATAAGCATTTATTAAACACCTACTATCTACCAGGCATGGTGCTAAGTGCATTCAAAATATTGTCTTATTTGATCCTCACAACAAACCTGGGGGGTAGGTACTATTTTTATCCCCATTTTCCACATGAGGAAACTGAGGCAAGTATGACTTGCCCAGGGTCACACAGATAGGAAGTGTATGAGGCTGGATTTTAACTCAGATTTTCCTAGAGGAGGACCTCATCTGTAAAATGAGCTGTTTGGACTAGATGAGTACATTTTAGGCTTTAAAACTCTTGACAGAGTCTCATTCAGATTTTATTTTCTGAAATCCTTTCCATCTCTAGGTCTATGATCCTAAAAGCAAAATTAAACGATATACTGAGAATAGATTGAGGAGGTCCAAGACAAAGGTGTTTCGTTTCATACATAAAAAGTGCATGGCATCACTTTTTGGTAGTAGCAAAGAACTGGGAAAAAATAAGGTGCCCAGCAACTAGTGGAATGACTGAAGAAATTTTGGTATGTGAATGTAAGGAAATTTTATTATTGCATTGGAAGAAATTAAGAATATGAATAATTGAGAGAAACTTGGGAAGACATAAGAATTGATGGAGAGGGAAGCAAATAGATTCTGTAGAACCATTTACATGACCACAGTAATCTATAGGAAAACAGCATTGAAAGACTTCAGATTTCTTATTAATGCACTGAAACTTTAGAGAACTAACAGTGAAACATGCCTCTCACTTCTTGGCATAGGTGGTAGTGGATTATAGGTGTGGAATGAGGCATTATATTTCAAAGGTTGGCCACTGTGTTAATTTCTTTTGCTTAATTGTACTTTAATACAAGAGAGGATTCTGCTGGGGTGGAGGTAAAAAGTCCCTGAGAACTGATAGTGATCTGAAAAAATCATGAACAAAATATTTTTGAAAAAAAGCAAGCAATAAAAACATCTTTAGCCTGACCTATTAAATGAATTACTGATGAAAAATGTGAAATTGATAAAACAACAAATATCAGCATAATCTATTGCCATTTCTTGAGGAAATTTCTTATATAAATGTATATTACCTTATTAAAACCTATAGTGGGGAAGAAGGCAAAAGAGGAAGTAGTGGTAGAGGAACAGAGGCTACAACAGGAAAAGGAATCTTAGAGACTTTGACTTAAACTACCAACTCAATGGGATTTGGATTTTGGAGATTCTATTTCATTTGATAACATAATCTTGTAAGCAGTACTTATGGAATTTCAGAATCTCAGAGTTGGAAGAGAATTCATACTTTATGGATTTTGTTTCCAAAAAGTACACACAATAGGGAGAATTTTGTGGTGAACTGCATAAGTATGTGATAAGGTCTTTCTGACCTAAAGATTATTGTCTATACTCAAAGCATGAGCTGTTCTCTCTCGTAGAAGAGAAAGTAAAGGGACCCAAAAATGTTTCTCTCTTTTCCACATTCATAGGATATTAGACCTAGAGCTAGAAAGTACTTCAGAGGGCAAATCATCCAACCTTCTCATTTCACAAAGGAGGAAACTGAGGCCTAGAAAGGTTATATGACTTCTACAAAGTTGCACATAGAGTCATAGATTTGAGCACAATATTTAGAATTCCGGAAATAGAGGGCGTAAACGTAACGAAGAGGAATGTTTGGGAGACCCAATATTGTTACTATCATATACCTGGTTAAAACAAGGAAACAGAAGAATTTGAGGAAGAGATCCACCTGGCACAAGTGCATGAAACAATAATGACTTCAACTTATTCTATTTCATTCTAATAGATATTCCAACACATTAGACTTCTATTGTTGTTCAGTTATTTCAGTCATGTCCAACTCTTTAGGACTTCATTTGTGGTTTTCTTGGCAAAGATATTGGAGTGGATTGTCATTTCCTTCTCTAGCTCATTTTACAGATGAGGAAACTGAGGCAAACAGGGTTAAGTGACTTGCCCAGGGTCACACAGCTAGTAATTGTTTGAGGCAAGATTTGAACTTGGGTCTTCTTGACACCAGGCCCAGTACTCTATCCATTGTGCCATCTAGATTTCTTTTTTTTTTTTTAACATTTATTTTCACACAATTTTGGGTTACAAATTTTCTCCCCTTTTTTCCCCCTCCCCCCCCAGACCCAAGTTTTCTAATTGCCCCTGTGACCTATCTGCTCTCTCCTCTATCCTCCCTCCCTGCCCTTGTCTCCGTCTTCTCTTTTGTCCTGTAGGGCCGGATAGCTTTCTTGACCCCTTAACCTGTGTTTCTTGTTACCCAGTGGTAAGAACATTACATTTGGTCCTAACACTTTGAGTTCCAACTTCTTTAGCTCCCTCCCTCTCTACCCCTTCCCCTTAGAAGACAGGCAGTTCAATATAGGCCATATCTGTTTAGTTTTGCAAATGATTTCCATACTAGTTGTGTTGTATAAGACTAACTATATTTCCCTCCATCCTGTCCTGTCCCCCATTACTTCTGTTTTCTTATGGTCCTTTCCCTCCTCATGAGTGTCGACCTCGTATTGCATTCTCCTCCCCATGCCCTCCCCTCTATCCTCCCCCCCTTCCTGCTTGTGCCCCTGTCCCTCACTCTCCTGTATTATGAGATAGGTTTTCCTATCAGAATGAGTGTGCATTATATTCTTTCCTTTAGTGGAATGTGATGAGAGTAGATCTCATGTTTTTCTCTTGCCTCCCCTCTTTATCCCCCCACTAATAAGTCTTTTGCTTGCCTCTTTTATGAGAGACAATTTGCCCCATATAACTTCTCCCTTTCTCCTCCCAATATTTCTCTCTCACTGCTTGATTTCATTTTTTATTTTTTAGTATATGATCCCATCCTCTTCAATTCACTCTGTGCACTCTGTCTCTATGTATGTGTGCGTGTGTGCATGTGTGTGTGTGTGTACTCCCACCCAGTCTCAGATACTGAAATGTTTCAAGAGTTATAAATATTGTCTTTCCATGTAGGAATGTAAACAGTTCAACTTTAGTAAGTCCCTTATGATTTCTCTTTGCTGTTCGCCTTTTTATGGTTCTCTTCATTCTTGTGTTAGAAAGTCAAATTTTCTTTCCAGCTCTGGTCTTTTCATCAGGAAAATTTGAAAGTCTTCTATTTCATTGAAAGACCATTTTTTCTCCTGAAGTATTATACTCAGTTTTGCTGGGTAGGTGATTCTTGGCTTCAGTCCTAGTTCCTTTGACTTCTGGAATATCCTATTCCATTCCCTTCTATCCCTCAATGTAGAAGGTGCCAGATCTTGTACTATCCTGATTGTATTTCCACAATACTTGAATTGTTTCTTTCTAGCTGCTTGCAATATTTTCTCCTTCACCTGGGAATTCTGGAATTTGGCCACAATGCTCCTAGGAGTTTCTCTTTTTGGATCTCTTTCATGCGGTGTTCTGCGGATTCCTTGAATATTTATTTTGCCTTCTGGTTCTAGAATCTCAGGGCAGTTTTCCTTGATAATTTCGTGGAGGATGATGTCTAGGCTCTTCTTTTGATCATGGTTTTCAGGTAGTCCCAGAATTTTTACTTTGTCTCTCCTGATTCTATTTTCCAGGTCAGTTGTTTTTCCAATAAGATATTTCACATTATCTTCCATTTTTCGAATCTGCGCGGTATGTTCTGAGATATCTGTCTTTCTCGAAAAGTCCAAAGTTTCCATCTGTACCATTCCAGATTTGAGAGATCTATTTTCTTCAGTAAGCTTTTGAATCTCCTTTTCCATTTGGTTAATTCTGCTTTTGAACGCATTCTTCTCCTCATTGGCCCCTTGCACCTCCCTTGCCAGCTGAGTTAGGCTAGTTCTCAAGGTGCCAATTTCTTCAAGATTTTTTTGGTTCTCCTTTAGCAGGGAGATGATCTGTTTTTCATGCTTCTCCCTTATCCCTCTCATTTCCCTTCCCAGTCTTTCCTCCATCTCTCTAACTTGATTTTCAAAATTCCTCTTGAGCTCTTCCATGGCCCGAGCCCATTGGGTGGGCTGGGACACAGGATCCTCGATTTCTGTGTCTTTGCCTGATGGCAAGCATTGTTCCTCCCCATCAGAAAGGAAGGGAGGAAGTTTTTTTTCTCCGATAAAGTACCCTTCAATAGTTTTATTTCTTTTCCCTTTTCTTGGCATTGTCTCCACCTAGTGGCCTGACCTCTGAATGTTCTCCTCACACCCACCTTGCCTCCTGGTCCTCCCAGCCAGCGTTTGGGGACTGAGATTCAAATGCTGCTTCCCGCCTTAGGATTTTTGGCGGGGGCAGGGCTGTTATTCAGTGTTAAATTTAGTTCAGGTGCTGAGGTCAGGGGCAGGGCTGCCTCTCTGGCTCAATTCTCTCAGGGGGTTTATGCACAGACCTTCCACAATGGATCCAGGCTCCCGTCCATTTGGGGAGCCCTCGTCCGCAGCCGCCTCTTAGCCCCCACCTCCCGGGGGGGCCCAAGCTATGGGGGCACCTCACTCCCCTCTCAATCCGCCAAAGAGACTCTCTTACCTACCCCCGTCAGTCACCTGTTGGTGGGGGGCCCGTGCAGCTGCTGAAGATCCCGCCTCCGGATCCCTCTCAGAACTTTGTCTCTCGGAGCCGCGGTGGCCGTCGCCGCCGCAGGTCCGGGCTAGGCACCGTGTCTGCAGCGCGACGGACCTTTTGCGAGAGGTTTGCCAGTCCCTCTGTGGGTGTGGGGACCCGCGTGGCCGCTGGAGACTCCGTTCCGCAGCCCTCTCGGATCTCTTTCCCACGGTGTCACTGCCGCGGCAGAGCTGCTCTCCTCTTCCCTCCCCGGCACCCAGTCCCCGGCGCGAAGGTCCCCCCGCGAGAGGTTTGCAGGTCTCTCTGGAAAGGAAATCTCCCTTGCTCCAATATTCCGTGGTCTCTGGGTGCAGAATTCGCCCTGGGTTAGTCCTCTCTGCCGTTCTGTGGTTTGTGGGTTCGGAGCTATGTGTATGTGCGTCTTTCTACTTCGCCATCTTGGCTCCGCCCCCGCCACCTAGATTTCTATGAAAAACTTTAAAAAATAAGCAGGTATTGCATGTCATGTCCTATAAAAGCCATAGCTTTTGCATGTTTTGAGTAGCACCTGGTAAACTGTGAGCAGTTAAATATTTTATCTTATTTTTATTGATGTCTTGTGTATTTATGTGGCCTTTATTTCTGAATATATCCCTTTCCCTCCCAAGCAAGTCCCTTGCCACAAAGATAAAAAAGAAAGGGGAAGAAAATCAGTTCGTCAGAGCTAATAGATCATCTATGTCTGCTTACATCTGCAATAACTTGTATCCATAATCTCTTATTTCTGCAGCGAAGAGAGAGTTGCATTTCCTCAACTTCTCACTGGTGCCTAATTTGAGCATTATAATTTTGCATCTTTTAATTTTGTATTTTGTTCTTTTCGTTTACATTTTTGTAACCACTGTGTAGTTCCCCCTTGTTTCTGCTTGCTATATTCTGCATCAGTTTGTAAAATTTTTTTCTGTGCTTTTCTTAATTTTTCATATTTATTGTTTTTTATGGCACAGGAATATTATATTCTTTTTTTTTTTTTACCATGACTTGTTTAACTGTTACCAAGTCAATGGACATCTTTACTTCTAGTTCGTTTTTTTAAATTAGACTTTTGATTTCATTAGCATAGGGAGCCCCTGATGAGGAAACTTCCTCTGTCAATCCAAACTGACACTTAGTCTGCAACTTATATTATTATAGAGCTACCTATCCTAGCTTTTTTTTCCTATCACAAAAAATGCTGTTATGAAGACTTTATTGTAGGGGACCTTTCTATCACTAATCTCCTTGGCATATAGGATTAGCAGTAGAATCTCTGGGTTAAAAGGTATATGCATTTTAATCACTTTTTCAACGCATAATTCCAGATTACTTTTCAGAATAATTGGAATAACAGTTCCACCAACATTATCTTCTTATGGTTCCTTCAACATTATCTCTATCCCTTGTTACTTTTGCTAATTTGCCACATATGAGGTAAAACCTCAGAATTAGTTTCATTAGCATTAATCTTATAACTAAAGATTTGAAGAAATCTTTCATATGGTCATTAGTAACTATAATGATTATTTTGGGAACTATTTATTCATATCTTTAAGCACATGAATTGAGGACTAGTCTTGGTCTTATATATTTATTCCCTATATAGCTTAGATATCACACTCTTCTCAAAAATATTTGAAGCAATGTTTTTCCAGTTCATAGTTTTCCTTCTCACTCTTGTTGCATTGATTTTGTTTGTGCAAAAGCTTTCCAATTTCATCGACTCAAAAATAGTCTATTTTATCTTTTTTCTTTTGTTTGATTATGAAGTCTCCCCTTAACCATAGGTGTTAAAAATATCTGATCTTGTTCTCTTCTTCTTTTTTTAAGTAGTGTAACCTTTTATAATTCAGACTGTATGACTACTTTAAACATATAGTAACAGTATATGAAATAAGATGTTAGTTGCAACCTAATTTCTTCCAGACTGCTTTCTAACATTCCCATCAATTCTTGTCTAATATGGAGTTATCCCCCAACTGGGCTTATCAAACACTTGAATTAGTGAGTTTGATTATTTCTAGTGTTTGCTTATCTATTTTACTAATTAGCTTAAAAAAACCTATTCCCTTCTATACATTTTAATTTTTTTAGTCAGTGCTAACTACCTTTGATGATTACTGCTTTATAATATAATTTGAAGTCTGTTATTATTTTGTCTAACTCTATAAAGTATGCCCTTGGTGGGGCACACGTTGGTTATTTTGTGCTTGGTACCAAGTAAACTTTGTAGTTTGATTGATATGGCAATACATTTGTAATTTCATTTAGGCGGTATCATAATTTATATTGCATTGAGATGGCTTAACCCTGAGCAATAACTATCCCTTCAATTATTGAGGTGATTTCTTTAAAGAGTGTCATGTAAATATATGTCTTGAGTATGTCTTAGCAGATTGACTCCCACATAGTTTATGCATTTTGTAGTTATTTTAGGGAAGAAATGCTAATGATCAGGGAAGGAGGGTTAATTTTGTATTCTGCTACTTCACTTGTTATTAATTACTATTATTTATTTCAGTTGGTTCCCTTGATGATTCTCTAAGGCTTCCTAGATAAATCATTACATCATCTGAAAATAGAAATATTTTGCCAATGAAAGTATCTTTAATTTCCTTCTTTTTCTTGCCTTACTTCTATCACTAGTATTTCTAGAACACACCAAATAATGACCTCTCCACTATCCTCCCTCCTCCCTTCCCTCCTGTTCTTCTATCCTTTTAGTTCATCTTCTCCAGATGTTCTCTAGCTCTGCACTAGCTAGTTATTAGAGATATTTCCAAAATACTAGTGATTGCAGTAAGAAAAGAGAAAAATTAAAAGCATACATATCAGGAAAGAGGAGGCAAAACTACCTACAAATAACATGATAGATTACTTAGAAAACCACAACGAAGCAACAAAGACATTAGTTAACACAATAACTTAAGTAACGTAGCAGATGAATCAGTAGTGTGCCATGTTGAAATAGTGCCCTACTCCTTTTTTACATAAGAGTCAGAGTTATTTGAGGGAGTCCACAGAAGATAATTGAAAAGGGAAATTAGATTCCTCAATCATATTATTTCCTACAATTGCCTTCTAAGTTAATAATTTCTTAATAAATTAGCCACTAGTTAAAGAAGCAGTTCACACCATAGAACTTACATGTCCTAATTAAATTTACTGAAGAATATTCTTTGTACTCATAGATTTATCTGGAGGACAGGAGATGACATGGGATATTATTTAGACATAAATATCTGAGAAAAACAGAGGCCTAAGAATTCCAGTCAGCTAATAGGGCAGGAGGCAGGTGAAGTGGCAACTTCTAAATTGTCTGGGGTATGTAAGGTTGTAGCAACACACATTGGATAGCAATACCAAGGATCATTCTCATCTAGCTATCTGGACAATGCAGAGATCTATGGTCCTGGTTCAGCAGGTGGAAAATTGGGTGGCTATGCCCAAACATCTTGGGAAAATTTCAGAACTAAAGATGAGGTGGTAGCACTCCAGATATTACTAAGATGTTTTTTACACGATTTCCTTTCTTTTCCAAAGAGTTCCTATCTTTAATGAATATTAATAATGTTTCTATTTTCTAGTTCCTAGGGCAGAGATGGCTTATTCAGCCAAGGAAAGGAAGATAAGGCTCTCCTTTGTCTGGAAGCTGGGGAAATCTATGATTACATGTGAACTAGAATACTAAGTAAATAAATAAACAAACTTAGTTAATTTATAATGTGTTGAGCATTATCACAATTAATTTGGGAATATAATTTATGAGTGAAATTACATAGTAAACAGAAAACAATGAATGTATGCTACTGAGTCTTCTTTATCTTCTAACTAGATCAACTACTTTGAAGGAGGACAATAGAGCCTTTGCTCCAAAGAATCTGTACCTTTCTCTGGATAAGTTCCTAGCAAGCAATTGCAATTTATTCACTAAAAGAAACGATCTTATTTGCTATTTTAACTCATAAATCCATCGAACACCAAATATTTGTTAATTACCTACTATGTGCTAGGCACATTGCTAAGTGTTTTACAAATATTATCTCATTTGATTCTCACAACAACCCTGGGAGGCAGGTAGGTACCGTTAATACCTCCACTTCTTAGATGAGGAAATTGAGGCAGACAGAGGTGAAGCAACTTGCCTAGGATCACACAGCAAGTAAATGTCTGAGGCCCAGCTCTTTATCTACTGTGCCAACCCAGTGGGATGTAATATTACATAACAGACATTATAGGATATATTGTAGCAGACAATGATTTATTTGCCCCAATACATATTTAAGGTCTGTCACTTTAGGCTGCATTAAATAAGGCAAAGAGCATCTAGGTCTAGGGTGCTGACTGTCCCATGATACCCTGCCCCAATCAGATCTGATCTGTTCTGGGCACCAAATTTTAGATAGGACATTGATCAGCTGAGGGGCATCCAGAAAAGCACGACCAGGATGGTGAAGTTAGTGCTATATGAAGTGGGGTGGAAGGAATAAGGCATGTTTATAGCCTGGAGAAGGGAAGACTTAATGACTATAATTAGCTCTCATTTAAATAGGGCTTTAAGGATTGACAAAGTGCTTTACACACATTATCACATTTGATTAAGGAAGATAAGATTACTCTCTCCCATCACAAGATGGGAGGTCTGGTGGTAGAGGGATTAGTCTTGTTTTGCTTGAGGCAACAGTATAGTAAGGCCAGGCTTGCAAATTTCTAGACACTAAATAAAAATAAGTTACTATCATTTTTATATCCTAGGCAATTCTGTCTCCATTTGGAATAGCGTCAGTTGTTTTATGACATTTTTTCTTACATCAAATCAATGTAATCTCTTTCAGTTTCCATTCTTTTCTCTTAATTCTTCTGGGGGGGGAGCAAATAAGAACTCTCCAGTAAACAATAATATAATAACAACACCCACATTTATATGGGGCTTCCTATGTGCCATGCTAAGCACTTTACAATTATTATCTCATTTAATCCTCACAACCCTGGGAGTTAGGTAATATTACCTCATTTTACAGATGAGAAAACTCAGGTTGACAGAGGTTAAGTGACTTACTTAAGGTCACACAGCTAATATGCGTCTGAAGCAGGATTTGCTTAAATAGTTTAAGCTTTTCTGACTTTGGGAACTGGGAGTATCTTTCCTTAGGGATCCTCAAGCCTATGAAGGTAAATGCCTTTGACTTTGTTTCTGTAAGTATTCGGCAGACTACGGGTCACCTGAAGGAAATGTCTTCCAGGGATGTTGAGGGAAGTGCTTCTGGCCTCTGACATTACCTTGTTCTTCCTTCCCTACAGCTGGTGATGGAGTACTGTGGAGCAGGCTCAGTGGCTGATTTAGTGAAGAAGACCAAAGGTAACTCCTTTAAAGAAGACTGGATTTCTTACATCTGCCGTGAAATCCTACGGGTGAGTCTTTGGGCCGTTATTATTCTCTCTGGTTATTGAAGGATGCTGGGTAGAGGTTTTAAAAAATGCAAATATGTAATGGGACTGGGAGGGAGTGGGAGTAAGAGGGGAGAATCCTAGAAGAGCAACTGCAAACAATAAAAGATTGTGGATTGGAACTGGAAGGAAGGGAAAGAAGGAGGGTAATGAGTACATGAGGACAGGCTAAAAAGATGGGGCTTCTCCCATTTAGAAAGAAAAAAAGGAAGGGATGTGATCCCACTCTCTAAAAACATGATAGAATGTGAACTTAAACACCCAGTCCTGGAAATGGAGTAGGGTGACCTCTTCAGCCTGGTGTTTTTTTGAAGTTTGCAACTGTCACACTCCCTTTTTGCAGATAGACAGACAGTGAGCCCCTTCCCTTCTTACTCCATCTGAAAAAACAAATGTACAAAGCAGCTGTATTCCATTCTACTTTAAGTGCAGTACCTGCCAGGGACTAGGCGAGACCCAAATCCCCAGCTGGCCCAAGCTGTGACCTAGGCAAATGAGAGCACCCAAGAACCAAGAACAAGAGTTAGGCCTGGTCACACTTGCACTGCCTGCAATCAGGAAAGATGCCATCATCATCTCTCACAGTGCCCCAAGTGGCTGGAGTGGGAAGGCTTCAGTGGTGGGGGAGGAGAGAGAGTCAGTCTAGTAAGCCAATTCAAATTCAAGTCATCCTAAAATGAATTTCCATATTTCCCTAATTTCTCAGTCTTTAGAAGCTGACTAAGAAATATTAGTAACTGGTCTGAATGAGGTAAAATCCAGGGGATATCTAGATAGCCAATTAAGCCAGCGAACTCATTCCCTTTCAGAGAGGACAGAGACACCATAGTCCATGGAAGCAAAAACTTCTATGAGATTTTCTTTGCCTTTCCTGGTTACCTTCCTTGGTTTCCTTTCTCAAAATTCCACAGAAGTGTTTCTGAAAACTTGTCAGCTAAAGAATTCAATCTGAAAAATCAAAGCCTGAGTTGTTTCTCTTACCTAAAAGCTCCAGCCTTGTATTAGGAGTTAGGCATAGGATAACTAATGTTTTCCAAGTCATAGGGTCATCTCAGTTCAGCAAACATTGCCTGAGCTTTTGCTGTGCAAGAGCACATCTAGGGCCCAAGGGCCCTGCAGGAGGGAATGGTGACAATGATGTGATTTTTCCTGCAGGGTCTTTCCCATCTGCATATGCACCACGTCATTCACCGGGACATCAAAGGACAAAATGTCCTCCTGACTGAAAACGCTGAAGTAAAACTGGGTAAGTCTTCTTGTAGCAGTTGGTGGAGGCAGACATTAAGCACATTCATAGAATGATTGAATATAGAAGACCGCTATAAAACACCTGACTTTTGTATTTGTGTTATCATCACTGTCTTCAGATTGTCAAAGAGTTAGCAGTGGGGAGAGCACTCATCTGGAGCTTACTGGTCTATAACATGGGCCATATAATAGAGTGGAGAAAATTCTGTACTTGGAGTCTGATGACCTGCGTTCAAATACCAACTCTCATACTGGCTTACTGCATCATCTTAGACAAGTCCACTTCACCCATCTGGTCCTCAGTTTCTTCATCTCCAAAATGAGGGGATTTGGCTCAACTTAAGGTCCCTTCCAGATCTGGCTAAACTTTCAGCTCTAAACTCAGTTATTCTTTGACAAGTCATTTCCCCTCTCAGAACTTTAATTTCCTTACCTGTTTAAGGATATTTGCATTACACTCCCACAGTTGTGGAGAGAATCAAATAAGACCAGCCAAGTGAGAGTGACAGGTATTTGTGAGTTGATTTTTTTCCTCCTAAGACAAAACCAAGAAATCGTAAGAGATGGACCAATCAAAAAAGTACATATTAAATGTCTTCTATGTGCCAAACAAAAGAGAAACAAAGAGCTAGAAGTGACCTCAGAGGTCTTTTAAAAGGAGGAAACTGAGATTCAGGGAAGCTGTGATTTGCCCAGTCCTAGAAATAATAGGCATCATAGGTAGAAGAATTTGAACTCAGGTCCTGGGGCCTCAAACACAGTGCTATTTTCTTTGGACTATACCATGGCCTAGCAATACAACCATTTGATTGATGGTGTTTTTCACTTTTGAACCAGATGCTAGCCACATGTCCTTGTCATGTTTGGGCAGTAGACATCACAGGATTTAAAAGTGACACCAGTAACTCACATTTGTCTGGGGCTTTTCCCCCTCTTGCCTCATTTGATCCTCGTGGGCCTCTCTGGGCAATGAACAAGTTGCAAAAGTATTGCTGTCACACTAGGAAGAGCTTAATAAATAGAAAATGTGATTCAGAGAGGGACAGCAATCTGCCTGAGGCCACAGAGCTAGCAATGTTAGTCAGGCCTACTCCATGCTTTTCTCACTACATGTTCAGAAGGCCTGGGGTGGGAGTGGGAGGATTTAAGGGAGCCTCGTTGTTTAAGGCAGCTTTATTTAATGCCGGCTAATCACCTGCAAACATTACAACAGCCACTGATCTCAGATCCTATCACTACAGGGCCTCTCCCTAATGCCTTTCCATCCTACACAGTCTTTGGGGTCTGTCTGCAACTAAGAATATGTCCAAATAGCACCAGAGCTGCATTTTATGCTCTTGGTGAGCACATACTCCATGGAGTTCTTATTGAGGGAGCAGAAGGCTGTGAGCATGTTTGTCCTTGAAATAAATGACAATAAATGCATATCAGGTTGAAAAGTAATTCCAAGAAAATGTGTAATCTTCTCTACTCCTGAAAGTCACAATCTTCAGAAACTCAGGGTGGAAATTTGTGAAGATCACCCAGAATCCAAGTCCCAAGCAAACAGAATGCATAATATAGCGAACCAAGGAGCATGGCCCTCTATTTTGAACATACAGTAAGGCCCCACTTATCCAGAGATCAGATTTCTGGCAGCTCCAAATAATAGGAATACAGTCAAAAAGCTGGGAGTATCTAAAAGGGCCTCTGATATGCTAGATGAATTGGTTAGGGAAAAAACAAAACAAAACAACCCAACCCATGGCCATTATTCTATGAGAGAGGCCCCTGATGTGGCCCCTTCAGAGTGTGATTCACATTTTACACACAATCCTTAAAATGTTGGTTATCTTAATTTCTCAGAAGACAGGAGTTAGAATAGGGAGGGCTGTAAGACAAAGAGAAGGTTGTTGGGGGTGGGGGCAATGTTCGCAGGCATATGTCCCTCTGTCTAATATTAGCTCCTAAAAACAAAAGTCAATTGTTAAATTTTGGAGACGAGCATTTACGCTGGAAAATCAGCAAATGCTACAAATCAAGACTTGGTTTATTTTTTCCTGATTGTCTAGACTTAAGAAAGTGATGGGAGAAATATTAGCGATAGGGATTAAACCTAAAAGTGTGTGTTTTCTGAAGAGCTGATGATATTTACCAGCATACCACGGATGTTTGTGGTCTAAAGACAAAAGTCATCAGTAACATTTAGCTAGGGATAGAGACTGGACCTGTGATTTCATCACAATAGGGAATTCCCAGGTAAGGAAACTCCCTCTACCTTATCACCAACTTGCCTAGGACCTGGAGGGGAGGGAGGAGCTTCAGTGACTTACCCAAAGTCACACAGATAATATGGGCCAGAGGCAGGATTTGATCCTAACTCTTTCTGGCTCCAAGGTCAGCTCTCTATCTATTGTGTTGCCTCTCATCAGTTTAATGCGTTTTTAAAAAATTAACAAAAGAAAAAAATTAAAGAACCTCATTCCTCAGAAATATGAGAAAGTGTTGCAGCATCTGGGGATTTTTAGCCTGGAAAAGACTTAAGGGGATACATGGCAGCCATCACCAAGCAAAGATCTGAAGGGCTGCCTGAGTAATCAAAGGATTAGCTTTATTCTTCTTGGTCTCATTTTGCACAAACGAAGGACCAGTGGTTGGAAGATGCAAAGACAGAAATTTCAGGTCAGTGCCTCACAAGGCAACCCATTCCCTTCTTCTAGAATGAGGTGGTGAGCTCCCTGTTATTGGTAGTTTTTCATTAGTGCCTGCATGACCACCTAAGAAGCATGAAGTAATAGAGCAGTGACAGGAGCTCTGACTGTGGACTTAGCAGACCCAGGTTTGAATCTCATCATGGCCTATTGCTATCTGTGCAGCCCTGTGTTACATCACCTCTCCACACTTCAGTTTCCATAAATGAATAAATGGGTAAAATGAATAGATTAAATTAGATGATCTCTAAGGTTCCTGAACCAACTTAAAAATTCTAAGACTTCCTGCATAGAATTAGGACATTGAACTAGATGACCTCAGAGATCCATTCCTACTCTATGATTTTGTATTCCTATGAACAAAGTCCAGGGCAGGGCCAGGAAATGGGAGGTTAAGCATTCAATACAAAGCTGAGGTCCAAAATCAGAAGAAGGGTCAAGTTTGGAGTGACACCCCAATGTTAGCTCAGAATAGAAAAGCATCGTGGGCAAGTTGATGGCGAACTTGTCAGGTCATCAGGTGAAACTGGCTGCTTCTCCTTAGAGAGCTGGCCAGTTGTTTAGCCAGGTGTTGCCAGTTAGACCTCAGGGTCTGCCTCACTTTTTGTTCTCCCCCACTTCCAGGAGCAACTTCATGAAGTTGGACATTAACTGTTAACTCCGTAAAGATGACTGCTGTCCAGTAGGAATCAAAGATTTTCCAGATGATCCCTAAAGCTTAGCAAAAATTGATGATAACAGCCTCACCTCCTTCCTCAGCTTTGTTGTTTCTGGCAAAGCAAGATTGCTGACAGAACATGGCTCTTGTCTGAGATTTTTTTTTCATATGGCTTTAGATAATTGCTAGCAGCATTGTTCCTTTATAGCACTAGTGGTGATTGGGTTACAGATGAGTGAACTGAAGCCTGCCCTAAGAAGTGGTATACCCAAGGAAGGGCAGAGACGTGAGTGAGGCACCAGGATGGGGAGGACAATCAATCCCTTGCTTCCCTTTCAGACAAAGTCATGTCACCAGTACTGGAGAGAAGGTGATTCTGCAGCTGGGACAAGGCTGCCTGAATGGCTGGTGTCTCGACCTCAGATTGGCTATGTGTAAAATAAGGGGATTAGACTAAATGACCTTCAAGATTCCCACCTAACTCTAAATCTCTGATCCTGCTCAGGAGCTTGCTAAGCCCTGATCTAACCTATTTCTGAAACCTTCTAGAAAAGGACATTCTACAACGTCCAGTGGTAATGTTCCAACATCCCATAATCCTTGTGCTTGGCAAGAGCTCCCTAAGCACAAACCTCAATCCCCCCTGCTTCCTCTTGGGTCCCTTCCCTCTCTTCTTAGTGCAGATGGGAACATTTTTTCATCAACTTTCATATGCCTGAAACCAAAAAAGTCCTCAAAAGGTTTTCCCCTTCCCTCCTCCTTCAGAAAAAGGCTGCCTTTTTTCCAAGCTGAGCAGCCCAGACGTTTTCTCTGTGTCCGAGACCACCATGCCAAGCTCCTTCTAATGTATCCCACAGATGAATGTATCCCACAGTTGCTAATGCCACTCTTTCCAAAGCATCCCACGATTAACTTTCAGAGCCAAAACTAAGATGTGGACTTCACAGTAAATATTTACATCTGCTTCAACCTAGCTGTGGAAGACTTTCCTTTAAACTTGACCATGAAACTCATTTTTCTTCCCCATCACGATGGGACTTTCTCAAATTATTGGTGAAGCTTCCCAGTCCAGCCTGTTTTGTGTTTTTTCAGATGCTCTTTTCAATCCCTGTCCTTCTTCCAGGAAAGTGGCAAATCCAAACACTATTCAGGGTGTACTGATGGGGCTTAGTTTTAATATTCATGGTAAGCATTCAGCCAAGCCAACCATAGATTTATTACAGTACTGCTGGGGCTCCTTCCAACGTCAACATCAGCAGAAGCCTCTTTCCCAGTGTTCCTGGAGCAGGCCCCATGTTCAACTTTCCCATGTTGGAGCTTCAATCTGTTCTCCATTGTGGCTTGCGTATCTGCTTTCCAAGTGAAGGCAATAACTCATCAAGCGTCTTGTCACCGACTTACTCTTTGGGCATGTGTGGAATTTTTCAGTGGATTTTGGAGTGAGTGCCCAGCTGGACCGGACCGCTGGCAGAAGAAATACCTTCATTGGGACGCCATATTGGATGGCACCAGAGGTGATTGCATGCGATGAAAACCCTGACTCGACCTATGATTACAGAGTGAGTAGAAAGATTGGGAACGTGGGATCTAGTGAAGGGGGGTATTGGTAAGCAATGGTCTTTTCAAGGACTGAGATGAAAGGATGAAATGTTCTCCTCAATGCCACTGTGCAGTGTGAATGTATGAAAGCAGGAGATGCAGAGAGTATGGCTCACAGGTGGTTTGGGCTAGCTTTGGGTACTGGCAGTCTTTCTGCCTGGCTCATTGCAGGGTATGGTGACCCCATGCTACTTTTTGATCCTTACCACTTCTCAGAGTGAGTTAGGACAAAGGAGTGTGGTCCCAGAGAAAATGACTCCCAGTCAAAACACCTTACCAAATTGACACTGAGAGGCTGTTGGCTGAAGGACAATTGATTCTGCTTTGATTTCAACTGTGTTTCATTGTGATAGTGGGTGACAGCTTTGTTTCCTCTGCTATTTGGCAATGAATGAGAAAGAGGGGTGCTGGACTTCTCTAGTCAGTATGTACTCATTTCTCTTCCCACAGCCTCCATTTTGAAAATCACCCTTTTCAATGAGTAGGTATTTATAGTCCTTCCTAAACAGGTTTTTCTGTGCTAAGAACCATCAAGGAGCAGAGGCCTAATGGTTTTCCCCCTGTGGTCTCAATAGCCCCTAACTTAAGCACTCAAATGACTTCCTCCTATTTTTATCCTGGCGGAAAATGCTTCTGGAGTTTTTCCTTTCTCTTTCTTTTCCTTGCTCTTAAGCTGCTTCCTTCTAATTCTACCTCCAAAAGTCTCTTGCTTTGTGGATAATGTACCTTATCTAGATGGGGGAGACCCACTTTACTTTGGTCTCGCTAATCTGGCTACCTGGAATTTTTCCTCCATGGATTGGGGGAAGCCCCTCCGCTTCACCCTTCCTTCCTCATTTTGAGTCTTTGGCAGCTCTTAGCTAACACTTCCAATGGTATGAGGGAGAGGGGGCAGCCTTAAGCCTAATGCTCCTAGACTTGATAGGGCAGAAAGGCTGCTCTCTTTCTCCATTCATTTCCAAAGAGAAAATGATTCTGAATTTTGAGGAGGTCTTAGGGGCCATATTGTACAGCAAGGCCTATTTGATTCTTCATCAGAGACATAGCTAGGAATTTGGACACTTGAAAAAAAATTCAGGGGGGAAAGTAGGCCTTGGGGAAAGACCTTAGATCTCACAATGTATAGCTCTATGGGGGGAGAGGCAGAGAACCTGAAACACCTCTGCTGTCAAGGCCATTGGAGGCCAGGCTGGAAAAAGCTCACTAAGGAGTGGGGCCAGCCTCAGAAGCAGGATCAACCTCAGATGACTCCCTCTGACATCGCTGCTGATGTCAGCTACCACCATGAAAAATATGACATGGGACCATCTTAGTTAGTTGCAATTATCCCTGGAGAGGGAGCAATCCATCCTCCCAAAGAGGCTGGCTTTCCTCCCACAGTGTGGCCAAAGATCCCAGCCCTGAGGAAAAGGGAAAGGGAGAAAGAGTCGGCAAGAGGTATGGCAGGTTTTTGAAACAAGGCATGGCAGAGATGGGGCTCAGAGGCCTGGAACCAGACAAGAGGAGTGGAGCAGGGATGGTTGTGAGTGTTGAGGACCCACACTGAGGTCTAAAGTTCACTCCTTTCCCTAAAATTGGCACCCAGGAGCAATACCCTGGTCACCTATCCTGATCTTGGGCCCTTCTCCTCAGTAACTAAACCCTTTGGACCGCCATACAAAATGGACCTTCCTATTACTGAAGTGCATTACTTCTAAACAACCTTAGAGGGAGGTTCAACTAGGGTAGCTTTCAGTAGCTAAGATAATATACCATAGGGGTACCCAGGTCCTCTGAACCAAAGGGCCAACCTGGGATGCACACTGCAACTGTAGTGGACGTAGGAAGGTGACCAGCTGTGAAAAGTCAGTGCTCAGCAGTCCTCCCCCCAGAGTATTCCTGACTGCTGACTCTTCTGCTCTGAGTTTCTGCTTAGATAACCTGGTGGTGGTGGGGGTCTCTTCCAACTCTGAACTGGGATCCTCTGGTGCTAGCAGGTGCTTTAAGGTATACAGGGCACTTTTCCCACACAGGGTGTGAGATAGGTTACCAGGATGGAGACCCTGAAGCCCAAGAGGAGACTCAGCTCGCCTGGGATCCAAAAGCATTAAGAAGTAGCAGTGGCAGACCTCTTGCTTCCCAGGCCTGTGCTCTGTCCGAAGCACCCCGCTGAATTTGTTTGTCATCTTTCTCTTTCCAGAGTGACTTGTGGTCCCTTGGAATCACCGCCATGGAAATGGCTGAGGGCGCTCCGCGTGAGTAACTCTTTGCTCTTTGGCAGCACGGGTAGATGAGGGATTGCACCTGTCCCTTTGGAGCTTGCACTGGTAGCCCCATAGGCGCCATGCTCTGAGCCATTCCATGGGGCTAGTGGGATGCCCAGGATGTACTCGGAATCAGGATGTCTGTGGACAAGGCCCTGCTTAGAGCAGCATGCCTTTGTCTCTTCCAAACTCCTCTAGCTGGCTGACCAAACGTTCCTTCAGTTTGGCTTCCTGGTAATGGCTTTTGACGATACTGAAGGACCAGGAGCCCAGCGAAGTCCTAAGCCATGTAGATCAGTGATGTAGTTAGCCTTCTGAGCCCTAATTTGGTGGTCCTTGCAGCAGCTCCCCCAGGCTTCTGAGAACTCTCCCAAATGACCTGTGGGCAGAACCAGAAGACAAGCCCATGTTCTGTTACGTCCCCTTTTCAAAACCACAGACTCAGAGCACATCTGATGTTTGCAAGGTCACACACTTGATGCTAGAGCTTCCATCACAATGAAGACACAAATCCTAATCTTGAGGTAGTGAGAGAGAAAAAGCAGACATGCAATGGAATCAAGATCACAGGGGTGGGGTTCACTTAGGGAAGCCGTCCAGAAAGAGTTGCTATAGAAATGTGGACATGCACTTGTGTGAGTGTAGGGGTACAGGGGAATTCCTTCTCTTTCAGGACATAGGATCTTGATAAACTAACCCCATCTCAGGTGTTAAAGGCTTCTAGCCATTTAATGCAAATGTTCTTAACCTGGAGCCTGTAAACTTGACATTTTTTTTAACATTTTGATTTCCTCTGTCATCCTATACATTTTATTATTTTTGCCTTCAAGCATATGACTCTGAGGAGGGGTCCCTAAGCTTTACCAAGGGTTTCAGGGTACCAAAAAGGTTAAGAACTGACTTAACATGTTCCTACTCCCTGATAGAATGTATATCATTACTAGATTCAGTACCTGAACCCAAAAGAGTTCATTCTTGTTGTCCTGTGACTAACAAATGGGGGGGGGGATTTGGTGCTGGGGAGAGCAGGGGGATAAGAGAGGGTTTCTGCCTCCTTCCAAATTCCTCCAGTTAGGTTATGGCTATATAAGCCCTGGTGGAATTATCTCAACACCCCTCCCCTCAAAGGCCAGGAGATACCTGTGTTGCAAGGCTGCTGAGAGAACAGTTTCAGGGGATAGGGCTAGTGACCCCCAGAACTTCAGGGTCAGAAGGAGAGAGACCTCCCACTGGGAGGTTATTACTTCCTCTGTCCTTACTGACTCATAGGCTACAGGATATGTGAGCTAAGGCATAGCTGAAGCCCTCAGAGGTAGTCTGAGCCTGCGTGATTCATTGCATTTGGTTCTACTATGGTTAAAAAGCACACAGTAGGCACCAGATGATGTTCGTTTGAAATGTCGAAATAAGTTGTCGTTCATACAAATTTTGTAGCCCATGGAAACCTAGTTTTGCAAGCTAGCTGTTTTTCTCCATCAGCTCAAGATTTCTTTTTGTTTATGAAATAAACTTAGATGAACTCCAGCCCCCTTTTCCGTTGAATTTTGACAAGAGAGACAATACTGTCCATTACCTGAGCTTTCCTTTGGAGGATGGCAGGGTGTTGACTTGCTTACGAAGCCTAGTTGCTGGGCAGCTAGATGGCTTTGCAGCAGATAGAGTTCAGGGCCTGGCATGAGGAAGTCATCTTCCTGAAGTTAAATCTGGTCTCAGACACTTACTACCTGTGTGACCCCTGTCTGCCTCAGTTTCCTCGCCTGTAAAATGAGCTGGAGAAGGAAATGGCAAATCACTCCAGTATCTTTGCCAAGAAAACCCCAAACAGGGTCAAGGAAAGTCAGACATTACTGAATAGTGACTCAACAACACAAAAACCATTAACTCTGATTACCTCAAAACAAAACAAGAAAAGCCTGGCTGCTTTAAGGTTTGCATCTCTTCTGTGACTGTTTTCTATCCCTCATTTGTTTCTGAAACCCTTGTCCACATTGGCACTTCTTGTGGCTTCCTGCTCACTCTCACTGGGGTTAGCCCATGACTTTTGTCTTGATGCCTCATCTTCAGCATGGCAACTAGGGAAGCCACAGATTTTGCCCCTTGAATAGAGTTTTTGTGGTACACCATTGCTCACCCACAGGGAGCTACAGTGTGCAGCCAAGCCAACCTCAGCCTCAGCCATGCTTCTAGCTAAGGAGAGGACAGAAGAGAACAGCGCCATTCTACACCCCATTTCATGAGGGATCGGGATGCCCACCAAGAGTATCATCAGCACCCTGAGCACAGGGCTGTCCCCAAATGCCACCTGTAGAGAATGATTCCTTTATGTTGAAGTTTTCTTTCTAAGAGTCTTTCTCTTAAAATGTAGGTTCTTCTAGGGAGGTTAGCTTGTCAAGCTATAATAACTGTAATGATAATGATGAGTATATCCATGATTTCATTGGTAGAGCCAGCTCCTGGGTACTTGGGTACAAGACCCCTCTACCAGTGCGGGTTAGCTACTTCTCTGCAACTTAGAGCTTTAGGAGGGTTTCCTAGAACACTGAGAGAAGCTGAATGACTTGTCCAGGGTCATACATTCAGTTTATGTCAGAGGCAGGACTTGAACCTTGGCATTGTTAGCTCTCCATGTACCACACCCAGCTGCCGTAATCCACATAATCCACACCATAATCCCAGAGCTAACATTTACACAGTGAGTACCTTAAGTCCTTTATAGACTTGTCCTCATTTCATCTTCACAAGGACCCTATGAGATAGGTGCTTATTGTCATCCCCATTTACAGATGTCAAAATCGAGGCAGACAAACGTTAATTGACTTGCCTAGGCTCCCACAGTCAGCAAGCATCTGAGCTAGGATTTGAACTCAGGACTTTGTAACTCTGTTCAGCACTCTGGTCATGGTATCACTTAGCTGGCACCTTCTGGGGAATTGCTTTCCAGAATGATAGTTATATCTGATAAACTAGATTGTGGGGTCACGAGAGAATGGATCTCATAGAGCAAGACTTTGTTAGGAGCATTCAAAGTAAGAAGCAAAAGAAGGGATAGAGCCTTGAGGTTGATAATGGGCTGATCACATGAAAGAGAGAGATGGGTACCACAAATGCTCCATTGATATCTTTGTGTTTTCAGGAACATTGGTTCCTAGATGTGGATCTTTGATGTTACCTGAATCAAACTCTTCGTTCTGTGCATGAGGGAATGGGGGCCTAGAGAGGGAAAGGGATTTGCCTAAGGTATCCCATATGATCAGAGTTCTGTAGCTGAGAAGGAGCTTAGGAGCTATCTAATTCAACCCCCTCATTTACAGAAGAGGAAACTGAGGCCCAGGAAGGGGAAGAGATTTGTTCGAGGTCACACAGAACATCTTTAGCTCCTAGATCTAGAGCTTGAAGGCCCTTTGGAAGTCATCTAGTCCAACCACCCTCACTTTATAGAGGAAGGAACTGAGGCACAGAAAGGGCAAATGACCTGCCCCAAAATCATACAGGTGACACAGCCAGGATCTGAACCCAGGACCTCAGACTCTACAGAGATGAAATGAAACAGCTTCCCTGCCCCCAAGGACATTTTATCCATATAGATGCACAGATCATAGAATATTAAGGTTAGCAGAAAGTTCAGAGATAATTTAGCAAAATTTATAGATGGGGGAAACTGAGACCCATCTTGCTCAAGGTCAGTCAGTGGTTTGGAGGCAGACCCAGGGCTCTCATTGCCCATTCTGATGCTATTTCCTTTCCACAGTTTAGTACACCTGTTACATCTAACTTTTCCTATTCCTTTGATCTTGAGCCTTGCCCATACAGTTCTGTTTTAATGTCTTTCTGGGGAACCTAAACAGGACAGCCAGGACTAACTCCTTCATCCTTTAATCTTCTGAGCTGTTCATATTTTTAGGGAGCTCATGTTTGTGAGATGCCCAAATAATATATTTTCAGGACTCTGGTTATTCACATATGGGAGCAAGGAGTATTGAAGCAACCATACCCAGAATCCCATCATTGCTTTCCTTGCCATCCTTCCCTCCCCAGAGGTGTTTTTTTAGCTGTATATACATTGTCCTCACATGGAGCCTGGGAGCCCTTGGGCACAGTTCACATATACAGGTGCTAAAGAACCCATTCCTATCCTCTCCCTTGCCCCTACACTGAAGAGGCAGAGGGAGAGTGAGAATGTAGTGGGCATCCTTCTCCATTCTGCAACACTTACTCAGGTCCCCTCTCAATCTTTTTCTTTATACACTGGATGTACCTGCAGCCAGAAGTTTCCAGTATAATTTTTTACAATTTCCTCTTTCCATTTAATCCAGCCCAACTTGGGCTGGGCCACTGAGGAGTATTAGAAGGTGTATAAGTCATAGGCTTTCCCCTTTAGGAGTGCACAGTCAGGTGAATGCATTGGTAGCAAGAGTACAAAGTCAGATGGGACAGCCACTATAAGGAAGATAAAGTCATGGTGCTCTGGGTAAATGCTCTAGAAGAAGGGTGGGGAACCTGTGGCCTCAAGGCCACATGTGGCCCTCTGGGTCTTCAAGTGCATCCCTTTGACTGAATTGCAACTTCACAGAGCAAATCCTCTTAGTAAAAAGACTTGTTCTGTCAAGCTTGCATTGGGTCAAAAGGCCGCACCCAAGAACTTAGAAGGCCACATGTGACCTCAAGGCTGCACCCCTGCTCTAGAGACTCTACTCCCCAGAGCATTGTCCTTCTAAGTCAGCTCAATGGTATTCATTTACTACATGTCAGACTCTGACTGGGGAAGGGATATGAAGATGTATAAGACTTCAGATTAGAATTTGTTGGCAAGACAGGACAACAAAAACAAATGAAGGACTTTGATGCTAAAGCAGTACATGATACTGGAGAAAATGTGAGGTTGGGAAAGGTCACAGAAAGGGAGATAAGTGTGTGCTAGAGTCCCTGGAAGGCTTCCTGGAGGACAGGAAGAAGGGGAGAACAAATAATCCAGTGAAGGGTACAGCCTGAGCTAAGGTACATTGTGACCAGTTTAAAAGATGGTAACTGGAGAGAGTGGGAGGTGAGGGGTTGATAGGGTAAGCAAGGCTATATTATAAAGGGCTTTTCATGACCAGCTGATGAGTTAGGACTTGATCTGATGGACAGTCATTGCAGAATTTTGAGCAGGGTATTTGCAGCCTCTTTCAGCCTTGGTTTACTCATCTGTAAAATGGGTAATGGGGACAGTTAGGTGGTATAGTGGATAGAGTGACAGACTTGGAGTCAGGAAGACTCCTCTTCCTGAGTTCAAATCTGGCCTCAGACACTTACTGGATATGTGACCCTGGGCATGTCACTTTAACCCTGTTTGCCTCAGTTTTCTCATCTATAAAATGAGCTAGCGAAGGAAATGGCAGGATTTTTTCTAAGAAGACCCCAAATGGGCTCATGAAGAGTCAGACACAAGTGAAATGACCAAAGAACAACAAAATAGGTATTAGAACTTTCCTCAGAGAGTTGTGAGGATCAAATGGGACAAATGTTGACGTGCTCCAAAAGTGCTATCATTATTGTAGGATGAGCTAGAGAGGCCAGGAATCCAGGAGTGAAGGAGCAAAGGCCTGAACTAAGGGCTAGCAGAAATGTAGATGAGAGATTTTTCGAAGACACAAAAGGTCGTGATTGGTCACTAGGTGAACATCAGACATTAAGGAGTGCGAGCTTTTGAACTTTGGAGTATGGGACAGGTTCCTTCCTTCCATCAACATGTATATTAGTAAATGAGGACAAAGCTTGCCCTCTGGCCTGCTGCTTTCCTTTAGTATTAGTGAGATAACTATAGGGCTTGCTTCTGTCTGCTTGTCTGGGAAAGGCCAAGTAAGCGTTACAATTCTTCTCAAGGCTTGTTTGGAGGGAGACTCAAAGGAGCTATTACTATCAAACTATCCTAACACTGAAATGAATTTCAAGGCCTTTCTTTGGGGAGAGAGTATGGCAGGCTGTCTGTGCAAGGGACTTTTGCCCTGTCAGCTTTCTTTGACCAAAGCTCAAGAGGAAATAAGTGGGGTGAGACGCATATTTTAATGCTTACAGACAAACCCAACATTCTCAAACCAGTGAGGTAATGAGCTTAGGAAGCCCAGATAAAGTTGTTGGTTTGTTGGCTTTTTTAATTTATAAAAAAATAATTGAAGCCTTATAATTAGATGCAGAATCCTAAATACCATAGTTAGGAAGCTGAAGTGCGTCGTACCTAGGAAGTGTAGCCCCTAAAACCATTTTTCTGTGGCTTTTGAGAAAGCTAGTCTTCTTTCTTTTGTTTATTGTTGCCTAGCATGAGCTAGGAGCCTGGATGACTTATCCAACTTATAATTACTTCTCCCAGCTGGAGATCCCTGCCAAACAAAAACACAGGCGGAAGCCCACCCTTCCCTCCAAATTTGATTTCCACATTTAGGTGCAATTCACCCATCATGCATCATTGAAGAGAAGTTGTGCAGTGTCCAATTTAGCATTGATTTGTCAATTGTATTTTACACACCTGGAGATGATGAAGCTTTAGAATCTTTTGGGACTGTGCTGATTATGTTCAAATGAGTCTTTAATTATATTCTCTTAGTTATGAGAAGAAAACGCCTACTTGCCACATAGCATGTTTTTAAGCAGAGCAAAATGCATAGATGGGCAAGGGCTGGTGTACTATGTCGGCAGCCATTTGTTTCACTGCTTCTAATGGGGAGTATTTTCCTTTGTAGCCCTCTGTGACATGCATCCCATGAGAGCTCTCTTTCTCATCCCCCGGAATCCTCCTCCTAAACTGAAATCCCGAAAATGGTAAGATTGGACATCTTAATCTCTTTTATGATTTGGCTCAGCCCTTCCCCGTAACAGTATAACAGTAACAATAAACGTTTGTTGACTGACTGTCTAGCCAAGTAGAAATTTATATCCATTTGGACAATCAGTCTCATTTCCCTATTGCTATTAGCTTGTGCCTTAGCTAAAAGGTCCAACTTGCCAGTTGGTGTTGAGTTGGCCAACTAGTAATAATATTCAGCCCTCAGTATGTTATGATCATTATATTATTACATAGCGTCAGCGGGTACTTTTTCCCCACCCTTATTCCTAGGCATCCTCCTCTTCTTTAAATAGCCCCTCACCCCCCTCTCCCCAATAAAAGGAACCAGGTAGAACCAGACAAGATGGCCAACTGGGGTTAGAGGTTAGTAGCTGTGGAGCAGAAACAACTCTGTGATCCACATAGGAAAAGAAGCCCTAAGCTTGGGCTCATTTGCATTGTGCTCTTGTTTGTCTTCCATCAGAAGGGAGCTTGTCATAATTGGTAGTAGAGACCTCCCAAAGGAAGCAGTACCCATGATTTAGTGACTGGTATTTTTCCTTGTGAATCAATGTTATCCTTTCCATAGATTCAGTTTCTCTCTGGATGAGCTAGCTACAAGACTCAATTCCCTTTTTAAAAAAAATTTGTTTATAACATTCATTTTAAAATTTTACATTCCAAATTCTCTCCCTCCCTCCAGCCCTTCCCCCACTCACTGAGAAGGCAGGTAATGTAATATGAATTATACATGTGAAATCATACAAAACATATTTCCATATTAGCCATATTGCAAAAAGTAAAGAGTAAGAAAAATGAAGTGAAAAAAATGTTTCAGTTTTTACTCAGAGTTCATCAGCTCTCGCTCTCTCTCTCTCTCTCTCTCTCTCTCTCTCTCTCTCTCTCTCTCTTTCTTTCTTTCTTTCTCTCTCTGTCTGTCTTTCTGGAGGTAGAGAGCATTTTTCTTCATCTGTACTTTGTAATTGACTTGGATCATTGTATTGATCAGAGTACCTAAGTCTACAAGACCCGATTCTTAACCATAGTTATAAAGTCCCATCTTGTGAACACAGTGAACCCTAGTGCCTCTATTACCTTCTCTTTGAAGTATACAAGTTAGGGGTCTGTACCTTAAAAGTATAGTAGCAATTTGGTAGTCAGGTTCATCAGATCCATGTTGACAGTCAGTCAGGATCCATCTGGCTAAAGAGTAAATTCACTTTGGTCTGAACTGTCTCTATGTAGAACTGATTAACCAGAATACTACTAACTGCCCGCTTTGTACTGTGGAGAAATGCCACTGGGCCTGCCACCCTTCCCGAGAAGCTCAGTAGTATTGTTGGTTCTTTGCCATTAGGTAACACAGAAGTCTTTTAGGAAAGGCCATGATCTCTTGAAATATAAGTCTTGGGAGCTCCTTTCAAAAAACATGTTTTATGCTTCTATTGGACCCCACTTGTATTTCCATTTCTTTTAGGTCTAAGAAGTTCCTCAACTTTATCGAAAATTGCTTGGTTAAAAATTACATACATCGTCCCTCCACTGAGGCTCTGTTGAGGCATTCATTCATCCGAGATTTGCCAAATGAACGACAAGTTCGGATCATGCTTAAAGACCATCTGGATCGAGCCAAGAAAAAGAAAGGCGAGAAAGGTAGTTTGAGATGCCACACTTAATAAAATGGGTATTCAGATGCAACTGGTGATTTATGTATGTCTGCTTTGGTGGAAAGCAACAATGTTCATGTAAATAAGACAACTGAGAGGCTCAGGTCCTCTGTTTTGTTTTGTGGCTTTAATCAAGTCACTAACCTTTCTTTCGTAATTCTTGATAGCCACACTGGGTAAGGATTAATGTTTGCGATGTGCGTGATATTTTTAAATAATATACAGTGGCAACCTAAGTTAATTTTCAAACACAGCCAAAAATGAAGTTGTCAGGTACCCAAGTCTCTCTTTGCTCTTTTCTTTAGGTTAAAATTTGGAAATGACTGCTGAGGTGAATGATATCAGAAAGAAAGTATTTGTCACCTTGGACATAAGTCAAATGGGTCTGCAACAATAAAGAGGGGTGTATAGTCTTGAACCAAATATCCAGTAGTTACATATGTCTAGGTTGGAACCAAGCTCATCTGAGTCATTAGAAGGCTGTCACAAGGTTACCAGTAGGAAGAAATCTGAAGGACCATGGAAAATAGAAAAACTATGGTTGCCTCAAGCACCATGAATAAGAATTTGAACACAACACAAAACTGTAGTATTTATATTTTTACATTTATAGAGTATACTTGTAGAGCTGGAAGAGACCTCAGATGTCATCACCTCCAACATACCTTCATTTTAAAGGAGGAAACAGTCCGAGAAAGGAAAAGGGATTTACCCAAGATTACACAATGGAACACAACTGGCAGAAAAGAAGGAAGTGGCTTATGTTAAGTGTAATTATCATGTAAAATGATGATTTTCTCAATGAGGGCAGAGCAGGGCCTAAGGACATGGTAGGACCCCAGTGTAGCAGGGGAGAGAGAGAGAGAGAGAGAGAGAGAGAGAGAGAGAGAGAGAGAGAGAGAGAGAGAGAGAGAGAGAGAGAGAGAGAAAGGGCCATGGAGTTATCTCCCTCTAGCTCTCCTTGGCAAATGAGAAAACACAATCTGTTTTGCAGCATAACAGATAGATTTGAGGACCTCAACAAAATGCAGACTCTAAGATATAGGTAGTACAAACACTTCTAATAGAAAGTACCATTCATTCATTGAGCATTGACCGTTACGCTAGCTGGCACAAACTCCAAATTCTCTTCCTTCCTGAAGCCAAAGGAGGTTAGCCTGAAGGGAATTGCTGCCCAGACAGGAGAGTGATTAACTGGAAGACCCTAGACATTAACTGAGCCTGTTCCTTGGGCCCAATGATCAGGGAAGCTCTTTGGTCTGTCCTTTAGCATTCTGATGTGGGTCTCCCCTCTGTTAGTGGGCAGAGAAGGCTAGGCTCTTCTTCAGAGAGCTGGGGATGCTGGCCCTGAGCAGGAAATAAATTGTTTCCAGTTTCCAAGTACTAGAAGAACACAGGGTTTCCAATCAAAACTACCTCTGGTGTCCTGGAAGTCATCCCTCCTTCCTTTGAACTTGGTTCATACCTTAATTGTAGACCTAGAAAGAGTCAAATGAATTTGATTTTAAAAGACCTGTGTTCAGATCTTGACTGTGCGACTTGCTTTTTGCCTGTGTAGATTTGGGCAAGTTTTCTTTCTGGCATTAGTTCCCTTGTGCATAAAGATGAAGTTGCTAGGAGGCAGGTGATTTCAAAGATGCTTTCCAGCTCTCACATTCTGTAATTGTTAGATTTTCTGGATGATACCAAATGGAAAGGGGCAATTCTTCCTAGGAACATATTTCTACCCCCCCCCCGCCCCCCTCCCCCGCCCATTCACACCCTTTCTTTCCTTTCAGATGAAACTGAATATGAATACAGTGGAAGTGAAGGTGAAGAGGAGGAGGAGGAGGAGAAGGAGAAAGAGGAGGAGTTAAGTGAAGACCAAGGAGAGCCCAGGTAAAATTGACCAGCCATATACTGCATGGGATAATGATATGCATATGAACCTCCCAGGCAGCAGTGGGTCTGAGCCCAGTAGAGAGCAACCCTGGGTCCTCAGAGTTAGTAGGACAGTTGACAGTTATTTTCTTTACATAACCATTGAGGAAGGCCCTTCCTTACTATCTCCAGCCTCCTTAAATTCCTAGTAAGATGGGAAAGGGATCTAGAATGATCAGGTCTCTGATCAAGTTCTATTGAGGATCAGTAACCAAGGGAATGAACAAGGAATTTCTGACATTTCTGGAGGGAAGATAGTTTTAACTTGCTTACTGAAGAGAAATATCCTCTGTAATAAAGCAGGTCCCCTAAAAGACTTGATCGTGTTCAGTTTTAATTATATGAGTGATCAATCACCCATGTGGTTCTGTCCTCTCCTTCAGCTCCATAGTTAATCTTCCTGGTGAATCCACCCTCCGAAGAGAGTTTCTCAGGCTGCAGCAGGAAAACAAGAAAAACCCATTTTCAAAGCAGCAACAACTGAGACGAGAACAGCAGCAGCAGCAGCTGCTATGGAAACGTTTGGAGCAGGAGCATCAGGATCTGCAGCGAAGGCAGCAAAATCTGCAGCAGGAGCAACAAAATCGGCAGCAGAAGCAACAAGATCTACAGCAGGGACAGCAAGATGTGCAGCAGAAGAAAAAAGATGTGCAGCAGGGGCAGCAAGATCTGCAGCAGAAGCAACAAGATGTGAAGCAGAAGCAACAAGATGTGCAGCAGGAGCAGCAAGATGTGCAACAGGAGAAACAAGATCTGCAGCAGAAGCAACAAGATGTGCAGCAGGGGCAGCAAGATGTGCAGCAGAAGCAACAAGGTGTGCAGCAGGAGCAGCAAGATGTGCAGAAGGGGCAGCAAGATGTGCAGCAGAGGCAACAAGGTGTGCAGCAGGAGCAGCAAGATGTGCAGCAGGAGCAGCAAGATGTGCAGCAGAGGCAGCAAGATGTGCAGCAGAAGCAACAAGGTGTGCAGCAGGAGAAACAAGATGTGCAGCAGGGGCAGCAAGATGTGCAGCAGAAGCAACAAGATGTGCAGCAGGAGAAACAAGATGTGCAGCAGGGGCAGCAAAATCTGCAGCAGAAGCAACAAGATGTGCAGCAGGAGAAACAAGATGTGCAGCAGGAGAAACAAGATGTGCAGCAGGGGCAGCAAGATCTACAGCAGGGGCAGCAAGATGTGCAACAGGCTCCACAGTTACCACCAAAACCTCAGCCAAAGCTGCCACTACCACAGCAACTAGAGCATCACCAGGAGCAGCAGCCACTGAAGCAGGAGCAGCAGCCTCCAAGGCAGGGACAGCAGCCTCTGCAGCAGGGACAGCAAAATCTGCAGCAGGAGAAACAAGCACCTGGGCTACTGTCAAAGTTGCAATTATTGCAACAGGAACTGCAAGATCTACAGCAGGAGAAACAAGCACCACAGATACCACCAAAAACTCAGATACTGCCAAAGCTGCCACTACCACAGCAACTAGAGCATCACCAGGAGCAGCAGCCTCCGAAGCAGGAGCAGCAGCCTCCAAAACAAGAGCAACAGCCTCCAAAGCAGGGACAGCAGCCTCCGAAGCAGGAGCAACAGCCTCCAAAGCAGGGACAGCAGCCACCAAAGCAGGGGCAGCAGCCTCCAAAGCAGGGACAGCAGCTGCCAAAGCAGGGACAGCAGTTGCCAAAGCAGACATCCCGTCACCAGGTACAACAGTCTCCAGATCATCACTGGCTGCATTTTCCACCAAAGCCCAACCATCACCACACACAGCTGCTACCAAAGCATCTAGCCTATTACCAAGTGCATCATGGGCTACAGTTTACAGGCCTTCACCATACACAGCTGCTGCCAAAGCAGATGGCCCATTACCAGCTACAGCATCCACCAAGGGTGTCAGTCCATTACCAGGCACAGCATCCATCAAAGGGGCTAGTCCCCCACCAGATGCAGCAGCCACCAAAGGTGCCACCCCATCACCAGGCACAGCAGCCACCAAAGGTGCCACCCCATAGCCAGGCACAGCAGCCACCAAAGGTGCCACCCCATAGCCAGGCACAGCAGCCACCAAAGGTGCCACCCCATAGCCAGGCACAGCAGCCACCAAAGGTGCCACCCCATAGCCAGGCACAGCAGCCACCAAAGGTGCCACCCCATAGCCAGACACAGCAGCCACCAAAGGTGGTACTTCACCAGGTACAGCAGCCACCAAAGGTGGTGCTTCATCACGTGCAGCACCCACCAAAGGTGATACTTCACCATGTGCATCAGTCACCAAAGGTGCCATTCCATCCCCAGGCACAGCAGCCACCAAAAATGCCACCCTATCACCAACCAGCACAGCTATCAGTCTATCACCAGGGAAAGCAACCAGCTCAGCAGCTGGCCCAACGCCAGTTGAAGCAGTCTCCTCATCCCCTGTCACCATATCATCAGCCTCAGCAACCAGCCCAGCAGCAGGTCAAGCAGCATCCACAGCAGCCTGTTCATCACCAGACACAAGAGCAACCACAGCAGCAGGAACTCAAAGACCAGGATAAGACCAGGGATCCAGTCCTGACTGAGGGGCAGAAAGGCAAGGAGCAGGAAGAGCAGAAGAAACCTGAGGATGTAAGTTTTGGTTGATGTCTGTTCTCCATGTCAAATCTAGATGTCTTTGATGCATAAGTAAATAATTCTCATAAAAATGTTGTACAGATGAAAAAGTATACATGTGTATTAGGAGTTAATTTTTTTTCAGTTGCTTTTATTGGTGACAGTAAGATCTGATCTTTTCCTCAAAGCTTTTGTGTCTTCCCCTCTTTCAGATCAAAATTCCTTGAAATTATGTCACCTCTAACACAGACCACCTTTGCGTATATATTTGGTCTAGTGCAGCTTCTCCTCGCATTTTTTCTTTAGTGCCATTTCTTATTGCCTCATGTAGCTGATTTAGGACTGTAATGTTAGAAACCAAATGTGGTGGCTCCACTGTCAATGAGAGGGAAAAGAGTTTGGTATAAAAATTTTATAGATCTTTTCCATTCTTTGGTTTGTTGTGTTCCTTCTAGCTTTATCATAAAATGTCCTAGGGATGACTTTTCTTAATTGGGTTTTTCACCAAGCCCTCTATAAATTTATTTTGCTATATCTTTAAATGGCTCTTATTGTTAGAAAGCTATCCAAGACAGCTACCATGTATTAAATGCACAAAATGTGCTACTTTCTCCTCTAGGCTAAGCATCCTTCAACCAATCCTCACATAGTATGATTTTGAGGCTCTTTACCCTCTTGGTTGCCTTCCTGTGGATACTCTTCAGTTTGTCAATGTCCTTCCTAAGATGTAGTGCTCAGAACTAGTGTTCTAGACATGGTCTGACCAGGGCAAGAGCATACAGTACAGTGAGAGATTCTCTACTTTAATTCTAGTCATGTAGCCTAAGCTCATATTGCCTTTTGTGGCTACTATATCACACCGGTGACCGACAGCAATAACACAATCCAAGAGAAACAGAGCCTACTCAAAAGAATTAGAGTAGATAAGAATTTGGAGTTTCAATCAGCTTGTTTAAGTGACTTGTTTATAGGCTGATGTCATGAACCTAGCACAAATAGCCATACTGTTATTAATCACATTCCTTGTACTAGATTTCCTTGTGCCCTTCCAGTCAATCATTCTTCCCTTGTAGAAACTCTAGGCAGGGGTAGGGAACCTGTGGCTTTGAGGTTGCAGGTTCCCCACCCCTGCCTAGGGAGTTCAGAAACTTGCCATGAAGGTATGTTATGCAACACAGAATCCGGCCAGATTCCCCAGTAGAGTGGGTGGGGTTTTAATTATTCAGAAATTTACTAGATTCCTTTCCTAATTTGGCCTTGATTTGGTATTTAGTCTGGTGTTCTTCACTAGGAAGCAAGATGGTACAACTGAGTGCACTGGACTTGGAGTTCGAAAATATAAGCTCAAGCCCCAGCTTCACTATAAACAAGTTGTATGACCTAGGGCAAATCACTATAACTTTCGAAGTCAGTTTTTCATCTATTAAATGAGAATTTAACCATGGAAATATGGATTTAAAACTTGAAAGGGTCCAATAATATTATTTTTATAAATAAGGAGATTGAGACCTGGAAGAAGGGAAGTGACTTATCTAAGGTCACACAGGGAGTAGGAAGTGATCAGTCCTAGGGGTTATCTGATTCAACCCCCTCATTTGAAGAGGAGGAAACTAAGACCCAGGAATATGAAGTGATTGGCTCAAGGTCACATATAGGATCTCAGACCTCAAGCTGGAAGGACTCATCAAGGGCATCAAGTCCAACCCCTTCATTTTATAGAAGTGGAAACTGAGACCCAGGAAGGGGAAGTGACTTACCACTGCTCACACATAGGATCCTAGATCTAGAAGGAACTTCAGAGGCAATTGAGTCCAACCTTCTCATTTTACAGAGTAGGAAACTGAGGGGAAATGATTTGCCCATCGTCAGATAGCTAGCTAGCAAGTATCTGGGAGCAGTGTTCAGCCTCAGTCTCCCTGACCCTAGGTCCAACCCCCTGTCTAACTCTACCACCTAACTGCCTTCTTGATTTGAAGAAACTAACTTTTTCTGAGTTCTTAGAATGTGGGTTCCATTTCTTTGGTGGCACTAAAAAGACAGGCCTCCTGCTGAGACTTCACGGGTGAGTTGGTACTTTCCGGCAGCTGCATAGGAAACAGGAAACTACAAAAAAAAATGCGTAAAAGAATCACCTAGAAAATAACACCCACTGAAATTGGAGATGGTTGATCCAAATTGTGTGCTCTAGAAGTAAATATAGTGACTTGTGCTTAGTAGGGTGGATGTAATGATCCCAAAAAAACTACTGAATTCTGAGAAGACCATTGTACAAAGAAGCTGTATGATGGGACAGAAAAATCTCCTTAAAATTGAAGTTGTAGCTGATAATTGCCTCTAGCAGTAGCAGAGGAGGGAGGGAGTGCAGATAACTGACTAGTCACTAGCTAGCTGGTAACAGATCAATTTATTTGCTCTAATTTGATCTTCACAATAACCCTAGGAAGTACATTTGTGGTTCAGTCAGGTTTGGTTTTTGAAATCTGGTGATTTCTTCTTGAAGTAGGTCTCTGGAGATGGGGTTCTTAACCAGGGGTCCATGAACTTTTTCTTTTAATTTTTGACAACTATATGTCAATATAGTTGATTTCATGGTCTAATCTTACATATTTTGGTATGTTTTTAAACATTATTCTGAGAAAGTCTTCCTGTAAACTTTCTCAGACTACCAAAGGAATTCATAACCCCCCAAAAGTTAAGACCCCTTGCTTTAAGCAATGGCAGGGGCTTCTAATGGGGAACTGTCTCTGCTAATGCAAGTTAGCCTTTGAGGGCTGCCTAGGACACTGAGAGGTTGAGTGACTTGCCCAGGGTCACATAGCCAGTATGAGTCAGAAGTAAGAAGCAGCATAGCATGGGGTGGTGGATAGAGAGCCTGCTTCAGCTTCACGAGGCATCACAAGTATCATTTCTTATATTTGCAGATGAGAAAACAAATTCAGAGAGGTGATTTGACTAAGACCACACAGCTAGGAAGGGGACAAAGCAAGATCTCAAACCTAGGTCTTCAGATTTCAGATTGTCCTTTTGAATCAGGTCCATGCCTAGGTTGAGTTTCCACTTCAGCCATTTCCCAAGAAATTTTTCCAGCTATTTAAGGAAGTGTCATCCTGGTCCAAGGAACACGAGGTATAGCCAAGCGACAGCCTCAAAGTAGGGATTTGTGACCACATCCCCAAGTTCCAGCTCTGGCCACAGTACAGTCTTTCTCCCTTCCCCCTGCCCCTTGCCACCTTGTTTCAATCAATGCAGAAGGTCACTCCAACCTTGTTTCCCAGAGCTAATCTTCAAGTTCTTTGTATTAAAAAGACAAGCAGTTGCCTGATTCACATGGGCAAACAGAAACTCTTCCAAACTTCTACATTCAGTTAAGTCTCTGGTTTAGGAGAAAGTAGAACATTTTTGTAACACAATCTTAGAGAGCTCTTGATGCAGCTATAAAACCAAGCTGAGGAATAAGATGAAAGCTCATTAAATAGCACAGGAAGTTGGGGTTTATGAGTAACATAGAGAACAATTTTTCATACTTGGAAAGTATTTAGGGGATTGAAATACATTACCTCTATGGATGGAGGAGTTACCCTTGATATTTGCCTTTGGAATTGTTAATTTAACATATTAATTTTATCCTTTTTTTAAAGAAAAAACCAGAGGATGCTCCATATGTTAAAAAATCTCATCGGACCCTTCCCAAAGATCAAACTCAGCTGTTATCTCTACAATATGACCACAAGCCACCGAGCAAAATATCTCCAAAGGCTTTGAAAAAGTCTCCGGATTCTTCCCCAAGCAGCTCAATGAAAGAGGTAAAATTTCTCTAGGTGACATGGTGCAACTGTCTAGCAATTGAAGTATGTAGATAAAGCAATGCATCTAGTCATCCATATGTTGTCTCCTGAAATAATACCCCCCTTGACCTTCCTCTTGAACAGCCAATAGCCACGTATGTCTTCTCTGAGAGATAGAGATATAGTCCCTACCTAGCTAGGTTTGGTCCACTTCGCCATGAACCTGCTAGAGGGCACAGCCATGGAGCTAGAATTCAGGAGCACTCATTCCATGGTTCACAGTGTATTAAGAGAGTTCATGGCAAATCAAGCAAGCACCATTCTTCATTACCCTCACTCAGTTTTCTGTGTTCATAAAAAAAGCTCACATTGATTCTCCAGTCTCTTGATTGACTTTTGCATGGCAACAAATAGTTACAAGGGTCCTTTTTTACTGTTGAGCATTGCCAAAATCTGCCTAGCTCCAGATAGTTCATTCGTTTTCCTGGTTCTTTTAGAAGTTATTCTTAACAATTTTCCACTGGAAGCTGGAGTAGGGAATGGGCTGTCAATGTTTGGCTTTCACTTTTAAAAAAAAATTAAATTATTTTATTTGTTTTCAGTGTTCTACAATCACTTCCATATATCTTTGATTTTTCCCCTCCCTCCCACTCCTTCTCCCCTGCCTTCCCACTCCCTCCCTGAGATGGCATACAATTTTATGTAGGTTCTGCACATACGTTCCTATTAAATACATTTTGACCTTAAGTCATGTTGCATAGAAGAATTAAAATGAATGGGAGAAATCATAAAACAAAACAATACAAAAGAAAATGGTCTGCTTCATTCTGTGATCGAATTCCATAATTCTTTCTCTGGATGTGGAAGGCATTTTGCCTCGAGTCCATTGGGGATTTTTTAAGTCCTAGCTTGGCAATGAAGTACTAAGTCTACCAGAAAAATTCCTCACACACTGTGGTTGTTGCTGTGTTCTCCTGGTTCTGCTCCTTTCACTTGGCATCAGTTCACATAAGTCTTTCCAGGCCTCTCTGAAGTCCTCCTGTTCATCATTTCTTTTCTTTTCTTTTTTTTTAAATTAATTTATTTATTTAACTTTTAACATTCATTTTAACAAAATTTTGGGTTCCAAATTTTCTCCCCTTTTGTCCCCTCCCCCCCCAAACACCAAGCATTCTAATTGTCCCTATGACCAATCTTCTCTCTCTTCCATCATCCCTCTCTGCCCTTATCTCCATCTTCTCTTTTGTCCTGTAGGGCCAGATAAATTTCTATACCCCTTTGCCGGTATTTCTTATTTCCTAGTGGCAAGAACATTACTCGACAGTTGTTCCTAACACTTTGAGTTCCAACTTCTTTACCTCCCTCTCTCCCCTCCCTCCCCACCACTTCCCTTTGGAGGTCAAGCAATTCAATATAGGCCAAATCTGTGTAGTTTTGCAAATGACTTCCATAAGAGTTGTGTTGTATAAGACTAACTATATTTCCCTCCATCCTATCCTGTCCCCCATTACTTCTATTCTCTTTTGATCCTGTCCCTCCCCATGAGTGTCAACCTCAAATTGCTCCCTCCTCCCCATGTCCTCCCTTCCATCATCCCCCCCCACCCTGCTTATCCCCTTATCCCCCACTTTCCTGTATTGTAAGATAGGTTTTCATACCAAACTGAGTGTGCATTTTATTCCTTCCTTTAGTGGAATGTGATGAGAGTAAGCTTCATGTTTTTCTCTCACCTCCTCTCTTTATCCCTCCACTAAAAAGTCTTTTGCTTGCCTCTTTTATGAGAGATAGTTTGCCCCATTCCATTTCTCCCTTTCTCCTCCCAATATATTTCTCTCTCACTGCTTGATTTCATTTTTTTAAGATATGAGCCCACCCTCTTCAATTTACTCTGTGCACTCTGTCTCTATGTGTGTGTGTGTGTGTGCATGTGTGTGTGTGTAATCCCACCCAGTACCCATATACTGAAAAGTTTCAAGAGTTACAAATATTGTCTTTCCATGTAGGAATGTAAACAGTTCAACTTTAGTAAGTCCCTTATGACTTCTCTTTGCTGTTCACCTTTTCATGCTTCTCTTCATTCTTGTGTTTGAAAGTCAAATTTTCTTTTCAGCTCTGGTCTTTTCATCAAGAATGCTTGAAAGTCCTCTATTTCATTGAAAGACCAGTTTTTCCCTTGAAGTATTATATTCAGTTTTGCTGGGTAGGTGATTCTTGGTTTTAGTCCTAGTTCCTTTGACTTCTGGAATATCCTATTCCATGCCCTTCGATCCCTTAATGTAGAAGCTGCTAGATCCTGTGTTATTCTGGTTGTATTTCCACAATACTTGAATTGTTTCTTTCTAGCTGCTTGCAATATTTTCTCCTTGACCTGGGAACTCTGGAATTTGGCCACAATGTTCCTAGGAGTTTCTCTTTTTGGATCTCTTTCAGGCGGTGTTCTGTGGATTCCTTGAATATTTATTTTACCCTCTGGTTCTAGAATCTCAGGGCAGTTTTCCTTGATAATTTCATGAAAGATGAGGTCTAGGCTCTTTTTTTGATTGTGGCTTTCAGGTAGGCCCATAATTTTTAAATTGTCTCTCCTGGATCTATTTTCCAGGTCAGTTGTTTTTCCGATGAGATATTTCACATTATCTTCCATTTTTTTCATTCTTTTGGTTTTGTTTGTGATTTCTTGGTTTCTCATAAAGTCATTAGCCTCCATCTGTTCCATTCTAATTTTGAAAGAACTATTTTCTTCAGTGAGCTTTTGAATCTCCTTTTCCATTTGGCTAATTCTGCTTTTGAAATGAAAACATTCTTCTCCTCATTGGCTTTTTGAACCTCTTTTGCCAATTGAGTTAGCCTATTTTTCAAGGTGTTATTTTCTCCAGCATTTTTTTGGGTCTCCTTTAGCAGGGTGGTGACCTGCTGTTCATGCTTTGACTGCATATCTCTCATTTCTCTTCCCAGCTTCTCCTCCACCTCTCTAACTTGATTTTCGAAATGCTTTTTGAGCTCTTCCATGGCCTGAGCCCATTGAGTGGGCTGGGATATAGAAGCCTTGACTTCTGTGTCTTTGCCTGATGGTAAGCATTGTTATTCCTCATCAGAAAGGAAGGGAGGAAATGCCTGTTCACCAAGAAAGTAACCTTCTATAGTCTTATTTCTTCTCCCTTTTCTGGGCATTTTCCCAGCCAGTGACTTGCCTTCTGAATATTCTCTTCACACCCACTTCACCTCCTGATGCTCCCAGCCAGCACTTGGGGTCTGAGATTCAAATGCTGCTTTCCAGCCTCAGGGCTTTTGGCGGGGCAGGGCTGCTATTCAGTGTGAGATTAAGATCAGGTGCTGAGGTCAGGGCAGGGCCGCCTCTCAGGCTCAGTTCCCTCAGGGGGTTTATGCAGAGACCTTCAACAATGGATCCAGGCTCCTGCCTGCTTTGGGAGCCCCTGTCTTCTGCTGCCTCTGGTGCTGCCTCCCGAGGGGGCCTGAGTTATGGGGGCACCCCACTCCCCTCTCGACCCGCCAAAGAGATCCTCTCACCGACCCCCGTCACCTGTGGGTGGAGGGACCCGCGCGGCCGCTGGAGATCCCATCCCTGAAGCCTGCTCGGATCTGCTCATCTCGGTGCCGCGGCTGCTGCAGGGCTGTACTTGTCTCCCAGTCCGCAGTGCAAAGGACCTTTTGCGAGAAGTTTGCAGGTCCCTCTGGAACAGAAATCTCCTTCACTCTAATGTTCTATGGCCTCTGGTCCTGCAGAATTCGCAGTGAGTTGCTATTTACAGATGTTCTATGGATTGTGGATTCGGAGCTATGTGTATGTGCGTCTTTCTACTCCGCCATCTTGGCTCTGCCCCCCCGTTCATCATTTCTTATAGCACAATAGTATTCCATTACATTCATATACCACAATTTATTCAGTCAATTGATGGACATCCCCTTGATTTCCAGTTTTTGGCCACCACAAAGAGAGCTGCTATAACTATCTTTATACATGTGGTACCCTTTCCCATTTTTATGATCTCTTGGGCATAGAGTCCTACAAGTGGTATTGCTGGGTCAAAGGGTATGCATATTTTTTGTAAGCTTTTGTGAGTAGTTCCAAATTGCTTTCCAGAATGGTTGGATCAGCTCACAGCTCTACCAACAATGAATTAATGTTCCAACTCTCCCATATCTTCTCCAACATTTTTCATCTTCCTCCTTTGGTATGTTAGTCAACCTGATAGGTGTGATGTGGCACCTCAGAGTTGTTTTGATTTATATAACAGTAGATAGCTTTAATTTCTTCGTCTGAAAACTGCCTGTTCATATCCTTTGACCATTTATCAATTGGGGAATGACTTGTATTCTTGTACATTTGACTCAGTTCTCTATATATTTTAGCAATGAGACCTTTACCACAGACATTAATTGAAAAATTCTTTCCCAGTTTTCTGCTTCCCTCCTAATTTTGGTTGCATTGCGTTTGATTGTGCAAAACCTTTTCAATGTAATGTAATCAAAATTATCCATTTTATACTTCATAATTTTCTCTATCTCTTGTTTAGTCAAAAATTTTTCCATTCTCCATAAATCTGATAAATACACTATTCCTTGCTCACCTAATTTGTTTATAACATCAGTCTTTATACCTAGATCATGTACCCATTTGGACTTTATTCTTGTGTATGGTGTCAGGCATTGGTCTATGCCCAGTTTCTGCCACACTGTTATCCAGTTTTCCCAGCAATTTTTGTTGAATAGTGAGTTCTTATCCCAGAAGCTGGGGTCCTTGGGTTTATCAAGCAGTGGATTGCTGTATTCATTGACTACTGTGTCTTGAGTACCTAACCTATCCCACTGGTCTACCCCTCTGTGTCTTAGCCAGTACCAAGTGGTTTTGATAATTGCTGCTTTACAATACAATTTGAGATCTGGTAGGGCTAGGCCACCTTCCCTAGCATTTCTTTTCATTAATTCCCTTGATATTCTGGACCTTTTTTTCTTCCAGATGAATTTTGATGTTATTTTTTCTAGCTCTAGAAAATAATTATATGATAGTTTGATTGGTATGGCACTGAATAAGTAAATTAATTTAGGTAGAATTGTCATTTTTATTGTATTGGCTCAGCCTACCCACAAGCAACTGAAGTTTTTCCACTTACTCAGATCTGACTTTATTTGTGTGAAAAGAGTTTTGTAATTGTATTCATATAGTCCTTGGGTTTGTTTTGGCAGCTAGACTCCCAAATATTTTGTGGCTTTCACTTTTTAAAAAAGTTTTATTGATACTCTTTTTAATACTATAGCTATCAGTTTTCAATGACTCCTGGCCGACTCCCTCATAGAACCTTCCCATATAACAAATAAATACAACTATCCAAAAGAAACCAGTACATCTGACAATTATTCCTCATTCTGTACTTATATTCTTTCACTTCTCTGTCAAAAAGGAGACAGACTTCAGTTTGTTTACTCATTCTCCAACCAATAAGCATTCACTTTGTTTTCAATTCTTTGCTACTGCAAAGAGTGTTGCTAGAAATATTTTTCCATATTTGAGGTCCTTCCTTTTGTCTATGATTTTTTAAGATATATGCCTAGTAAAAATGTTGTTGGATGAAAGGGTCTGTTCTACTTAGTGACTTTTCTAATGTAATTCAAAATTGTTTTCCAGAAAAGTTGGACTATTCTACAGCTTTCATGTACCTATCTTCCCCAAAGCCCTTCAGTATTTAACTTTTACCATCTTTGCCAATCTGATGGGTGTGAGACATTTTAATTTTCATAACTGTAGTAAAGGAACTGGTTACAAAATAAACTCTCAAAAATCTTAATCTTTTTATTATTACTAATAAAAAAACATAAAAATGCAAAGGAATTCCATTCAAAGTAAGTACAAAATGCATAAAATATCTGGGAGTTACCCTTATCAAGACACTCTCACTACTTAGCTAAATACAGATATAAAACATTGTCTTTAGAGACAATAAAGGACAAATAATTTGAGAAATAGTCACTGTTCATGGTTGATCCATACCAATATAATAAAAAATTACACTGCTACTTAAATTAATAATCATATCATCAATAGAGATAATCTTGCCTCCTCTTTGCCTATGCTTATTCCTTCAATTTCTAAGTCTAATCGCTGAAGCTAGCATTTCTAGAACTAAATCAAATAATAGTGATGACAATGGACATTCTTACTTTACCTCTGATTTTACTGAAAAAGATTCTAGTGTTTCTCCATTCAGATAATATTAGCTTTTATTTTCATATGAGGAAATATTAATATTACATAAGGAAATATTAATATTAAGGAAAGATTCATTTATTTCTATGTTTTTAGTGACTTTTAAAAAATAAGTGACCTTGGTTTTCACTTTTTAGAAGTCTAAGAGCATAGCTACAATTAATTTCCCTCCCCCAATCTTTTCTAGATGGCTTCTATTCTCTTGGGGTGTCTTGGTCATGGTAGGGCAGTGGTTCTCAGACTTTTTCTGCTTATGGCATAGTAATTCATTGCCATAAGGAATCATGATACAGTGAAACGTTTAAATTGGCAACAAAAGAAGAGTTCCTAGGGAAACTGGGCTTCCAGACCCATTACTCCAGTCTTGAAATTTCTCTACCTCTCCTTCCCCTTCTCCACATCAGGACTCCTGGCAGAGGAGAAGGGGCTTTGTGTCTCCTCTGATAGAACTGCTATTGCGACTCTACTTACACCAAATATGAAGGCACAGCTAGGGGCAGAAGCTAGGGAAGTTTTAGGCTGTGGAAGGGAGTTTCATGGCACACCCTTTGAGAATCACTGTTAAAGGGTCTGGGTAACGGCTATTTTCCATTATATTTCTTTTTTGTCTAGGTTTATGGAAAGAAGGAAGGAGGAAAAGGAGGAAAGGAGGGAGGGAGAAAGGAAAGAAGGGAGAGGGAAAAGGAAAAGAAGAGAGGGAGGAAGAGAGGAAGGAAGGGAGAGAGGAAAGGAGAGAGGAAACAAGCATTTATTAAGTGTCTGCTGTGTTCCAGATGCTGTACTGGGTGCTAGGACAAAATCGAGCCAGTCCCTTCCATCAGGAAGTTTGCATTTTAATAGAGGAAGATAATTCGTATTTTTAATAAGGGAAGATAATTCATATAGGGAAATGGTGGCCAGAAAATATAGCAAATGGAGCCATAGATTTGAAGAGCCTTTCTAGGAATGTGTTTAGGTGAACTGAACAGGGAGGGAGGAGGTATATGTCTGGAAGACAGATGGCCAGAATGATGTATGATGTATCTGAAGGCATATAGACATGGTAAACTCTAAGCAATCATAATTTTAGGGCCCCAAGTTCATTGCTTGAGTGTCAGATGCTCGGGTGCTGAGTCAGAGGTAGAGGGTAGAGCTCAGTAGCATGGAAGGAAAATGAGATCTAAAGTTCAAAATTCTGTTTTTTTCTGTTCAATGAGACCATGATGTTAATGACACGCTCTATTCTTGTGCAAGAAATATAGCATGGCAATGGCCTGGACTCTTAATCCTAGATAACCATTGTTTAAAAATAGCATGAGGGCAATGGATCAGCTGAAAGTATGCGAATTCAGTGTAGTCTATGTGTACAGCCCTCCCCATGAACAAGTATGATCTCATGTTGATGATATGTCAGAAAAACTTGCTTTCATCTCATTATTACTGACCAACATCAGGGCCCCAGGTGATTTTCTTCTTTTCCTTGGTCGCTGCTGCTATGAAGCCTCCCACTGGTAAATCTCCTTTATATACTTGCCCAGTAATGCTAAAAGAGTCCTTTAAAGTGAATGATGATTATTGCTTTATAAATCCTAACCACTGGCAGAAGGGTTTATTTTACCAAAAGGGGACACTACATCTTCCCTAAAGTCTTGTTCAATGATGTGTTTGCTTTTGGTCTCATGCAATAACACCTCGTTGTGACACTCATCCTCTCATTTTACTTGAGAGAGTAAATGATCAGATCACCTAGATCTGATCACTCATCTAAGAGATCAACTGTGCCTCCTTGGTTCAGTCACCTGGGTTTTACGTACATTAGTTGTTATTCTTGATTTCTTTAGAATGTTAACTATTTCTCGGATAAGCTTGGAATGAAGGAGGAAGGAAAGAAACTGAAGCATTAAGGGCCTTTGTACATATGTTCAATGTGTTCATTGACATACATGTGTGTATACATGTATACATATACATGTATACACACATATATACATACATAAACGCATAAATATATGTTATCGCTAAGACAAAAGGCTGCCTGTCCAAAATAAGGATTATCTTTCTTGTTTCTCTCTGTAATCTTTTCTGGGAATTTTGTAACCAGTTGAGTTCATCACAAAACATCTCTGCCTTTATATTCTTTTTTTGCATCTACTTCCCAGGGTCAACAATTTTCTGAGAAATCAACTCCCTGAACATAAATAAAGAGGCTTAGGCTGGGACTATCCAATGCCAAACACCAGGATGAAAAGTGAAAAACGCAGGCGGCCATCCAGATGTTTGACGGCTAAACATCTGGATAGATTTAGAGATAAGTGATTGCCAAAACATCTGGATGATTAGCTGCATTATTTTGTTTCTCATCCAGCTGTTTCCTGGCATGTCAAGAGGTTGTGTGGTGCAGTGGAAAGAGAGCTGGCTTCGAATTGTGAGGATCTGGGTTTGAATCCTGGCTCTTACCACTTCTGACCTGGGTGACCTTCTGCAAATCACTTCATTTTTCTGGGCCTCACTTTTCTCCTGTGTAAAAAGGGGGTACTAGGCTCAATGACCTTTGAGCTATCTTCCAGATACACGATGTTATGTACAGAAAGACTTGGAAAGCCAGTGCCTAGGAAAAAAAAAACAATGTCCTACAGCCAGCAACTTTTCTGCAAGACAGGAGAAAGAACACCTTTGTGGTTGTCAGAACATAAGCCCTAGATTTTTAAAAAATCTGTTCTGTTGAGCTTTTGTTTTTTCAAAGATTTGAATGCAACTATCAGTCCATGCTGGAGAAATTTTGGATTTGGTTATTGCTGAAAAAATTACCCTGAACCCCAAATAAGTGACATCAAAATAATACAAATAAGTCTAAGATCTAGGGCCCATGGATCTTGACAAAAAAGAAAATGTCAATCTAATTGAAGCATAGCCTATTGCTGAACACATGCTCTGTCTCAGGAAGGTTTTGACTCAAGAAAGAATTGGGGAAAAAATCTGAATTTTCTCATTTAGAAATCAATATTTATTTTCAAAACATCACCTGTGACCCTATTAGCAGGTAGTCTGCAAAATGGGTGGAGTCAGGGACACAGGGATGGTCTCTCTTAAACCTCAGTCTGAGCTAATCAGTATTAATGAGGTAAGGATGATTGGACTTTTGTTATTTTTTTATGGGAAAATATAGTGCAGTCTGGTCTACTCAGCCCTCTTGCAGTGACAGAGCCTGAGGAGGAATGATGAGCAAACTGTCAGGGTAATTATCCATCTTGGTTTCTGGCCCATATTTTATAAATATCTACTTTGTAGAGGAAGTCGAATATATTGCAAAATTTCATTCATACATAAAGCTATCTACAGAATGTCGAAAGGATCCCAGATTTCAATTCTGGAAAGAACCTCAAAGGCCATCTCATCCAACCCCATCATTTTGCAGAGGAGGAAACTGAGACACAGAGAAGTGAAATGACTTGCCCAGAGTCACACTGATAGTTAACATCACAGGCAAGATTTGAACCCAGGTCTTCTAACTCCAGAGACGGTGCCCTTTCCACTGCACTATAGGCCTGTGACATATTGGATAGGTCCCCTAGGAAAGAATGATGGGAGGATATAGCTAAGAGGGCATGGATGGATGGTGATCACAGAGATTGGCAAACTACAGCCCAAGAGTCAAATCCACTAGCAACCTGTTTTTGGAAGGTCTGTGAACTTTACAATAAAACTTTATTTTAAAAAATGAAAAAAAAAAAACACTTCTAGCTCATGAGCTGAAGGGTGGATGACCATCATTTGCCAACAGCTGATCTAGATCATTCATGTAAAACTCAAATAGAAAGAGATCCCTGCAGGCCATATATTGATTTAGAAAACTAAAAATAAACGTTATCTATATTGTGTTGTATTTTTATTTATTAAACATTTCTCAGTTACATTTTAGTCTGGTTCTGGCCACACTGGGGAGTTTTGCATGCTACAAGTTTGACACATCTGCTCTAGATCACTAGAATGCATCACCACATTGATGAGAGTAGAGATCCATTGAAGGATCAAAGCTGAACAAAATTCTGCAAGCTGTTGGTGGTCACTAATTGTCAATCAAGCAAAGGTCACATTTTTAGAAGTTCTCTTCCACCCCACCCCTATCCCCAACCTCAGGCTTCTTCTCCTGTCCATGCTTCTAAGATGTCTGAACCATATGCGATAGAGTTCACCCAACTCTAAGACAGCCTTCTACGTTACCATTTCTCTCTCTCTCTCTCTGAGTAGGACCTGCTGTCAACAAGCACACACTATAACCTTCCCAGCACTAGTTTCTTCCTGCTGCTCCTGAGTTCTAGGATCACCCATTACTTATCACTTTGCTCACAACAACTGAAAACGTATCCCATCTGTGTCTAGCTGTTAGAATTCACTTACATTTTTGATCATAGGTGTGCAAAGCAAATTCCTTCAGTCATGGGCAAGTGTGGTCATATTACAGAACATTGTGATAATTAATATAAATTTGCTTATTGACACTTTCCCAATAACTATAATTGTTATTCCCTACCATTCAGCAGGGTAGACTTCAGTCTATGTACCTCTCATTTTGATTCAGTATGTCTTTACTTTTTAGTTGTGTTCTTTGTATGTGATACATTGTTGAAGTTTTTTTCTTATCCATTCTGTCATTTTTTTCATTTTATTGGATAGTTTTATCCATTTATACTTGAATTTATGTTGGTTATGCTTATGTTTGCCTCCATTTGTTTCATTAATGTTGCTTTTTGGAAATCCCCTTCCTATTAATGTTAGTACTTTGTTCTTGTGATTAAGTTTTTTCTTGAACTTTTTCAATGTTGATATGTTCCCACAGTGTTTCTCCCCTCCCCCATTCCTGTTTGCCTACCCTTTCCCCAGTTCTTGGATTTTACTTAAATTATTCAGTTTTTCTCTTGTTTATTTAGTTATTTCTTCACTTCTTTCTGTCTCTTCTCTTTCCCCAGTCAGTTAAATGGTTAGCTTCAAATTCTCCATCTCTAGAGGACACATGTAACTGCTCTGAACTATTTTTCCAGGTTGCTTCTTTCCTTGTTTTTGGAGAATTATTGTCATTGTTAAGTTTCCAAAAAGTAGCAGTGACCTAGTACAATACCATGTCTCAGTCAGAATCTCAAGTGCCAGCAAACTGCTGACCATGGTGCTGACAGAGCTAAAGGAACCAGATATTACAAGAAAGAAACTCGCTGCTCCTCAGTCCAGATGTTGACTACATCTCTCCTGGTAATCATTTAGATGTTCATCATCTATTAGACTTGCTGAGGAAACCTGACTCCCTTGCTAGTTATCATGTACAATTGCACTAATATAATAATTTAAATTCACTGATTGTAAGGATGCTCTTGTAAGATTTCATCTGATATAGAACCCTGCCTTCTCACTACCTGGTGTGCAGCCCCCAAAATCCCTGCTATCATGAGTTGTATACATGCTGCTCATAGCTCAGATGGCTCTCCAATCTCAGTGTCATTCTCAACTTCTCACACATTCATTTCCCATATCCATTCACTTGCCAGATCTTAGCATTTCTATCTTTCAGCCACTCAGCTGCCAAAGTGATTTTCTGAAAGTTCAAGTTTGACCAGGTTAACTCCTATCCCCTACTCAATAAACTCAACTGACTTCCTCTTACTTCCAGGATCAAATAAAAAGTCTTCTGTTTGGCATTCCAATCTCTTCCCAATCCAGCCCCTTCCTACCTTTCCAGTCTTCTTATACATTATTCTCCTTCATATACTCTTTGGTGCAAGCATGCTGGTTTTCTTGCTGTAGCTCCCATACAATGTTCTATCTCATGTCTTCATGTCTTTGCACTAGCTGCCTCTTAGGCTAGAATGCATTCCCTATCTCCAACTCTCATCTCCACTTCTTGGGATCCCCAGTTTCCTTCAAGATACAGCTCAAGCACCACCTTCTTCATGAGGCCTTTCCTGGGTACCCCAACCAGTTAATACTTTCCATTTGTATCTGTTTTGTATACATATGTGTGCATGAATATTTTTTCCACCACTAGAATAAAAGCTCCTTGAGCATTTTTGTCTTTATATTCCCAACACTTAGCACAGCATCTGGCACATAGTTGAACCATAAGAAATGTTTGTTGATTGATTCTAATGGTATAGGATCGATGTTTCCTTTATTCCATGAGTTTTGAATTCCCACTGGTCTGTGAGTGTGAAGGATGAAGGGCGTTACAATGTGGTCCTCTGCTGAATCACTGGAATTTTCCATGGCACTGAATGAAAGTTTGGTCTTAAGTCAGTCTTACCTTTGATTCCTGTCTTAAGATAAAACATTTAGAGGCTTAGCATTTTTCCATCAGTAAAGAGATAAAAGCTGGGGAAAACTATTTTAATGAGGAGAATTTGTTGAGTAGCCCAAGAACAGAGTTTTGGACATTATGTGTTAACTTTCTAATATGGACTTCAGAATACAAATAGAACTTTAGATTGACTGAGGATAATTCCCATCAGTTACTTGGAAATGTGTCATATAGAACTTGCCATGATTTGGCTATCAAATGTATTTTTAATAAAGTAGTGCGGTACCCTTCATCTTAGGGAGGAGGGTACTATCTCTGTGGCCTTGAACCTCTCATAGCTGCATCAGAGGCTCACATGAGAAGCACTGGTTTCTGATCAGTTATCATCTGTGCACTCACAGATATCCTTGTTCAGGGATGAATCCAAACATCCAGTTCAGAGCACATATTTAATACTGGGACGCCTGGTCTTCGAGGCCATCTTATCTCAGTTGTAATTTAATTCTTTGAGTTTCTGAACAAGAAAAGTAAGAGATACCAATACTAGAAGTATAGTAAAAAACTTATTTGGAACACCATGTGGAACACCCACTTTCCTATTTTGTTTTTCAGGTAAACATTAAGATAAAGGGTTCCCAGATACCTTTGAACTGGACCCTTGGCCTTGCCAATGACTCTCTTCCTCGTACTCGAGTGATATCTGGCAGTAGCTCTAGTCCTTGTACACCAGCTTTGCAGAGGACAGGAATCACAAAGGTAGGATGACCTTTCATTCTCAGTAAGATTAACATTCCTTAGTTACTAAAGGAAGGGCTCTGGAGGTACAAAAGGTAGAGGGAGGAAAGGATCTGTATCACTTCTCTATGCTCTCATTAGAATGTTCCTGGCATCATTGCCCAACTGCTTGATGCTTTTTAATTGGATACCCCTTTTCTTGGTTTCCATTGCATGATTTTTCTTTAGGATCAGGTCCATTAAAAGAATCTCTTTCCTTTTTCCCTAGAGCATGAGCTCATTTGAACTCCTAAAATAATGTTGATTGTTCCTTCTCTTCCTTTCTATGGTGATAATTGTGGGGGGAGAGGTTGTTTGTGTTTTTGGTGGGAAGTGAAATAAGAGTTGGTAGGCAGGTTTTGTGTTCATTAGTTTTGTTTCTGTGACACCAAAACATCTAAATCCAAAGTGACAAATCTAAATAGTCTTCCAGATGTTTGGGAACAGATGCCTCCATGTTGACTTCCCAACCCAGAATGCCATTTGGGGTGAATTTATGTCCTTGTAGATTGAGTATCTATCTAGAGTGTTACCTCAGCTCAGATTCTGGGTTTACCATTACTAACAACAATTTTAAAGTGAAACATTCTTTTGGAAATGTTCTGTCTTTAAGCTACCTTGAAAAATTGATCCCAGAGTGCTTTTAAAATCAAGAACTGCATGTCTTCCTTATTCCATTTTCTCTACTGCCATTTCTAAATAGACCATGTTGGATACTGAGGCATACCACATAGGATACAATGGAGTACAAATATGAAAGTTTCATTGTCACTCATGATGAAAATAGATTACTGTAGAAATGTTGGTAGATCTGTTCTCTCTTGCATCTATTTCTTGTTTTTCCAGTTTCATAGATAGATGTTCTTGGGATGATCTGGGTCTACTCTTTGCAGGCTTGTTTGCCTTTCTTGCTTTTCCAAGTTTTGTGAGGCAGTACTTCTCCTATTCTTCTGTCCTCCTTCATAATGTTTTACCAATGAACCAGTATTTTAAGTGGCTGTTGAACTTGGCTGTCCTGTCTCTCCACTGGGCCATGCAGAAAATGATACCTAAGGCAGTTTCTGGACATGTTTGACCTCATTGTTATGGGGGCTATTGGCCTCACTTTTATCAAAATGGTGATAAACATAGTTAATGCCTTTGCAGTTAGTTTTAAAATATCAGATTGGAGTTTTTATAATGAATAATTTTCTCATCTTAATCCTTTATCCTTTCTTCTAGTTTGGTGTTAATTTTGACCTGTCAAAGGTCTTACCACATTCAAACAGCTGATTCTGAGGAAGGGTGAGTTTAGGGGGAAAGAGATTAAGTTACATTTTGGATATATAGAGTTTCCATTTCTGTGACTGCAGATGTACAGCAGACAGATGTGGGACTGGAGTTCAAGAGAGAGGTCAGAACTAGATATATAGGGTTCACTTAGAGATGATGTTTGAAGCCATAGAAGTTAATGAGACCTATAAAGGGAGAGATAGAAATAGATAGACATAGAGACCAGAACAAAGCCCCTGGGGGAAACTCACATTAAGGGGGCAGAAGATGTATAATAATGTAGCAAAGGAGAGAGTATGAATAGTCAGACAGGTAGAAGGAGAACTAGAAGGAAGTCAAGAGAGGAGTGTCCAGAAAAGGGAAAGTGGTCAACAGTACCAAAAGCTGTGGCAGGGTCATGGAGGATGATGACTGAAAAGGGTGGCCATTAGATTCCAGTCCTCAAATGTCAAGTGTTGGAAGGGACCTCAGAAATCATCTAGCCCAATCTTCATTTGAACCAGAACCCCCTGGACATCACTGTCCCTGACAAGTGGTCATCTAGTCACTGCTTGGAGACCTCCAATGAGGGAGAACCCACTACTCTCTGAGGTTCTGTTTTTGGGGTAATTAATCCATAGGATCACAGGTTAAGAGCTGGAAGGGACTTTAAAATCCAACCTTATCATTTAAGCCCAAAGATGTTAAGTGATTTGCTCAGGAACACAAATAGTCAATGTCCTTACCCAAGAATCAAACCCAGATCCTGAGAACCCCAATCTTGTACTCTTTCCAGTGCCCCGTAGGAAGGTTTTCCTTAAAACAAGCTGAAACTGATTTTTTGAACCCAAGTGTAAGACCTTGCATTTCTCCCAGTTTCATTTCATCTTCTTAGGTTTAGCACAATGTTCTAGTTTGTTGAGATCTTCTCAGAGCCTGACTCGATCACCTACTGTGTTAGTCATCCCTTTCAGCTTTGTGTCATCTATGAGCATGCCTCCTATGCCTTGATTTCAGTTACTGAGTTTTTGTGGTCCGACCCTGATTTCTACCAATGCAGTTCATGTGTTGCCTGCTCTGCAACTTCCAGTCTCAGCAAGTGACCCAGAGCACTAACAGAAGTTAAGAGGCTTGCTCATGGTCACACAAGCGTGGGCCTTGTATCCCAATCTTTTGGGCTCCAAAGCCAGCTCTCTAGTCACTTTACCACATTCCCTCTTTCCTTAGCTCTAGCCGTTGGAAATATTGAATTCTCTGCAGAATGTCCTCTTTTTCCATCTTCCTAAATCTTGCCATCTTTGAGGCTCAAACCAGGAGTCAGCTTCTAATCTGGAGGCCCAGCTCCAACCTTAAATGACTGGAACATATTACCTTGGTTTGCCACTGGTTAAAATAGGAGCTGTCCCTATTGGACTTGTCATCCATCTTCTCTCTGTGCTCATTTCTCAGGGCTCCTAACTGTAAAGCACTTTGGCAATGTGGCATGCTAAAATCAGCATTGATATTTCAGTGCCAAGGGAATCTTAGTTTCACTAGGGTGTTCATGTGTGAATTCAATTTATTTCCTCCAAAGAAATTCCCTTAAAGATAGACATGCTGTCTAACATCTGCTTGAGCTCAGGAATTAAGTATTTTGTTGTATATTAAGGAATGACATGTTTGTTTTCAGGGCTTTTATTAAAGTACCATAAGATTTATGACATGATTTTAGACTAATAAGGTTACAGGATGATGCCCGAGTCTGTGATGACATATTTGCACGTTCCCTGTATTTTTATATATTTGAAGAATGAAAACCTCCGACTGAGTAAAGATAACCACCACAGCTACTCCCTCTCAGACATGGCCATCAGACCTAAAACCTCAGTGCAAGATGATGTCCTTTGGAGCATGTACCCAGCTGAAGATCAGCCTCCAAAGGTACCATCTCAGTGATTATTTAATTCCCTTTCACATTAATCTGGATGACAGAGAAAGTGAGGGAAGGTGTCCAGCTCTGCCTTCTGGGGTGAGGGGGCGGGAGGAGCAGGGAAGTGCTACAGGTATTTGGGGGCTCCCATAATGTCCCAGAACATGGTCATTTCCATTCAGCACATTTTTTGAGGTGGGGAACAGATGCTGCTTTAAAAGAAAAAAAAGCTTCATTGATCCTTAACTACTCCAGTGACTTCATTATCTCAACAATTCAGGCATTCCCTCATAGTGATACAGATCTCACCTCATCCATGTCAGGCCATTCTGCGCCACACTTGTCCATGTCCTTCCACATGTCCAACCAACACATTAGAGGTTTTCCTCTCTTTCACTTGACATCACTGGGGTGCCATTGGAACACTGCAGATTCTGTATCTACAGTGATAGCTTTTGTCTTTTTTTAAATATACCACATTGTTTTACTAATAGAATCCTCCCTTGTAACCAAGAAAAAATAGTTAAGCAAAACAACCTGTCTTCCATTTCTTAGCATTCAACATTTATAATCTCCCTCCTCTACTGAAGAAGAAGGAAGTATCTATGAGAATTTCTTGTGCCTTATACTGTGCTAGATGCCATAGGATTTGTGGAACAAGTACAGAACCTTCAGTATTATTGGGAAGAGAAGATTTATAGATGTATGTGACAATTCAACACAAAGAAATCAAGGAGTCACGTATGGTCCAGGCCCCGAGTGCTACAGGACATCAGTTAAAGGAGTGTACCCTATGGGTTAGAGTTAGTGGAGAAGGCTTTATGGAATCTCTGAATCACATATTGTTGGAACTGGAAGGCTCTTTAGAAAGTACGAAGCCTTTTGTGTTACAGGAGAGGAGATTTCATGGACAACATGTGTCTTGAACCCACATTTGAAAAATAGGTAGATTTTGAAAGGGTGAGATACAAAGAAGGGGAACAGGCATTCCAGAACAGAGGCATGGAGCAAAGAATGAGGGGAAAATGACCTGACATGAGCCAAGGATACCACAACGAGTAGTATTAGCTGAGGTTAGAGGACCTGAAGGCCAACTATGGCACAGAGTAGATGTGAAGGCCAAGGCCCTTGGTTGGAATGTGAGCCTGAAGAACTCGATCCCCTGTGCAACCAGGTTTCTTTCTCTTTAAAAGCAAAAGGTTTGATTAGAAGAGTCCTAAAGTCTTTTCCAGCTCTATATGTTATGATATTCCCTTCCTGGAGGAGGACTTTGGTCTCTACCTAAGACCAAAGAATTATGAAAAGAATACTGAACAGGAAGTCAGCATCATGGACTCATAGCACTAAAGCAGGAAGGGATCTCAAACTCCTTGAATTTACAGAGGAGGAACCTGAGGCCCAGGAAGGGGAAGGGACTTGCCCAAGATCACCCAGAGGATCCTAGCCCTAGAGCTGGAAGGGAACTCCAAGGCCACTTAGTCTACTTCCTCCTTATTTTAAATAGGAGGAAACAGACCCAGGGAAGGGAGAAGTGACTTGTCCAAGGGTATATAGGAAGTAACGGAGGTGAGATTGGAACCCAGATCTTGTCACTACAAATTCAGCCTTCTTTCCATTGTACCACACTTCCTCTCAGCTGATTTATAAAGTCTATATGTACTTTAGTTCACCAGTCATCCTGAAATTAATGCCTTGGATTCCCAATGGTAGAGAATTGCGCTGAAATATTTGGTTATATCTTTAAGGTCCCAGAAAGAACGACCTCAAGATTCCGCAGCAAGGATATCATCAACCAGGCCCGCCGCCATCCACTGTAAGTACCTCTGCGCTCTGTGTTCAAGCCCATAGTGATTTATTTATGGCCCTTTGGAAAACTGAAGCTAGCCTCAGTGGTTCCGGACTCTCTCTGATTGAAGTCAAACCCAGAATGTTCGGAATGCCCCCAATCTTCTTTGGCCTTCATACTGTAACCACAGTTGAAATGATTTCTTTTGAAATTTTTTTGAAAATCTGTTTTACCCACATCTAAGGCAGCCAAATTTCCGAACTTGAGCTAGTTGACAGTTTGGCCCCAAAGCCTTCCCCTTTCACCATTGACCATGTGACTTGGAAGCCCAGGCTGACTCCCACGATGCCTTGGTTTGCTGTGATCGTGGTTGGCCAGAATTAACCATTTTAAAGGTGACTGCAGCGATAGGGAGATATCTTGCAACAAATGTCCCCTACATGTAGACACAGGTAGAACTTTAGCAATCACCTCACATAAAACATTCTCTCACATCAGAAATCAATGTCATCAAAGAGACAGGGGAGACACACAGGTAAAAATTAGGCCAAAAGCTCCAAGGAACATTCCAGAATTCAAGATGATGTCCCAATGATGGCTGTAATTACTGAATTTCTAGGTCTTTCTTATTGGGGTGCTTCATTTTTCTCCCAGCCTACCTTTCTTTTCAGCAGTTTAGCCCTGTATACTTCACTGCACATACCAAGGTCTATGTGGTCTGACATGAAGAGCACAGTGCTCTTACCATAAGACAAACCCTCCCATTGAATGATTAGTCTTAGAGCTGCAGATCCCCTTCTGGAGAGGAAGCAAACATAGAGGGCAGAAGTTATAGAGCCTAGGGGAGGGAAGCCAAGCTATGGAGACTTTTCTTAATCACTCCTTGCTAAATAATACTCCTTAAGCCTGTGTTTCTTTTCCTCCCCTAAACTTTAACCAAGGCCTGACCTCACCAGAAGCCTCTGAAAGTAAAAACACCAGGTTTCTCTCCTCCACCCCCAGAAATGGTTAGTTGTAGCTTTCTAAGGGCAAAGAGAAGAAAACACCTTAGAAATCAGTAGCTGTTACAAAGCTGAGCCACGGTACTTAAAAAAAAGAAAAACAGCTTTACAGACAAAGAGGTACCTAGCGCTCCAGGGTACCAAAGCACATGTACCAGGGGTCTTTCAATAGAATCTAATTCAATGGGGACACATTGACTAAGTTTTTACCATGCATTAAGCTAGGTTAGCCAGAGCCCCAATTTACCCTTGTCTGTTCTCAAGGACCCTCCAGTCTAGGAAAGATACTGCAAAATAAAATTGGAAGGGGCCAAAGGAGAAGCCAGCACAGAATCCTATGAGAAAGCCAAGGAGAGGACCCTTAGGGCATTTAAAATAGTATCCAGTTTACAGAAGTTATTACACAAATAACTTTTCAGGAAACCAGCTATTGCACAAAGTGAGATTATGAATAGAAATTTCCGGAAAAATCAGCATGTGGGTTTCTGGTGTCCAAGGTCTACATGAGACAATTGCTATCCCAACAGAAAAGGAGACCTTGAACCACTGGGCAGCTTGGAAGCACTGGCCAGTCCTAGTAATTCTTCGGTGTTCCTATGGCTCTTTGATCTTGCATATGTGGGAGAGAGCTGGGTGGCACAGTGGAGAACACTGTGGCCTTGGAGCCAGGAAGACTGGAATTCCAAACCATGCCTTAAACACTTAATATGTGTGTGACCCTCTCTGTCCCTCAGTTTCCTCATTTGTAAAACTGGGATGATAGCACGCCCCACACAGGGTTGTTGTGGGATTAAAGTGCTTTGCAAATTATAAAGCGCTACATAAAATGCTAGCCCTTAATATATGAATACTCTTCAAAAAATAGAGAAGCCTTTTAAGGTTTGCAAAATGCTTTCCATCGATTATTTTAGAGGACTCTTAAAATAAACATGAGAAGTAGAAACTACAGGTAATATTATCCTTTTTTTAACAAATGAGGAAACTGATACTCTGAGGGATTAAGAAGCAGCTCTTCCCAAATTTGGGTCCAAGTTCTATCCACTGGGCCCCACTGCTTCTCCATTGCTAGAAGGATCACCCTCTCCAAAGTAACTCTATTTGATATTTTTTGGAGAGGGGGCAGAGCTCTGAACTTATTTGTGTAGGAATTTTCCGGAGTGAAAACTCCCTCTTCTAAGACAATTACTTAAAGTTTTATCATTGAAGAGAGTTGCCTGGGCCATATGAAAATTGTGAAGATTTGAGGTCACACAAGGAAGCATTAGCAAGAGGCAAGACTTAAACTGAGATCATCCTGACACCAAGGCCAACCTTGCATCTTGTTGAGCCATAGTGTTCCCAGACCCCAAACTATATTTCCTTAAGAGAGGTTAACCCATAAAGTCAGGACAAAAAAAATCTTTCTTGTGTTACTTTTCATTCACTTGTTCATTTGATATGGTATTAGGCACTTTTACTTAGGTAATCAAATTATCTAAATATTATATTGAGAGAAATGGTACAGGGCTTTCTAGAACTAAATACATTTGTAAGCTATGGGGAATAAGCTATAAATAGCTACCTTTTCCCATAGGCACAATCAAGAAACTCTTAATTGTAAATAAGATGAAGCATTTGGGACAAACTCTGATATTTAGGAATGTTACCTTGGATTGGGAATGCAAGCCTGTATTCTCTTTAATGATATATCCATGATACACATATACACATCTATATACATGCACAAGCTGACATACATCTTTCACCCCCACAAACACATACATTCACCTTTCTCAATCTGTGATCAATCTATGAAAGCTCGTCATTGGTTTATAAGTTAAGTTGTGCTTTTTCTCTTTTTGAATGCCAGCAAGTGGCAAGTGATTTTCTGTCTTTCAGTAGTTCACAGCAGCTGTCCTCTGCGGGACGGGTTCAGAAGCCAAAGAGTGGCAGTAAATTCACTGGCAACAGACAGTGGGCAATGGAATGTCGTCTGACCAACAGTGCAACATCAGGTGAATCCTTAGAGCCAATCTTCCCCCCTCACAACACATAGCTAATGTCTAACAGCGCGTGTTCGGTCAACACAAGTGAGACTGGTTCACTAAAACTACTAAACCTCCTTTGTATTTCAGTAGATGCCCAGTGAGTGGGAAACCATTCTCCTGCCATAGTCTCATTTCCTGGGATGTTTCCCTTCCAACAGTTCATACCTGAGTAATGCTTTTGGAGACGGTAGAACGCTTTCAGTGTCTCAGTTGGACCTGGCAACTTTTAGGGAACAAATATCTTGGCCATAAATGAAACTGTCTAAACAGCTCCTCTGAAGCTTGGGGGAAAGAGGAACCCCCACCATCACTCACCTACCCTCATTCCTCCACTCCACCCCCAGAATAAGAAATTAGGATGCATCTTTGGTAGGAATGAGCTTGGGAGGGTGGTGAAACCTAGGCCAGGTTCTGTTGGCTTTGACTTTGTACCTGTGTTCTATGACTGTTATAATAATAAACAATCATAATAAGGCAGCTTGGCTTAGTGGATTGAGAGCTGGCCTTGGAATCAGGAAGACCTGGGTTCAAATCCTCCCCTAGACACATGTGACCCTGCATAAGTCACTTAAACTCTCAGCATCCCAGGCAATTCTATAAGTTGAAGAGAAGGTACCAGTCTACATTGGTGGAGGGAATACCTCATCGGTGGCTTCCTACACCAATAAAATTACAAATCTGGAATAATAATATTAATAATAATAACAAAAACAACTATAAAAGCAGTTATTTTATCTACCTGTGCAATAAGCCATCGAAAATGAAATATGAAAGAATAAAATCATGATGGTGACTTGTCCCAGAACTATTTGAACCATTGAAAAAGATGAGACAAGCAAGATCACAAAAAGAATAATAAATCCCATTGCAAAGTATGAAAACCCAAGACAAAAATGATAGACTTGCATTTCTAGAGTGGCTAAGGGCTGCATTGTGTTGTTCTCACAGCTACTTTCTGGAATCATTATTATTTACCTGTTACCAGAGAAAGAAACTGAGATCCAAAGCAAGATTTATAGCTTCAGCATTTTTATCCCTTCAACACAAGTTTGGGGATTCTACCAGCCTCCCTCAGGGATACTCTGGCCAGTTTTCCAGGACAGCTGGTACTGGTTTTCCATTCTCCTATGGAAAGAATACCCTTTTCTTCAGGTTACTACCAACCCAATGTTCTGTCCTCATAGCACATCTATCCTGCTGCAGCATTTTCTCTTGAGCATCAGTTAGGACAGGGCTTGGAGGTACCTTCCCTGTTGACTTCTTAGCTCATATCAGAGCAATGGATTTTTGATACAATATACACCATGTGATTGCATAAGAATATCTGGATAACTAGCTAGATTTTTTTTTTCAATTTTCATTCCAATATGTAAACACAGCCAAAATGCTATGTATAAACAAAATAGAGGGATTTTTGTTGTTTTGGAGGCAACTGGAATTAAGTGACTTGCCCAGGGTGACAGAACTAGTAAGTGTCTGAGGTCAGATTTGAACCCAGGTCCTTTTGACTCCAGGGCCAGTGCTCCATCCACTGGCCTACCTAGCTACCTAGCAGCCCCAAGGTGTTTTGTTTGTTTGCTGTTATGTTGTTTGCTTATTTGGTTTTGAGAAATGGTAGAGAGAGAGCCAGCCTTGACATCAGGAAGCATGGGTTCAAATCCCACCTCCAACATATACTGTGTATGTGACCATAGACAAGTCAAGTCACTTAACCACTCAGTGACCCTGGCAGCTCTCTAAGACTAGAAGCTGCAGGGCAGATACCAATTGGTTTCCTCCTTTGGAAGTTACCTATGCCAGTGAAACCACAGGTCCAATTTTAAAGAAAAATAGCATTCTTATTAATCCTTACTTGTCCATAACTGGCTACTTGAAGAACATTTAGATTGTTTAATTGCAAATTTACAAAACGGTTGCTGTTATCTTCAGTTTACAGATAGCAGTAGAAATAAGCAGCTGTTCATACCCATTAGCTCGTTTTGTTTTGCTTTTCCTTTTTTCCCTATTCATTTATTACTAACTTAATGAAATCCTCTACCTGAATAGTGGCCACACATAAATATTTCTGTCTTGTATCTGTACTGGACTGGAATGAACAGACTAAAGACAAGGTAGGGAAATGAGCCTTTTAATTGAGCAACCAATGAAAAGATTCCAGGAGAAAACAGTATAGCTTGCACTGAAGCATTTTGAAAATGAGATCAGAAATCCAATTTTGAAATGCAGGCTGAGGGGATCTCTAGCAGGACCATGGCTGCTGGGAAGATTGAAAGGCATTTGTATAAGACTTATATAATTAGAAATCCTTCCTTCCCCTAAACAAATCATTTGAGTGTAGAATAGTGAAAGAAGTGCCACTTTCAGAGCTGAGAAGACCATTACCCAGATCTGATTGCAGAAGCCATCAGTGGAGCGATGGTGCGTTTCCAAGGCCTATTCCAACCACAGCTTCCAGCCAGACTGATCAGTGGAGTCTGGGGCTGTCTGCCTGGCTATTCAACCAATCCGCATGCATTTCTTAACAGTGGGAAGTACTGGAAGATAACAAAGACAAAAATAAGACAATCCCTATCCTCAAGGAGCTTATCTTCTATCCATTAGCTGAATCTATCAAGGTTTCTGGATGGTCATGTAGACGTCCAGTGCTGACCAGTTTGACTGGACCTATAGCATTTCTGATGGCCCTTGAGCAATTTTAACATGGCTCTGTGGTATTAGGAACTTTCTGGGGTGGGGTGGGGGGAAATTCAAAGCTATTTCTCTCACATTGGCAGTTGCTTAAATGCACTCTATGGGCCACTCTCTAGTCCTAAGGGGTTAAATAAGCTCACTCAGGTACAGACCTGTGTCTCTTCTAGCTCCTAACTAGAGCTTAGAGGTGGTGATGCTGTAGGAGACAAAAAGAAAGCTAGTAGGTAACCTTTAAATCTGATAAGGCCTCAGAAGCAATCTTAAAGTGGGAATGAAAGAAAAGAGAGATCATGTTTCCTTTAATCACATGTCCAATGGTTGATGTAAATTCTTGTAAACAGAGAATGACTTCTACCTCTCAACTTCTATATTAATCAGAAGAAAAACATACAAAGTAGGCCTCCTGTAAGTGTTTGGGTTTTTAGGAATAATAATAATGATAATATCACCATGCCAAATACTCATACTCTCCAAACTACTTAGAATGAAAAACTTGCAAAATATAGGTATCTAGTGGAAGAAACTAAAACCATTGGGAACAGAATGAGGTATATATCATCTCCATCATCCCGTCTGCTACTAGGATAGTTCCGTAGACACTTTCAGTGACTATTCAAAAGATGAGCCTGCACCTCAATCCAATTACAAAAAACAGGTAGTCGACCCACATGCAAAATATGCATATGCAAAATAGTTCCTGGAACATTAAATATAAAAGACTAATAGTATGGCAGTTGTTTCTTGGACCATTTCTTTCTGAACTCCATTAAGAAAAAGATAAGAAGAATGAGATAACAATACTTTTATAAAGTAATCATGGCAGATCACGTACAACATCTTATAAACATCCCCAAAGGTTATAAATTGATAGTCATATAGGACCCAAAAGTAAATGAATACAGAAAATACCTTTTATAACTTGTGGTATGAATTTCAAATTCCGATGTGAATTTGAGATATGTTGTTTAGAGGATGACTTGGAAATCGTTAGGAGTTTACGGAAGGCCTAGGAAAGAAGAAATAGAAAGACTGTCCCCACAATGCCAAATGGAAGGTTGAGGGATACTCTCATGACTACGGAACTTGTTCACATAGCCCAGATGAATTACGAAGATAAATGTCTCCTTCAGTTTAATTTTGTAATTAAGTACCTGCTGTGTGCCAGGCACTCTGTTGGGTGTTGAGAAGAGAACCAGTTCCTCTCCTCAAAGATGAACAGAGACAAGTAAATATAAAATATATACACAATAAGTACATTGATAATAGCACTTCAAGGTTTGCAAAATTCTTTACAGTATTTCATTTAACCTCACAACAACCCTGTGCACTAGAGTTATCCCTGTTATGCAGAGGAAGAAACTGAGACACACAGGGGTTAAGTGACTTGTCCAGGGTCTTACTACTACTGTATCATACCAGATTTGAATTCCAGTCTTCCTGATCCCAAGTCTAGAGTGCCACCTAGCTTCCTTATGAAGATGATGCTTGAGCTTGGCCTTTAAGGGATCTTGTGATTGCAAGAAGTAAGGGTGAGGAAAGAGCATTCTAGATATAGGCACAGTCTCTGCAAAGGCATGGAGACTAGAAATGGAATGTCAAGCACAGAGAACAGCTAGTAGACTTGTGTGGTTGGAATGTAAAATATGTGAGGAGTGTTACAGGGTGTACTTTATAATCAATCTGGAAAGATAAATTGGAACTAAATGAAAGGCTTTAAATGGCAAATAAGAATTCATAATTTAATCTTAGGTGGCACTGCAGTGGATTGAGTGCCAGTCCTGGAGTCAGGAAGACTGGAGTTCAAATCCAACCTCAGACACTTACTAGCTGTGTGACCCTGGACAAGTCACTCTACCCTGCTTGAGTCAGTTTCTTCATCTATAAAATGATCTAGAGAAGGAAATGGCAAACCACTCCAGCATTTCTGCCAAGAAAACCCCCAAAAAGGAGTAATAAAGAGTCAGATACAACTGAAAAACTACTTAGAGTCAATAGGGAGCTACTAAAACTTTTTGAGCAGGGAGTGACATGGAGAATCTGTGCTTTATAAGTATCAGTTTTGCAGCTTTATGGAAAGATCCCTCTCCAGGCAAGAAACTAGAGGCAGGGAAACCAATTAGAAGGCTGTCAAAATAGTCTAGGTAACAGGAGATGAGGTCCTGAATTAGGGTGGTTACTATGATCTGTTGAGAAATTTGAGAGCTGGTGTAGAGACAAAATCAACAAAACTTGGCAACTCATTAGATATGTGGAATATGTGAGACAGTGGAGTCAGGGATAAATCCTAGGCTGTAGAACCTCCATGACTGGAAGAATGGCAGTGACCTTGACAGGAAGTGAGAGTCAAGAAAAGGGAAAAAGATGATGATGTCTTTTGGTTTGTGAGTCCTCTATTGAGTTTATGATGCCTGTAATACATCCAAGTGACAAGGCTTAGAAAGCAGTTGAATATGTGGAATTGGAAGAGAGATGAAGGCTGGGTGTATAGATCAGGGAGCCATTTGCCTGGAAATGATTTTCAACCCATGGAAGCTATTGGAGTCACAACAGAGCCGAGGACAGAACCCTGGGCTACACCCAGAGTGAGGTGAGATATGGATGGTGACCCAGGACTGGTATGAGAACTAGAAGAGACAAATGTCCCAAAAACCCAAAGAGAGAGTTTCTCGAAAGAGGATGTAGTCAACAATACCAAACACTGCTTGCAGAGAAATCGATCAAAATGAGAATTGAGAGAAGGCCATTGGATTTATCATTAAAAGATCAGCTTGCAGTGCTTTTGGAGAGAACAATTCCAATAGAGTGGTGGGGATAGAAACCAGATCTTGGGAGGCTGCGAAGTGAGTGGAATGAGAGAAAGCAGAGTCAAGACAGCATTTTCTAGGTGTTTCACAGGTGTTGGCCATGAAAGGGATGGAAGATATGGAAAGATAACTTGAGGGGAAAATTGAATATGAGCCAGTCCCAAAGTCAATGTACCGAATACATTTTATGTGGCTTTTTAATTATTACAAAATAGTGAAAAGAGTCAAATCTCACCTTAAATATATGTGTTTATATGTATAAATATATATATATATGGACATGTATAAATATATATTTCCAAAATTACAGAGAATGATCTGAATATACATCAAATAATAAACTGTCGTAACTAATAATAATAACTAATAATAAACTGTGTTTACAAAAGAAACTATTGTGAGAATTCTTGAGATTTAGACTTCCTAAATTTATAGGTAAAGATTCTCATTACAAAACATATGTATGTCATATATATATAATTTACAAGGATTCGCTAAAGAAAATAACATTCCTTTAAATAGCAAATCTCTTTATTGAATTTAAAATCAAATTAAATTTAGAAATATTTTGTTTAACCAAAACTTTTCAGAATCTAAGGAAGGCACTATGATCCAATAGAAAGACCATATCAGAAGACCTTGAGTTCAAACCCCACTTCTGATCCTTCCTTCCCATGTGACTCTGGACAAGTTACTTCCCCTCCCTGGGTCTCAGTTTCCTCTTGCATAAAATGAAGATGGCTTCAGAGGTGTCTTCTGTTTCTAGACAAGGAGTTCTTAACAAGGGACAAGCAGTTCTTTTTGACTCATGGATCCCTTGGACAGTTAATCTAATGAAGCCAATTCTCCCTTTTCAGAATAATGCTTGTAAATGTAATAACTAAATTACATTAAGATTAAAAAGGAAAACAATTAAATTGAAATGTAGCTACCTACCTACCTACCTAGTCTACCTACCTATATACCAAGTTCATGAACCCTAGGTTAAGAACTCCTATTCTAGACCCATAACTTTGTGATCAATTTTCCATGATCCTTATTTGTTTTAAGATACTGTGGGATGATGCTAAGTGGAAAGTAACCTCTCTAGTTTCATCCAGACATCTCGTTGTCCTTCCACCCAGTAAATCAGTGCAAATACCTGCCCCGCTGAAGTTTTGTTTTTATTTTCTAGACATGTAACCACTGTTGGGGGTTGTGGTCACTCTTTCAGGGTATTGGTTTTGTCTCTGGAGTCAAAACCCAAATGAGCAACCCCTACCACCCAAGGTCAAGGTCATACTGCACGTGCAACCTCTCCCTCATATACACCCACATACCCCACATCTTGGATCTCCTTCCTTTCCTCCTTTTTCCAGCACAGCTGGGAGGCTCTTTCTAACAGGAGTTCCAGTGACCATAGGCAACTGCTTCTAGAGTAAACTCTGGGTATAATTCATTTCTGCCCTCCATGCTTTCCCCCAGTGCCCAAAGTTGGTAGGAAAGTGCAGAGGAAAAACTAGACTGGGGGTGGGGGAGAGGGAAGGATGCAAAGGAAAATACCATATTAGCTTCTGGCTGTGTGTCTGTGGGTGTGGACAGACTGGATAATTCCTTGCCTCTCTCCTGCATTCTGTGGGCTTCATAGACCAGGAGCTTCCCCTGGGACTGCATGCTTCCTCGTGCAGGAAATCAGAGAAACTTGCTACAAATTTGCCTTCCAACCTCAGGCACTAACCCAAACCTCCTCCTTGGGCTGAGGCCACACCAAGGGACTTGGGGGAAAATGAGCTGTTCCCAGCAGAGGACAAAGGGGCAGCAAGCAAGCCAAGAGCCTCAAACTACCCGACTGAGGAGGGTATGGATTTGTTGGAAACTGGCCCCTCTGTAAACCACCTGCACCTTGGGGCAGCAAAGTGGGCATCTGGCCACAGATTTCCAAGCACTTTATTCTAAGGCTGCAAAACAATAACAAAAGGGGCGTGATATTCATTTTCAAAATCCAAATGCACCAGGGACCTCCCCTGGCCTCTGCTTGACCTCTTTTCCAAGTAGAAGAGGAGAGACAAGGCTCTTAACAGACTTTAAAAACTCTTTCTCATTGCGGGTTTAACAACAGGTGGGCCCCACTTTACGAAAAAAAATCAGAGCAAGAAAATCTTAACTTACAAAGCAGAAATTCCTCTCATAGATTCAAGATTATAAGAAAAAAGGATCATCTGAAAAAAAATTCCCCCCTGGTCTTTTTCAGTTGCTATTTCTCCATGCATTAAAGGAGGTGGGGTGTGCAAAGAAGTGGAGAGGGTTCTTGGTGGCTCATTCTAAGGCAGCCAGGTGACAAAGGAAGTTGTTTTTCTGTGACCCCATTTGGGGTTTTCTTGGCAGAGATCCTTGAGCTGTTTGCCATTTCCTTCTCCAGCTCAGTTTGCGGATGAGGAAACTGAGGCAAACAAGGTGAAGTAACTTGCCCAGGGTCACACAGCTAGGAAGTGTCTGAGGCTGGATTTGAACTCAGAAAGATGAGTCTTCCTGACTCCAGGCTCAGCATTCTTTCAATTGCACTACCTAGCTGCCCTGGAGTCAGGAAAACTTGAGTTCAAATTCAACTTCAGACACTTACCAGCTGTGTGACCTTGGGCATATCACTTAATCTCTGTCTGCCTGAGTTTCCTCATCTCTAAAATAGGGATAATAATAGAACCTACCTCTTCCATCAGATAAGTTAACACATAAAACACTTTGCAAACCTTAAAGTCCTAAATAAATGCTTGCTGTTATTATTATTATTATTGTTATTATTAACAATTTGACAGGAGACAGAAAGTATCTTAGAAATTTCTGAAGCCCCTGTCCTTTGAGGAGGTTCAGAAATTAACTTAAAACAATTACAAAAGTAGAATATAAGATTATGGTAAAATGATTCCTTTTCCAAAATGTACATTTCCATAAGCATTTTCTAGCATAAAGTGAGGTCTTATTTTGCATAAATTGTCCTGTCTCTAATACCTGCATAGTGATTTACTTGTTTCTCTTTTTTCCCATTTTATAGCTCTTTTCCCCAGTGCAGGCTTGACCTGGGGCAGATGACATTGGGAGGGGAGGGGGAATATGCAAGAAATTTTCTCCTTGCCCCAGTCCAACTGAACCATCCTTCTCTGGGGTAATGGATAATGGTGAGAAGGAGACCTGCAACCTCAGGAAGCCCAAACCCAGGAGGCCCCCTTAGCCCTACATGTTCTCCAAACCTTCATTTCCCTGCTGCAAAGCAACCTGATGCCCTGTTAGGCTAGAAAGCAGCTTTCCCAGAGCCAAATTTGTGCTGTACAACAAAGAATTGAACACTTCAGCAAGTGGCCCTGAGTTCCAGTTTATCTAATATCATGGCAGTTCGTAAAACCGCAGTAAAGCATTCAGTTGTTTGTGTATAAGTAGACCAGGTACAGGCTGTCTAAAATGGGAACTATCCCAGCCAAAATAGGGCATCTAATCATCCTAGGTTAGGTCTTTCTTCTTACCCACTTAGCAAAAACTATTTCTGGGTTCTGTCAGGTACTTGGAATTTCTTGGGAAGGGGGAGAGACAAAAGTGGGAAGCTATTGCTTTATTGGATCCCTCTCTTTCTCCCTGCTTAAAGGTCTGAGAGCATACCTGCAAACTTACCTTCTCAGGCAGCAGGAAGTAATCATTGCAGAGGGGTTCCACTGGTCCTGCAGGCCCTTGGAACTTAGCCTGGTCATGTGTCCTGAGTACTTTTCAGGGGAATCCAAGGGACACTCTTGTCCCATAGGGATGCTTTGGCGATATTGTATGCGTGCAAAGGAAATTGGTATCAGCACTGTCACTAATTCTATTTTGGGCAATCCACAGGATCTTCCAGGCCTGAACTTCCTCTGACCAGGGCCCTAGAGCCACTGTACAAAAATGGTGAAAGTGCCCCTCCACCAATCCAAATCGTAGTAAGTTTTCCTTTCCTCTACTTCTTGATTGATTTTTTACTCGTTATTGTGGTTAATTTGCCATTTCCATGGTTTGTGATTTCATCATCCTGTTTACTCCATCTGCCAGCCCAGATTATAGTCTCCCCCATAATTTAGGAGATGGATGTCATGAATGGCCATGGCTAAAAAGGTACATTGCTCTGTAACTAATCTGGTGATGAGCACTCTTAGGTGCCTAGAAAGAACGTAATCCATCTCCAGGCCTGTATTTACCAGTCTACTAGAGTGAAAGCTCTCTGCTGACACAACCTTTGAAAATCCAAAGTCACCTTACTATCTGTGTAACCTTGGACCAGTCACCTCACTTCTTGAGGTAGGCCTCAGTTTCCTTCCTCTGTCTAATAAAGGAGTTGAACTGGCCTGCCTCTGAGGTCCCTTCCAGCTTGAGTTGTGTGAATATTCAATCCTATGATTTAAGAACAAACCTTAAATTATGACACTGCTTATATAACCCTGAACAATTCACTTAACCTCCCTGGGTCTCAGTTTCTTCCTCCATTAAGTGAGATGGATGGACTTGATGGCTTGCGAGATTCCTTCCAACTCTAGATTTATGATCCTCTGTGAGACTTTACAGCAAGGGAGAACGATATGAAGTCAGGATTTGAATCCTGACTTGCCTGCTTGCTAGCTGTATGACTTTGTCTAAGCCCTTCTCTCTGGACCTCAGTTTTCCTCATCTGTAAAATGATCAAGTTGGACCAGATGCTCTTTTCCTACTCACAATTCTATGATCCTATGAATCACCGAAACTTTAGAGTTGAAAGGGACACCCAAAGCCACTTGAAAAGGACTCTCCTCTATATTATCCCAATAAGTGGTTATCCAGCCTTCACTTGAAAACTTCCAGCAGTGTGGAACTAGCTCACCAGATCCCAAGGCAGCCCACTGTTGGACAGCTCAAATGGTTAGAAAGTTCTTTCTTTCATTGAGCCTAAATCTATTTCTCTCACTCTTCCACCCCTTTTCTCCTAGTAGTGCCCTCTGGGGCCAACCAATCAATCAATCCCCCAGCATTCATTAATCTCTGCTGCATGCCAGACACCAGATTAAATGTAATGAAGAAACATAAATTGAATCCCCCTTCCCCACTGCAACCCTATGAGAAAGATATTAACTTCACTTTTTTTCAGAAAAGGAAATTGAGGCCCAGAAAAATTGTAGCTTGTCTGAGATCATACAGCTGCTCCTTAGCTGTACCATACCCACTGTACCATACGGCCACCTCCCTGGCAGCAGACAGCAATGAAAGAACCTTGTTCATCCAAGAAAAAGAAATTCTTTAAGAAAGATTACTTATTGCTAGGTTACCCTGTGAGATGAAAGATTTACAATTAAAACTGAAATGGAAAAAAAGACTTCATAAGCCCATCCAAGTTAGAGCCAGAAAGAACCTTAAAGATGATCTTATCTCAGCCCTTCATTTTGTTTTGCTTTCCATGTTCTTCTGTTCAATAGAAAATATTTGTGGGTAAAGATGGATCACTTTGTTATTAGAAGCCAACCCTCAGATACTTCCTAGGTTAACCTCAAAGACTAGAGTAGAAGAAGTTAGATACTTACAAACCATTAAAGGGACCTTTACTTCTATAAATCCAAGGTTACCCGATCTTTGGAGAGTTGTGACACCCTATTATTTTTGGTTTGTTTTTACAACAACCTCTCCTGAGCCCAGAAAGTGCAGTGGGGCATATCTTTTTTTCAACCTAAAGGGAATTTTGGGGGAGAACTTTTTTTTTTGACATATTCAAGATTCCCCTTCATGTCACTAGATGCAACTTGCAATGTGGCAAAACTAGAGAGGGGAAATCTCCAAGAGACGCAGCCGTTCCTGGACCTCAGATGAAGGTTTTGACTTTATTTTGGGAACCAAACAGAAAGTCAAATGGGGCTGCATAGAAAGCCTGGCCCAAAGTACCCAGATAAATCACCACAATTCACTTCAGTGAGAAAGACCAACTGGTCTTTGGAAGAAACCTTAGGTCTAGAGCTTGAAAGAAATTTAGAAGTCATCTGGTCATAGGATTCTAGATCTGGAGTTTGATGGGATCTCAGAGGCCATTTGTCCAACACTGATTTTACAGATGGAGAAATTGAAGCCCCAAGAGGTTAAATGATTGGCCCAAGATCACATAGGGACCTCAAAGGTCTTCTAATTCAACCCTTTCATTTTATAGAAGGGAAAACTGAGATCCAGGGTGGAGGGTGGGGAAAGGACTTGCTCAAGGTCACCTATTGGATCCTAGCTCTAGAGCTGGAAGGGACCTCAGAGGCCATTTGGTCCAGTCCTCTCATTTTACAGGGAGAAAATTGAGGCCCAGAAGGGGAAGGGACTTGCTCAAAGTGTCTTAGTAAGTCAGCATCAGAGCTGGGACTAATATCCCACCCTCCATCCAATTCTCCTTCCATTATATCCTATTGCTTCCCATCTGCTTGACTGCCTCCAGCACACTGTGCAGACAGTCTTTCCAGCAAGGGTCACCAGGCTCAAAATGACTAAATCAATGATGTCTTCTCCCACCCCCATCCTGGCTTGGGGCCATGTAGACTTGCCTTAATGTTCATGTTTGGGTATTCATCCTTGGTCAAATATTGACTCTGGCCAGGGAGGTGGAATTTACATTTGAGTGGGAAATATTTTGAATGGACTTTTTAAGCCTGTGCAGTCTTTCCTATCCTGAAGCAAAGAGTGACTTCAGTGATTCTCCTTGTTCCCACAGACTCCTGGTTTCCTTAGGGGAAGAGATAATATCAGACTGTTCTTAAAAGCCTCCGAATTTTCATCCTCCAGTGATGAGATTATTACCAGTGATGAGGAAGAGCACTCTTACTTGCGGTTGGTTCTCTTGCTTTCCAATGTTATCTGCATCCTAACAGGAAAGGATAAACAGAGGTAGAGACTAACCAACTGGTCAGTGATGCACTAACAGAAGCTATGAGATCTGCTTATTGCATATGACTTGTGTACATTTGCAGTTTGACTCTAGGTTTCAGATGTGTGCCTTTTCTCTCTCTTCTGACAGTGTTGGCATTGGCCAGCATGAATGCATGTATTCAGCATGTCCTAGGATGTCCTCAATCAGAATAGTTCCATTATAAATAGCCTTGAACTACTCTGCTCAGTAAAGTCATTATGAATTTAAGGGCCACATTCTGGGAAGTTAAAATGCAAGAGGGCAACCAGCATAGGGACAGGATCAAAAACCAGATCATTTTGATGGAGTTGGAACTGTTTAGCCTGAAGAGAGAAGAGCTAGGAGGGACAAATATAAGGATTTATAGCTGGGATATACCTTAGAGATTCTCTAAGAAGAATCCCCCAAAGGTAATGTGAGTTGTCCAAGGTTAGATGCTGCTAACAAGTCACAGAGCTGAAACTGGAATCCAGATTTTCTGACAACATTCAGTGCTCTTTTCATACCACTATTGCCCACAATTGTCCTCAAATATTTGAAGGGCTATCATACGGAAAGGAATAAGACATTCTGATTTGCACAAGAGGACCAAACCAGGAGCAAGGAGTAAAAATGATAGGAAATCAAGTTTCAGTTCAATATAAAGACCAAATTCCTAGCAATCAGAATTGGCTAAATAAGTATATGCAGTTTTAGTAGTTAGTAAGTTTCCTGTCATTTGAGGTATTCAAATAGTGCCTATAAATGCCCATTTCTACATCAGACAGATGGTTGGGCTACCTCAACTCTATACTTTCTTCTGTGGTCATATTGTGATAAATTGCTTCCCTTTCATTGGGTTTGTATTTACTCAAATTAATGCTCAGGATCCATTTTTCCCATATAAGAATCTCTTCCCAAGAGCAACCAATATTAAACACATGATATATATTATAGTATTAACAGGTAGGTGGCTCAGTGGATAGAGTACCATCCCTGGAGTGAAGAAGACCTCAGTTCAAATCCAGTCTCAGACACTTACTAGTTGTGTGACTCTGGGCAAGTCACTTAACCCTGTTGCTTTAATCCACTGGAAAAGGAAATGACAAGCCACTTCTGTATCTTTGTCAAGAAAACCACATGGACAGCATTGGTGTTCCATGGTCTGTGGGTCAGAGTCAGACATGACTGAATGACTCAACAATAATTAAAAAAGAACAATGTATTTGAAATAATGTAGGAGGAGTTGTTGATCTTAACTCTTAACAGTCGCTTAACAATGTGATGAGTTTCCCAGTTTAGTTGATGAAATTACAGTCCTTGTTCAGAGGCATCTGAGGGACACTTTACCAAAACGTTAGGCATGCCCACTGGCATCTTACTAGGACACAGGGATACAAGATGATCAATTGATGGAGTCTCAAAATGATGAACTCTTATAGGAGGTGAAACACTCCTCAATGGCAAGCTGACAAATGAGTTCACTCCCTCTATTTTGAGTTCTCTTCAAGACTTCCTCTTTGCTTTTTCTCTTGTACCTGCCTCCAGAGTGTAGCAAGGGGTCCAGCAGAGTATAATATGGTGTGGGTTTTTCCCTTCCACCCCTCTCCCCACCCTCACAAACACTAGTTAATGGTCACTTGCTTTTTTTGCCATTTTGAACACAAACCAGAGATCTGAAAGTAGGTTTTCCCAGCCCAAGACATGACAGCAGAAGCATACCAATGGGTATTTTCCTGTTCACATGAATCACTGCCTGAAACCTTTCTATAAGAGCCATCATCCAGCTCTCACAATCCATCTCTAAATGAGGGATGATCTCTTTCCCCCCTAGCTACCACAGAGTCTAACCAGTTCCCAATGAGCAATAGGTAGTTGCAATGTACTATGCTTGCAGGGCCCTGACCATTTTGGGGGGTCATTTTTCTCAACTGGCAGATTGTACAATCTTTCAACTACTTGATATGGGGTACATTTTCTTGCATAAGCACAGCCAGCCAGGAACCTTAACTTCTACACTTGCCATAGGGTTGTGGAACAAGTATTTCTCCAGTTATGGCTTCCTTGCCAGGAACCATTTTGATGAAGGTTGAGACTTGGAGAGCAAGCTACTCAAGGCAGTATTCACTTGAGTAGGAATCATTAAGTCTAAAGCTGCACCTTACTTGCCGTCCTTAAAAAAAACACACACTCTGAGTATGGTAATCACTACCAAAGAAGATGGAATGAGTACCTGAGGTCTGAGCAGAAGACACAGTAGAAGACAAGTGGGGCATTTTTAGTGCATGAGTGTAAGCAAGACTGGTCCTACCAACTTTTTTTCACATCCTCCCTATCCTGATGTTTGGATAAGAGCCACTTTTACCTGCTAACTTGTACTCTGAAGTCTTAGAAGACTTGAGGATGGAGAAGACGTGGCAGCTCACGACCTGTATACTGTGGTTATCTGAAATGAATATGGCAGCAAGAAAGAAGTGCTATTTTCAGTTTGAAAAACAAATTTCTCATATTCATGAACAGAAGTTCTCATTTTGCTGCAGACAAGTTAATTGCAAAATTTACTGTCACCACTAGATATTTCCGGAGCTCAGGATATGCCCACAGGGCCCCTCTTGGGGTTCCATACAGTGCTGGGCCTGCTCGCACTCCCCCTGTTTGTCTGTCTTGCTTTGAACATTTGTCAACTTAGTGCTCTGGGCACATCACCAGCTCTCTGTAGCATATACAGACCTTCTTCTTTTATTGTAAACACAAAGTATTTTCATATTTATATTTGTTCATGGCCATTGGTATGTAAAATACTTTAAAAGAACATTAGAAACCATTGAAAGTCTCTCCCTTTTTAGAAAATCATTAACTGTAGATTTGTTCATGTATATTACACACACACACACACATACACACACTCACATATTTATGAAGAAATTCTCAGTTGTTACTAATTCATTCTGATTCATCTGAAATTTACAAAGGCCTTTTTAGGTCCTCAAGTGCTTCCTAACAAATGTTCTTATTTACACTTCCTCACAACCCCTAGGGGCTTAGTAGGACAGGGATTGTCATCCCAGGAAATTGTTTATTATCGTATAGCTAATAAGTGACATGAGTAGGATTTAGACTCAGGTCTCCTTTTACAATTTGTCTCTTTTTTCTGTGATTTCTCAGGAAAACTTATACAAGGTGGGAAGGTATGGAGATAAATAGATTTATTATTTTAAAAAATTTTATTGATATATTTTATTTATATATCATCATTATTTCTGATATATCCTTTCCCTTCCCTCCCCATCCCATCTCTTAGAATAAGTCTTCTTAACAAAGTTCAAAACTAGATTGTTTTCCTTTATAATCCTATGTCTTTTATTTTCTGCATCTAAAAACCTTATCCTGAGAAGAGGATCCATAGATCCCACCAGATACTGCCCAAAAGGAAACAGGACACCAAAAAAAAGTGTTAAAAAACTCTTGCCTTATATACAAAATTGGCATTTTTTTAAAGAGGTGGGGCAAAAAAAATTCAGTCAAATTAGCCAAGCCATGAGCAAAGTATGATGGTATAATATGATGTTCCATACCCATCCCCCTAGCCTCTACCCCCTCCTTCAGCAAAGAAGGGAGAAATCAATTTTTGAAGGTATAGGTTGATATAGACCGACAAACTCCACCATGATTTGCTCCATGTGTTCACCTCACTTTAAGCTAGCCCAATGTATCTAAATTCATATAAAAGATCAATTGTGATTCCATAACAAAAAGAATCACCAGCTACAGTTTATATGAAACCCAGAAGAAATAGAGGTGTTATGCACAGTGTGGCATATATATTCTAGACCAGCATTTCCCATTTACTTTCTCATTCAACCATAAACTTTTCTGTGTGATAACACAGTTATATATTCTCATTATTACCACCTTGGAAATAGATACTAAAGCAACAGGCTTATTGCAAATCAGGGTTCAAATCACTAAGGCCCCTCCCAGCTCGAAATCTTGTGAGGTAAGAAAAGTGGATGGGTTAGCATACTATCACTTTAGTCTGAAGAAAGAAGGCTAACTCAGCTATGCTGTTTAAAATATGAATTGGATCCCTCATGCAAAATGGACAATACATGAAGGGGCCTCTCCTTTATGGGAAATGTTGCTGTGTGCTACAGAGCAAACACATTCCAATTCCAAAAGGGAAGAGCAGCTCCACCTCTCTAAGGCATTAGATGACTATGGGCTGATGCTGGCCCAACATTGACAGGGTCTCCTTCATTAAACTGGGATTTTTTTTAAAGCAGCTACTGGGAACACAAATGCCTAAGCATTCGAAACCATGGGTGTTGTGAGTTCTAAGAAATTCATCTTGTCTCTGGTCTCCCTCTAGGCTAATATCAAAGCATGCACATTGAAGCAGCATGGCTGGGCCTTGTTAAGTCGCACCCCAATGCTATTTAGTGAGCTTCTTTCCAGATGTGTTTGCTGCTGGGTTTCTTCTTTTCATTAATTGGAGTTTGTTACCAGGCACCACTTAAGCAATGGAGGATTGGATTTCCCAAGGACAAGGGCCCCAAAGGGATCAGAGCGGAAAGGCAAAAGCAGAGGAGTTGAATCGAAGGTAAAACTAACTGTTTGAGAAGGGGTGAAAATGAGTTCTCAGTCATTGTAAATTTCCGTTTGTATGTGATCAACAGCCTTTCCTAACAGGAGGACAGCAGTTCCCCTGAATGCCGTGAACACTTTTAATATTAGCTGGGGAAATTATACCTTCCCTGTTGCAATTCCCTTGGCTCCTCCATGCTTTCAGGGACAAAACCCCATCTCTTGGCTTGCTTTTCTTCTTCACTGAATCACATGTTTGAGACTATGTCTACAGATACATTCGGTTTTAATTAAAACACATTTGAAAAGATGCTTTTACAGTTGAAAAACTGTTTGCTGAAAATAAATAGGGTCAAGGAGGGTTTATATGACTCCATCGATCCAGAGTAAGTCACTATAGGGCAGAGAGGAGCGTTCCCTAAACGTTTCCCAACTTTTTTGAAGTTGATATTCTTGTGTCAGTATCAGAGACCAATCCTAGGCTGACTGATCAGTAACCCAATTCAGTGTAGTATTTGCGATATCCTATAAACTACTTTTTTTTGTTCTAAGTTTTTTTTTGAGTGGGGGGGAGAGAAGGATCTTAATCCAAATGCATATGTGTCAGTAGCATCTGTCAAGATCCTACAGCTTCTGGCATAGTCACACACTAGAGAATAAGGAGGAGTTCAAAGGCGCTTTCAAGGATGCAACCATTGATGACAAAGGGTCAATGCTGCCTCAGCCTTCTTCTGGTGCATGCGGTGGCTAAGTCCTCCTACACTTTGTAGTATAAATCCCACTATGCACATTCTTCCCAAGGATACACACAAGATGGAAATGAGTCAATTAGTAAACATTCACGAAGTGCTTATCCTGGGCCAGGTATTGTGCTAAGTATTGGGAATACAAAAACAAAAGTGAGTATCTCTTCCCTCAAGTAACTTACAGTATAATGGGGTGACAAGTGTATATATAATATATATGTGAGCAAGTTTTGGGGGGAAGCACTAGTAACTGGAGGCAACAGGAAAAGCTTCAGGTAGTTGATAAAGCTTGAGCTAAGTCTTGAAGGAAGCCTGATCTTCTAAGAGTTAGCTGGGAGGAGAAGGAACATTTCCAGTCATGAGAGCCACTGCACAGGTACAGATTGTGTATGCAGCAGCAAATGGGCCAGGGTGATTGAATCAAAGAGCATATGAAGGGGAGTAATATGTACGAATACTGGAAAAGTAGGAATGGGGCGGGTTGTAAAGAAGTTTATCCTAGAGGTAATAGGAAACCATAGGAATTTATTGAGTAGGAGCAGGTATGGGACAGGGTCATATCTAGGCTTTAGGAATATCCCTTTGGCAGCTATATGAAGATATATTGGAGGAGGGGAGACCTTAAGTTGGGAGACCAAATGGGAGGCTATTCCAATAGTTTAGGTAAGAGGTGACTAGGGCCTAAATTAAGGTGGTAGTGAAGTGATTGGAGATTAAGGGGTATGTTGGAGAGGTAGAAATGACAAGATGGGGCAGCTGATTGGATATGGAGTGAGTGAGAGTAAGGCGTCAAGGAGGATGCAGAGGTCTTGTTCCTATGGCACCCTTGACAGGAAAGCTTGGAAAAAGGAAAGGTTTGAGAGGAAAGGTAATGAGTTTTTGTTTGGGAGATGTTGAGTTTGAGCTACCTGTTGGAAATCCACTTCAGAGCTGATGAGGTTACCAGTGAGAGTAGAGAATTAAGAGAAGGGGGCCCCAGATAAAGCTAGGGGAATACCCACAGTGAAGGGGCAGATATGGATGGAGAATCAGCAAAGGAGACTGAGAAGGAATAGTCAGACAGGCAGGAGGAGAACCAGGAGAGAACAGTGTCATGAAAACCTAGAGAGGACAGAGAATCCAGGAGGAAAAGGTGGCCAACCAGATGCTACAGAGGGGTCAAAGATGAGAATCAAACACAGGCCATTAGATTTTGCAACTGAGAAATCATTGGTGATTTTGGAGAGAACACTTTCAGTTGAATGATGAGACCAGAAGTCAGATTTGGGAAGGTTTGGAGGAGAGTGACTGGAGAGGAAACGAGTTTAGACAGCATTTTCAAGGAGTTTTCCTGGGAAAGTAAGGATCGCACAGGAAAAATGACAGAGCTTCACACAGACGTGCACAGTGCCACAGAGTCAGTTCACCTTACTCCCCTCCTCTTCCTTCCATTAGGTCAGTCAACTCTGTAGCATCAGAGCCTGTTTAGAAACACTAGCCAAGTAGCCTGAGCTAGTCCTGCTTTTATAAGCTTACTACAGGCAGCCTCCAAGGGAGAGAGAGTTTGGGACTGTCTCTCAAGCTATTTGGTGACAGCTGCTGCCTTCCTGATTGTGCTAAGAGTCCTTTCCCTAGAGGAAGGGGATACTAAGACCTGTCTATGTCTTTTCCTTTTCCCTGAAAAAGAGTCCATGGCTGGGCTTTATCACTCATACCTGGTGGCCAACTGGCTCCCTCTGGCAAGGGCACAGACATCGTTCCCCTTTAGTTCACACGATCATAGATCTAGAGCAACAAGAGACCTTAGGGATCATCTCACCCAACCCCTCATTTTGCTGATGGGGAAACTGAGGCCCAGAGAGTTTAAATGACTTGCCCAAGGCCACAAGTTAATAAGTAGCAGAGCTGGGATTCACACTCAGGTCCTTTGACCCCCAAACTCAGCACTCTTTTCACTTCATTTCATTTCTTTTTCAGTGTTGCCTACAACACTGCCTCCCGCTATAATAATCCAATTATCTTGAGCAAATCACTTCCTCTCCTATCTCCCTGGACTTTGGTTTCCTTCTCTCTAAAATGAGGTCATCTAGTTCAACCATGTCAAGTTTATCACTTCTTTTCTGGTGGTATGGTATATGATGCTGTAAGGAGGACTTGAGAAAGGAAATTCTAAAGGATTATATGCCACACTACTAGGTGAAAAGTGATAAATTTGTCTTCAGCCAGGTGGATTCAAACAGTGGATTGAACTGCCTTTCACTGACCAACAGGTCAATTGGAAGAATTGCTCTGAAAGCCCTGGAGATTTCCCCAATACAAGGAGACAGGAGAAAAGAGGGGTGATCTACCACCTAAAGTTCACATAGCCCTTTCAGGTTCTCTAGCACTTTTCCTACTAGTCTTTCATGTGCCCCTCATCACAGCTCCTGGGACCAAGCCTTATCATCTGAAAAACTCACCCATGACACAGGTGGTATGTGAACCCAGATCTCCTAGCTTCCAGCTCTACATATAGATCAGTCATCTCATAAAATTGGTAATATCTGCAATTAACATGGAAATGCTCAGTGACCCCAAACCAGCTGAACCATATTTTCCCAGGCCCATATGCTCCACTGAAAGGGAAGCTTATGGGTATTAGAAGTGGCTCAGGACCTCTATGAAAAGGCTGCAAATAAGCATAAGGATCTCAGCTCACAGGTGGAATAATCCCTTCTAGTGGAAGAAGTATGAGCAGAAGGTTCAAAAAGACAACTACTGTGGGATAAATGGAAGAGTAGTTCTATAAACTGAGAGAAGTCAAGGACAGGGAGAAGGGAGGGGCAGAGAAAGATGGAAACATGGGTCAGGCCTGGGTCATCCTTTCCCACGGGGACCCAGTCATCTCCTTGGACAGTTCTAATTTTCTTTTTACTTAAGGTTAAAGCCTGCGCTTCTCCTGAAAGACATCTGATCAACATTCCCAGATAAAATATTTTATGGCCTAGATGAATTCCCCCTCCACAAAAATGTGGTTTTGCTCTTTAGGTTTTTTGTTGCTGTTATGAAGATGGTCAATCAAAAAGAAGCATTTGGTCAAACGTGACATTACTGTCATCCTCACGTATGGTAAGGTTTGCAGATTCAACTTTCAAGAAAGACATTCTTGAAAACAGAACTGAATCTACAACTAGGTATCCTCCCACCTGATGGCACCAGGCGCCTTTTTTGCATTATCCTAACTCAAAGGCTTAAGCTAGAGATTATGCACTGTGATTTCATCAAGGTGGGGTGCTGCAGACGCCACCAGCACTGCAACTTGGCATCTTGAGAGTTGCCTGGAGTTACTCATTGAGGGTCATGTGACCGGTATGTGTCAGAGGTGCCACTTTTATCCAGATCTCTCTTGACTCCAAGGCCAATTCTCCATCCATGATGCCATGCTGCCTCTCAAGCCAGAGATAGTCAATTCAAGTTGACACGCATTTATTAAGCACCAACTGCGTGCCAGGTACAGGGGATGCAAGTCCAAAAATGAAACCCTTCCAGCCCCCGAGGAGCTTTCAATCCACTTGGAACAAACATCACATAAATTTATCAGCATACTTTTTGGCTCCTCTCCCCCTCCCCAAATAAAACTGTTTTAAAAACCCAAAGTATCAAATACTAGATAGCATAGTAGAGCATTTTATAGAGGAATTTTTTTAGAGGAAACCTTTTTTTTTTAAATACTCCAGTACTCTTTTGACGATCTTCAGCTCTCAGCAATCATAACTTAGTCTAATCTCTTCTTACCAGACTTTTATTAAACTTGACCAATTTAACTCACTCTGAATCCTGCCTTGGAACTAAATCCCCTTCTGGGACTGATAGCATTTTCCAGGACTTCAAACTAGTTTGGCCTCAAAAGCTCCCCTGGGCACCTTTTCTTAGTTTGCCAGTAATGTCATCTCACAACAGCCACAGGTGGTCTGTTTAGCCTGCTTAGACTTAAGGAAGTACCTTAGTTTACCTTTCTGGAATTCTGTATCATTTACAATGCCTGTGTCATGTTCCCTCTGACACTGCTGTGTCCTTAAACTATGTAAAGCACATAGAGTGTATTCCTGGCCCCTCCCATCAGGTATTTATTTGAACCTTACAAATTGTCTGTGATGCCAGTCCATCTAGGAATCAGTTTAGGGCCACATTGTTGTTACTATCTCCTCAAGTCTTCTTCCTCTGATGCTTCATCATGATGCAGAAGCAACCACTCCTCAAAGGCCCTGGAAAGGTTTCACACGTGGGCCTGGTTGACAGAGCACAGCAATTCACAAAGTCACAATGGGGTTGAGGAATCTGCAGGAGGGGTACATGAGCTATTGAAGTCATGGCCCCTTGAGCATGCTCAATTCCCTTTTGCCGATGATTAGTATGATGTTAATATTATTATAACAGTAGCTTGTCTGGGGCTTTAAAGCTTGGAGAGTGCTTTGTATTCATTAACTCATTTGAACTGCACAGAACTGTGAGGTAGAAGTTACTGGGATGAGAAGCAAATCAGTCAATTGGTTTGTCACAGCAAGTGCTCAGTGGCCTTGTAGTGTTGTCCACATGAAGGTCATTACTATTCTCTCAAGTCACACCTCCAACGTGTACTGACTGAAGAATCCTAGACAAGTCACTTAACTTCTCAGGATGTTAGGCAACTCTCCAAGACTAGAAATTGCAGAGAATATCCCAACTTGCATTGGTAGAGGGAGTTTCCTAATTAGGGAGATCCCTATAAGCACTACTGCCCCCAAGTCACTATTGCCTAACCAGCCAACCCCTTTCTACAGCAACCACTACAGAGAACATTTGTCTATGGCAGAGCAGAATGAGTAAGGATACATGATTTTAAAACAGGGAATCACAGTGATGGCTTTGCAATAGCTCAGGGTCATGGAATCATAGAACTTGAGCTGGGAAGAACCTCAGAGGTCCCTAGCTCAACCCCCTCTCTGTACACTGAGGCCCAGGGAGGGGAAGAGACTTGCCCAAGGTGACACAAAAGATCCTAGATTTCGAGCTAGCAGAGACTTTGGAGGCCACCCCTCATTTTACAGAGAAGGAAACTGAGACCCAGGGAGGGGAAGGGACTTGACAGATAGGATCCTAGGTCTAGAGCTAGAAGGGACCTTTAGAGGTCAGCTAGGTCCACCAACTCATTCTACACGTAGAAAATTGATACCCAGAGAAGTTAAGTGACTTGCTTGAGGTCACACACATAGTCAGCAGCAAAGCTGGGATTTGGACCCACTCACTCCAAATCCATTGCTCTTTTCACTCTATTTCCTCCTATGGCTCCATTTATCTCAAGGTACTTTATGAAATCCCTAAAGGCATTCATTACTGATTTTAGTTTTCTTTTGTTTTCTTTCATTTTTTAAAAAGAAGACATGCCTAGGGGCACGTTAGGTGTGGGTATTCATCATGAAATGAAATAGCATTAGGACAACTCAACACAGTGCCCCCCACCGAGAGTTGGAGCCAAGTACAAAAACTTGTACAAATTCTCCGTTGTCTCTATCCTGGATTCTTCCTCTTCCTTCCCTACCCTGCTCCCCCAAGACTTCTTTTTCTCTAAGTCAATTTCAGCGCTGCATGTTCAGGCTGCAGAATTGGTACATGCCTTTTCCCCACTGTTAGCTCTGCTAAATGCAAATGCATGCTCTAAGGACTTGATGCTCCCCAGCCAGAGGGCTAGAGAGTCTCTCACTGCATGCAGCTCCAGGTTCTGAGGGTAGGTCAAATCACAGATGCTGAAAGCTTATATTCCTCTAGCTGTGTGCATCCCAAGCTGGGAGGACTACCTCCTTCTGACTATCACCTCCTAACCAAAACGGGTCTTGCTTTGAATCCTAGATTGCAAGTGCTAAAAACAAGTCGTCCAAAAGCATCTCCTCCTCCACCTCATCATTCACCTCAGTTTTCGATCCCAAACTTCTCCAGGTCACACCTTCTTCCAGCCCTTCAAGACGCATCTTTGGCTCCTGTAAGTATGCCTGCTATGATCTCAGATGTATTACAGCCTTTGTGGTTTGGGCATAGGTGAGGAGAGAGAAGCAGCGAGCTGGCCATACCTGTGATTTCATAGGTGTAGGTGTAGACTCGGTTCCGATCAATACTTCCTCTGTAACTTAGAAATGAAGAGGTATCTGGGGTCCCAAAGAGTTAGTTAAATGATTTATTCAGGTTCACATAGTGTCAGAAGTTGGACTTGAATCGTGATCTCCAGACTCCAAGACTACAAACTCTACCCCATTGCTTCTCACTGTAGCCATTCATTATTAAACATACTACACAGTAACAGCAATATTGTGACGATTATAACCATGAACAACTGTGAAAATTCGATCAAAATGATGATCTAAGACAATTCCAAAGGATCCTTGATGAAAAAATGCAATCCATCTCCAAAGAGAGACCTGGTAAATGAGCTCTTGAATGCAAATTGAAACATGTTTTGGTTTTTTTTTTTTAGCTTTTTCATTTTTTTTCACAACATGGCTAATGTGGAAATGTGTTTTTCATGACTTCATATGTGGAATGGGTGTCATATTTCTTGTCTTTCTGGTGGGGGAGGAGTGGAGGGAGAAAGGGAATGTGGAACTGAAAACAAAATTTACAAAACTATTAAACATACCATAACATTCTCCAGGTGTGGTGGTATGTAAGGGAATTAAGGAATCTTAATTTTCAAGTGATGTATGAAATTAGGCTGGTGTGTGTGTGTGTGTGTGTGTGTGTGTGTGTTTTCTGATGGGATAGAGGTGGGGGGGCACAGAGATACATGATACCAAACATCTGTCCCATAACAGAAAAACTCAGTTTTAAGCCTGAATTTTTCCATTTTCATTCAGGTAAACTTCTTAATGACAGGGACATAATTTCATTTTTATCTCTGTATTCCCCCAATCTAGTACAAGGCCTAGCTTAGGGTAAGTGCTGAAGGAATGAAGGCTTGTCCATTGATTGATTGATGGGCCATGGCATTGCTTGTGGCTAAGGATGGGCATTGCACAATGATCGCAGTATATTAAAATAGCTTCTTCTTGACTTCTCCTCTATGGTCCCTGAACTTTGACTTCATCATTCTCCATGCTTGGAAAGGACTCTTGTCCTCTTACCTTAACCCCCAAACACACATTTCCACCTGTTGCAGTCCTCATTTTCCCTCCCCTACTGCCCTCCTGGCCCAGCTCAAGTGTCACCTCTTCCTCATTGCCTTCCCTGATACCACCCTCCCCACCCCCTGCCCCACATGATCTCTCTCCATACTCACTATATTCTGATGTGTACTTGTTTTCTTTTCACTCATCTAGGGTATAGCCTGTGTCATTTGTACATACAGCTAGGTCCTGATTAGTGCAAATAATTTGTCCCCTGAAATTTGCTATGGTACTTGGTTCCAGCCCAGTAGAAATATTAAATGCAAATTCAAATAATGGGTATTGATCCCTATTAACTTGATAGAAATGAATTAGTCTTTGTCTGGATGGATGATCAATACCTTTGACAGCTTCTTCCTCTTCCTTTTTTCTATCAGGTGAAGAGAAATATGAATTTCGTGGGAAGTCAAGGAAAGCCTCAGTTGTCAACGTCAATCCCATCAACGCCCGCCCACAGAGTGACAGCCCTGAAATCCGCAAGTACAAAAAGAAGTTCAGCTCGGAGGTGCTCTGTGCAGCTTTGTGGGGTGAGCTGGTCCTCTTTGAGCTTGTCCAAATAGAGTCCCTCCCTTTATAAAGGGCTCCATCCGTGTGGAAATTACGCAACGAGGTCATTTGTTCCTAATTGTCTCTGTCAGTCAAAAACATTTGTTGACAAAGACCAAGGCAGCCAGAAATTATCGTCTAAATAGATAATTGGATGTCTGATGACTTTCAGTCACCTAAGTACTCATTTAGAAATATATATTTTTACTTTGTTTTTACATCTCCATCATTTCTGAGTATATCCATAAAGGATAAAAAAGAAAGGTAGGGAGTAAACAATCCAGTATATACAATATGGCACATCACTAGGTCCCCACCTCTACAAGGAAGAGATAGAGAGCTTCATTTTGTCAACTCTTCTCTAGGGCCAAGCTCCATCATTATAGTAATAACAGCATCCACGTTCCTTTCTTGATGTTCTTTCTGTTTACATTGCTGTAGTTTTTGTATACATTGTTTTCCTGACTTTGCTTACTCTGTATCATTTCATATAAATTTTCCTATACTTCTCTTTGTTCTTCATCTTCATCAATTCTTAGGGGCACTGTGATATACTGTTACATTCTCGGGCCAAAATGCATTTAGCCATTTCCCAACTGAAGGGCATCAGTTTTCATTTTTATAACTTCAAACCAAAAAGATACACCTCTGTGTATATAAATAGTAAAAAAAATCAACCCATTCTCCCCATTCACCCATCCATGCCCCTATTCCCCTAATTTCCTAATCATGCCATTAATCCAGACTTGAAAAAATGTCAGGCAAGAATGGCAGAGTGAGCTAGAGAAAGCTGCTCTTGTCTCCATGGCTAGGAAGAGCCAGCTGGCATCTGATGACTGCTGCTCAGAACAGAATCATCATTTCTTCTGTGATCTCAAGTGACCAATGCAAGAACAGTGGAGTAGGGAGGGGAGATAAGACAAATCATCATTTTCCTAACCCCAACTATTCCCCTTTGCACTGGATTCTCCCATGTTGTCTGCTGTCTCCCTAAGTTCAGACCAGTGCCACATACTCCTTTTCTGCCTATTTCTTGGCCTTCAGATTTATTTAACTATGGAACCCTAGTTTGATTATCACTCAGCTTGCTGATTCTCTCCATTCACAACTTGCACCATAGCCTCTTTCCCTGGGCCCGGGTAATTGTCTCCTAATCACCAACACTGGGGATTTCCCAATATTGTCTCAATGCTTCTCCACCAAGGCTCATCCCTGCCTCCTCCTTGTTTTACTTACAGGTGATAAAAGTATGCTTATCTCCATCTTGCAGATGAGAAAACTGAGTCATAGAGATCAAGTGACTTAAATCACTTGCTTAAGGTTGTGCACCTACTTGAAAGTGTATCTGGCCTCAATAGTTAGTCTTCTAACTCCAAATCCAGTGTCACTTTTCAATTTTAATCTACTTTGTCAATCCAGTTTCTATTACACCTCTCAAAATAATGTCATTTTAACCACTTTATTTTCATTTTGATATTTTTATCTTGCCTTTAGAGGGTAAATAGAAGTATCAACAGAACTTGTTGATATGTCAGTTTGGAGCCTAAAGAAATGTTAGTGGGAAACTGATTTCATAGGCCCTTAGTACTAGGATGTTATTGTAGCTTAGTATTAGTTCTTTTTTAAATGAAGAAATATTCTAAAAGTACAAAAGCCATTAGCTGACAGATTTTGATAGAGTATCAGAAGATATCATAACTTCTCCTTCTGAGTCTAAATGATTTCCAGTAAAAAAATGTTCAAATGTATTTTCAGAGGCATGTCAGTAACTTCTATAATTTTTCATAGATTCTATGGTCAGTTACAAAGAAGTGTGATGGACAATTTCCAAAAACCTACCTGCTCAGCTGACACAGTAGATGAGCACACTAGAGTCAGGAAGAAATGAGTTCAAATCCACCCTCAGTCATTTACTAGTTGTATGACCCTGGGCAAGTCAATTAACCTCTGTCTGCCCAGTTACCTCATCTAAAAAAATTAGGGTAATAATAGCATCTACCTTGCAGGTTTGTTATGAGGATAATATGAGATAATGTTTATAAAGTATTCTGCAAACCTGAAAATAAATGCTAGTTATCATCATCATCATCATCATCATCATCATCATCATCATCATCATCATCATCACAGAACTTAGAGCAGTGTCAAAGTCTCTGCATTTTGTACTTCTCACTCTTCAAGGCTTGCCAAGCTTAGACTGGGAGAGGTGGTGGTCTCGAGGCAACAGGTTCCCCACCCCTGACCTATACACTTTGAAAAACCTACCTATTCTTGTTCCTCCCTGTATCTGACACTTCCCATCACCAGCTAGCATTTGACTGATTTATTCTGTGAAGTTTCGATTCAGTCAAAGGGCTGCACTCGAGGACCTAGAAGGCCACATGTGACCTCGAGACCATAGGTTTCCCACCTCAGATAGGTGTTTGAAGAAATAAGGACTTTGGTTAATCAATGTTTGATGAACCAGTAAAAATTTGCTAAAGGCCTATGGTTGGGAAACACTGAATGAAATAAAAAACCCATCATGCAAGGGTATCAGTAAACAGGAATGGCAAGAAAAAGTCCAGTGTCAAGACAATATGATGAGGCAGCGTGAGCTAACTAAGTATATTGTTTTCTATGTACAGGTGTCAATCTGCTGGTAGGAACCGAGAGAGGGCTGTGGCTACTGGACCGAAGCGGCCAGGGAAGAGTTTACTCTCTGATAAGGAGACGTCGATTCCAGCAAATCGATGTTCTGGAAGGGCTCAATGTGCTGATCACCATTTCAGGTTTGTTCATGATCCAGAAGGGACCCTATCTTGCCTTCCTCAGCAATTCCAGTACTTCCCTCAGTGCCTCACACATAGTAAGAGCTTTGTAAATGCATGTTTGTTGATGGATTAATTAATTGCCAAATCAGAGGAGTTATTACACCCATAAATTAGGTTGTGAATTGTGTTAAAAACAAACCATCTTTCAGATAGTAAAACAACATTTTTGAAAAACACTATTTAAGCTTAGCCTTTATCAGCTTCCATGCTTACCTGAGTGCCTGAATTCCTATTTAAATTGTCTTTACAGTGTTGTTCTTGTTTTTTATTTGGATTCAGAACTTTAGGTCATAGAATTCTAAACTGAGAGCTAGAAGGCCCCTCAGAGGCCATGTAGGCCAAGTCTTTCATTTTACAGAGGGGGAACTGATTCCCAAAGAGGTCTTTCCCAAAGATCAGAGCATCAGAGGTAGGCTTTGAATCCTGATCTATTAAGTCCAGAACCTCTTCCCACTGTACCAAATAGAGTGCTTGTCCTCTTTTCCTCTTCCATGTTTCCCCCCACCTCAACCCTCTACATCAAGACAAGGTAGACAGTGCCAAGCAACCAGACAGATAGTCTTCTCACTGTGTCCTTTCCTTGTCGTGGAACTACATACCTACTCATCTTGAAATCTGCCCTTTCCCATGACAGTAGATGACCTAGCTTCTCAATGCCCAAAGCCTCTACTGTCACAAACCCTCCAGTGCCTAGGACAGCTGGTGCAGAAACAATGATTGAAAACTGCCCAAAGTGCCCTGAGGTTGGACCATGGGGAAGGACCATGATGTAATAGAGAGCACTCTGCATTTGGAGTCAGGAAGATCTGAGTTCAGATCCTGTCTCAGATACTAGCTGTGTGACCCTAAGGTCTCACCTCTCTGGACCTCAGTTTCCTCATCTGTAAAATCAGAGTTGGGATCATTGACTCTAATGATCCTTTACAGTTCTAGATCTATGATCCCATAATCCCTGAGGAATGGGATATGGGTAGGAAGAGGGGGTAGACATCAAGCTATCATGAGCAAAGGAATGCAAGCTTCTGAGAAGTAAGATCTGGTACCTTTGTTTTTGAATGTATGTGGTCATGGTGATGATACTTAGTTGATGCATGGTACCCTGGTAGACTATTAACATTGACTCTAGAGATCTAACAAAATGAGAAGGAAAAAAAAATACACAGAATAGACTTGCTTTTGTAAAAATTATTCTAATTATATTCATTATTGAAAAGTATTTACCAGTTCAATTGCCATGCAGACCAATCATGATTAAAAGCATCATTAAATATATGTCAGATTAACTTGGTTGTAATTTTTATTTGATCTGAACAGATGCTCATTCTTCTTAGTTTGTTGTTCATATGAAAGGTTGTAAGCTCATAATGCAAAACCAAAAAAAAAATAAAATAAAATAGAGGAACCATTGCCTTTTGTTCTACACTACTTCTAACATATTGGAAAACATCTGGATATTTTGGACATTTCATTCTGTATGGTTGCATTTTTAAACTTTTTGTCCAGATGTCTGCAGATGTGTAGACACAGGCCAACTGTGACCATAGACACGTTCAGAAGACAAAATGAGAGCAGATAGCAAGAGGATGAATACAAGTGCAGAATATGCCTTTAAGAGAAGTGGCAGCAATGCTAAACTCAAAATCATCTGCAGCTAGTGAAGAAAGCTACAGGCAGAAGAAGGGATTGGGATCATTTAGCTTTATGGGGGAAGATCAAAGGTAGGATAAGACATGTATTTCAAGTACATGGGACAATGCTAGTTGATGATAAAGAGAAAGCATTGCTGCTCAACTCTTATTCAGCTTCTGTTTTCTCTGCCAAGAAAAAAATGACCTTTGCACTGGAATTGATGGAGGTGATACCCAAGTTAAATAAGGAGATAGTAACCAAGCCTCTAGCTGTCTTGGATGAATTCAAGTCATCTGACCCATATGAACTACATTCCTGGGTACTGAAAGAACTGGCAATGTGATGGCTGAGCTGCTGTCAGGGATATATGAAAGACCATTAAAAAAACAACTTGTGCAGAGCAGCAGGTGTCTGACAAGATTGCAGAGGGGCAAAATGTCCCTATTTTCAAAAAAACGGAAGGAAATAGAGTCTGTAAACTACAGGCCAATGAGTTTGACTTCAGTTCCTGGCAAAATTCTAGGAAGTTATTAAAAAGATGGCTGGTGGACTTCTAGGAATAAGTGATCAGAAGGAGCGTGACTTCAGCAAGAACACGGTGTGCTGGATTAGCCTTATTTCCTTTTCTCATGGGGAATGTTGTGGATACAGCTCACCTGGAATTTAGCAAAAGATTTACTTAAGTCCCTTCATGCTATTAATGTGACAAAGATGGAATTATATGGGATAGATGGTTTGAGGTCAGAGGTCTTCAGTGAAGTGCCTCAGGGATTTGTGCTTGGCCCTGTATTATTCTGTTATTAGCAATGACTTGGCATGCTTAGCAAATTTGCAGGTAACACAACGCTGGGCGGAGTCACTAACATACCTGAAAGAATATGAAAAGATCTTGACATGTAAGAATATTGGGTCAAATTGTTTAAAATGAAATATAATAACATATCAACATAAAGTCTTATCTTGGGTTCAAAGAGCACTTCATCTGTGAAAGGGCTGGGCATTTTAGTGACCTCTACGGTCAATATAAGTCAGTAGTGTGATGGAAGCCAAGAAAGCTAGTGCAATTTTGATCTCCATTGAGAGAGGGCTAGTGTCCAGGATGAGGGAGGTGCTGCTTGTACTGTACTTTGCAGACTGCATCTGGAATCTTGTTTTTGGTTGAAGGTGCAATGTTTTAAGAAGGACGCTGAGAAGCTGGTGAGGCTCCAGAGGAGGAGAGTCAGGGTAGGGAAGGGCCCAAGGTCACGTCATATGAAGATTGGTTGAAGGAACTGAGCATACTAAGCCTAGAGAAGAGAATACTGAGGGGTGCCATGCTAGCCGTGTTCAAATTCTGGAAGGCCTCTCATATGGAAGAGGAATTAGCCTTGTTTTCCTTGGCCCCAAAGGGCAGAACTTGGAGCAATGGGGGGAAGCTGCAAAGGGGCCCAGGGAGGCTGGATGTCAGGAAGAACTTCCTTACCATGAGAACAGTCCAAGAGTGGAATCGAAAGCCATGCTGTGGTTCAAAAGCCGACAGTTTAGTTTGGCCACATGAGAAGAGGCTGAGGGTGGGTGTAGCCATCAGAAACCTGACACTCCATCCTGACTCCTCTGGAAATATGTTCCAGATTGATCCCAGAAGTGAGACCTTCAAGGTTGGCTACAGAAATGTTCCTAACATCTGCCTTGAAAGGGAGGGGAGAGGGGAGAGAGATCAAAGCAAAAACAAACTAGAGGTCACCATATTACCACAGTTTCCATGTAGAGCCTAAGGAATCGCCTAAAGACCTCCAGTGAGGAGGAAGCCACTACCTCCCAAGATAGCCCACCTCCCTTTTGGACAGCTTAGCCTCCAGGCATAAGAACAGCATATTTTTAGAGTTCTTGCCTACCTCAATTGCAAGAGTCTGAAAATAGAGGAAAGACAGGGCAGGGAGGTGGAGGATGGTGTTTAATAAACAGAAAATGGACCTCTAGTAAAGTCTTTACTGTGACTTGGAAGTGACCCTGAGTTCTCTAAGGTTGCGTCAGTTCAACTTGGCCTGGAAAGATTTCAAGTTAAGGTCCAGGGGTGGACTATATGTCTTAAGGACCAGTTTAATAATAATAGCTAACATTTACCTGGTGCTTTAAGGTTTGCAAAATAAAACAACCCTGGGAGGTAGACACTATTATCGTCTCCATTTTACAAATAAGGAAACTGAGGCTTAGAGATTATTATTTACTCTGGGTCACACATCTAGTAAATAGCTGAGGTGAGAGCCAAACACAGGTTTTCCTGACTCAGAGTTCAACTCACTACGTGAAGCTCCCTTAATCTAGCCAAGTTCAGACAGTCATATTCTCAAGTTAGCCACAGGACAATGCATGTTTTGGTCAGAGCCACTTTGTGAAACCAACTCTGAGAGCAGTTGCAATCTGTATCAGTGTAGATAGATAGAGATGGCCCATACAGAGGAAGTCAGAGACCCTGAAGTCCTGAAGTTCTCTCCTTTGAATTCCATGGGTCTTAAATACTCATTTAACTTCAGATCATCCAGTCAGTCAGTTAGCACCTACATGCCTACTCTATGCTAAACACTGTGTCTGGTGACTCTGGAGAAGAGAGTGAGGCTGATGACTTGGCACCCCTCTGCCTCACTTAAATCCACTTCACATGCAGGTCAAGACATCACCCTCTCTACATCATTGGTCCTCTTTGAGAACAAAGGATGGACAATAGCAACAGCTTGGTACTGGGGATATTTTGCTAACTATGCAAAATATTAATCTTCACCCCTTTCTTTATCAAAGACAGGAGATGGTTCCATCCTTCCCTCATTAAGTGAACATTTATTAACCAATTATCCTGTTCAAGGAATAGAGATAGAAACTAGAGCTGTGGTTGCATTAGTATAGGGAACTTCCAGGTGAGGAAACTACCTTTACTAATGCAGGATGGCACCTTCTCTATAATTTATCATCATAGAGAGTTATGTAGAGCATTGAAAGATTAAATGACTTGCCTTAGGCCAGACCTCTAATTTCACTGTATTGAGAACTCTAAAGTGGAAACACCTTCCATTCTTCTGTACTTTATAGTACTTTTAGAGGCTTACTTGGGGGCACTGAGAGGTTAAGGACTTATAATAACTTTCACTTTCTCTCTCACCTCTTCAATTCATGTTACATACTTCCTCCAGAGGAATAGGGACAAGGACCGGGCCTGAGATTTCACTAGGAGAAGTCATTCCATCTACTAATACACAGAAACATTTGCTTTGAAACTTCTAGTCTCGAGAGTGGCCTGAAGCACAAAGAAGGGAAATGACTTTCCTAGGGTAACACAGCCAGTATATGTCAGAAGCAGATCTTGAACCCAGGTCTTTCACACTTATAGGCTGACTATCTATCAATCACAGCAGGCCATTCTGTTTGCAAGGCAGGGTAAAAAAGAAACAATCTCTTCACTCTAGGAGTTTACATTCTATTGGATACAACACGATCCTTTGTCTTCATAGGCCTTAGAGTCTAACAGGGAGAAAAGACACAGAGAAGTCCTACTATTATATTTTTATATAATAAATGTGTTTGAGGGGTTGGGAACAAAGGATTGGGGGCATTTCAGATAGAAGGTCTTACCCATTGTGTGGCTTCTTAAAGGAAGTAGCATTTGATTTGTTTTAAAGGGTATCTGGGAATTTTAAAGGTTAAAGGGGAAGAGTGAGAGGAAGAGTATTCCAAGCCTAGGGCCTGGAGTCAGAAGAGAACAGTTGTATGGAATACTGTGAATGAATGAAAAAGGAGATGAGAAGACACATTGTCTTACTTTTGTGCATTTCCATGTTCATCAGGAAAGAAGAATAAGCTGCGAGTGTATTATTTGTCCTGGCTGAGAAACAAGATTTTGCGTAATGACCCTGAGATGAGAAAGAAGCAAGGTTGGATCTCTGTGGGAGACTTGGAAGGCTGTGTGCAATACAAAGTTGGTAAGACTCTCCCCTCTTGACTTTCATTTCCTTTGGTGTCATTAGTCATCAGGGAAATGGTCAGTGAGGAGAGGAAACTTGAAATATAAGAGGAGATGAGACTCCAAATCCTTTAGAAATTTTATGTCATACCCCTAACTCCATCAACCCCATTCTGGTCAACTCAAATGATAAGGAATTCCAGTTCACTTTGGATTCCCCCTTGTCCTGCCCTTCTTCCCTCGTTTCCAATCCTTTAATAATTTAATAATCAAGTCTGCCCTGCCTCCTCCCAGAGCCAAAGCCCTATCCGGCCAAAACTCTTGGAAATACTCTCAGGGAGACCTAGTTCTACCACTTACTGTGTGACCTGGAGGAAATCATGTGACCTCTTGAGCCTCAATTCAAAAGTGGGATTATATTGTTATTGTTCCCTACTAGAGTTGTTGGAAAGCTCCACTGAGGTTCTTTTGCATAAGAAGGCGGGAGCTACGTATGTTAGCTCACCATTATCTGCTTCTTTGTATCAGTAAAAAAAGAAAAAAAGTTTGTAGGTAAATAGTGCTTCAACGTTTACCAACTTTTCTCAATAGTCTTGGCCCATTGCAATATTCCTCCTATTTTACAGATGAGGAAACTGAGAGATACTTACTCAGGGTCACACAGCTTGTAAATATATGAATTAGGGATTCAGCTCAACTCAAATATTTATTAAACATCTGCTACATCTAACATAGTGTGCAAGACACAAAGACAAAATTGAAATAGCCCTGCTCTCAAGGAGCTTAGATTTGACTGGGAAGAGACATTATGTATACAAATAAGGAAATACTAGGTAATTTAAGTGAGGGAGGACCAAGTCCCTAAAACTTGAGGGAATCAAGGAAGGTTTCACAAGGGTGGTAGGACTTGCCCTGGACTTTGAAGGAAGAAAATACTCATATACACTGTGGATGAGGAAGGGCTTCTTGAAGAAAATGGCATTTGTTTTAAATATTCTGAAAGATGGAGGTGATCAGAAAGTACATTTCAGGCATAGGGAACAACTTAGTAGAACACTAGAGACTGGAGATGGAGCATTAGGTGGAAGAAATGGCTGATAGACTAGTTTGGCTAGAATGGCAACTTTAAATTTGAACCCTACTATGCTGGTTCCAAGTCTAGCACTCTTTCCACAATACTTCATGCATAGTCCAGAGCAGCATTTAGTACATTAAAGTAGAAATAGGGACTTAGAACATGGAATAGCAAAGTTGGGAGGAACCCGAGAGTAGAAGTTCTTCACTTCTGGCAAACTACAGACACCTTTCCAGATTCATGTTTTTAAACATACAAAATAAAATACATCATGTTACAAAAGAAGCCAATTCTGTTAAAACAAAGATGTAATTTTTCCCATCTAAATTTGTAGACCCCCTCTGAAACCATTCAGTCTGGGGTTCCTAGATGAAGAACTCCTTCCTTAGAGCTTTGCTATCAAAATCAAATAGGAATAGGGGCCACTGAATTGTACATGAGGATACCTGTGGGCCACAGATTGATTTAGTTTTAAAATGTAATAGTATCTCTGTTTTATTGTATTTTATTAAATATTTCCCAATCACACTCAAATCTGCTTCCAGCTGCATGAAGTATTGTAGTTGGAACATGTTTGACACCTCTGCCTTAGAGCATGGAAAGAATATAGAATAACAGAGCAGAGAGTAGTACCTTTGCCAATTTGATTTCTATTTCTCTTACTATTAGTGAACTGAAGCATTTTTCTTTTCTCGCAGTTATCGTTATATTTGTTTTTTAATAATTAATTTGTTTTCAGTTTTCAACAATCGCTTTCCATAAGTTTTAAAGTTTTCTCCTCCTCCCTTCACACTCCCTCCCAGAGATGGCATGCAATCTTATATGGGCTCTATACATATATTCTTATTAAACACATTTTCACATTAGTCATGGAACCAAAGCATTTTTCAGATTGGCTGTTGGTAGCTTTCATTTCTTGTTTTCAAAGCTTCCTGTTGACCATTGATCCATAGGGGAATGGCTCTTGTTCTTCTACCTTTGTATTAATTTTATAAATCAGTAATATTCCCCAGATTTTCTTTCCACTGTACTCTTTTGCCTCCAGGCCTAAAACTTTGGAGTCATCTTTGATGTTTCCCTTGCCTTTGCCCTCCATATCTAACCAGTCACCAAATCTTTTCATTTCTTCCTTGTAAATGTCTCTTGGAGTTTCATCCTTTCTCTCTGTACCCATTGCTACTATCCTGCTCCATAAATTCAAACCTACTTTACTGCCTCTGGTTTCTCTGCCTCCAGGGGGGCACTCAGTCTCTACTGTACAAAAATGCCAGATATCTATGGAGCTCAAGAGGCAAGCAGTGTAGAAAGTGGCTGCTGACGTACCTAAATGGATAACTGTTTTCTTATGTTCTCTCAGTGGTCCAAAATGGCTAGCTGGCTGTTTCTCAATAGCTCTTCCTCTGTCCAGTGAGCAGAACAGATCCAGGCTGGCCTAAGCTGTCCATTTGAGGCAATAGCAATGCTAAGGGCATTGATCCCATCTCCCCTGACCCATCTATCTGCATTTACATTGAGCTGTGTCTACACAGACAGTCTGAAGGGGGAGAAATGAAGCAATGAACCAGATAATTTAGGCAAACATCACCTCTTTTCTCCTAATGAGTGTAGCTGCTACCCAAACATCCCTTTCAAGGTTTATGAACCCAGAAAGTTAAAGAGAACAAACCAGAAGTTATCGTAGCTGAGCTGCCCCCCTATATGTTTAGAGGTTCTGTAATTTCAATTGAATTTTAACATATTTATTGAGCCCCCTTTTATATCCAAGGCCCTGTTCTAGGCACTGGGGATACAGAGACAAAGGTGAAATAGCGGGGCTCTCAAGGCTTACATGGTGAAGTGGGGGAGGGGAGATCCATACTATGCATGAGTAATTAAATACAAAGTGTTTACAAAGTCATACAGAGCTTCTTTCCACTTCTGTGAATTCAGCAGTGAAGGAGGGTATTTGATCCTTGGAGCAAAAAGGCAACAGTTGCTGTCAGTAACCTAGTGAGGGCACCACTGCCCCCCTCAGAGCCTAGGCTTCCAGACCTGTATTTCTAAACTGGCCCTCACAGCACAGAACTGAGTTGTCAAGAGAGCCAGATGAGACCTCTGTATAGGTAGCAGGGCCAAAAGAACACAGCCATGGAAAGCCAGGTCATCTGGGTGGCTTTCCTGTGTGTAACTACTGTTTGTGTTTCCCATAATTACGTGTATCCCTGAGGGAAGCCTTGTCTTCCTCCGGGAGTTACTAGAGATCCCAAGGTACAGTATGCAAGGTACAGTATACAAGGACTGGTGTATTGACAAGTCACCAAGCTATATCCATAGCTATATCTTTGACAACTCCATCAGAGCCCTCTCCTGTTCTCCTGGAGGTAACCTGTAATGACACCAACTGTCATGCAAATCTGAGCAAGTGGCTCACATCTATATAGATTTCTGTAAGGTTTATAAAGCACTCTCCTCATGACCCTGTGAGGTAGGTCTTATAGGCATTATTGCCCCATATTACAGGTGAGGAAACCAAAGCCCAGAGAAGCAAATGTGACTTGGCCAGGATCAAAAAACAAATAAATGTCAGAGTCAGGGTCCCCAGGCCTCCAGACTCCAGGTCCAATATTCTCTCTCTAATGCCATATCTGCATTATAGATGGATGACCACCAACAAATTCATCCCTGGGTGGGGGGGCCAAGGGAGAGAGAAGACAGGGAGACAGACACTCCCAGGTGCAACTTGTTTTGATTAAGGCAAGAGCAAAGACCTAAACCTCCCAGGGCTATAGTAAACCCACTTCTTTCCTTGTGACTCCCCACAGATAGAAATACCACCCAAGTTGTCCCTGAATTTCTGGGGAACTGTAGAAGATTGATTTTACAATTAATAATGGGCAAGGAGGCTCCTTCCGAGATGTTTAAGGGGCCAGAAATAGCTGATGTCCGCAGATTCCTCAGGCCCCCAAACTAGGCCATCTTCCATAGCTTGGCAGAAGCTCAGCCCTTCCTTAGCCACTTTTCCTTTTGCTAGGAATGCTTTTTCTTCTTCCTCACTTATTTTAAAGAAATTCTTGTGCTTTTTTTCAATAAAAGCTCCCAATTCTCTTTTCTCCCTCCAAAAAGGAAAAAAATAATGATCTTGATTACAAATGGGGCAGGGAAAAGTTCTTTGACAGCATCAGCCAAAAATGATGGAGTGTTTGGAGTGGAGAGGCTGAGCTGCTATTTGGATGAGCCCCTGTATTCTGACTTTGTCCTCTTTTACTGTAAAGAGAGGCTTGCCCTGAACATTTTCATTAAAGGATGGTTCACCTGAGTGGATGACATGCGCAATCAACATTTTTCAGCTGAGGCCTAGTCTTGACAACTTCCTTCCACAGACAGAACATGCATATGGCTTGCTTACTTGTCAGTTGCAATCTTGTCTGGTTTGATTTGCTTTCAGTATGGCTGCTAATTTGGGTTGACAGTTCTGGTTGGCATCATGCTTGAAGTCCTGACATCCACAGTACTGAGCTTGTCCTCAGAGCCCTCTCTCTTCCTACTTGTTCATGCTTTTGTAGCTGGGTTTCCCAAATGACACCAGAGAGATTCTGATTGGAATGAAGGCATCGAAGAGCTTGTGGTGACAGATATGCTTTGATATGAGCCCAGGTCTCATTGTTCTCCCCTCAGCGTATCTCGATTGATATGTAACTTCCCTCTTTGAATTGGTGAACTACACAAGTTAGGCCTGTGTGACGGGGGAAACAGGCTGTCCTCCGTCTTGGTTCTCCTCCAACATGCTACAGAGCTGAGCTCTCCAGTACGTGATACACTGCAAACCAAGTGCTAAAACTCTGCTGTCAAATTGACATAGAGTGATTTCTTGGCAAGCAAGCTGGCATGAGGACATGTTTGAACTTCAAAAATATTGCGCCATTGTTATTCATTTCAGAGACAGGACTGAAATACTTCAACAGGAATCCCTATCAGTCAATAATGGGATCAGATTCCTACTCTTAAATGAAAACTTGATCATTTTCCTCTGTCTACCTCCTTCCCTCCCCTCCCCTCTGCCCCAACTGTCCTTCATCTAACTGTACCAGCAAGTGAATGGCAGGCCAGTTGTCTGGCTTACATGGGCCTAATCTGAGAAAAGTGGTTGAACATTCTCCTTTTCACTACTCATGTATTTCTCATTTAGCCTAGCTTCCAGATTTTGGTTATTAAGAGGTTGATATATACTCTGAATTATTCAGGCTTCTTTCTCCTTCTTAATGCCTAGAACTTTCTGTAAGGTACCACATGGATTTTACTTATGTGTCAGGGTGTTAGAGTGGATTAGGCTCTGGACTTGGGAATTAAGAAGACCAGGGTTCAAATATCACCTTGTTAGCTGTGTGACCCTGGACCCCTGTGTTGACCCAGATGGGTCTCAGTTTTCTCACCTATACAATGAAGGGGATAAACTAGATGACCACTAAGGTGCACTCCAGCTCCAAGCCTATGATCCCCTGCCTCTGTGACAAGCCCTTCTCAATCTACTTTGCTAGATCATCATCCAACTGCTACTTCTTTGTCTGGGTTTACTCTATCCTGGACCTTCTTCTCTTTTCATGCTATACAATGAAAGTTATGTTGACTCAGTGAGCTATTGCTACCTGACCTGCTTGTCAGAATTGGGGGTGTCTGCCTCTTTTTGCATTACCTGCTCTTTGTCACTTACCCCTACCCAGAAATTGTCAAGTACTTTGATACCTTGGGGAAGAACTAAGATTCAAAGGCCCAACCTCTTTTGCTGAATTGTCGTTATCTCATTAAGGAAGTTACCAAGAAAAGCTGGCCCTGCCTTGAAGCCATCAGAGATCAGCCCGTCAACCCAGCAGGGCTACCTTGACATACTTATAATGAGCTCCTTTTAATTCTCTTTGTCCTGGGTTTTGCCTTGTTAATCAGGGTAAAAACCCAAACAAATAATTTTCCTTTCAACACTATCTCTTGGTGATCTCATTAGCTAACCATGGGTTCAGTTATCATCTCTGTATGGATGATTCTAAAATGTATTTATCCAACCCTAATTTCTCTCCTGAACTCTAGCCAACCATCACCAATTGCCAGTGGGATATTACCTCCCCAATATACTCTAGGCACCTCAAACTTAACATGTGCAAAACAGAACTCATTCTCTCCCCACTACTCCTACCCTACCTCTGCTCCAGATAACCTGTTTGTGGTGAGGTTACTATCATCTTTTCAGAAACTTAAGTTCACAACCTCAGAATCATGCATGATTCTTCTTCTCCCTCCCCTCAGCTCCCTATCTAATTGATTGCCAAAAGTCTATCGAGCCTACCTCTATAACTTGTATATTTGCCCCCTTTCCTCCCTCACAGCTTTCATAGTAGTTAATTCTTTTATTTGCTCTCAACTGGACTATTGCAATAGCCTCTTACTTTATCTGCTTGGTTTCAACCTCTCCCTTCTCCACTGGATCCCTCACACAGCTTCCAAAATAATTTTCCTTAAACACAAGCGTGACCGTGCCATTCTGCCATTCAAAACATTTTAGTCATTTCCTATTTTCTCTAGGATAATATGCAAATTCTTCAGCTTAGAACATAAAGTCCTTTACAATTGTTGCCTTCCATGTACACTAAGTCCCAAGCAGACTGACCTCCTAGCCACTCTCTCAACTCGGCATTTTGCCCCCATGCCTTTACAGAGGCTATGTCCTATGTCTGGAACACACCTGCTCCTCCTCTCAGCCTCTTAGAATTCCTAGTTTCCTTCAAGGATCAGCTCAGATGCTACCTCCTAAGTAAAGTTTTTCCTAATCTATCTGTTTCTTACTACCCTGAACTCAGAAGGTCTTTTTTAATTTACTTATTCCTTTACATTTTCATCTTCCTGTAGAATATAAACTCCCTGAGGAAAAGAACTTTTTATTGTCTTAGTAACATACCCTACCACATGCTGAGCACGGTGCCTTACACAATAGGCTCTCAATCCATTTTTTGTTTAATTGGATTGAGAACCAGAAATAGACAACATTTCCATGCAAGACTTGACCCAAATGCTGATGATTTGCATGCCATAGATCCTTTGCTAGCATCTTTTCTTGCAGACTGGACTCTAGTCAAGTAGCTTCACTCACAAACAGCTGGTCCTTGATTTTTAACTCTTTGTCATTGTCACCTTTTTGTCTATTGCAGTTAAATATGAGAGGATCAAATTTCTTGTTGTCGCTTTGAGGAATTCTGTTGAGGTCTATGCATGGGCACCAAAACCATACCACAGGTTTATGGCCTTTAAGGTAAGTGAACCATGATCTTGTCCTTTATCCCTTTTAGGATATGTCATCAGCAATTCTACTTGGACAGCAGGAACAAGAAGATGCAAGATTCTTCCAGTTTGAATAAATGTGACCATTGTAGAATAATTTCATCTGTCTATTCTGGAATAGTCAATGGGACATTTATAATTCTCCATAGGTCAGCACCATGGTACTTAAAGGGATAGAACTGGACTTGTAATTTCGTTAGTATAGGGAACACAACATGAAGAAACTTCATTTACCAACAGAGGTTGGCAATTTCTCTGCAACTTTATAGTCTTAGAGAGTTGCATAGAACACACTGACAGGTTAAATATGTAACCATTATTTGTCAGAGGCAGGGCTTGAACTCAGATCTTTCTTGCTTCAAGGCCAGCTTTCTATCCACTCATTTTAAATGGAGAATGAGAAAGCACAGATGTAAGGATAGAAAGCGAAAAGAGATGCCAAATGTAAAAAATGAAAATCAATGGTGATTTGATCAACATAGAGGCAAACAAGAATTTCTGTTTTATAGGAGAGTTCATCCCATTCACATTCACAGTTATGACTATTAACTGTGTATTTCCCTCTATCCTATTTTCCCTATTTATACTTTTCTCTCTCCTTTCACCCTGTCCCTCCTCACCAGTGTTTTGCTTCTGACTACCAACTTCCTCAGTCTAACCTCCCTTCCGTCAGCCCTCCCTTCCTTTTTTTCCCCTTTTCTTCTCCTACTTCCCTGTAGGATAAAATAAATTTCTATACTCAACTGGGTATGTATGTTATTCCCTCTTTGAGCCAAATCCAATGAGAGTAAGGTTCAAACAATCCTCACCCCCTCCTATCTTTCCCTCTACTGTAACAGGTCTTTTGCACCTCTTCATGTGATGCAATTTACCCTGTTCTGCCTCCCCTTTCCTCTTCTCTCAGTACAAACCTTTTTTTCAACCCCTTAATTTTTTTTATATCATCACATCCAAGTCAACTTATACCCCCACCCTCTGACTATGTAAACTTCTTCTAACTGCTGTAATAGAGATAGAGTTCTTAAGAGGTACAAGTATCATCTTCTTGTGTAGGGATGTAAACATTTTAATCTTTTTTGAATAATGATGTTTTGTTTTGTTTTTTTATTTCCCTTGAGTCTTGTATTTGAAGATTGAATTTTCTGTTCAACTCTGGTCTTTTCATAAGGAGTGATTGAAAGTCCCCTATCTAATTAAGTGTCCACCTTTCCCCCTAAAAGATTATGCTCAGTTTTGCTGGGTAGTTGATTCTTGGTTGTAATCCAAGCTCCTTTGCCTTTTAGGATGTCATATTCCAATACCTCCAGTCTTTTAATGTAGAAGCTACTAAGGGCTGTATAATCCTGACTGTGGCTTCTTCATATGAGAATTGCTTCTTTTTGCCTGCTTCCAGAATTTTCTCCTTGACCTGATAATTCTGGAATTTGGTTACAATATTCCTTAGAGTTTTCATTTTGGTATCTCTTTCAGGAAGTGATTGGTGGATTTTTTCAATGACTATTTTACCCTCTAGTTTTAAGGATACCAGGACAGTTTTCCTTGATAACTTCTGAAAGATGCTGTCCAGGCTCTTTTTTTGACCATGGCTTTCAGATAGTCCAATAATTCTTAAGTTGATTTATCTCTCCCAGATCTATTTTCCAGGTCAGTTTTTTTTTCAATGAAGTATTTTACTTTTTCTTCTACTTTTTCATTCTTTTCATCTTGTTTGACTAATTCTTGATGTCTTATAGAATCATTAGCTTCCACTGGCCCAATTCTGATTGTTAAGGAATTATTTTCTTCACTGAGCTTTTGTACTTCCTTTTCCATTTGGCCAATTCTACTTTTAAAGGAGTTGTTTTCTTCAGTAGATTTCCCCCCTCAATTTGGCAAATTTTATTTTTTAAGGAGTTGTTTTCTTCAGTGAATTTTTGTGCTTCCTTTTCCAAGCTGTTGACTCTTTTTTCATAATTCTCCTTCATAGCTCTCACTGATTTTCCCATTTTTTCTTCTTCCTCTCTTGATTTTCAAAATCCTTTTTAAGCTCTTCCAAGAGGACTATTTGGGCTTGAGACCAATTCATATTCCCCTTTGAAGCTTCATATATAGGCATTTTGACATTATTGTCCTCCTCTGAGTTTATATTTTGATCTTCCCTGTTGCCATAGTAACTTTCTATGGTCAGGGCTCTCTTTTGTTTTTGGTTCATTTTTAAAAGTTTAAAAGTTGAGCTCTGCTCTTGGAGCATGGGGCACTGTCCCAAGTTTCTTGTGATGGGGGTCAGGGACCTGGTTACAGGCTTTCTGTGCTGGGGCCTCAGGTTCTGGTGACTTGCCCACTGCACTAGGGTGGCCTGGCCTAATTACATCTATTGTGCCAGGGTTCCAGGGTTGGCAGTTTGCCTTCTGTACTGGGGCTGCAGGCTTCACAGTCAGCCTGATGTGTCAGTAGCCTGCTGAGCCAGGACTGAGGGGCCTTGGTTACTGATCTGTGTTGTGGATAAGAACCTCCTGCTGACTTGCCCAGACACCATCTGCTCTGGGTTACACTTCCCTTTTACCCAAGTGAGACAAACCTTTCTTGAAGTTCTAAGTTATCTTAAGTTGGAAAATTGTTTCACTCTGTCTTTTTTCGGGTTCTGTCACTCCAGAATCCATTGAGAGGTTCCATTTGACATTGTTTCTGAGAGAAACTGAGGAGAACTCAGGCAACTTCCTGGCTTCTCTCCACCATCTTGGCTCTTCCTCTAAGTTTATGATTCTTAGGACTTGACCAGGACTTAAGGTTTAGCAAGAAAATCTTGTAGCTTGTCTTGAATGTCCTCTGGAACCTGCCTAGGACAACTTGACCACCTGTGATTTCTCCTTCCTTGTTAATCTTACACTGTTAATCCCTAGACCTCCATGACAAGTGATCTTTTGTTTGAGCTGAAGATGTTATTTCATTGTTTCTCACCATATTGTTTTGTGATTACAGTCATTCGACTCCCTTTATCAGAAGCCTCTGGCAGTTGACCTTACAGTGGAAAATGGACAGAGACTGAAAGTTATCTATGGCTCAGTAGCAGGATTCCATGCCATCGATGTTGATTCTGGAATAGTCTATGACCTATACCTACCAACTCATGTAAGAAAGTCCCTTCTAATTCCCATAAATGATTATTTAGTGATGGTTGCTTTCTTTTTTTGCTAATTTTTCTAAAGTTTTTGAAAATGTCTGTCAAACTTTTCTTATACTAACTACTGGCATTGATAAGGGAGTTCCTAATCATATCAGACATGGGTCATGGATAAAGAATAGCAACTCCTTAATTCTTCTGAGCTTCATCCAATTCATTGGCTCATTCCTTAAAATGTAAAGTGAGTGTTCTCTGTTATGACATCTTCAGATATAGAGAAACCAACAAAGGGAAATTGTATTCTCAATCTGATTTTTAGTACCAAGATGCTTAGGTAGAAATAATGGAACCTTTTGGGGAAATGACTACTCCCTCCTAGATTCTGTGTTAGAAGAAAAGAATATTGAGACTTATCTGAGATGCATCCTAAATTTGAGGAGAGAAGATTTCAAAGGGTTCAGAGGAATGAAAAGTAAGATCCCATATGCCAAAATCTTACTTTGGAAGTCAACCAAGAGGAGATGAGAAGTTTTCAAATCAAATTCTAAAGACAGAAAGGGAAATCAAAAAGAGGGAAAAGACTAATTGTCTGAAGAGGCCAAGGTGAATGCATAGAGAACTTACCAAAAAACTTAGATGTGACAGAGTTATTCACTTGGGAGAGCAGAGAAATTCTGTAGATAGAGTTTACCTAGATTTTAGCACGTTCAATAAAATCCCTCATGTTGTTATTCTTGTGGAAAAGGTGGTAAGATGTTGCATAGACAATTAGGTGGGTTTGGATCTAGTTGAATGGTCAAGGTCAGCTTGGAAAAAAGTTGGATGGTGAGGTCCAATGGTTTGATATCAACTTGGCAGGAGGTTCCCAATGGAGTGCCCCAGGAATCTATGCTTATCTCTGTTCTATTTAACATTTCTATCAATGACATAAAGGCACAGATGATAGGCTTATCAAATTTGCGTAAGCCACAAAGCCTGGAGAAAGAGCTAACACTGGAAGACAAAGTCACAATCCAAAAAAAAATGCAGCGAAGCTACAACATTGAGCCAAATCTAATAAGGTGAAATTTGCTAGGGATAATTGCAAAGATTTATGTAGATCAAAAACTCAAATTTACAAGTACAAGATGGAGGAGGCACCATTAGGCAGCTGTTTGGCAGCCAAATGATCTTAGGCCGTATTACAGAGATATAGCTTCAAAAAGTCAGGAAACAATAGTCCTACTCTGCCTTTGATGTACCTTGTTCCATTTCCTACAAACAGTAAGCATAAAGGTGAGCTTTGAACCCAGGCCCTCTAACTTCAGAGCCAGTAGTCATTTTGCTGCACCACACTATCTTCTGTGATATGGAAAGCCTAAGAGAGCCCAGTTGTTCCTTGTCCTCAATGAAAACATGCTACCATCCTTTTTCTTCTCATTTAGACTTTGCATTTATTGAATGTGTTTTGTTTGTTCTGATATTCAAAAAAACTCCCACCAGGAAGGCTCTAGGACTCATCATTAACATGATAAAATCCCTTCCTGAGCAAATGACCAGTAAGATTCCAAGCCTTCTGAATGTTTGAAGAGGTAATGAAGAGGAGGAAGAGGAAGAAGAACAAGTGGTAGATGATAATGAGGAGGCGAAAGAGAATAACAACATCCATTTCTGTGGTGCTTTATGGTTTACAAAGTATTTTCCTCAAAACAACCTGTAGTGAATAGAGTACTGGGCTTGGATTCAAGAAGATCTGAGTTCAAATCCCACCTCTGACACTTATTAACTGTGTGGCCACAGGGTACTCTGAACCTCAGTTTCTTCATCTGTGAAATGGCAACAATGACACCTGCAGAACCTAGCTCTCAGATTTGTTGTAAGCTTCACATGAACTAGTACATGTAAACCTTGAAGTACTCTATAAATGTAAGTTATTATCATCATCCCCATTTTATGGATGAGGAAACTGTGGCTCAGAAAGGTGAAACACCTTGCTTAAGGTCACTATATATCAGAGCCACGATTTGAACATAGGGTACTTGACTTGACACCACTAATTAACAAAAAGTAGATACAATCTTAGCTTGCATTAAGAGTCTAGCATCCTGGTCCAGGTGTTATTCTGCGCATCAGACCCCATTTGGAGAATGGTCTTCATTCCTGAGTGCCACATGTTAGGCAGGTCATTGATAAAGCTAGAGAATGTCCCAACGGGCAAGATCAATACAACAAAAAACCTTGAGGTCATGACCCAGGAGGCTAGGGTAAAGGAACTGAGGGTGAGAAAATAAGTCTCAGGAAGCAACAAAGTCACTTTCAAAGTTTTGAAAGGCTTTCAGATACAAGAGGGATTAGATTTGTTCTGTTTGACCCCAGAGGGTCGAGGGTGCAGAGAGGTGTCCAGGCTGCCCACAAGCAGAATGGGCTGCCTCTGGAGATAGTGGGCTCCTTGTCATTAGAAGTCTTTAAGCAAGACTGGCTAATGGCTTGTCAATGATACTGTAGAGGGGATTCTGGGTCATATACGAATGACTTGGACTCAGTTGCTCTAAAGTCCATTCCAACTCTGAAATCCTGTGTTTCTTATCACTAACAGTCCAAGTCCCTTGCTCTTTCACTTTTTTCTATCCTACCAGAAGAGAACATTTTCTAATTACTATATAAGATAGGGGAGTGAGGGAGGAGAAAATTAAGCCGTAAGCCTTTTAAATCACTCTTTTTGATAGCAGATACCTGGCCTAATTAGGATAGCTCATGTATGTACCAAAATAAATTTTTAATCTGAATGCCCCAATATCATCGGCCTCTCAGGAGAGCGTGGATGTCATTCCTGTGAGTTCTTCCTTTTTAAAACAGAGCATCCTAAAAATAAATGTTAGCTTCAAGCTGCTGGATTAGAAATGCTGTGCCTCTCTGAGGGGACCCCAACCTGTTCAGAGGCTTTGCTTACTTTAGGAATTGTTGAAGAGACAAGAATTAGTTTTTGGTGTCTAGTGTTCAGTTTGATTGGAAAATGCCTACATCAAGACCTTCTGGCTCTCTCTTGGTCTTGCACTAGCACCTGAACTCTCTTCCTTTCCTGCCCTTCACCTCTCCTCTGCACCAATAGCTCATGGGAGTACCAAGGCAACACATTAAAATTACTCTCCGCCTCTGGATCCCAGTTTTAGTTTTGCGGATAGTAGCGGCCGAGACATGGACGACAGTGCTTGGCCTGAGTGCTGTTGGTTTGGGAAGAACAGCCTCGACCCTCCCTGTGGTGGTCAGTACATGGGATTTTGGATGTGGGGGTAGAGGGATGGGGCTGGGTTAAAAGAAGCCCTCCCTCATGTTGCTAGTTTGGAAATGGTACCAAAAAGCTTGATGATGTTTACTTTGAGGGAAAATACTTGACTGGGAAAATGTTTAGTGTTGGAATTAGATTTTGTCATATACTGCTGTTGTGTCCAGCAGGAGAGTTAGAAATGCTAGGATGTTCTCTCATGCCTCAAACAGCTCTCTTGGTAAATGATCTGGATGTTTTTTTTAAAAAAATTTTTTTTCTGTATAGTAAATCCCTCATATTTAATTCCTAACCTTATGCAGTTGTTATAGCCTACTAAGTATATAGTAGGGATGGTTTCTTTGGCCAAATATCACATAGGAAACAAATATCCACTAAAGATGTTCATGTTTAGCAAAATGAAATATTAGAAGCTTAGGATACTTTAAAAATGTCTAATAATTCTGTTTCTAGTTTAATTAGAAATTCATCTTAGGTTCTAATTGGTTAATAAGGAACAAATGAGTTTAGGGTGCATACTCAGACTTGGTGTCTAATATCCTGAAGTCTTATGATGAACTGATGAGTTGTTGTCTGGCCCTTGATTAGGGAAAATCCTTTTTGAATCAAACACCTCTTCTTCCATAGTTTGTAAACACCAGTTCCTTGAGAAGAATTCAGGAGATTCTTTTGTGTCTGACATCTATCTCAACTGCTTTTGATCTACTATTTCTTATCAAAATAAAGTGAAAGACTTAACAGGGACTATTTTATGAACTTTAGCATAATAACAGCAAAGAGACTCTTTCCATGGGTTGGAGAGAAAAGCACACAGTCTTGTTGTAAAATAGATGTTTCTTTTCTCTTCCCTGAACTGTAAACCTACTTTGTGTTCATTGAACTACCAAGTTCCTTTGATGATTGTAGTCAGACTGGTCACCTAAATTCTTATATCATTCCAGATCCAGGGGAGCATTCAACCACATACTATCATCATCCTGCCGAATACCAGTGGCACAGAACTTCTGCTCACCTATGAAGATGAAGGTGTCTATGTTGACATATATGGACATTTCACTAAGGAATCGTTTTTGCAGTGGAGAGAAACACCAGCATATGTGGGTATGTATGAGACATAGCCCCCACCCAAAAGGCCTGGTAGATACTTCTTCTGTGTGTGTTTATTCTTCGCTGCCAAAGAAGACCATGCCATCAGAGAAATAATGACATGACTTGCACTTGACTTTGTTTTGAGTGAGGGAGGGCTGTGCAGGTCACCAGCCTCACTTCTCCTCCAGAGCCATATGAGTCCAGTGACCAGATATTCATCAGGATGACTGGAGATGATCCAGGATGAGGCAGTTGGGGTTAAGTGACTTGTCCAAAGTCACACAGCTAGTGAGTGTCAAGTGTATGGGGTGAGATTTGAACTCAGGTCCTCCTGACTCCTGCACTGGCACTCTATCCACTGCACCATCTAGCTGCCCCTAGATACTTCTTAAAAGCATGAAAAAGAGTCTGTCTCTGGTTTCACACATCCTTTCACTGAGGGGCTCAGCCTACTAACTGATAATGTATATTCTGTGCTTAAAACATTTGGGGCAAGGACAGACTTTGGGATGTTGGAGTTGGTGCTCGTTCACAATAATAACAACACTGAAACCTGATCAGATTTGATTCTATAATCATATATTAATTTTGCTTTCATTTGCTCTCCCTGCAGGATTTATATAGACAGTGAAAATGCACACCACCTTCCCCACTTCCCCATCTAATCTATTATTGTATCTGCTTTTATTAAAGAGACCAGCACATAGAAGGGGGGAGGAAATGTTTACATCCATCACAGTAGAAATATTTCACAGGCTCATAGGATCCTAGGTATATCAGACACAGAACACAAAATAGCAAGAGTTTACGCTCTTGTCCATAAAAGCTCAAGGCAAGTGACCTTCTTTCTCCAGTGAACTCCATCCCCCATCTCACTCAGATTGTAGTCTTAGCATCATGGGACTATAGAATTTAGAACTTAAAGGGACCTGTGAGATCATCGAGCCTAGGGCTTCTTACACTTTCTCCACTTGTGACCCCTTCAGTGCTTCTTAAACTGTGTTTTCTGATGGGGTCACAACCCACAGTTTAAGAAGTGCTGAATTCTGGTCTACCCTTACTATTTTATTTGTTATCATTTATTTGTTTTTCATTTGATAACTTCAGCTGTTTTATAACACAGTCATCTCTTCATGTCTCCTTTTCACTTCCCTTTGTGGAATCCTTCCTACAAAACTGCAAAGCCAAGTGTATTGTCCAGACAGTTCAGAAAAACTGAGATAGCATGTGCAGAATTCCACACTTGTAGTCCCCCACTTCTCTACTGAGAGGAGGGGTGTATGCTTCCACTTCTGTCTCCAGGATAAATATTGGTCATTGTCATTAATTTAAGCTCAGAGATACCTTTGAATATCATTTCCATTATGGTAGTTGTTATAGGTTCTTTTCCCTCAGTTCTACCTTGCTTCATGTCAGTCAGTTCATAGAAGTCCTCCCCATGCTTCTCTAAATGCCTCATATTCAGTATTTCTTACAGTACAATAATTTCATTAAGTTCATGCACCACATTTGTTTAGCCATTCCCCAATGGAAAGACATGTACTTTCTGTCTAGTTCCTAGTCCAAGTTTGACAGAACAAATTTTTGTATTAAGGAGATTTGCTCTGTGAAGTTTAGATTCAGTCAAAGGGCCGCACTTGAGGTCCTAGAGGGCCACATCTGACCTCAAGGTCACAGGTTCCCCACTCCTGGTCTAGCACCTTGCTCCACCACAAAAAAGTGCTGTTATGAATGCTTTTATGTGTATGGGACCATTCTTTGTGTCTTTGACCTCCTTGGAATACTTCAAGAAAGAATAGAAGTTGCCTTGACTGTTTATGACTGTGGGTACGAGTCCTCTATGTTTTGTATTTCTAGTCAGGTGCCCTCTTGATAGCTGACTCTTCCAGAAGTGTCGTTCTTTCCTCCCTGTTTTGTTAGGGTCAGCCATTCCATAACTTTCTTTATTCTCTCTTGACATTTCTCTCTCTAGTTTGATTACGTTGGGCTCTATCTGGCCTTGAGTACTAGTGACAGGGTTAGGGTGAATGGACTTCGTTGTCATGACTTTTGATATTTTTCTAGTTGTGCAAATCCAGTATGTTCCAGATGAGGAAACTGAGGTCCCGTGAGGGGAAGTAGCCTGCTCAAGGTCACCTAAGTATTAAATAAGAACTGTCCTCCTTTATCATAAAACCTTTCCATCCTTGCTTTACAGTGCAGTTGAACTTAGTAGCACTGTGTTGCTCAGGATATTTTCTTGGTGTTTAGACCCTTGAGAAAGTTCACTTGGTCATTTGTGTTCCATGCAAACCAGAGACACTTGAGGAGTATCAGAAATAGGCCCAGGAAACCTGCAGCCAAATATGCCCATCTGACCAGAAGATTCCTGTTACTCTGCAGCCCTTAAACAAATTCTCTCCACTCTTAACCCCAACTCCGTGATGGAAAGTTTAAATAACCACCTGATTGGTTCCCCAGACATTCTGTCCTTGCCCTTGCATTAGAGTCAAACATTCCATACACTTGTATAGCCCCTCTCGACCTTCTCTCTCTAGGTCAGTTAGGGTGGACTGTGTGTGGCAGTGAGAACATGTGGTGGCACAGTTAGGGCGAGAGTAGTTCTTTGGCATGAGTGTTTATGGTTTCCAACGGTGAATGTACCTGTATCCAAAAAGAAGGGATTCTGTGACACTGTTTTAAAAAGTGTCCTGAAAACATGTCCCCAATTCTTCAAATAGGTGAGAGCCCAGAAAAGGTTGAAAACCATCAGCTCTCAAGGAGCCCATTTTCAGTGACAGAGAAGGCAAAGACTTTTAACATAATTGACAGATCTGGGGCAAGGAAATCTAAAAATAACAGATCTGGGTCTAATTTTTACAGTGACACCTCTGCAACCAACATTTTCATCAAAAACGGAAATAAGGAGGTTCATTTCTACTAGAAAATAAAAAAGTTCGCTCTATTAGCACTATTTGATACGTAATTGTAGGGATCAAAGGGGTGGTGAGAAGTTATAGGATCACAGTCAGAGAGCTTGAACTGGAAGAAACTTCAGAAGCTGTCCAATTCAACCTCCTCATTTTTACAGAGAAGGTAACTGAGGCTAAAAGAGGTTAAGTGACTTGCTCAGGATCCCACAGTTAGTAAGTATCAGAAGCAGGATTTAAACTCTGATTTCTGGTTCCATATCCAGCACTCTGTGTGCTACACCACTGCCTCTATGTCTTCTAATTCAGCTCCCTGTCCTTAGGCACAATAATACTTGACCCAAATAGTTAAAGTATTTTATCAATATGGGCCATCAGAGCTGAAAGAGAAGAGAGAGCCCCTCATCTAATCTATCCCTGTCTTTATACAAAGGGAAAAAAGGGACCTGCCTAAGGTCACTCAACCAGCCATTGGCAAAATTGGAACAAGAACCCAGACTCCTTACTCCCAGTCAGTCCAGTGCTTCTTTTACTCTAGCTTGAAAGCTTTATCAATAAGGCTCCCCATGTCTCTCCCAAATGATGTTTGATCTTTAAAAGGGGACTAAGTAACGGAACATCTCTAGTGTGGGATTCCAGGCAGGCAGCACAGTAGAGTGATGCGGTGAGGGTGGGATGAATGAGAAGAAGTGTATGCAGGGGAATTACTTTCTAATGCTTACCTAATTATGGAGATGGTTAACTCTGAATTATCCTCTGGAGGAGAAGAAGGGTGTCATGGCATGGCCAGTGATCAAAAAGTCCCTTTGGCTTGGCCTCAGACTCCATTGGTTATGCTTTTCTTAAAATTAATAGAATTTTATAGACTTCTTATGCATATGTAAAATAAATGATAGATAATGAAGTACCTGCCTGCCTCCTGACAGAAAGGTGATAGACTCAAGATGCAGAATTAGAAACACATTTTCAGACAAGGTCAGTGTGCAAGTTTGTTTTGTTGGACTATCCATATTTGTTAGAAGAGTTTGGTTTTATCTTTTTGGGGGAGGAAGTGAAAACGAAAAAAATATTAACCGGAAAAAAGTAAAATAAACTGAAAGTTACATAAAAATAAAATGAGAATAAAATACGTGAATTCTAATTTCCTATCTATTCTTTAAAATAATATGATTTTTGTAATTAAAGTAATTGTTTGGGAGGCTTTGATAAAATAAAATAAATGACAGCATTGTGAAAAGACATTTTGATTTACAGGTTGAATCTCTTTAAAATTAATAATAGCTGGCATTTATATGGCATCTTAAGGTGTACAAAGAGCTTTACAAAAATATTATCTCATTTGATCCTCACGGCAACCCTTGAGGTAGGTGCTATTATTATTCCCATTTTACAGATGAGGAAACTGAGGCATACAGTTAAACCTGCTGCCACAAAATATAGTCATACTTGAGACTTTTCTGATAAGTAGGCTGGAAGCCTATCAAAATCAGAAAAAGTCCTTGGAAGACTCTTTGGGCAAGTAACAGTAAGCTCCCTTTTTTAAAAAAAAATATGTAATTTATTTATTTTTCAGTTCTCAACATTCACTTCCAAAAGAATTTGAATTCAACATTTTTCCCCATCTCTCTTCACCCCCCCCCCACCCCAGGACAGCATGCACCCCATCCACCCCTTCCTACAGCCTGTCCTCCCTTCTACTACCCACCTTTCTTCCATTCCCCTTCAGCTCTATTTCCCTATAGGGCAAAATAAATTTCTATACTCCTTTGCCTGTAGGTCTTAATTTCCAGTTGCATGCTAAAACAGTTTTTAACACTCATTATTAAAGCTTGGAGTTCCATATTCTCTCCCTCTCTCCCCACCCACCCTCATTGAGATAACAAGCAATTCAATGTAGGTCATACATGTGTAACAATGCAAAGCACTTCCATAATAGTTATGTTGTAAAAGATTAACCACATTACACTCTGTCCTATCCTGCCCTCCATTTATTCCATTCTCTCCCTTGACTTGTCCTCCCACAATAGTGTTTGCTTCTGATTATCCCTTTCCCCAATTTGCTGTCCCTTCTATTATCTTCCCTCTCCTATCCCCTTCCCCCTTGACTTCCTGCAGGGTAAAATAGATTTCCATATCCAATTGAGTGTATGTTATTCCCTCCTTAAGCCAAATCCCATGAGATTAAGGCTCACTTATTTCCTTTCATCTCCCCCCTCTTCCCTTCCATTGTAAAAGCTCTTTCTTCCCTCTTTTATGTGAGATGACTTGTTACATTCTACCTCTCCCTTTCTCTTACTCCTAGTCCATTCCATTCAACAGTAAATTTTATATTTTTAGGTATTCTCCCTTCATATTCAGCTCACCCTGTGCCCTCTATGTATGTATGTACACCCATGTACATATACAAACCTACAAAAATATAATATACACATACATACCCATACACACCTACATATATACGTGTGTGTGTGTGTATTCCCTCTAACTGTCCTAATATTGAAGAAAGGTCTCATGAATTACAAATAACATCTTTCCATGTAGGAATGTAAACAATTTAACCCTAATGAGTTCCTTAAGACTTCTCTTTCCTGTTTACTTTTTCATGTTTCTCTTGATTCTTGTATTTGAGAGTCAGATTTTCTATTCAGCTCTGATCTTTTCAACAAGAATGTTTGGAAGTCCTCTATTTCATTGAAATTCCACTTTTTCCCCTGAAGTATTATACTCAGTTTTGCTGGGTAGGTGATTCTTGGTTTTAATCCTATCTCCTTTGACCTCTGGAATATCATATCCCACACCCTGCAATCCCTTAGTGTAGAAGCTGCTAAATCCTGTGTTATCCTGGTTGTATTTCCACAATACTTGAATTGTTTCTTTCTGGCTGCTTGTAATATTTTCTCCTTGATCAGGAAACTCTGGAATTTGTCTACAATATTCCTAAGAGTTTTCCTTTTGGGTTCTCTTTCAGAAGGCAATCAGTGAAGTTTTTCCATTTCTATTTTACCATCTGGTTCTGGAATATCAGGACAGTTTTCTTTGATAACTTCTTGGAAGATGATATCTAGGCTCTTTTTTGTTCATGGTTTTCAGGTAGACCAATAATTTTTAAATTATCTCTCCTGGATCTGTTTTCCAGGTCAGTTGTATTTGCAATGAGATATTTCACATTGTCTTCTATTTTTTCATTCTTTTGGTTTTATTTTATAATTTCTTGGTTTCTCATAAAGTCATTAGCTTCCATCTGCTCCATTCTAATTTTTAAAGAACTATTTTCTTCAGTGAGCTTTTGAACCTCCTTTTCCATTTAGCTAATTCTGCTTTTTAAAGCATTCTTCTCCTCATTGACTTTTTGGACTTCTTTTGCCTTTTGCGTTAGTCTATTTTTAAAGGTGTTTTTTCTTAAACATTTTTTGGGGTCTTCTTTAGAAAGCTGTTGACTCATTTTTCATGATTGTCTTGCATCACTCTCATTTCTCTTCCCAATTTTTCTTCCACCTCTCTTACTTGATTTTCAAAATCCTGTTTGAGCCCTTCCATGTCCTGAAACCACTGCATTTTTTTTTTGGAGGTTTTGGATATACAACCCTTGACTTTTATGTCTTCCTCTGATGGTATGCTTTGTTCTTCCTCATCTGAAAGAATGGAAGAAAATACCTGTTGACCCAGAAAGTAACCTTCTATAGCCTTATTGTTTTTCCCTTTTGGGGGCATTTTCCCAGCCAGTTACTTGACTTTTGAGTCCTTTGTCAAGTGGAGGGTATACTGTAGGGACCTGTAAGCTCTCAGTTCCTCCAAGGTGGCACAATCAAGGGAGAGGAGTTTACTCCTCTCCTGGCCTGCACTCTATCTAGTCTGAGAGCAAGCACAAGCACTCTTTTCTCCCCAGGATCTGAGTAGAATTCCCTCTCCTGAGCCTCCACCAGCTCCACCACACCAGTACTTCTCCTCACCCCAGGACTGCTGCTTAGGACTGAGACTCAGATGGGTCACTCAATGCCCCCAGGGTCTTTAGGCCAAGGACTTAAAAAGTGCATGCTGCTGCCGCAGGGGCTACCACTGTGGTGTTGGGACTGTGTCAGACTGGCTTCCTTCTTACCCAGGTGAAAGAGCTTTCCTAATGACCTTTGAAGCTATCTTTGGCATTTGGGGGTTGAGAAATCTGGGAACCACAGCTGCTACCTGTGATTCTGTTCCCTGAAGCCTGCTCCAGTCCTGCCCTGCTGTGTGACCCAGGCTAGGCTGCTGCTCCACCCTGAGCCCAGTGTGATAGACCCTTCTTGTCAGTCTTCCAGGCTGTCTTGGGCTGGAAATCTCTTTCACTCTCGTTTTGTGGCTTCTGCTGCTCTAAAATTTGTTTAGTTATTTTTTACAGATATTTTATTGAACAGCTCCCTTCTTGAAGTACCTGCCTAGCATATGAGACATATAAATAATTGGAATCCTCTCTGAGCACTGAAAAGGGGGTGTGTTATGGAGTCACAACTCCTGAAATCCTGGAATAATCCATTTCTAAATACTCCACCTTGGGCGGCTGGGTGGTACTGCAGTGGATAGAGCATCACGCCTGGAGTCAGAAAGACCTAAATTCAAATCTGACCTTAGACATTTACTCTGTGACCCTGGGTAAGTCACTTAATCCTGTTTGCCTCAGTTTCCTCATCTGCAAAATGAACTGGAAAAAGAATGGCAAAGCACTCCAGTATCTTTGCCATGGAAACCCCAAATAGGTTCACAAAGAGCCATACATAACTGAAATGACTGAACAACAAGAGTTAAGTTCAAATCTGACCTCAGAAACTACCTGTGTGATCATGGGCAAGTCATTTAACACTGTTTGCCTCAGTTTCCTTGTCTGTAAAACGAGCCAGAAAAGGAAATGGCAGACCACTCCAGTATCTTTGCCAAGAAAACCCCAAGTGGGGTCACAAGAGTTAGACATGACTGAAAAAAATGACTGAATGATTCTTTGACACCAGGCCACTGTCTAAGACTCATTTTATAGAGAAGAAAAGTAAGGCTGAGAGAAGTGAGTGTCTGAAGCAGGACATGAACTCTGGTCTAGTCTTCCTGACTCTTGGCTCAGTGCTCAATCTGCTGTGCCACTGTGCTGCCTAGTAACAATAGGGAGAGAAAGCAGAAGAAACCCTCAAATTAGGACCTGAAATGAGGTAGGGCACTGGTCCACTTTTCAGGAAGCTCTGGAACCATCGTTTTCTTTTCCCTCACTCTGAGTCTTGCCCATAAAGTAATTTCAAATTCAAAATTGTATATTACAACTTCAGAAGAGCCCTTCTAAATTTCTCCTTTTTCTTAATTTGGAATTATTAATCAATTTAATATGCTAATTAGCTGCCATTTTTTGCAACAACAATTGATCTCTATTTTTTCTATCAAAAAAAACCAATGAGTTAAAATTTCCCCCAAATCCAGGCATACACAGTGAGAAAAGCTCCCCTAAGTCAGTCTTTGACATTGTTTTGAGCCCTAATAAATCTTTCCAAAAAATAACTTAGTCTTGTCGAACTTTCCATCAATAGTATGAAGAGATGTTAAAAATACGAAGGTGTAGTATCAAAACTCAGGCAGTCTTTAACTAAACAGTCTGTGGTTTGGAAGGTAATGAGACCTCTTTTCCCCAGTCCCAGCTAATACAATGCACTACATCATGTCTTTGAAGGTAGGTTAGACTTATAAGCTGGAGTAAGTCATGTATTCATGTGTTTGTCTTAAAATTTTTCTATCATAGTTTGCTTTTAAGACCAAGCTAGAAACCAAAACGTTGGGCCTGGCAAGTTTTAGTACACAGCTGAGAAATCTTTGCTTAATTAACAAAACATGCACAAACTATTTGTAATCAAATGTCAGTAGGTAAGGCAATGCAAACAAACTTGGAATATCTTTTTAAATTTGTTTTGGCATTCATTCTTTTGTATTTCTTACATTACTGTCACTTCCCAATGACCCTCTCTGCCCAACAGAGCCCTCTCTTTTAACAAGTAAGTCCAGTTGAGCAAAACAAATCAACACATTGACTGTGTCTAAAAATGTGTGCCACATTTTGCACATGAAGTCCCGACCTCTCTTCTGATTCTTGGAAATTCAGTCCTACTTCGTAAGGTTATTGTGAGGCTCAGATAAGAAAAATGTATGTAAAACTTTTTGCAAACTTATTAGTGCTAAAGAAATGGGTTTTTTTTTTTTAAATTTTGGACTAGATCTATGATTACATTGATCCCACCTTCCCTCCCTCCCTCTCCTCTTGCATATCAGTATCTGTTCTGCAGTTTAGGTTTTTGAGAGTTGCCTGGCGGGCATAGATAGATGAAGGGATTTTGCTAGGGGTCCCATAGTCAGTAAAAGACAGTGTCCAAGTCCTGACTGAATGGGATGCACAAGTGGGATCCGTTAGTGCTGTCTGCTGGGGAAGCACTTTTGGTGCTGAACTCATATGGGAGCCACATTTCCTGCCCTGCATGGATCCTGGGAATGATGAGTGCTAGGAATACAGAGGAAAAAAAGTGCCACATCTTAGAAAGAAAATTAATGTAATTAATTCAGTGCACTAAACACTTACTAAACAGGTACCTGTGCAGTGCCCCACATTAAGTACTAGTCAGTTTCCTGAGTCTGAGTCTGAGTATATAAAGATAAGTTTGGTGCCAAGAAGAGGTGACCAAGTGTGGGGTCAGGACCCACATGAGACCAGGTGAGCATGTCTGTGTTCTGCAGGCTACTTTGGGTGGCCATCTCTACTCCAAGGGCCTAAAGAACCCCTGGTTCTGGGAGCTGGGGTCCTGCCTAAGCAGTTTGCACTGCACTATGAAAGGGAACGTGAGTTGCTGGCAAGTTCTTGTGTGCTCAGGCTCAGAATGGTTCACAGTACCTTTGGCAAAGAGATTGCTTCTTAAGTGGGCATAACCTTCTAACAAGCTTTTCTTTATATGCCTATTTGAGATACACAAGCACAGCTTAGGATCAGCTTTGGTTTAAACAAAGATATTCTAGTAACTCCAGAAAAATTCAGAAATACAAATGAGAAGGTAGTGTTAAATTTCTTCCCTTTTACAAAGAAGAATAAAGAAAATTGGGTGAGTCTGGAATTCTGATCTTTCCCCTTACTTAACTGGATATTTTCTGAGTCCTTTTAGCTTCTGTCAAAACCTTGACATCATTTAAATGTTAGGGTTTTTCTTTATTTATGGAAATGGGCTTCCCTATGAAGAATATGGCCTCCAAGCTCTTTCATTCAATTTTAATGACATCCCCTTCACAGTGCCAGCTGGTTGAGCAGCTATTTACGTAATGAGGGTTTCTGCATTAAGGCACTTATTGTCATAATCTTTATTGCCATAAAGTAATATAAAACTGCTAAAAATCCTTAAAATCCTGGTCAAGGGAGAACCTTAAAAACTTCAAATCTGGTTAAGTCCTGCTTAGAACATGGAAATCTATTCAGTTACATTCCAGACGCTATAATCAGTACTCTGAGCTAGTCCCTGTCCTTAACAGTCTTCATTGCTTAAGGGTCCATCTGCTTCCCACATACTTCATTTAAAGAGGAATATAAACCGAGATAAATTGTCGTTCCCCTAAAATCTTCATTTCCTTCAAAGCTCAGCTCAAGTGCCACCTTCTACCTAACCCGTTGTCTCCCTTTCTCCTGCCCCCAGGCATTAGTACCTTCCCCTCCAAAATTACCTTGTATTTGTTATCTATCTATCTATCTATCTATCTATCTATCTATCTATCTATCTATCTATCTATCTATCCATCCATCCATCCATCCATCCATCCATCCATCCATCCATCCATCCATCTATCTATCTATCTATCTATCTATCTATCTATCTACTCATATAGACTGATGTCATCTCCCCCGTTAAAATGTAAGCTCCTTGAGGGACTGGGCTGTTTCATTTCTCTTATCTTTGTATTTCTAGTGCCTACCACAGTGCTTGGAATAAAGAGGGTGTTAATAAGTGCTTATGGTTTGATTATACTGTATTTAAATAAGGGGTGTGGAATTTCTGTTTAAAAAAATCCACTCTTGATTCTCTCTTGTAACAAGGATCAGAGATCAAATTGATAATGGAAATCCAGAAGTCCTATGTCTGCCAGATGTCACAGTCCCTTAGCAAACATGCAAAAATTGGCACAATGAAACAGGTCTGAGTACCAAGAGATGTGCCCAAGCTGTGCCACTGGCAGCAAGCTACAGCCACTGTGACAAGGAAAGGAACCCAAGGGCTGACTGGGTACATTCACATACTGGATACTCTTTCAGTAACCCAGAATGGACCATAATTGGCAGCTTTCTAAGTTTTTCCTTTTGCTTTTCTGTCATTAGCCTATCTCCAGTCAAACCACATCATGGGCTGGGGAGAGAAAGCAATTGAGCTACGCTCTGCAAATGCTGGACACCTGGAAGGAGTTTTTATGCACAAGAAATCCCGCAAGCTCAAATATCTGTGTGAACGAAATGACAAGGTACGTATATTCTGGAGAAACAACCAGCAAAAGTTGGAAATTAATTAGTTTAACCAAGTGAGAGATGTGCTTTTCCTCACTGCTTATTAAGAAAGAACTAACCATGCTTCCCCAAAAATGCTTAAACCCAATTGGTTAAAGGAGTTGGAAAATTAACTAGTTTAACCAAGTGAGAGATATGCTTTTCCTTGCTGCTCATGAAGAAAGAACTGTCTGCATAAGGTTGCCAAAGGCAAATTCACCTTTCCCAGCAGAAATAGCTGGGGCATTTCTTGATTGAGTAAATGATTAAATGTGATTTTCAAAGAAAAACATTTGCAAGAAACATCAAAGATTCCAGTCATGTCCCAAGCAGAGCTTAGCCATTATTTCTTTTACAGTAGAACAGGTTATTGTATTTGAGCCACAGGCCCTTTTCTTTTCAGATTAAAATAAGGCCTTTAAACAGACTATAAGAGCTTTTTAAAGCTGTCTGAGTAACCCAAAGTAAAGTGGAGGTTTGGCATCTGCCTTTGATTTGATCAATATTGACAACCAAAGCAAATGATTTCAGGCAAGAAGGGAGGAGGGGTGAGAGGGCAGAGCTTAGGATGGGGGACCTTTGTCAAGCTCAAGTTAGAAAGCACATGAGGCTGAAGGTGGGCAGAAGGCAGGGCCAGTACACAACCAAGGTGACTTATAATGAATGAATGCATTAATCAAGTGAAGCCACAGAGTCAGAGTCAGAATCCCAGGCGAAAAGCTTTAGAGGTGGCGAGTTCCTTGGAGGTCATCTAGTCCAACTGCCTCATTTTACAGAGAGAGAAACTGAGGCCCAGGGAGGAGAAGGGACATCTAAAAGGTCACATAGGTAATAAGTGTCAGAGCAGGGATTTGATTGCAGGTCTTTTAACATTAAGGTTAGTGAATTTTCTAATGCATCATGCTGAATGGCATCTTTGATTGGCTCTTTCAAGTATGCATATGTTTCATTAGATGAAAAAAGTGTCATCACAGATCATAGCTGTCACTAAGAAATATATTACATGTACACAGTCCATCCAAGCAGCTCCTTAGCAGGAGAGCCCTTCCACCACATCTGAGGGTCTGCTCTGTATGGTCTGTGCTGAGGACACTGGGGAGTAGAGGGGGTGCTTTTAGCTATTTCAGGAGAAAAACAATGTATTCTGGGCTTACTTCAGGACTTTTCACTTTGGCCCATTCCAAAAGAGTACATGAACTGTCTTGATCCTAGTGGGCAGAACCAGAGGCGGTGGGTGGCGATTATATAGAAGTAAATTGAGGCTTGATGTCAAGGTGGGGAAAACTTCTTAACACTTAGAATGGTCGTGAAGTGGAATAGGCTGCCCTAGGAGGTATGGTGGCTCTCCCCACATTGAAAGTCTTAAATAAAGGCTGGATGTACCTTTGTCCAGGATGTTGTAGCAGGGAATTAATTGTTGCTCAGGCATGGTTTGGACCATGTGGTCCAAACCTTCCACCTCGAAGATTCTTTGCTTCTCAAAGTATCCCTGGAAATTTGCAGTGGCCACTTGAGATGCCACATCAGAGGCCTGTCTTGTGGCAGACATAATGTTAGCAAGTTTGAGTTCCTAGGGATATAAAGTGAAAATGAGTCATTCATTATATTTTGCAATAAATAAGACAACATTATCTCCCTGGTCTTCATTCCAAAAATCTCACAAAAGGTATCAGATTTTTAGAGACATGAAAGGGAATTTTTGAACCCCCAGTGATCAGGAACTACTGTAAGAAGTCCCAAGTAGTGATGATTCAGAATGAGCTTGGGCTGCACTGTCTTTGACAGGCAGCTCACAAGCTGTCATCAGAAGAATAAGTGTGGGAGTTGGCAGAGTTGGTTTCATCTTGTGACCAAGGGCAACAAGAGAAGTGGTCTGTAATGTAGTGCACCCAGGGATCTATCCTTGGCCTTCTGTTATTCAGCATATCTATCAGCAGCTTGAAAGAAGCAATTAAAAGGGATACAGTAGTTAGGTGGTGCAGTAGATACAGTGTTAGATCTGGAGTTCAAATCCAGTTCAAATGCAGTCTCAGACACTTTGTAGTTATATAACACCGGACAAGTCCCTTAACTTCTATCTGCCTCAATTTTCTTCTCTGTAAAATGAAGATAATAATAGTACCTGCCTTCCAGGGTTGTTGTGAGGACGAAATGAGATAGTATTGGTAAAGTGCTTTGCAAAAAATCTATATGGATGATGATGATGAGGAGGAGAAGGATGATGATGATGAAGAAGAAGATGAAGAAGAAGAAGAAGAAGATGAGGATGAAGATGATGATGATGACGATGATGATGATGATGATGATGATGATGATGATGATGATGATGATGCTAGCAGATTTGTAGGTGAAAAAAAGCTAGAAGCAGTAGCTAACATTGGTTGTCTGTGTCAGGATCCAGAAAGGTCTCAACAATATAGAGTAGTGGACCAAATCTCACAAGTTGGAATTGAATAGGGATAAATGTAAAGGCCCACATGTGTGTTAAAACAACCAGCTTCACAAGTACCGAATGGGCAAAGGGACTATTTGTCTGAAAAAGATCTGGGACTCAAGTCACCAGTGTGACATGGCATCCAGAAAAAAAGGCAGACAACAGTTGTGAAATGGTACCCTGCCCTAGTCAGACTGCATTGGAAATAGAATCATGGGCTGCAACACTGGAAGGGACTTTAGTGCAACCTCCTTGTTTTCCAGATTGAGGAAATTGAGTATTGTGTTCCATTCTGGCCACAGCATTTTAGGAAGCACATAGACTCACTGGAGTGTGTCCAGAAGAGGGCAATCAGGATAGTGAGAAGCTCTGAGCCCATGTCCTGTGTGGGTCAGTTGGAGAAACTGTAGAAGAGAGTACTTAAGCACAACATGATAGCAAACAGTCTTCAATTCCTTGAAGGACTCTCATGTGGAGGAGAGATGAGACGTGGTCTGCTTGGTCCAGAGAGCAGAACTAGAAGTAACAGGGAAGGGGGAGGGGCAGAGTTGAGTTTAATGTAAGGAAAAACTTGCAAATGGTTAGAATTGTCCCCAAGGGGCCTGGGCTGCCCTGGGATCTAGTGGGCTCCTCGTCCCTGGAGGTCTCCAAGCAGAGGCAAGAAACCCACTTGTCTGAGATACCGTAGAATAGGATTCTTGTTCAGGGATAGGTTGGATTAGAGGCCTCTGGGATTCTGTGATTAGTACCCCATGTATTAGAAAGTGATAACATTGCGTTTCTTTTAAAAGAGTGCAATTCACCTCAGACTTTATACTAATTCAGTCTTCTCCTCCTATCCCTTGCCCTGACCCTCATTATCTAAATTAGTAAGTTTGGATAAAGTTTACACAGTAGGTGGTGTTATTCTCATTTAACATGTGAAAGTAAATTGAAATTGCAGTGTTTGGCATTTTTTCTCTTGCTCAGATACCAGGTTAAAATTGTCTGAACTGCCAGCTAATGATGTCTCAACTTCTCTCCTTTTTTTTTTCTCCCCTAAGGTATTCTTTGCCTCTGTCCACTCTGGTTCCAGTCAGATTTACTTTATGACCCTTGGGCGAAATATGCTCTTCAACTGGTAAATGCTGGAAGAAATGGTTGGATATTTCCAGGGATTAAAACCGTGTCAAATACAATGAAGTTTGCACACATGCACACGTTTGCACTTTTCATCTGCAAATATCTTGTCATTCATTCAGTTATCTTTCTGTTATAATGTTCAGGAAAACGATGAAAACAAACATTCAGCTTATAATGTAGCATAGAGTAATTCCGATGAGAAATGAAGCTTATAGAGAATTGTTGCAAGCTCTATATATACTCTCAAAGGAGTGTACTCTCTTTTATAGAATATTTTAAGCTTTATTACTTTAACTTTTGATGTATTAACCTTTATTTACTTAGTAACTCTGTGTGGATTTTACAGTGTAGGATTGAAAAAACCACCCCCCCCCCCGCAAAAAAAAACCTTCCACAAATGTTATTCCAGGCAATTTCTGGAGCTATTGGCATTGCTTTTTTGTCCAGAAGAAAAAAATGAGGCAAATCAGAACTAATTTTTGAAAGCTAGAACCAAATGCTAAATTGTAAGATAGAGATGACTGAAACAATGCTGAAAACCAAACAAAGGTGGTGCTTTGGTTCTTGGAGCACACAATAACAGAACAGGAGAAAGTTACATCCATTTCACCCCTGCAAAGTTTAAAGACCTGGACTTTGTCAATTTTGTCAAGACACAGAGTAATAATTATCTATCTATATTAGTTTTTCCCCATATTATACCCATTTCCCTGTAGTGTAGACTTTTCCTCTGATACTTGGTCTCCCATGAATAAGATCCTAAGCCCCTATCACTGATGGTTTAAGAAAAGAGTCTCTCAAATGTTGCATAGGCAATGGCTGCTTTGACAACTCATGGATGATATACTTGGATTCTTGGCCTGCTAGTCAGAGACTGAAGAATGGATTTTTGCAATATTTTAAATTAGGTATCTATTAAAATTTCCCTCCAAAAAAAGACTGACACCACAATTCTGATCCACTCCACTTTCAAATTTGCTCTCTGATTACAAAGTGAACAGAATCTATTTCCAATGACTATTGAGTAAAGATCAACAATGTGGTGTAGTGAACAGACTCTGGACTTGGCACCAGGAAAACCTGCATCTGACACTTAGCAGGGAGGCCCTGGACAAGTCACTTAACCTCCTTGAGTCTTGGGCAATTCTAGATTTGTAGTCAGGGGACTGGGGTTCAAATTCCAGCTCTGCCATTTAACACCTGTATGACCTTAGAGCAGTCACTTATCCTTCCTAGGTCTTACTTTCCCCCTCTGTAAAATGAGAGGGGTGGACTGGATGGTTCCCGGGGGCCCTTCTAGCTCTAGAGCTAGAATCCTATGACTAACAAGTTTTGAATTGCTCAAGGTCAGCGGAAGGCATTTCAATAGTTATATTTACCTGTCGATATACTATAAGTCAGGCCATTCCAACACGTATATTAAGGGTGCTGATTGTCTTTTTATAGCTACAAAAGTTGCCAAAGAGCCAATGAAAAGGGAGGAGAAAAGGAAAGAAAGAAAAACATTTCAAAAATACCCAGTATAGTCCATTACCAAGTAAATGAGGACTTGTCTCTAGAATTTCCTTTATAGACATTTATATTTTCAGGGGTTTGTATCCTGGCCACATAAAGTGGGATTAAACTTGATAACATATAATCTTGGCTCAGGATTAATGAAAGACTAGTGATTTTTTGTTATCCTTAGCTACATATATAATAATTTGCTTTCGAATGAGTAGTACTAGAAATTCAGAGGCTCATCTGAAATGTGTTGGCAATAAGTAGATGAAATATTTTAGTTTGCTTAAATTCTTTGTAATAATTAGACTGAAAAGTTAAGTCTTGTCCCATTTCTACTGTGCCTATGAGTCCCAACGTGAATCAGGTGTCCGGGATGTCCTATGTGGTATACCACGGAAGCCATCCAGCTAAGTGGCAGCAAGTACCTCTATCCCCCATCTGTCCTCAATCCCACAGTGATTTTGTGATTGATGGGAAAGTGACAGAGCTGCCCGTGCTCCCTCCACCATCTCTGGCTATCCAGCATATATGGATTTTCCAAGCTACCTGTTTGGGTATAATGTGTGCGCTAACTTTCTCATGTGTGCTGTCAACATAGGCACGCATGGTTACTTAGCACCTAGTGCCAGAAATGGAGATTTTTTTTTTCCTTTTTCTCATAGCACAAATCAAAAGTTTGGCACACTATATATTAGCAATTAGGAAAATGTGAATCTAAGAATTGAAGAAATCAATGTGATTGTGATCTTTCCATAACTGTGATAGTAATATAATCTGAAGAATTGACATGCGTTTTAACTGCTGACATCTGTATTGATTTTTTAAAAAAAGAAAATGCACTTTGATGTTAAATAATTTGCTTCAGAGTATAATCTTGATTATCAGTACAAATTCTTACCTGTTTGTACAGCCAAGTTCCATGAGCCAGCTCAAAAGACATAAAAAGAAAAAAAAGAACGTTAGTTGAACTTGGATTGGTTTGAGGCAAATGAGACATGCCATGCTTGAACTTGAGAAATGTGCATTTTAAGTACTGCCTATGATAATAATAATTAGATACATTTAAGTTGAATTCATGCTCAAAACTTATATAATTAATTTCTTCTGCATAACATACTTGCTCAGGAAAAAAAATTGAGAGCGATTTTGAAAAATGTACCTCAGAGGACTATCTCTTTTTAAGTAGTCCTTGGCCATAAATGTTCTTAGGTGCTCTGGGCTCTCATTCTGTAAAACTCTAAATGTTTGTGGGATGATTTTCTTTTCCTCTAAAGGGAAAAGAAGAACCATTAGGAGAGAAGTTCTTTGAGATGCCCCTAAATATCAAAGCAGGAGAGATTGCAGGTATCAACCAGAAATTGGAGCAGAGTTAAGAGTTTTTCAGGAGGAAGGATGAGATAAGGATCAGTGGACTAGAGTGACTGAGAGTGACTTGTCAAGATGGAAACATTTAAAGAAATTGAGCACCAATTCTGGTGATCAGACAGAAGGAAGTGATGGGAGTGTTTTGTTAGGGCCAAAAGACGCAAGGCCCTCAACAACCGTTAAGGTAGGAAGCATGGTACAATGGGAAGAGCTCTGCATTTGGAGTCTGAAGACCTGAGTCTGAATCTTTGCAGGTTCTCGTGTGAGCTTAATCAAGTTAGCTAACCTCTCTGGGCATCAGAGAGCTTTATTTCTCTGTAAAATGACAGGGTTGGATGAAATGAACTCTTATGTTCTTTTCCAACTCGAATTCTATGAGCCTAAATTCAATCAACAAGCATTTATTAAATGCCTACTGTGTGCCAGGCCCTATGTTAGGCACCAGGGATACAAAGACAAAAGCAAAACCATCCCTGACCTCAAGGAGCTTATGGGGGAAAATAATACGTGCATATATATGTGTGTGTGTGTGTATGCATGTACATGTATATATAGGTATATGCAAAACAGATACAAGCTATTTTGAGGAGAGAGGGCAATAGCAGGTGTGGGGACGAGGAAAGGATTCATGTAGAAGGTGGTACTTGAGTTGAATTTGAAGAAAACCAGGTGTTTCCAAAAGGTAGAAGCAAGAGAGTGCATTCCAAGCATAGAGAACAACCAAAGAAAAGTCACCGAGATGGGAGATGATGGAGTGTTATGTGTGAGGGAGAGTGAGAAGGCCAATTTGATGGAAACCTAGAGTGTGCGGAGGGGAGTTACGTATGGGGAGATGGGAGAGATAGGAAGGTCAGGTTGTGAATAGCTTGAAATGCCAAACAGAGGGGGCTTGATTTTGAGCCAGATCCTTATAGACAGCATGCCTACACTGCAGAACCATTGAAGTGAAGTGATTTACAAAAAATAGATGGGGCTTCACTGTGTCCCCCCCTCCTCAGTCAGGGAGGTAGGCTTATCACACTGTGTTCTGTTCGGCATGCTGTGTCTTAGGAAGAGCTTTGTGAAGCTGGTGTCCATCTGGAGAAGGATAGTGTGGATGGTAAAGAGGCTAGAAATCATGCCTTATGAGTAAGGAAACTAGAAGTGCTTAGAAGGCAAGGGAAGATGTAAGGGGGGCATGATCCCTTTCTTCAAATAGATGAAGGGCTGTCCAATAGAAAAGGTACCAGATTGATTTCACTTGTCCCAGAGGGCAGAACAGAAATGAATGGGTGGAAGTTAGAGAGATTTCAGCTCAATGTCAGGAAAATTTTCTGACCAGTTAGAGCTGTCCAAAAGTGGAATGGATTGTTTTGGTAGGTAATAAGCTCCCTGTCAGTGACAGGAGGTCTATAAGCAGAGGCTAGAAAGATGACTCCTTGTCATGGATGTTGCAAAGGGATTCCCACAGGTTGGACTCACTGACCTCTGACAGCCCTTCTGCTTTATATGATTGGATGATTCAGCACTCTATTTGGGAATATCTTTCAGCTAGCACCCACCCCAAAAGTCTGAATTGCCTTTCCCAACTTCGGATACAGATCCTCCTGAAGTCTTGTGCTCCTAAAGCCAGCTGAAACTTGAAAGTAAAAGAAAATATTGGTTTGGTTTGTTTGCTTGTTCTCCCTATCAGTGTATCTTAGGCCCAGTGGAAATTCCCATGCCCCACCCAATTTCCACCTTGAACATCCTCAGTGGGCCCCAGGGAAGTCATCATCCTGTCCAAGACCATATACTTGAATAGGGCATCAAATCTCTGTTTTTTTTTTTTTAGACCAGCCTTTAGAGGCCTCCTCCACTCCTACCCCTGAACCCACTTAGAACTCACTTTTTGGTGCAGCTCCATATATAGCTGCTCTCAGTTTACTTGTAGCTGCCACTCCTCTGCTAACCTAGCCATCACCATCACAACCAGTTTTGAAAATTACCTCCCTGGGTAGGAGGAGGAAAGCCTGCCTTTACCACCCTCCCCTGACTATAACCACTTCTTGATTGTGTCCCCTTCAACAAGCATTTATTAAATGTCTACTATCTGGAAGGTATCATGCTATGTCATAGTGGAGAAGGCACTGGGTTTGGAGTCGGGAAGACCAGAGTTCAAATCCTGCCTCAGGCACTTGTTAGCTGTGTGGTCCTGGGCAAGTCACTTAACCTCTCTGTGCCTCAGTTTCCTTATCTGTAAAATAAGAGGGCTGGACTTGATGACCTCTAAGGTCCCTTCCAGATCTTATCTGTGACCTTGGACAAGGTCATTTTTTACCTCTTCAGGCCTCAGTTTTCTCCTCTGTAAAATGAGGAGAATGGCCTTTAAGTGTCCCTTACAACTCTAAATCTAAAATCCTGTAATGAAAAGTCAAAAATGAAACACTCTTTGCCCTGAAGGAGCTTACATTCTACTGTTGGGTGCAACATGTACACCAAGTCAAAAATACAAGGCAAACTGAAGACAGAGGGGACTGACATTTAGAAGGGCTTCATGGAGAAGGTAGCATCTGAACTGAGCCTTGTTCTATACAGTTTTGTGGTTGCTAATTAGTATGTTGATTTTCAAGTGATGGTAAGGCATTTCATGTCTAAATTGTACAAGGTGTGACCGAATTTTTGAAAGACATCCAGAACTTGTACAACCAAATGGGTGTTGTCCCCTTCAAAGTAGTCACCTTAGGAAGTGATACACTTACTCCCATAATGCAACTCTTCATAGCTCAGAACAGTTGGAGATTTATTTTCATGGTCATTTGCGTAGTTAGCCCCGGTCACATTGCTTTGTTTCTTCCCACGGATAGTTTCTAAGATTCCTGAGGGTAAGAACTATCTCAAATTTCTTTGGTATCTCCTTCCTTCCCCCCCCCCCCTCAGTGTTAGATAAATTATGACGGTTTGGGTTCAAGGGACCTGGGTTCAAATCTTCACTCTGCTACTTACTAGCTGTATGACCTTGGCTGAGTTTCTTCTCTCTGGACCTCAGTTTCCTCATATGTTAAGCCAGAGAGTTAGACTGGATGATCCCCAAGGTCCCCTTCATCTCTGACATCCTGTTCTTTTAAATGCAAGTTGAAAGGCGACAGTAGCACCCGCTGCACCTAGCACCCGCTGCACCCAGAAGCCTAGTGGGGAGGTATATTTCTGCCTCCTTTCTGAGCCTTGGGAAATAGCTAGTGAAAGTGGCGGCAATAGTTTAAAGGCTTAAATAATTAGTCTAATTTAGATGTTTATTATATATATATAAAACTGCTAAAGTATATTTACCATGGATGCAATAATAGTGTGCCTAGCCCCATTTAATAACAATTGTATTCAGGCTTTAAGTTGAAAAACAATTTGCTGCATATTGTTTTGTTTACTTATTATTAAAGTCTTCATTAAACTCTACATTTCAAATCCTAAAAATAAAATCATATTAGCCAAAAGAGTGGTTGGTGTTATTAATAAATATGTGGTGATATATTTTCATTGATGACCTATATTCAAGAAATGGCATAAGGTATATAATTGAGGAAATGGATGATGGAAATGGATGGCCTACCAGGGGATAAAGAGCCAACCTTAGGAAGACCTAGTTTCAAAACCTGCCTTTGACATATACAGGCTGTGTGACCCTGAACAAGTCACTTAACTACTCAATGCTCTAGGTAACTCTCTAAGACTAGAGGTTTCAGAGAATTTGCCAACAGGCATCAGTAGAGAGAATTTTCTCCTTCAGGAGTTCCCTATACCACTAAAATTACAGATTCTGTCCATATCTCCATACTGGCAAAGGCAAGGAATGAGCAGCAAAGGTACTTCACTACTAGGAAATGTACAAACACCTAGCATAGAAGCTCCCTACTTTTTTTGATCCCCAAGTTCCTTGGCTCTAAGGGAACCTTCCTTTGCCCCCTCTTCAGTGTAAAAAGAAATTTGAGAGTCCATCTAGTCTAGTGCACAACAGAAATAAAATTAAGATTCATTGCAAGAGTTATTTACCAAATATTCCCCATACTTCTTGACAAGCTTCTTATAACCCTTACTATACATGTATGCCAATTTGGGGACCCTGGACCTGGGGCAAGTTCTACCACATTGGTTGGATGGAGGGGGAACCTTTCCCTTTTTACCTTTCCCCCTCCCTTAGCCCATGCGGGCCTAGAACTTATGGAGGGGATGGGGAGTTGAGAGTACAAGAAGGCACTCTTTTCCTCCTCCCTTTTCTGCAATGTCCAGAACCCATCCAGGCCCCTTGACTGCTCACAGAACTTGGATTGAGATAGGAGTCACAAACTATTCTTTTCAAAGAGATGAAGGTCAATACACCCTTACCATCTGCCCTGTTACTGTATCCTAAGCCTCTGTAGGCCTCACCTGACATCTGACCTACTGACAGGGCCCCTGAGCCTGGTTATCCACACTCCTGCACCACCCTTAGGATTTCTAGGCCTTTCCCTCCACTGCCTGGTACACAGTAAGCACAAAATTTTATTTTTCTTGTTGACTGACTTTCCATTCATTGCATTCTTTTAAATGTTATCTCTCCCAATTGGTGTGAGTTCCTCATTATTTCATTTTTTTCTATTTGTTTCTCTAGAACCTAGCTCAGTGTAATCACATAGTAAGTGCTAAATAAATGTTTTTTTCATTCATTCATTCATTCATTCATTCATTCATTCATTCATTTATTCATTCATTAATACCCGAGGAGGATCTGGGGGGTGGGGGGAGATAAGCTTGTGTGGTATTTCCACAGCTTCACAACTCTATGAATGGCTCCCAAGCTGTGACAGTCTCACTGATGGGGCTTTGAAAAGAGCATGGAAAGAAGCTAGTCATTCTATTGGAATTATTATAGCTGTTATATCTGGTGGAGAAGCAAGAGCAGCACCAAGACAATTAAATACACCAGTTAGGTCATCCCTCCAATTCCTGAAAAAAGGGTTATATATGTAACCACTTGTCATCAGTGTGGGATGAAAAGGAATTACCTTTTCTCATCACTCTACCTAGGACCTCCATGAGAGACAAAGCTATTCCCCTTCCCACTTTTGTGGGAGACAGAAGGGTTATCTGGGAGGCAAATTGTCTATCAATTGCTCATGTGCCCCCACTCCACTTGGGTAGAAAGGCAAGGGGAGAGGAAGACTGGACCCTCAGCCTAGAGGTTGGGAGGAGGGCTTTTTGCAGGTGATGTTGAAATGGGTTTGACCCTAGAATCATTAATTTACAGTTGGAAGGGATCTCAGATGTCATCTACTCCTCCATCCCTCCCCAATTGTACCATTGTACCAGAAAGGAAATGGCTTGCTTATCAACAGTCGCATAGCTAGTGACAGTTAGAATTCAAACACAGACCATCCCAGTCCAAATCTAACAATTTTCCAACACTGTTTTTCCTTGATTTCATCCTGTTTCCATTATATATAAATTGTCCTTGAGAATCTATCAATTGATCAACAAGTACCAATTAAGTACCCACTATTTGTGGGGTAATTCTACTAGGAACTGGTGATACAATTAAAACAGATAAGACAATTCCTCCCCTTGAGGAGTTTACATTCCAATAAGGGAGAAAACAAATACATATATAAGTATATGCAGAATAAATATGAAGAGAAGAATACATACAAAGTAGTTCTAAATATAAGGTAGTTTGAGAGGGAGTGGTTGGAAGGACACAGAAGGAGAAGGCATGGGGAATACATCAGTTAGATTAAAGGCCCATTGAATCATCATTGACAAAATAATTATGTCTCAGAAATTAGCATCTTGATTCATTTAGGGAAGTGTAATGCATTAATATTGTATGGATTTCCTTGTATTTGAAAGGCAGTGTTACTATTATGTGTAGCACTTTGTAAACAACCTGTGACATGCTATGTAAATGTCAATCATCCTTTATTCATGGCCACATCAGTCCCTTTGCAAAATCTATAAAAAATAACACAGAATACATCATAGCATCTCTCTGGCCTCAGTTTTCTTCTCTGCAAAATGAGAAGGTTGGAATAGATGATCTTCAAAGTTCCTTTCAGCTGTAAATCCAATGATATGAGCTAAACTGAGCAGGCTCTACCTAATGATCCCAAATGTTTAAAAAAATCTGATCACGTGCTCTACCTAACTTTTCCACTTTTCACTTTTGTGACCTTGGGCAAGTCATTTCACCTTTGGGTACATCAATTTCCTCATCTGAAAAATGAAGGGGTTAGATGGTCTCAAGGGCCCTTCCAGCTCTATAGGATCTTATGATTGCCTATGACCATGCCAATCTTCATCTCTAAGTCCAGCAAAAAAAAAATGGTCCCACAATTCTATATTTCTTTCAAAAAAGGGGGTTTATTTTCCTAAAAGCAAAGATTTTAAAAATTGACTTCTATCAGTCACCTTATTATCCTCAATTTTTTTTCCCCTTGATCCTATTTCCAAGGTCCAAGTCATTCAATTTTAGAATTTTCAAAGCTTCTTCTAAACTTTTTTTTTATATTTCATAAATCACATTTCAGGACTTAAAGTCCTCAACAGAAGAATCTGAAAAGAATTTAATCTTTTTTGCTATCAGTAATTTTCTTTAAAATATATTTATTTTAATGAAAGCAGGGCTCCACTCTCATGTGCATTTTTCAGATGTTACACTAGCTTTGAAGCACTTTGTGAATCAAGAGCAATTCAAAATTATTTTTCATGAGCCCCCATTGATATCTCTTTTACTAGACCAACCAGAAAAAAGTTCAAAAAAGACATTTAATTAAATAGTATAGCAAAATAAATGTCATTAAAGATTCTCCCCAATATACATTTTTGTTATTTGGGACATTTTACAATTGTGTCTGACTCTTCAAGACCCCTTTAGAGGTTTTGTTGGTAAAGATAATGGAGTGGTTTGCCATTTCCTTCTCCGAATCATTTTACAGATGAAGAAACTGAAGCAAGCAGGGTGAAGTGACTGACCCAGGGTCAGAGAGCTAGTAAGTGTCTGAAGCCAAATATGAACTTGGGAAGATGAGTCTTCCTGACTCCAGTTCCCACACTCTATCCACTGCAGCACCACCTGGCTGCCCTCCAATATACATAGGGGTATACTCTTCCACAGGTTACCATAAGACTAACAAATAAGTGCAGGGAATAAGTGCAATCTGAGAACAAACGTGAAAGGAAACATATATTAAGGAACATGTATGGTTGGGGCAACTCATACATCTGAAACTTCAAAGCTCCCAATTTCCCCTGGTGATGTTATGCTGCTTTCCACTGGTTAGCTCTACTCTCTGCTGAGTTGCTTCCTCCATCACGTGTCTCTACTGAGCTGCTCTTTTCTACCATCTTCCAATATTCAGTCATTTATTTTAATTTATTGGCTAAGCTGCTGTGGTAACTACCAGGATATCAACTCTGAAGAGTTTATAGTCTCAGGCTCTTTTTAGTCATTTGATATATAGAACCCTGCTAGTGTAGACAGCTAGTTCACTAGCTAGAAAGTCCCTTAGGCATTTAAATCTGTCCTTTTGAAAACTTTGTCTCCTCTGCTACTGTTTGGACTCTAATGCTTATGTGAATTATGGTCAAAAAATACCATTTAATTATTATTACATATTTCTAATCCTGGAAATTCATCCCCAGGGAACACACAAGGAGATGAGTAAAGCACAGTGAAGAAACTCCTGTTAGCCACCCTCATCCCAAATAAGGCCCCTCATGTCTCATGTAAGTCACAAAAGCTAAGGTGGGTAGAGGAAACCAAAAAAAAGGTAATGACCTTTAATATACTCCCCTTACCTCCAGAAACAAAATCTCTGCCTTTCTACTTGTATAAAGGAGATATTTATATTCTAGCAATTAGAGCAGGATTTCCAAACCTTTCTTGTGTCCTGGACCCCTTGACAATATGGTGAAGCCTATGGACCCTTCTCAGAATAATGTTTTTAAAGGTATAAAATAAAATATAGGGGATTACAAAGCAAACAAATCATATTGAAATTTAGTGATCAAAAATTTTCAAAATGAAATTTTCAAAAATGAATTCATGACCTCCCCAAAATCTATCGGCTGACCCCTTGGTGGTCAGCAGACTCTAGGTAAAGAAGTCCTGGCTCACTTCTTAAAGAGGTCTATTCACTAAATGGGCATTGCCTGACTCAAAGTGATAACCTGAAACGACCTTAGCTTAAAAGGGCCAAGGTCTCCTACTGCATCCTGGGCCATCTCCAGTCATCCTGATCTATATCTGGCCACTGGACCCAGATGGCTCTGGAGGAGAAAGTGAGGTTATTGGCTTTGCATAGCCCTCCCTCACTCAAATCAAAGTCAACTGCAAGTCATGTCATCATCTCCCTGACGTCATGGTCCTCTTCAACAAGGAAGGACAAACCAAAGCCTGCCAGTAGTCTGAGTTGCCCTAATGGTGACCTAGGTAGCCAGTTTATATAACTAGTATTTGATGGGAAGGGGCATAAGCTTTCATCTATAATCTTGAGGCACTCCTTCCTATTAAAGAGATAGCAACCAGGAAAGTAGCTTGAATTTAAGGGGAGGAAAAATCACTTTCCCTAGACTAGCAATATGTAGAAGGCAAATAGATATAATTTTAATGTGGTACCCTCTCTCTGAGAAAAGCAGAGCAGCCAGCCTCTTGGCCTCTTCTGCGACTCTTCATCAGGCAGTAAGTCTCCCTTAGAAAAGGGTGGAGAGATTCCTGAGATATTTATCAAACCTTCCCCACCAGCCTCAGTTAGACAAACCCATGTAGATTTTTACAAAACCTATACATACCCAACTCTATGCTAATTTTTAATAAGTCAGTGAAACTCTGCTCACCTTACAGACAATGTGAACTCTTCCCTTTCCCACTCTGTTTAAGTGAAATCTGGCCCAGATTTACTGAATGGTTATTGCCTCAGACAAGTTGAGACCTTGTCATTTTGGGGTTTTGATGGCTCAGAGTGAGTGTAAATAGTAACTATTTCTGTTCTGGGCAGAAACCCTGAGGGTCTTCCCCTCCTAGACTGTTTTTTTTTTTTGAGCAGGCAAACTAAGTCATCTTTTGCCTCATTTCTTACCTAGCCTTAAATCACTGAATCACTGAATGGGTATTGCCTCAGACAAACTGCATCTGGGGCCATCTCCAGTCATCCTGACCTATGTTTTGCCACTGGACCTAGATGACTCTGGAAGAGAGAGTGAAACTAATGACCTTGCACAGCCCTGCCTCACTTGAATCCAATTCAATTACAAGTCATGACATCACCTTCCTAACTGGTCATCTTCGAGAATGAAGGGCTGATAACAACAGCAACAACAACTGAAATCTGAAACATTGTGCCTTAAAAAGTACTAAAGACACAACCCTTTCTTGGATAAGCACTTTACATACGTTACTTCAATGGTCCTTACAACAACTCTGTGAGGAGGGGTACTATTATTATCTCCAATTTACAGTTGAGGAAACTGAGACTGAGGTAAGCTGATTTATTTTACCAGAGTGGTGGTGGTTGCTGTTGTTTGGTCATTTTGGTTGTGTCCAACTCTTCAGTGATTCCATTTGAGCTTTTCTTGGCAAAGATACTGAAGTGGTTTGCCATTTGCTTCTCCAGCTCAATTTACAGATGAAGAAACTGAGGCAAACAGGGTGAAGTGATTTGCCCAGGGTCACATTTGCCCAGTAAGTGTCTGAGGCAAGATTTGAACTCATATGGAAGTCAGGAAGTCCTGACTCCAGGCCTGGTACTCTAGTTATCACAAAGCTCCTAATAGTCTGAGGTAAGATTCAAATCCTGAGTCCAAGGCCACCACTGGCTATTGACTTGGAACAGTAAAGAGCAGTTGGGGTTTCTACCCAGTGGGAAAGGGCACCTGTTGTGGAGAATAAAAGATTTGAAGGACAACAAGATTTCAGTTCTCCAACCTGAGGATGAGTCTATGTCATGGACTTTCAAGTGACTTGGATACCTGTATATATGTGTGGGCACAGAATCTAATAAGTAATCTCAGTGTCCTTCAGGGGCTCAGCCTCTGAATTCCTAGAACTATGAGTTCTACCAGGCTGAGATAACTATAATACATGCCAAGAATACCAGGAAAGGAATTCTTCAAACTCTCCCTCCTAACTGCATTATATTTATTTTTTCCCATCCAAGTTTGTGGACTCCCTGAAATCTATCTATGGATTCTTTGCAGGAAGAGGGGTTGTAGATTCTAGGTGATGAACCCCCTGAACTGGGCAGCCTTTGCAGCAAAGAACAGTAGAGATGACAGATAGCAGTGACCCAACACGGTACTGGATACTATAAAGCAAACCTCAGAGCTAATTATAGAAGGACTCCAATAGAAAAAAAGACTGATGATAGATGGAAAGATGATAGAAGACAGACATATAGATAGACAGATAGGTAGACAGACAGATAGATAGATATATAAATAGATAGATAGATACTGAGTATTTATTAAGTACTTAATATGTGCAGTGTACTATGCTAACTGCAGGTGATACAAATGCAAGCACGATAAGGTAAAAGCTCTCCCATCAGAACTCACAGTGGGCAAGGTGGGAAAGTGAACAGGTATGGGAGGGTCAGCAGTCCTAGGGAACATTCAGGATGGAAGCAGACTTGGTAGAAATCAGAATTACTAGAATTCACTGACTAGCATGTATGTGATGTTTGCAGATTAGTTTTTCACTGTGTTTGAAAGTAAGGGACTGGCATCAGCCTAGTGGACTGCCCTTTTGAGAGATTCCCAGATTTCTTTGTGGGGCTATTCCAAAGGCCCTTGGGTTCAGGGTCCTGGGCTGTTTCCATCAGGATCTGAAAGGTGATCAGAGTGATAGTGTTGGTGGTTCAACTTGCCTCGCACATGTTACCTCTTGTCTTTCCCTCAGGATTTCCTGCTACTTCACAAGGTTGGCCTTCCTGTCCCATGAGTGGCAGTTGAGATTTCCTTACGGGAACTCTTTCAGAAGGCCATCAGTGGACTCTTTCAATATTTATTTTGCCCTTTGGTTCTAGAATATCAGGGCAGTTTTCCTTGATAATTTCATGAAAGATAATGTCTAGGCTCTTTTTTGATCATGGCTTTCAGGTAGTCTCTTAATTTTTAAATTGTCTCTCCTGGATCTATTTTCCAGGTCAGTTGTTTTTCCAATGAGAAATTTCACATTATCTTCTATTTTTTCATTCCTTTGGTTTTGTTTTTAACTTCTTTGTTTATCATATAGTCATTAACTTCCCTGAACTCTACTCTCATTTTTAAAGAACTATTTTCTTCAGTGAGCTTTTGAACCTCCTTTTCCATTTGGCTAATTCTGCTTTTTAAAGCCTTCTTCTCCTCATTGGCTTTTTGGACCTCTTTTTCCAATTGAGTTAGCCTATTTTTCAAGGTGTTATTTTCCTCAGCATTTTTTGGGTCTCCTTTAGCAAGCTGTTGACTCACTTTTCAAGCTCTTCCATGGCCTGAGCCTATTGCATGTTCATTTTGGAGGTACGGGATGCAGAAGCCTTGATTTCCTCTGGCAGTATGCATTCTTTCTCCTCATCTGAAAGGATGGAAGGAAATACCTGTTCACTGAGAAAGTAACCTTCTATGGTCTTATATTTTTCCCCTTTCTGGGGGGATTTTCCCATTTAGTTACTTGACTTCTGAATCCTTTGTCAAGAGGAGGGTCCTGGTGCTCCTCCTCCCCCCAGAACCCAGCTCAGGGCTGAGATTCAGATCAGCTGCTCAATTCCCCCAGGGTCTTTAGGCAGGGGTGGGGCTGTCACTCAGAGCTGAGGTTCAGATCAGCTGCTCAGTTCCTCCAGGGGCTTTAGGCTGAATGCTTCACAAATGGACACGTCCTGCTGCTGCCGCCCCTGCTGCCCCAATCACTGCCGCTGCTGCCACCAAGGGCCAGTGCTGGGGGGGGACCCTGGTCCCTTCTTGTCCAGTTGGGAAAGTCCTCTCACTGACCTTTGAAGTTTTCTTCAGTACTTGTGGGCTGAGGGATCTGAGATGCTCCCTGCTGGGAACTCTGCCCCAGAGGCCTGTTCTGATCCTGTTCTTTCCAGTATGTGGCCAGGGCTGGGCTCCACTCCGCTCAGCATCCAGTGGAATAGACCTTTCCTGTTGGCCTTCCAGGTTACCTTTGGCTGGAAATCTCTTTCACTCTGTCATTCTGTGACTTCTGCTACTCTAGAATTTGTTGAGTCATTTTTTATAGGTATTATAGGTACAGGAAGAGCTAGCGTATGTGCGCCTTTCTACTCCACCATCTTGTCTCTGCCCCTCAAGCACTAACTTTGTGACAGATACTATGGTAGGTGGTAGGGATACAAAGACAAAGATAGGAACAATTCCTACTCTCTTTCCTAAAGAAATCTACTTTCCTAAAAGAAATCTTCTAAAAAAAGTACATGATTCAACCTAAAAAAATGAAAATCGAGTCTAACTGCTTCTTGAGTATAATAAATTTTATCACCCAGGAAGTAATGATTAATAATATCTGGCACATAGTAGGAGTGGATACTTAATAAATACCTGTTAATTGATTGATTGATTTAATAGCTATCATGTGCTGTTACATAACTTTATCTAACCCCAATATAAAAATATGCTCATCTTGATTCCAATGTAAATTTAAAAAAATGGTGGCCTTTCTTCTCAAGACCTACCAAAGGCAAACTCTGAGAAATAATATAATGGTTCATTTTAAATGCATACCAATTTGTAGTTCAAAATTATTAGGCAATGTTAACAAATGTATAGATTTTATAATACTCTGAGCCTCTCTCAGGATACAGTTTCCTACTTCTCAAATGTTGCTTTTCTCCAGTGCAACCTAAATGAAACTTGGCAGTTTAATTTTATCTCTCTGTTGGGCTGGGAGGGAGGAAGGCAGAGAGGAGGAGGTGGGAGGATGTTTGTTCTGTGTAGCTAAATTGCTCTGCAATGAGATTGTTTTTCGGGCAAATATCATAAAATTCAGCTCAGAAACTGTGCTCTGACAACTATATTTAAGTTAAATGAAACTTAAGCAACTTGGTAATCTATATCAAAAGCTTCTTCTCTGAGGATTTAAGAAAACCTAGTTCTAGCAACCACATATCCCATAATCCAAACCCAGAGCCTCCTGCTGAAGTGCCAGCTACCAAGAATACCATTCATGTCGGGGCTAATAGTGGAGTGTCTATGTTACAATTGAAATGTTCATGTTATGGATGGCTCCCTGTTGTATTCAAGATATCTCACATTATAATGAAGAAATGGAAAAGGCATGTTTATATGGTGGGGACAGCAGTGGCCTTAGGGGTATCTTCTAACACCCTAAATACATGATGAATATACTTAGTAAAGAGTAGCTAAGTGGTACTGCAGTGGATAGAGCTCTGGATTTGGAATCATGAAGACTCATCTACAGGGGTTTAAATCCAGCCTCATACATTTACTAGCTTTATGACCCTGGTCAAGTCACTTGACCCTGTTTGCTTCAGTTTCCTCATCTATAAAATGAGTGTGAGAAAGAAATGGCAAAACATTCCATTATCTTTGCCAAGAAAACCCCAAATGGGGTCATGAAGAGTTGGACAGAACTGAAAAATGACTGAACTGAAATGATCAGGCTTTGTATTAAGCTTTATTGTCAAGTCTCTAAAGTAGCCCTTTTCCAGGAAACATAGAATGAATCTTAGCACTGCAGGGAATCTTAGAAATGATTTAGCCCAGCCCCACTTTAGGATCTGCATTTAAGAGTTTGGGTTTCATTGTGATAATTTCCATAATCTGTGGGAGGAGAGTGGGGAGGGGAGAATTTTCCACTGAAGGACTACCACAAGGAGGGTTACAAAAGTGATCCTGGGTCCTTAAGGGTCATGGTAGTGGAATGTAAGTTACCAGGCTGATGAAAAGTTTTCAAGTATGACCTGCTAACATTGGGTATCAGCCTATTTATGTGCACAGTTTTACTGCCAACAGGTTAGAGAATGAAGACAGGGAAAAGCTAGTAACCTAGTTTGTTTGGAATTGGGTGAGGGAAGGAAAGTAATTTGGACACAGTGCTCAAAATAAATTGGAGCTAGATGGAAGACAGCCTGAAATGCCTGGGAAGGGACTTTCTTTAACCTAGAGGCAATAGGAAGCCACTGAAGCTTTTTGAGCATGACAGTGGCATATTTATAGCCAGCATTTATATAGGGAGTGTTCAGGGAGGAATAGGACCTCTGGTGTGCTGGCTTGCTGAGTCCTCTTTAGGCTACTGATCAACCTTTGGTGTCCACGTCTCACTCAACTCTCACCTGTGACTCCAAGGTGCTGTAGCATATGGAGAAGCCACATCCTGGTAAACATATCTTAGAAGATGGGCAAAACCAGGTTAAGAGTGAGTTTAGTGAATTTGGGGTATGGCTACCCCCAATATGAAGACTTCTTTTGGTGAAACAGGTGAATGAGAACAATTTGTTCCAGTGGTCATAAAGGCAGCTGAAGCAGGTGCTGTGGAGGTCTTAGAGTTTTGGTCAGGCCTCAACGATGTCAAAAGTCATCCACTGCATCCTTGACTATGACTAGTCCTGACTTTTATCCTGCCAATGGATTTCAATGACTCTGGAAGAGATACAGAGCTCTGCCTCACCTAAATCCAATTCACCTGCAAGTCAAGACATCACCCCGAGATGTCATTGGTCCTCTTTGAAAAGGAAGGAGGAGCAACAATATAGTACTTTAAGGCAGACCAGCACAATTTGTAAACTTCTTGGGGCCGGGATAAGTTAGACTAGAGACATATTGGCAATGGTTGGTTGCCGTGAGTCACATACTACATTTTCCTCTGGGCTGCAGAAATCCTTTGGCTCTCCACAAATAGCCTGCAGCCTGTTGTGCAGGCCTGCTTTAAGGTTTGGGAAGCACTTTACATAAGTTATCTCATTTGATCCCTGGAAGGTAGGTGCTATTATTATCTATTTTATGTGGAAGAAACTGAAGCTGAGAGAAACTAAGTGACTTGTCTAGGGTAACACAGCAGTTTAAGTGTCTGTTGTTATATGTCTGAGATAAGACTAGAAACCAACCATAGCAATGTTCCTCCAGTGTGCAGACTGCTTTCACCCCTCAGTACTTAGTCACTTATCTACATAAGATTCCCAAAGGTTTAGGAGTGACCAAACTGAAGGTAATTAGTCATATGGAGTATCTTAAGGAAGGAAGAGGCTTTTAGAGAGCTTGATTAACATACCAGCAATACCCAACCCTCCCCACACCCGGTCCAGCCAATAGTGGAAGATGGAAATCAGCTCCATGCTGTCTCCACTACTTTTGTCTTGCCTCTATCAGATGACTTAAATTATAGAATTAAGGCTGTGACAAGCAAATTTAATGATGATGATTTAATCTGAATTCCAGTTGACTCTGAAGAGATTCATCTTACTTCACTTCATAATCCATAATTTCATTTAGCTGCATTCTGCCTCCTTTAACCAAGAGTGAGGTGTCACATAGGCTAAAATGCAGTAGAAATAGGTTTTGGAATGAATCAAATTGTAATACTATGAATTGAACACCCAATGGCTGACTAAAAGTGTAACATCTGAATTGGCAGCTAGAGGATGCTCTTATCGAGCTATTTATTCTCCCTGTCTGTCCTAAGCCTGGCCACCAGATGGAAACAGAAGACTGTGCTAGGTTCCTAAATGATAATTAACTGGTCAATAAGCATTTATTTACTTCCTATTATGTGCTAGGCTCTATGCTGAATTCTGGAAACACAAAGCCAAAAATGAAACAGCCCCTGCCCTCAAGGAGCATACAAGCCTATTGGTGGAGATGACACAGATATACATACATACATATGTATATATATGTATATGTATGTATATGTATATGTATATACACACATATAGAAAAATGTAAACAAGATGTAAGTTAATGGAGGGAGAGGCCAAGCAACTGGGGAGGTGAGAGGGATCAGGAAAGGACCTCATATAAGAAGTTGTATTTGAGTTGAACCTGGAAGGAAATGGAATTCTGATAGCCAGAAGTGATGGTGGTATGCATTCCATGGATGGGCGATAAGGTAAGCAAAGGCATATAGATGGTAAATGAAATATTATACGTGAAGAACAGCAAGATGGTCAACTTGGCTAGATTGTAGAGTATATGAAGCAGAATAATATATAATAAAGTTAGAGATTTAGGGTTATAAATTGGTTTAAATGGCAGAGGAGTTTGAATTTGATCTCCGAGCAAGGGATAAACTCTTGTGTCCTGGGTCTCGTGAACAATTTGACGAAGCCTATGGACTCCACAGAATAACGTTTTTAAGTGTATAGAATAAAATGTATAGGGTTACAAAGGAAAACAATCATATTGAAATATCATTAGCAAAGTATTAAAAAAAGTTCACGAACTCTAGTAAAAGATCATAGATTAGAGCTGGAAGGGTCCTCAAAGACCATCTGGTCCAATCCCCTCAATTTATTGTGGAGGAAACTGAGGCCCAGGAGGGAGAAGTGACTTGTCTAAGGCCACATAGGTAGTAACCATCAGAGGTATGATTTGAATCCAGGTCTTCTGCTTTCAGAGACAGTGTTCTTTCTATTCCACCATACTCTGACTCCAAGCTTCTTCCTGAAACAAAACCTCATATTCTTAGCACCTATATTTTTCTGGTAACATTATGGGAGCGTCTAGGTGGTAGAGTGGATAGAGTGTTGGCCCTGGAATAAAGGAGGACCAGAGTTCAAATCTGGCCTCAGACACTTATTAGCTTTGTGACCCTGGGCAAATCACTTAACCCTGTTTGCCCCAGTTTCCTCATCTGTAAAATGAGCTGGAGAAGGAAATAGTAAGCCACTACGGTATTTTTGCCAAGAGAACCCCAAATGAGATCACCAAGAGTTGGACACCACTGAAAAATGATTGAACAACAAAAGCAAACATTATATGGTTATAAGTCATGGAATTCCACTGTTCCAAGAAGTGAAGTTGAGGATCCCCCAAAGGACAGCTGCGAGTTTCATGGCAGGCATGAAGAGACTCCAACCAACACAAATGAGGGATTTAGCAAGAGAATAGGTGTAAAGAATATATATCACCTCAGAAACAGATGACTGAAAAAAGAGCCAGTCATGTAGTGAGAGCAAAGGATAACCAAAGGACTGTCTGTATAACACGGATTTATCAAAACCAGGTCAAGAGATCTGAAAGAAAGTGAGCCCCTTGTAGTGGGCTTATAGAAAGATGTGGACAGGAATTACACAAGACGGACAAGCATTGATACATTGCAATGTGTTTCCTAAAGGAAGGCTCATATCAATGATATCACAGATCCACCCAAGTCTTTTGTATATGGGCACCACAGACACACACTGCATATGGACACTAAAGCAGGACCAAAATTGAACAGGAAGAAAAAGGGGCTGGATATCATCTGGGCATTAGTATAGTGTTTGTAATGATCATGGCATCTTTTTAATACCTATAATCTCCCAATGATGGCATATGGCTGTGAATCATCTACCACAATCTCTGATAAATCAAAATTGAGGGTGGCTCAAAGGGGAAAACATTACTGGTCTGGCTTCTTTCCTTTACTACCAAAGTTCTTAGCAGAATTCTCTATGTCTAATGCCTCCATTTCCCTTTTACTTACTGCTCAAATTCCTGAGATCACCTGGTTCTGCCATTATGTGTCCATGAGAAAGTTGCTTACTGTCTCCAGGTCTTCCATTTCTCACCTGTAAACTAAATGTATTGGACTAGATGATATGTAAGGTTTCTTCCAGCTTTAAATGTGTAATCCTTCAATCCTTAAAACCTAGCAACTCTTCACACCCCAAATGAAGGCAAACCTCAGAGTAATGGTTGAATTTTATGTTTTAGTGGGGTTTCCTTTTCAGGTGTGGGTTGGGCTGGAAGGCTGCCCAGTTAGCTTCCAGCTCCGAGAGCCTGTGATTCTTTGAAGTGGCAAAGAGACAAATTTAGGCTTGAAGTTAAGGGGAGAAAATCCTAACAATTAGGTTGAACTAAAAATATAATGAGTTGACAAGGAAGCTAGCAGCTTATTCCTCACTACAGGTCTTAAATAAAGAGCCAGATGACTGGCTATACTATACTATTTAGTATGATACAGAGTCTTCTCATTCAAGTGTGTTTTGCCCTTTGAGATCCCTTCCAATTCTGATATTCTGTGATTTTCATGGCATGTATGTATGTATATTGTTTAATATCAAGTATAACTTGAGTGTAAGATGTGGTATAAGGAAAATAATATGGGAATTTTGTACTGGAGAAGGAAGCAGATTGGCTCTAGTCCCTTACTTGTTCCCACTGATCATATATCTATGATAAGAAAGGACTTTAGAAGTCGTCTTTTGGTGATTTTTTTTTAGATAACAAAATTGAGGCCCAGAGAGGTGAGGTAACTTAGCCAAAGGTTACACAGTAAGTGGGAGGGCTGAGGTTCAAATTTCAGTGTCCTTATTTCAAGTCCAGTGCTCTTTCTGTCATATTAGGCTGCCTCTTTTGACAAGAGACCTAGAGCAAGGCTTCCTGGCTTCCAAGCCAGGGGTGAGATAGAACCAGCTGGTTGGTACTGACTACTGAAAGATGAATGTTAAATTTTTAGCTTGAGCATTTACACTTTTGAACTTAACCATATCTGGGCTTCATTTCTTCTCTTGTTGATTCTCTAGACTTAAGAAAGTGATGGAGAAAATGCAGATAATAGAGATTCACCTTAAAAGGGTGCAAATGTCTTCCAGAGAGTTGTTAGGCAATTCTCTCCCACTCCAAAGCTGGTTGTTAAACATTTACCATCACACCCCTGGGTAAAACCCAGAAACTTTATAAGAGGACAAGAGTTGCAAGAGTTAAAGCATGAATGGATTCTGATCTGCACAATTGAAGGGTATACACATTAATCACATTAATTCTAGGAGGGATCCACTTCAGTGTTTTCCAGAGCACTGATGGAAATTAATTTCGATCAACAAATATTTATTGAGTACCTATTATATGTGTAGCATCATAAGAGTTACCAAAAAAGTGTTCCCTAGCCTGGAGAGACTTCATGTGTAACTGGGGAGCCCAGATCTATTTAAATAGAAAACTAAACAGGAAACATCAGCCAGTACACAATTCCTTGCTAACTGGTTGATACAGTCAGCTCATTCTCTCGAAGGATTTAGAAGAGTCTGGGATTTGGTATGTCTTTACTCTCCATGAAAACACACATGCACACACACACACATGTACACACACATTTTGGGTTTTTTTGTTTTTTTTTAATGTAAGGGTTTTTAACTTGAGGTCCATGGACCTCCAAGGAATCTATGAATAGACTTCAAGGTCCCTTAACTTGTTTCTTAAATATTTTGATAACTGTATTTCAATATAATTGGTTTCTCTTATAATGTCATGTATTTTTATTTTATGTATTTAGAAACCTTATTCTGAGAAGGGGTCCATCTGCTTCCTCAAGCTGCCAAAGGGGCCCACGACACAAAAACAGATTAAGAGCCTCTGGCGCTGGTCCTTAACAAGGGTTTTCTCAACTCAGCTCCATTTGAGTCTCCCTGGGTTTCTGGTCTATTAAAAAAACCCCTCAGGCATCCTGACTACCCCCACAGTTAACGTCCACTCCCAACTCCTGCAGCCTGGCCCCCTCCCTACCCTTACTTTCCTCAGTTGCCCTGACAACAGTCATTGTTTGCTCAAGAACTGGGCAATGAGGACACTGCAGGAGCTGAAAGCAGCACAAGCATAGTATGAGGATCACTCAGGCATAGGGGAGCATCACTGAAGCACAGTGCAGGGTGAGTTCAGGCGAAATGGGAGCAGTGTGAGCCCATTGCCGAGAAGGTTGGGTTGGGGTGGTTGCACAGGCCCTCCATACTCTTGGCCTTGGCAGAGAATTGGAAACTTGGTTTATGGATGGGACCCAAGGGCAAAGGGTCAGCACTCATTGAGTTTGGAAGGTTAGGGTGGGGGAGTTCATCATATGGAGGAAAGGGGCCAAGGCCAAATTCCTGGATCCAGAGGTTTACATCCTCCTCCCACACTCCCACTTCAAACAAGAGTAGAGGGCACAGGGCAGACAGATGGACACCTTGCTCCAGTCTTCCATTTATTGCTGCTATGATGTGCCCATTCATGGCAGAGTGTTACCTGGTCTCTAGATTAAACTCAGAGGACTTTAGGCCTGGAATGAAAGTTTAGAATGAAAGACTTGGAGATGGGGATGGAAGGTGGAGTGGGGAGGGCAAGTTGGGGCAAAGTGTGCTCAGACGTCCTTGAATTTGAGCCTATGAGACTCTGTGTAGAGTCAGGGAGCAGGGTGAACATCAACCTGTAGTGGATCCTGTGATCTTATGGGAAGATCAAAAATCCTTATTGAAATAGAAAATACCCAGCATGCTAGATAATTTGACAGGAACCTACGTCTCTGGCTCCCTTTCAGGACAAAAATATATGGCAGAGGGCAATTGGATAGGTACCCTTTCCCTACTTTCCATTTATTGCTGCTATGATGTGCCCCCACCTACCCATCCATATCAAGGGTGGTACAAATTGGCAAGGTTTTGTGAACTGCTGGGAGAAACTTACTTAATAAAGTAAACAAGCTCTGCCCCATCTTGATTTCATAATTTAGCCATTGTGTCACTCAAATTTCTAAAGGCATTTCAAATTTTGTCTGACAAACATCAAAATACTCATGCATTATGCTTTTAGCTGTACTATATATTCTTTCCCATCCTGGCTGTGCAAACATATGATGCATGCATGCCATTTTAGGATTCTTCAGAGCTGAATTTCAGCATAAAGGTCATTTACAACACATTTTAATGTTCTCAAAGGAACATGAAGCCATACACCATTCTGCTTTATGATCTGGTGTTTTAAAATAGTGCTAAATTTCACATGAATTGAAATATCACATCTGCTTCTATAAGCACAGAGGTCCTACAGAGTTCAAAAGTGATCTCTTGATTATCAAATTTAGCTGGAGGACTTGAGGGAAATCTCATTTTTATTTGTTCCTAATTTTCTTATTTGAGATGACAATATTAAGAATATTCTGTTACGTATAACTTTCTTGTCCAAAGTGGGAAGTTAGATGGAAAATGCCAGCTCATCATCCATTAACTGGTGGGAGACACTATTTTATGAAAGAAGAAACTAATGAAGTGTTACCAAAGTGAGAAGAAACCAAGTGGAGGGATAACAAAGTTAAAACGAGGGAAAATAGAAGTAAGTAGAAATCAGAAATGGAAATAAAAGTAAAAATTTAGAAATGTAGGAGCTAGGAGCATCCCTCATTTGGCATCCCTCATTTGGACCCAAGGAAAGAACTACCCCAGGTTCAAAGAAGGTTGTGGTTCCACTTTCCCTAAAACAAGAGTTCTTAACCTTTTTTGTGTCTCAGAACACTTTAGCAGTTTGGTGAGGCCTGTGGACCCCTTCTCAGAATAATGTTTTTAAATGCATAAAATAACAGGATTACAAAGGAAATCAAACATATTGAAATAAGCTATAAAAATATTTTTTTTAAAACCAATTCATGGACCCCAGGTTAAGAACCCTTTCTCTAAAATTATAGCCTACAAGCTCCTACTGATACGTTTACCTTTTATATTCAGGCAGAGGTTACAATTAGTTCAAAGTAAAGGCATTAAAGGAAAAGAAATCGTTTTTCCAGTTCCAGGAGCCAAGATGGTGGAGTCATAGGTAATTACTCCCTCCCCTTGTTGACCTTGACAAGCCCACAGAATATCTCCCCAGGAAAAACCCTGAAACAGTGGGAACAGCAGAAGGGGTAAAAAATCTCTTAAACCGTGAGGCTAGGAAGATTGCTAAGGAGGATCCCTCTTGCTGTGGCCGAAGGGGACAAGTGGAGGACCAGAGCTGTCCCAGACAGCCCCACCTCAGCAAAACAGGAGAAGATCCTGAGCCCCAGGGGGTTAAACCAGCAACAGATAACACCAGGACCCCAGGTGTGCCTCAGCACCCCAGGGGAATCAGGAAGACACTAGCGCAGATGGGATCACAAACTTCCGAGCTTACCTATGCTCTAGCTCAGCAGAGGAGACCTCCTGTGGCCAGAGTACCCCTCCCCCATGCTTAACAAGCTAACTCCAGGGTAACTGTGAGGAAATCCTGAAAGACCTCACCTGGCCTCTGCTTTCCAACACTAGCCAGCTCAGCACCAGGAAAGCTGTGGCATTTCAGCTTCTAGGTGAAAGAACCAGAGGCCACTACACACAAAGCCTCAAGTTTTAGCCACGAGAACTGTGGGACTGAGCCCTCTGTGCCCCAGATGCAGAGATCTACTTTAAAAGCCAGGAAAAGGGTGATTATCATGAGTAAGAAGCAAAGCAGAAAAGAAAAGACCATAGAATCACTCTATGGAGACAAGGATCAAAACACAAATACTAAAGAGATCAGCAATGAGACTGTACTCCCATCTGAAACTGGGAATATGAACTGGTCTGACATGCAAAGAGCCTTCTTGGAAGAGCTCAGGAAGGATTTTAAAAGCCAAATTAGAGAAATAGAAGAAAAACTGATCAGTGACTTTAAAAATATGAAAAAAGAAATCACAGAAGAACTTAAAAGGACAATTGGATGAATGGAAAAGGAAGTACAAAACATAACTGGAGAAAATAACTTCTTAAAAGGAACAACTGGACAGATGGAAAAGGAGATGCAAAAGTTAACTGAAGAAAAACATTAGATAAAAATTAGAATTGGGCAAGTAGAAGCTAATGAATCTATGAGACATCAAGAATCAGTCAAACAGAATCTGAAGAGTGAAAAGATAGAAGAAAATATAAAATATTTAATTAGTAAAACAACTGACCTGGAAAATAGATCCAGGAGGAAAGAAAAATCTAAGGATTATTGGTCTACCAGAAAGCCATGATAAAAAAAAGAGCCTGGACAATATCATGCAAGAAAACAACAAGGAAAATTGCCCAGAAGTCCTAGATCCAGAGGGCAAAATAGTCATGGAAAGAATCCACCGTTCACTTCCTGAAAGGGATCCCAAACTAAAAACACCAAGAAATATCATTGCCAAATTCCAGAACTATCATGTGAAGGAGAAAATACTGCAGGCAGTCAGAAAGAAACAATTCAAATATCAAGAATCTACAGACAGGATCACACAGGACCTTGGAGCTTCAACATTAAAAGATTGAAAGAATTGGAATATGATATTCTGTAAGTCAAAGGAGCTGGGACTACATCCAAGTATTAATTACCCAGCAAAGTTGAGCATAATATTTCAGGCAAGGAGATGGACATTCAATGAAAAAAGGGATTTCCAGACCTTCCTGATGAAAAGGCCAAAACTCAATAGAAAATTCAATCTTCAAAGGCAGGTCCCAAGAGTGGCACAAAAAAGTCAACAGAGGGAAAAAAAAAAACAAACTTGTTACTCAATGTGAGCAAACTGTTTCTATCCCTATAAGGGGAGATTATACTTGTTAATCTTGAGAATTGTATATTTATTATGATATATAAAAGGTACATACATAGAGGGAGTTAGTATAAATTAAATCATGTGATGATAACAATGTGATTTAAGGGTGTGAAGGGATTGTAATGGGAGATGTGAAGAGGAGGAGGCAGAAAAAAATAAATTACATCACAAGAAGAGGCACAAAAATATGTTACAGTAGAGAGAAAGAGGGGAGAGAGATGAGCATTGTTTGAGAGGTGCTCTCATCTGATTGGATTCAAGGAGGGAACAACAAACTCAGTTCAGTACAGAAATACAGCTAGCTCTATAGGCAGTAGGAGGGGAAGGGGGAAAGAAAAGGGAGGAGAGGCTAAAAGGGAGGGGAGAAGTAGTAAAGGAAAAGGGGATTAAAAGGGAGGGAAGACTGAGGGAGGCAGTGGTCAAAAATTAAAACTATTGTGGAGAGGAAGGGAGAAGGGAGAACTAAAAGCATAAACAAGGGGAAAGGGGATGGAGGGAAAGAAACAGATAGCAATCATAACTGTGAATGTGAGTAGGATGAACTCTCTAATGAAATGGACATGGATAGCAGAATGAATTAAAAAAACATAATCCAACAATATGCTGTTTGCAAGAAACACATTTGAAAGGGGGCATACACACAGGGTAAAGGTAAAAGGTTGGAGCAGAATATTTTGTGCTTCAACTGATGTAGAAAAAGTTGGGGGTACCAATCCTAATCTCACACAAAGCAGAAGCAGAAGTATATCTAATCAAAAGAGATAAGGAAAGAAACTATATCCTGCTAAAAGGCACCATAGACAATGAAGCAATTTCATTACTAAACAAACATATATGCTCCAAGTAGTATAGCATCCAGATTCTTAGAGGAAAAGTTAAGGGAGTTAAAGGAAGAAATAGACAGCAAAACTATACTAGTGAGGGACCTCAACCTTCCCCTCTCTGAACTTGATAAATCTAACCTCAAAATAAACAAGAAAGAAGTTAAGGAGTTGAATAAAACTCTGGCTAAGGTAGATATGATATATCTCTGGAGAACACTGAATGGGGATAGGAAGGAATATACCTTTTTCTCACAGTACTTGGCACATATACAAAAATTGACCATGCACTAGGGCATGAAAACCTCACAGTCCAGTGCAGAAAGACAGAGATAGTCAATACATCATTCTCAGATCATAATGCAATAAAAATTATATGTAATCAAAGGCCATGAAACTATAACCCAAAAATTAATTGGAAACTGAACAATTTAATCCTAAAGAATGAGTGGGTTAAACAACAAATCATAGAAACAATTGACAACTTCATTCAAGAGAATGACAATAATTAGACAACCTACCAAATCTTATAGGAAACTGCAGAAGCAGTTGTTAGGGGAAGTTTTCTATCTTTGAATGCCTACATGAATAAAATAGAGAAAGAAGAATTAGGCATGCAGATGAAAAAGCTAGAAACAGAGCAAATTGAAAATTCCCAAGTAAATATCAAATTAGAAATACTGAAAATCAAAGGAGAGATTAATAAAATAGAAACTAAGAAAACTATTGAACTAATAAATAAAACTAAGAGTTCATTTTATGAAAAAGCCAATAAAATTCATAAACCTTTGGTCAATTTGATTAAAAAAAAAGAAACAAGAAAACCAAATTACCAATATCAAAAATTAAAAGGGTGAACTAACCTCCAATGAGGAGGAAATTAAAACAATAATTAGAAATTACTTTGCAAAACTGTATGCCTATAAATTCGACAATCTAAATGAGATGGCTGATTATTTTTAAAAAATATAAATTACTCAGATTAACAGAAGAGGAAGTTGAGTACTTAAATAACCTCATCTCAGAAAAGGAAATTGAACTAGCCATCAAAGAACTCCCTAGGAATAAAACGTCCAGGGCCAGATGGATTTACAAGTGAATTCTATCAAATATTTAAAGAACAGTTAATTCCAATACTGTATAGACTATTTGGGAAAATTGGGGAAGAAGGAGTCCTCACAAATTCTTTTTATGATACTAAAATGATTCTACCTAAACCAGGAAGACCCAAAACAGAGAAAGAAAATTATAGATCAATTTCTCTAATGAATATGGATGCAAAAATTTTAAATAAGATATTAGCAGAAAGAGTACAGCAACTTATCATGAGAATAATATATTATGATCAGGTAGGATTTACACCAGGAATGCAGGGCTGATTCAACATTAGAAAAACTATTAGCATTATTGATCATATCAACAGCAAAACTACCAGAAACCACATGATTATCTCAATAGATGCAGAAAAAGCTTTTGACAAAATGCAACACCCATTCCTATTGAAAACACTGGAAAGCATAGGAATAAATGGAACTTTCCATAAGATAATAAGCAGTATCTGTCTAAAATCATAAGCAAGCATTATATCCAATCGGGACAAGCTAGATGCATTTCCAACAAGATCAGGATGTCAATTATCACCACTGTTATTCAATATGCTATTAGAAATGCTAACTGTAGCAATAAGAGAAGAAAAAGAAATTGAAGGAATTAGAATAAGCAGAGAAAAAACTAATTTATCACTCTTTGCAGATGACATGATGATAGAGAATCCCAGAGAATCAAGTGAAAAACTACTTGAAATAATAGACAACTTTGGCAAAGTTGCAGGTTACAAAATAAATCCAGATAAATTATCTGCATTTCTATATGTTACTAACAAAGCCCAACAGCAAATGATAGAAAGAGAAATCCCATTTAAAGCTATGGTAGACACTATAAAATATCTGGGAGTCTACCTGCCAAAAGAAACCCAGGGACTATGTGAACACAATTACAAAACGCTTTTTGCACAAATAAAATCAGATCTAAGTAAGTGGAAAAACATCAGTTGCTCAAGAATAGGCTGAGGGGTAGACTAGTCGAATAGATTAGGTACTCAAGACACAGTAATTAATGAATGTAGCAATCTACTGTTTGATAAACCCAAGGACCCCAGCTTCTGGGATAAGAACTTACTGTTTGACAAAAATTGCTGGGGAAACTGGATAACAGTGTGGCAGAAACAGGGCATAGACCAATGCCTGACACTGTGCAGAAGAATAAATTCCAAATGGATACATGATCTAGGTATAAAGATTGATACTATAAAGAAATCTGGGGAGCAAGGAATGGTATATTTGTCTGATTTATGGAGAATGGAGAAATTTTTGACTAAATAAGAGATAGAAAACATTATGAAGTGCAAAATGGATAATTTTGATTACATTAAATTGAAAAGTTTTTGCACAAACAAACCTAATACAACCAAGATTAGGAGGGAAGCAGAAAACTGGGAAAGAATTTTTGCAACTACTGTCTGTGACAAAGGCCTCATTTTTGAAATATATAGAGAACTGAATCAAATGTACAAGAATACAAGTCATTCCCTAATCGATAAATTGTCAAAGAATATGAACAGGGAATTTTCAGAGGAAGAAATTAAAGATATCTATAATCATATGAAAAAATTCTCTAAATCACTATTGATTAGAGAGATGCAAATCAAAACAACTCTGAGCTACCACATCACTCCTATCAGATTGGCTAACATGACAAAACAGGAAGATGATAAATGTTGGAGAAGATGTGGGAGAGTTTGAACACTAATCCATTGTTGGTGGAGCTGTGAACTGATCCAACCATTCTGGAGACCAATTTGGAACTATGCCCAAAGGGCCACAAAAATGTGCATACCCTTTGGCCCAGCAATATAGTTTCTGTGACTCTATCCCAAAGAGATCATAGAAATGGGAAAGGGTCCCACATGTACAAAAATATTTATAGCAGCTTCCTTCGTGGGGGTAAACACTGGAAATCAAGGTGATGCCCATCAATTGGGGAATGGCTGAACAAGTTATTGTATATGAATGTAATGGAATGCTATTGTACTATGAGAAATGATGAACAGGAAGACTTCAGAGAAGCCTGGAAAGACTTATATGAACTGATGCTGAGTGAAAGGGGCAGAACCAGGAGAACTTTGTACACAGCAACAACCACAGTGTGCGAAGAATTTTTCTGGTAGACTTAGTACTTCATTGAAATGCATGGACTCTTGAGGCAAAACGTCATCCACATCCAGAGAAAGAACTATGGAATTGAAATGCAGATAGAAACAGACCATTTTCTTTTGTATTATGTTTTGTTTTATGGTTTTTCTCATTCATTTTAATTCTTCTATGCAACATGCTTTTAATAGAAATATATGTGTAGAATCTATATAAGATTGTCCACGATCTCACAGGGGGAGGGGGGTATGATGGGGGGAGGGAGTGGAAAAAAACTCTACGATATATGGAAGTGATTGTAGGACCCTGAAAATAAAATAATTCACTTTAAAAAAAGGAAAAGACATAGTAAGAAAAGTACAAACAAAACATTTCTCCCATAAACCTGGATGTACTCTCCCAAAAATACATGCCACATCAATGGAAAGAGTAAACACACACAGAGGACACTATTACTAGGGTACATGTGTGGAATTGTATACATTATGGCAATGAATTATACATAGAGGAGCATATGCTTTGGTAATATATATCAAGCATATTAGGCAGAGAGCACATGCAGTCAGGGTATATATGAAAGAGCAAACATGGTAAACACCTAGTAAAGATGGAGTGGGGTGAGGGGGAAGATCCACATCTCTTGTATTACAAGACTGATGATACCTTCTAGAGCTGCCATCACATTGCCCTAATCAAGCTTGTTCCCTATTGCTCTCACAGTCTCCCCTAGATGCTTCTCAATCAAACATGTAGTGTCCACCAGATATTGCTGTGCTATAGTCTCCTTTGGCCCCTTTCACCAGAAGCTATTCAGGTGGATGTTGCTTGGTTGGATATAATCTTTGATAGATGCACAGTCTCAAGTTTCTGGCCCAGCTGAAATTCTTGGCTATCTCTCCAAGAGAAGAGCAGCTATTTCCATGCTCTTTCACCTTAAATATGTCTCATTTTTTCCGGTTCTTTTAGAAAAGATTGAAACTCTTGCATATTACTAGAAACCAGACTTCCCTTAGGTTCTCCCACAATGTTCCCTCAGTCTTGGCTCTGTCATTTCCCCCCAACAAGAGATTCTCATTTCCAGATATTAAATACTTCAAAATAAAAGAGTCCTCCTTACTAGTTAATGTCTTCTGATTTAGTCTTCCTTGGGTTCTACTTCCTGGTCCAGAGTCTTGGTTCCCTCTGTCAGAGAACTGACTCTAGCTTTTGGTAAGCATGACATATAACTAACTCCCAATTTTCACTTCTGAAGACTAAACTATGAACCCAGTAACAGTTGAATGTGTAATAACTGCCAAACTGCTCTAAGGTGTGCGGTTTTGCACGTTTTGAACCATAAGGTCTTCTCTTCTCCCATGTTGATAAGGAAAGAGAGAAAAAGCATAGAAGGAAGTCAGATATAGGGGTCAGAGTCTCTTCTACCAGTCTAACCACATTTCTGTGTTTTTCATTTGCAAATACAGCCTGGCCAAAGCTTCTAGGGAAGGTCAGAGTAGTCTCTTACTGGAAATCAAGCAAGAAAACAAACAAGCAAAAGATTATTTGTACATCTTGACTCTTTCACCAACTTCCTTTTCCATCTACTCTTCTCTACAGGAAATTACTACCAGTGCTGTGGTGCTAAATTGAAAGAGATGGAATCACATTAGTTCCCAAAGATAGTTTTAGTGGGAAAGATACTTGCAATATATTAGTTAGAGGATACTTCATAACTAATAGGAACAAAGTTATTGGACAAATCAAAGAAAAAAGAAGTTGGAAGATGGGTAAATTTTAAAAAGCAAAGGAATAGTTTTTAGAAATATTCAGGATAGAGTAATGGACTTGGAGCCAGGAAGAACTAGGTTCACATACTACCTTTAATTTGAGCATTTAGCACAGTGCCTGGCACATAGTATCACTTAGTAAATGTTTATTGACTGACACTTACTTTGTGAGCTTTTAGGGCTCTTAGATCATCAGTTTCCTTACTGGTAAAATGAGGAAGCTGGAATAGATGGCCTGAGATCCTTTCTGGCTCTAAATCTACAATCCTATGAATATCTGCCATTTCAGATTACGGAAAGAATTGGAAGAAGGTTCTGCACCAGGCATCATAATGAAAGAGTAGCAACGTTAGTGCATATGATTTTAATTTGCAGAAGTAGCTTTTAAAAAATAAGAATCAGCATAACCCAGAGGTGATATGAACTGGATAAAAATATTTTAATTGTTTTTGCATGATAATATAACATTGACAATGGTATGGACTGTAGGATTAATTAGTGAGCATTTCTATACAGAATACTCTGGGGGGATGTGTAAGAGTTAGATGACAGAATTCTGATGTAGTTTATAAACTATTTTAGAAAGAAAAAACATGCTGGTGAAACCTCTACATACTCAGGTTGGGCAGTATCATCAAGGATAGTTCTGTGTTGTGTACGCAGCATATTGAATATGAGCAGTGATATGAGTCTGAGAAAAGCCAAGCTCAATAACGCATCTCTGCGTGACAGGAGAAGGGACTTTTCCAGCTTGTTGGAGATCTTCAACGAAGACAGTTGGCAGAGGCAAATGTGAACTTTTGTGAATGTCTACTAAGAGTCCTTAGAGTTGCAGAAATGTAGGGGAAGCTGTTCTCCACTCCCCACCACACCATGCCCTTAAACTTGCAACCCTAGAGACTGCTAAGAGGAAATCATCATCCCATCCTTTGAACTTTTTATCTTGCTTCCAAAGCAAAGAGACCTTTTATTCTGGTATATTCTATTGTCTGCCATTATATGTTTTATTTCTTCAGTTTCTGCTTACTGATTACTTTGATAAAAAGGTTTACTAATTATTTGTGGTAGTCTTTTGTGTAGCCAACCTTTGGTGGAATGGAGCTGAGCTGGAAATAGTAAACTAAGTATTACCCTCCTCGAGACTGATCAGGGAAAGTGATGTTTATCCTGGATCCCAAAGTATTGTGTCCTTGGTCTTTTAGGCTAAGGCCTTTTCAGGTACTCACTTAAAGTGAGGTAATGCCCAATCATCTTCTTTAAAAAGTAGTCAGAGGGGTGGCCCCTTTAATAGAAAAGAAACAAATAAATAGATAAATCATACTGGAAGGGACAGGAGCCTTGGGGTTTTTGTTTGGAAGAGAAACTGTTTCTATTGACATTGACTCTAATCCAGGATGGTCCCAAAACCAGTCATTCAGTGGAGGTTGGGCAGGGCCCCTTCATTGTTCAATCCTTGGGCTTCAGAGAGCATGGAGTTTAAGGTTTTAGGGGAGAAAAGAAAGAAAGAAAAAAAAAGAAAGAAAGAAAGAAAGAAAGAAAGGAAGGAAGGAAGGAAGGAAGGAAGGAAGGAAGGAAGGAAGGAAGGAAGGAAGGAAGGAAGGGAAAAGAAAGGAAAGGACAGACCAGGAAAGGAAATGAAAAGACAGGACAAGACAAGACTGGAAAGTACAGGGACAGGACAGGACAGGACCAGACAGAACAGGTCAGGAGAGGACAGGAAAGGACCAGACAGGACAGAACAGGAAAGGAAAGGAATCTAGCCAATGTACTCCAGGTCTTCCATTGCATCCTGGGCTGTCTCCAGTCATCCTGATGAATATCTGGCCACTGGATCCAGATGGCTCAGGAGGAGAAAGTGAGGTTGGTGACCTTGCACAGCCCTCCCTCACTGAAAACAAAGTCAAGTGCAAGTCATGTCATCATTTCTCTGATGACATGGTCCTGTTCGAAAACGAAGGATGAACACAACCTGTAGGCTGACTTAGCTGCCTGAATGGGGACCCAGATAGCTAGGTAACTCAGCTCATCCTTCTCTCAAGCTAGCCTTCTCCTTTTCCTTCTCCTCCAAAAGAAGGTAAATTTTGACAGCCACAAGCTTCCCAGTTAACTTGGGGTACATTAGCTAGATTCCTTTCCTTTCCTTTCCTTTCCTTTCCTTTCCTTTCCTTTCCTTTCCTTTCCTTTCCTTTTCCTTTCCTTTCCTTTCCTTTCCTTTCCTTTCCTTTCCTTTCCTTTCCTTTCCTTTCCTTTCCTTTCCTTTCCTTTCCTTTCCTTTCCTTTCCTTTCCTCTTCCTCTCCTCTCCTCTCCTCTCCTCCCTCTCCTCTCCTCTCCTCTCCTCTCCTCTCCTCTCTCCTCTCCTCTCCTCTTCTCTCCTCTCCTGTCCTGTCCTTCCCCTTCTCTTCTTCTTCTTTTCTCTTCCTTTCCCTTCCCTTTCCTGGTCTGTCCTCTCCTTTCCTGTGCTGATCTGTCCTTTCCTTTTTCCTTCCTTCCTTCCTTCCTTCCTTCCTTCCTTCCTTCCTTCCTTCCTTCCTTCCTTCCTTCCTTCTCCTTCCTTCCTTCCTTTTTCTTTCTTTCTCCCTTCCCTTTCTTTCTCTTTCTTTCTTTCTTTCTTTCTTTCTTTCTTTCTTTCTTTCTTTCTTTCTTTCTTTCTTTCTTCCTTCCTTCCTTCCCTTCCTTCCTTCCTTCCTTCCTTCTCTTCCTTCCTTCCTTCCTTTCTTTCTTCTTTCTTTCTTTCTTTCTTTCTTTCTTTCTTTCTTTCTTTCTTCTTTCTTTCTTTCTTTCTTTCTTTCTTTCTTTCCTTCTTTCTTTCTTTCTTTCTTTTCTCCCCTAAACCTTAGACTCCATGCACGTTGAAGCCCATGGATTGAACAATGAAGGGGCCCTGCCCAACCTCCTCTGAATGACTGATTTTGGATCATCCTGGCTTAGAGTCGATGTCAATAGTAACAGTTTCTTGTCCAAACAACAACTCCAAGTCTTCTGTCCCTTTCAGTATGATTTATCCATTTATTTGTTTCTTTTATATTAAAGGGGCTACCTCTCTGACTACTTTTTAAAGAAGATGATTCACTGAATGGGCATTACCTCACTTTAAGTGAGTACCTGGAAAGTCCTTAATCTAAAAGATCAAGGTCTCCCATTGCATCCTGGGCTGTCTCCAGTCATCCTGATGAATATCTGGTCACTGGATCCAGATGGCTCTGGAGGCGAAAGTGAGGCTGGTGACCTTGCTCAGCCCTCCCTCACTCAAACTAAGTCAAGTGCAAGTGGTGTCATCATTTCTCTTATGTCATGGCTAGGTCCTATATCATATATTTATCATGTCACACTGGAAGCAAGATGTGTCTTTATATTTACACAGTAACCACATATAAACTTTATGTACATACACAAAATTGACTTTAAAATTACAACAAAGAAACACACCAACAAATTAATGTTAGGGATTTGTGGATATATTTACTCAGCAGAAGTGGTAGTAAAGGAAAACGATCACAGTGGAGGTAGTATTAATCTAGGAAAGCTTCCCAGAAGAGTTGAATCTTAAGATAGATCTCAGAGGTGGTGAATGGGCAACTAGGTGGCACTAATGTGGACTCAGCTTGGAGTCACAAAGACTCATCTTTCTGAGTTCAAATCTGGCCTTAGACACTTACTAGCTGCCTGACCTTGAGCAAGTCACTTCACCCTGTTTGCCTCAGTTTTCTCATCTGTAAAATGAGCTGGAGAAGACATGGCAAACAACTCCAGTCATTTTTTGCAAAGAAAACCCCAAATGGGGTCATGAAGAGTTGGACACGACTGAAAATGACTGAATATCAATAACAGCAATGAACAGACATACGAATTGGTAAGCACAGAAATATTCTATGTGGTACTGACAGAGGTCAGAATTGGCAAGTTGTAGGAGATAGCAAGTAGAGTGGTTTGCCTGGAGTGGAGAGGCTATATTGGGTGAAATCTGCATATGATAGGTTTTGAACATTTAACAGTTCTTAAAACAACTAAAAAGTGATTGTTTGACAGGTCCTTTTCTTTTCATCTACTCTAGTTTCTAGAATAATTGCTCTTTCATACGTTGAAATGACAGTGTTCAGCTGAAGTAACTTACCTCCTTTACTTGCGCAAATCTTACATCAATCCAACCCTATGATACAATGGGGAATAAGAAAAAGAAAATGGGATGAGTAATGCAAAGTACAAATAAATTTGTGCTTCTGTCTTTGCTGTAAGGCCCTTTAAGCTGACTTGCCAGGATTAGTTTCTGTGACTTCTTGATGGATGTGTTTCATATCTTTGCGGTTTCTCTGACCACTTGTATAATGTGACCCTTTGGGTATATTATAGTAGGTATTCCTTTCATGTATGGGTTTGTGTAGATGACTAAATGTACGCCAGTGTTTCTTCTAACTCTCAGATTTCGTGATTCACTATATAAAGATCGATTTGCCTCTTAGAATTTTGTTACTGCAAATGTCATCCTTCCTCTGGGGAATGCAAATTAGTTGAGAGTGCTTGCTAGGGAATACATACATACATTCACACATTCATACATAGCTATATTTACAGTCGGGGCCTTCTCCCTCACCTTAGGATCTTTGTGTAAGTTTATTCACCCTCCCATATAGAATTAGAATTCACATGTATAATAATCCTTAGGGGGAATGTTACACACCTGTCTATCAAAGGGACTTTGATTCTCAGGGGAGAGAACAATCCTAAACTATCTGCCATCTTGGCAGTGGCCATGTGATATAGAGGTAGAACCCCCTGGAAAGAATCGGGTCTATACTCCTTGGCTACTCTCCTGCATATTTGGGGGGCTAGGTGGTGCCTATTTTGGGAGCAGCTAGGTGACACAGTGGATAGAGTATGATCCTGGAGCTCTGGATGCTGAATGGCAGCTTATTTTGGCCATCTCTTAATACCCACTAAAAGCTTCCCTCAGCCTGCTCTTTTTGAACAGAGAATCTTGGAAGTATAAGCCTTACATGGTCTTAAGAGCCCAAGGAGAAAGACTGCTAGACAATCTGCTTTATATCTTTCAATATTATAGCCTATTCTAAGCCTTACTTGAAAGAGGTAAGTTGCCAGTGACTTGGTAAATGGGGGCCATCAGGATAACCAGGGGGGAGATGTAGGTTCTCCCAAACCTGAAGAGTCCAATAAGCCTGTGGGCATTCTTAGTTGAAAACAACCTATTTTTGACTAGTCTCATCCACAGGAATAGAGAAACAAGCATTGGTGAGATCAAGGACCCCATATTGCTTACCTTAAGCCTAGGCTATCTGGTTTACAACAATGATGAATCAGAAACAGCTGTAGTGAAGGGCATGATGATTTGTTCAGCTCTCTGTAGTCCACTGTAAACTACCAGGTTTCATATCCCTTCCTTACAGGCAATATAGAATTGTTGTAAGGGGAGCTGGTATAACAAAATATTCCAGCTTCCTTTACTTTCATAACTAGAGAAAAAATATCTTTCACTCCACTGGGGATCATACTCTCTCTTTCCTCTCTGGAATTTCCCATGAATGATCCAAATAAGGCAGAAATTTTAGAGGATCCCTTTGGCTTAGGTAGGATTGGAGGGCCCCTAGTGTCCCAGGGATGAATTAACTTAAGAGTTTTACTAGCACTCCCATGAGTTGGCCATCAATTACTTTCTTATCAACCCTTGTGTCAGGAACCATACCCAAAACTCCCTTGGAAAGGGTGTCATTTTCCTCTGTCCACTTAGCAAGATATTGGACTCTGTGATTCTTCTCTCCCTTTCCAGAATACCTTTTTTGCAGTGACATCAGTATCTGTCCAAGCCACATTCCTCTCAGCTTCCTGCTCAAACTTCACCAATTAGTCATCCCACATCTGTATAGTTGTGGAGCCATTAGGGTGGGGTTCCACCCAGAAGGCAGGATCCAATGCGCAATAAGGTAGGCTGATTAGGCTTAGGAGGAAGAAATGAATTCAATCTGTCAAACCCATTTGCTTTTGAAATTTCATCTCCTCCCTTGCAGATTTCCATGGGGAACTGGCTGAAATGGGAATTCATCTTTATGGGGTCAGGCACAAATAATTACCATTTTGGCCATCTAAAAAGGGACAAAGAGCATTCCCCATTTGCAGACTCTAATCCATTTAGCTGACTGTAACAGTAAGACCTCAGAGAGTTCCCTTAGCCTACGTAATTCAGATGTGGAGAGCATCTCATCATTGGCACCATTAGATCACACCCTCAGGAGCCATTGCTCCAGTGATTTAGTAGGTTTCTTTTTGACTTAATCCTGCAACCACCTTTTCCCTGGAACTCTAATGGGAAAAGCCCAGTGGTAGGAGTTCTTGGTCTCTATTTCACTGTCTACTCTCATCTCCTGTCTCATGGTTGAGATTTGATCTTAGTAGGAACTGAAACTTCTAGGTCAGAAAATGTAGAGTGTGTTCTTGTCTGTAACCTGTCTGGCCCCACATCTATCAGGAGAGAACCTTTACTTACACAGCCATCAACTCCATTAGCTGTTCCTTAGCTCTCATTGCATGATCTCTGAAAGCCAATAGCTCTCTCTCCAGATGCTGAATGCCAGGTCACTTTCAGATTTATTATTCTAGATATTTTACCTTCAGCAGGATAGTCAACAACAGGCAGGAAGTGCTGAACTTTGTGCAGCACTTTGTATCCTCCCAGGAAGTCTCATCTAGCCTCCACTGAGCTAATTTCTGCCTGCTTCCTGGCCTACAGAAAGGACTCCCCATACATTATCAGAAGGACTCTTATGACCAGGTATTATGTAGCAGCCTGCCATCTGATCACTCTTCCCTTGGACATATTTGCTATATCCTTCCTCCAACTCAGCCATGATGTGAGCCATGAGGCTATGTCTTCTTGTCCAAATTACAACTGTGCCAAAAGTTAGGGTGGGCCTAATTCCAACGACTCATTAGTTTAGGTTTAATGTCAAAATGAAATGAAGCCCCCATGAATCATTGAACCATTAACAAAAGGTTTACTTGACCCTAACACAGTAAGGATATGCAAAAAGGAGTTCCTGGGAAAGTGACCCCTTGGGCCTCCAAATGGAAACATGTCTGCTCAGCTGGAAAAGTTATAGTGACTTGATGGTTTTCAGAAATCTACCAACTTCAACCAGATTTCACATGGGTGGGTGTTTTTATACCTTTAGGTGATCAGTAAGCTTGAGAGGGCACCGTACAATCAAGCCCCAGGGCCTGCTTGTTGCATGTTAGGGTAAAATGATTATTGTGGGGAAGTAGAGGAAACTAATAATTAATCACAAAAGGCTTAGATCTTTCTTGTATATGTTTAAAAAAACTAACCTCTATCAAGGAAGGGGAAAATGAGGACATAGATGATGGAATAGTCTAACTAGACAGCATCGCTTCATGAGTATGACTGGTTTAGGAATGCTACCACAGCAATCCAGCCACACTACTTGTCCTTCAACTTCCTTATGAACTAACTCACATGAATGTATACTCTCTATACTTTACCTTTCATAATCCTTAGCTTCCTAAAGGGTGAGTTCCAAGTGTGCCCTTTTATTCCAAGGCCTCCATGTCACCCTCTCCTCTCCACAGTAAATATTGTTTTCTTTCTTTTCCTGTTATTTTATTTTTATATATCTGTATATTCTGTATCTTCCCAGGAGAAAGTAAGCTCTTTGAGGGAAGGGATCATTTTTCATTTATGCCTTTGTATCTATAATCTCTAACAGAGTGACTTTTTAAAAAAACGTTCTTTTTAAATAATTAATTTTTAGTTTTCAACATTCACTTCCACAAGATTTTGAGTTCAAAATTTTCTCCCCATCTCTTCCCTCGGTCCACCCCAAGACATGTTGCGTTCCAATTGCCCCTTCCCCCAATCTGCCCTCTCTTCTATCACACCTCTCCCTTCTCTAATACCCTTCCCCTCTATTTTCTTGTAGGGCAAGGTAGATTTCTATACCCCATTACCTGTATTTCTTATTTCCAAGTTGCATGTAAAAACAATTTTTAACATTCATTTTTAAAACTGTGAATTCCAACTTCTCTCCCTCCCTTCCCACCCATCCCCACTGAGAAGGCAAGCAATTCAATATAGGTTATACATGTGTAGTTATGCAAAAGATTTCCACAAAAGTCATGTTGTGAAAGTCTAACTATATTTACCTCCATCCCATCCTGCCCCCCATTTATTCGATTCTCTCTTTTGACCTTGTCCCTCCCCAAAAATGTTTATTTCTAATTACCCCTTCCTCCTCTTTGCCCTTCCTTCTATTATACCCCCCACACCTCACTTATCCTTTTCTCCTCTACTTTGCTGTAGTGTAAGACAGATTTTTATACCAAATTGAGCATTCCTGTTATTCCCTCCTTAAGCCAAATCAAATGAGAGTAAGGTTCACTCTTTCCCTCTCACTTCCCCCTTCTCCCCCTCCATTGAAAAAGTTTTTTCTTTCCTCTTTTATGTGAGAGATAATTTACCTCATTCTATTTCTCCCTTTCTCCTTCTTCCAATATATTCCTCTCACCCCTTAATTTTATTTTTTAGATATCATCCCTTCCTATTCAATTCACCCTGTGATCTCTGTCTATATGTATATAATCCCTCCAACTACCCTAATACTGAGAAAAGTCTCAGGAGTTACAAATATGATCTTTCCATGTAGGAATGCAAACAGCTCAACGTCAATTAGTCCCTTATGATTTCTCTTTCTTGTTTACCTTTTCATGCTTCTCTTGATTTTTGTATTTGAAAGTCAAATTTTCTATTTACCTCTGGTCTTGTCATCAAAAATGCTTGAAAGTCCTCTTATTTCATTGAATGACCACTTTTTCCTCTGAAGGATTATATTTAACTTTTGCTGGGTAGGTGATTCTTGGTTTTAAACCTACCTCTTTTGACCTCTGGAATATCATGCTCCAAGTCATTCAATCCTTTAAGGTAGAAACTGCCAGATCTTGTGTTATCTTGATCGTGTTTCTACAATACTCGAATTGTTTCTGTCTAGCTGCTTGCAATATTTTCTCCTTGACCTGGGAGCTCTGGAATTTGACTACAATAATCCTAGGAATTTTCCTTTTGGGATCTCTTTTAGGAGGCAATTAGTGATTTCTTTAATATCTATTTTACCTTTTGGTTCTAGAATGTCAGGGAAGTTTTTCTTGATAATTTCTTAAAAGATGACTTCCAGACTCTTTTTTAAATCATGGCTTTCAGGTAGTCTAATCATTTTTAAATTGTCTCTCTTGAATCTATTTTCCAGGGCAGTTGTTTTTCCAATGTGATATTTCACATTATCTGCTATTTTTTCATTCCTTTGGCTTTGTTTTATAATTTCTTTATTTTTCATAAAGTCATTAGCTTCCATCTGCTCCATTCTAATCTTTAAGAAATTGTTTTCTTCAGTGAGCTTTTGTACCTTCTTTTCTAACTAACCAGTTCTGATTTCTAAGGCATTCTTCTCCTCATTGGCTTTTAGTATCCCTTTTTCAATTTGGGTTAGTCTATTTTTAAGGTGTTATTTTCTTCAGCATTTTTTGGGTCCCCTTTTAGCAAACTGTTGACTCGTTTTTCATGATTTTCTTGCATCACTCTCATTTCTCTTCCCAATTTTTGCTCTACTTCTCTTACTTGATTTTCAAACCCCTTTTTGAGCTTTTCCATGACTTGAGACCAATTCATGTTTTTCTTGGAAGCTTTTGATGTAGGAGTTTTGACTTTGTTGTCTTCTGTTTGTATATTTTGATCTTCCTTGCCACCAAAGTGAGATTCTATAGTCTGATTTGTTTTTCTGGTTTTTGCTCATTTATCCCACCATTTACTTGACTTTTGAGCTCTGTGTCAAGGTAATTCTTTGCTTCCAGGGGTGTTTTGGGGTGCGCTGTCAAATACTAAATCCCCTCCACAATCTGTGAGCCTAGAGCTCTAGAAACAGTCACAGCCACTGCCCCTGCTGCTAGGAACTCCTCCTCTAACAGCTCCTCCACCTCTGCTGCTGCCCTGGGACTGGGGTCTGACCACTCTACTCTCTCACATAGGTCCCACTTCCAATTTGTCCTCAGAGCTTTGGGGTTGTGAAGTCTGGAAACTGCCACAGGTGCCAGAGATTCATTCTCCCCAAGGCCTGCTTTTGCCCCCTCTGTGCCAGCACAGCCCACACTACACTGCACTCTCCTCCCAGTGCTGAGCAATAAACACTTCCTTGCAACCTTCCAGGTTGTCTTAGGTTGGAGATTTGCTTCACTCTGTCATTCTGTGGGTTCTGCAGCTCCAGAATTTGTTTAGATTCATTTTTTTACAGGTATTTGGCTAGGCTTGGGGAGAGAGCTCTAGCAAGTCTCTGCTTCTACTCCACCATCTTGGCTCTGCCCCTGGAGTGACTTTTTTAAAATAAGCATTTAATAAGCACTTACTATATATTAGTCACTGTGCTAAGCACTTTACAAATATTATCTCGTTTTATCCTCCCAACAACCCTGTAAAGTACATACTATTATTATACCCATTTTACAAATGAGAAAACTGAGGCCGAGAGAGGATAAGTGACTTGTCCAAGATCACACAGCTAGCAAATATCTGAGGTTGAATTTGAACTCATGTTTTCCTGACTTCAAGTCCAGGGCTCTATCTACTGCAGTGCCTTCTAGCTGCCCACAGTAGCTGCTTAATTAACATTTATTGTGTTGCATTTAATGCAATATATTGTCAAATTTTTCATAATGGAAGTACCTCTAAAAGACCCTAAAAGCTTTGTGTATTTTAATTGCAGTAAGAGAAATTGTGCCTATGAAAATGAGGGCTTCTTTGAAAACACATTGAAAGTCCTTGTAGACTACAAAAGAGTTCTTCTTATGAATGTTAGCATTATCTCTCTTTTCTCTCACTCCTTTTTGACAAGTAGTTGCATTTTTTTCCCCTTTGTGTGAACTTAATTACTTGTCATGAACTGATGGATGAGATGTTCATAGATCCTTTGAAAAGAAACGGCAACATTCTAAACCAAAGGAATGTCAAAATGTCTATAGTATAACAAATATGATTCATTTTCATTAACTACCTGAGCATGCATTTGTTCTTGTGTTGCCTCAAAATTGATATTATAAATGAAATATTATCTCCATGAATTACCTTGTGACCTGAAAGACTGATATAAAGCAAGAGTGACATATAGATGATTGATCCATAATTCTCTAATTATGTTTGCCTCACCTAGATAGTGTAAATAATGCTATATTTGAACTCAGGTGGCTTGAGTTTGAGTCCCAGCTCTGTCATTTCTTGGCTATTTGATCTTCAGCAAACCATTAAGCATCAGTTTCCTCATCTGCAAAATGCTTTCTTCACAGAGATTTGAGGGAAGGAGAGAAAATGAGATTATGCATATAAAATAATTTTTGTTTAATTGTTATAATGTAATATATAAACATTAATTAATATTTTTAGGCAAATAATCAACAAACATTTAATAAGTGCCAATTACATGCCAGGTACAGTAGTAGGTAGTAGCAGGGGTGGGGAACCTGCAGCCTCTAGGTCCTCAAGTGTGACCTTTTGACTGAATCCAGACTTCACAGAACAAATCCCCTTAATAAAAGGATTTGTTCTGTAAAACTTGGACTCAGTCAAAAGGCTACACGTAAGGACCCAGAGTCCATGTGTGGCCTCAAGGCCACATCACATCCCCACTACCATAACTTTAAAATCCTTGACTCCTTAATCTTACTCTTTGCACATATCCAATCAGTTGCCTAATCTTGTTATTTCTACCACCAAAAATATTTCTCTGGATTATTCCCTTCTGTACAGTCATACAATTATCACACTGGTTCAGACCCTCTTCATCTGTTGCTTGGATTATTGCAATGCCTTCTAGTTGGTCATACTGTCTCAAATCTCTCCCTACACCAAATCTATCCTCTACTCAGCTGCCAAAATAGTTTTCCTAAGGGGTAGCTCTAATTATATCAGCCCCCCAACCCAATAAACTCCAATGGCTGCTTATTACAGCCAAGATTAAATATAAAATGCACTATTTGGCATTTAATGTTCTTCAGAACCTGACCCTTTCATTCTTTCCAGTCTTCTCATACTTTACTCCTTCCTGACAATTTTGTAATACAGTTTCTTACCCATGCCTTGTACTGGGTATTCCCTATGCCTTCAATTCTCTCCCTCCTTGCCTCTGCCTCTTAGCTTCTCTCTCTTCTTTTGAGATTGAGATTAAAGGCCATCTTCTGCAAGGGTCCTTTCTTGGTCCTTCTCCAACCTTGTCCATTCATTTGAAGCTTCCTTTCTAGGTTTGTTTTCCTTCAAATCTTTATCTATTTTGCAATGGGTTCATTGAGTAAAGTACAAAGCTCATCCTGCTGACATCTGAGATTGGATTTGAACTCCTGACCTTGCCATTCCAAGGAGAGTGCTCTATCCACTGTACCACTTAGCTTCCCTGGGCCATCTCCAGCTGTCCTGATGAATATCATACCACTAGACCCAGATGACTCAAGAAGGTGAGGTTGGTGACCTTGCACAGCCATCCCTCACTCAAATCAAAGTCAACTGCAAGTCATGTCATCATCTTGATGTCATGGTCCTCTTTGAGAATGAAGGACAACACCAACTTAAAGAAGCCTATTCATTGAATGGGAATGAGAATGTGGAAAGACCTTAGCCTGAATGGACCAGGGTCTCACATTGCATCCTGGGCCATGTCCTGATGAATATCAGGCCACTGGATCCAGATGGCTCAGGAGAAGAAGGTGAGGTTGGTGACCTTGCACAGCCATCCCTCACTCACATCAAAGTCAATTGCAAGTCATGTCATCATCGTGATGATCATCTCTTTGAGAATGAAGGACAAACACAAGTCATGAGTAAGTAGCAGCTCCTCTCTTCCCCTCCCTTCCAGCGTTCTGCCTAGGGGAAGGTAAACTCCATGGCCAAAAGCTGCCTTTTTTCCTTTGGGTTTACTGGCTACATTTCTTGCTCAAAGAACAAGCCTGAAACCCAATTCACTCTGAAGCTCATAGACTGGACAAGTTCCTATCCACCTAGCACAGAGTGGATGTAATAACTAAATAGTAATTGTTGCTCACTTACCCAGGAACTCTGAGGGTCTTCCCCTGTCAGTTTGATTTTTTTAAATGGTCCATCCCTTGAGTAACTTAGAGAAGCTTATTCATTGAATGGGTGTATCTCACTCAAAGTAAGATTGTGATAAGACCTAAGCCTTAAAAGGCCATGGTCTCACATTGCCTCCTGGGCCATCTCCAGTCATCCTGATGAATATCATGCCACTGGACCCAGATGGCTCAGGAGAAGAAGGTGAGGTTGATGACTTTGCACAGCCCTCCCTCACTCAACTCAAAGTCAACTGCAAGTCATGTCATCATCTTGATGTTATGGTCCTCTTTGAGAACAAAGGACAAACACAATCTATTTTGTACATAACTATTTACTTGTGTCTAGATCGAGAGCAATGACTCTATGGGTTTATTTTTTTTTCATTTGAGAGAGATTTATTTTGAAAAGTGGGGGATCAGAAAAGACATTTGAAGCAATTATTGATTCATAGTTCATCCTTTAAATGTGAATTTGGGAAGGGAAGTCATAGTAAAAGTGTAACCCCCTTTCCACACACCATTGCTATGGAAATGGATGACATAACAAATTCATCAGTTTGCTGAATTTGACTTTGGAAGACAATGGGAATTGGAAACCAGAAGAGAAGAGTTTGTTGTGCATTTTGCACCATGCTGGGGGAAGTGCCACGAGTAGGGATGAGTCTTCTTTGATTTCTACATGCTGGCTCCCCTGATCTTCTGGGACTCTGCTGGGATACCTGGAACACACTACATCCTCACCTTTGCTTATCAGAATTCCAAGTTTCCTTCAAAACTCAGCTCATAGGAAACTTCCTAGATGAGGCCATTCATTGTTTCCTCAGGTACAAGGTATTTCCCTCCCCTCTTTCAATTAACTTTTATTGTCTTTATATATATTAATATACAAATGAATATCATTTTAGTAACAGGATGTAAGCACTTTGAAAGCAGAGGCTGTTTCATTTTTGTCTTTGGGTCCCTAACATTCAACATAAGGCTTGGCAAATAATAGAAACTTTTCAACAATTAATTGCCATTTAAAAATATAACATGGTCTTTTTGTGACATCTTGTGTCCATAATCAGAATAACAGGGAAGATTAATAATAATGGCGCCATCTTGTGGCCAACTCAGATATTATGCTTTTCGTTGGCTGTGGTATTAGACTTTGGTTCATTTTAAAACCCAGATTTACTGAATTTGAACCTATGTGACTCACCTAACACACACTTAACCAGTATGAAGGCATCCAGAAAAAGTACAATGGAGTCTGAATGCATATCAAAGCATACTATTTTTTCTTTTTTTGTTTTTTGATTTTTCTTTCTCATGGTTTTTCCCTTTTGTTCTGATTCTTCTTTCACAACATGACAAATGGGGAAATATGTTTAATATGATCATACATGTAGAGCCTATATCAGATTGCATGCCATATTGGGGAGGGAGAGTGGAGAGAGGGAGATAATTTAGAATTCAAAATCTTATAAAAAGTGAAAGTTGAAAACTAAAAATAAATTAATAAAAAATTTGTGAGACCACTGTTCTTGCTATTCTTGCATTGAGTTATCAGAGGAAGAAAGCATTAACAAAAGAAAAATTTAGAGAGAGACACAGAGAGACACAGAGAAAGACAGGGAGACAGAGAGAGACAGGGAGAGACAGAGAGAGAGAGAGGGAGAGACAGAGACAGAGATGGAGACAGAGAGAGAGAGAGTTTGACTGTTATATCATTTGAATTTTTGATTGTTGGAGGTATATACACATATATATCCAACATACTCGTGTGTGTGTGTGTGTGTGTGTGTGTGTGTGTATACACATATATCCAACTATCAAAGATCCAAATTTTAAGGTATTTCAGATCAGGGACAGTCCTCTATTTTCCTTGTTATTCCCTCTACTTTTCTGAAGCATCATAGATTTCAAACTGGAAGAGACTTTAAAAATTATGTAATTCATCTTCCCCATTTCACAAATGATAACATTTGGACCTGGCGAGGTAATATGACTTGTGAAAGGTCACACAGACAGTATCACAAGAATACTTGAAGTTTAGTTCCTATTACTCCAAAACTAATGCTCTGTCCATTTGTGTATACATTATATCACCTCATTAGAATTTAAAATCCCTGATGAGAGGGACTACTTTGGTTCTATCTTTGTATCCCCAGTAAAAAGATTCTTTCATAACATTACCTTTTATGTAATCTTCCATGTCTATCTTTATTTGCATATTTTCTCTTCCATTAGCATGTAGGTCCCTTAAGAAAAAGGACTGTTTCTACCTTTCTTTGTATCTGTGTAGCATTTAACACAGAGCTTGAAACACAGAAAGTACTTAATAAATGCTTGTTGATTAATTGCCTCAATGTCTAGAATTTCATTGGGAAGAGAAAGAGAAAAATACTTATTAATGACCTATTATGTGACAGGTGCTGTGACCAGCACTTAAAGAACATGAAACAAATATATGTATTTAATAAAAGCAGTGTGAAGGAAGGCAGAATGGAGTCCAAATAAATGATGGATTTATGAAGTGAAGTAAGTTATGAATTCCTTCTATGTATGAATTCACATTAAATCATCCCTGCTAAAATTACCCATTACATTCTTCACCATATAGAAAGGTCACTGGACCTTTTTATTCAGTAAGATTCTTAAGAATTTTCAGTAAGATTCAGTAAGATTTTTATTCACTAAGATTCAGTACCAGTGGAGACAGCATTGAGCTGATTTTAGCCTATGATGTACCTGTTGCCCATCCACAAGAGCAAATCTTAGAAAAAATAAAATACAAAGAAAACAGCTGATCATTTTGATAACAATTCTTAACTTTGAAGGAAAATCATGAAATAAATATCACAAGTTTTACTAAGATGTTACCTTTGTTAAATCAGACATGTAGATGAATATTTGTCTAAGTGTCTAGTACTTATAAAAAATGTTAACTCTGCAGTATTTTAACCTGCAGTATCAAAAGATAAGTGAGGAGATGGCTATAATTATTGTATTAAGAACTCTGGACAGTGTTCTCCATCTCCCTCCCCCTGTGGCTCCCCAAGCTGAACAAAGCTGTCCCTGTTTCCTTACAGCCACCGCTAAGGTTCTCAAATGTGTAGTCTATACCTACTGCCTCAGTTTTCTCTCCACTAGTCATCTTTTAAGGTTCGAAATGTGACTAAATGGGTACATGGGCTCATAGTCACAGATTTAGTTCCAGAAGGAATTTTAGAGGACATCTAGTTCAACCTCTCCATTTGACAGAGGTCAGGAGAGACGGAGTGACTTACTTGAGATCCTGAAGCTGGGAAGTGTCTGAGAAGGATTTGAATTCAGGTCTTCTTGACTCTAAGGTTAGGGCTGTATACATGAGATAATGTTCTCTCTTATCCCTCATCTCATTTGATTACTTTCGTCTCTCTAGATGCTCTAAGACTAGAAGTGTAAGGGATCAATTTCATCTTGAAATTTTAAGGGAAAAATGATTTTCCCCAAATGCAAAATTCCATGTAGATGCTTGTTAGACTAAATTGAATTCTTTGGTTTCCTGCCCATTACATAATACTCTATCCTGAAGGAGTGAATTCCTTGACCTCCAACTTTGCCTTTTCTGAAATGAGAGATTTGAAAGCATTTACAGAATTTCTAGACTATCACAGATATCAATAGGTTAAATAAAAATCATCCCTCACAAAAGATGATCTAAACTTTCTGTAAGTATACTGTCCCATAAACAACTTATAAACAGTGTTTATACCCTGCCAAACCTATGAAGGAGAAGTCTTAGATCACCTTAAGAAATGGTCTTGGAATACAGTGGGAATGGGGGGAGGGCTTACTCTTCTCGACAGTTAGCAATGGTACCCAGTTAAAAAAATCCAAATATAATGGAATATTAAGCAGCAAAAGTTTAATTATCATTGATTCAGTTAGCGTCTTTCAGATGTTTCTTTTCTTTTCTTGGATACAATATCTAGATTTAATAATACTCATATAGGTCTCAAAGGGAACTCAAGTGACATGGTAGCATATAGCTCTGATATTCTTGGAACAGATTCAATCTGCCAGAGTCTGACATAAATATATCATTTCCTTCTTACCCCCTGCCCAGTCTAGAGACAGAGATAGACATCAGGGTCCCAAGGGGCATAATAAAAGAGCAAAAGAACAAATTGTCTATAAAACCGGAATCCAAGTTGTGACCATATTCCAAGGAAAAAACCAAACATCACCAAACCTCATTTTTCATAGTGCTGCTATGCAACGTGAGCAGAAAGACAAAAACATTGACCAAGATGTCATTGACAGAGTTTTCCCCTCTCTAAACTCCACGAAATCACTAACAGTAAATCTGCTATATTTAGAAAAGAGCTGGTGTGAATTTCACCAAATGTGTTAAGTTCTAATATTAATTTTGTGTTCAAAGATTTCTTGATGGAAGGACACTGACCAACAAAAATTTCACCATAGCTGTAGGGATTGAAGGTCCAGACATTTTCCTGTATTTGAGAATCAAATAAGAAGAAAAATCATAAAGACACATATATATGGAAGAGATGAATAAGGATATATATTGTTAGGCTCAAAAAATTAAGGAAGTATTGAGTAGCTGATGAACAAGTTCTCAGTTTGATGTTTCTTATTTATTGGATTTTAAGTTGTTTCACTTTAGGGGAAAAAAAAACCCAACCACATCATTTGTTTAGTACTTACTTCCTGTTCAGCACAGGTCTAGGTTCTGTGGAGGATTAGGGTGGAGACAGAGGAAGAGTGGAGATTAGGACAACAGCACTACCCCATCCCCAAGTGATGATCAAATTCAGCTCCTAGAACTTGCTTTCTCTTTTTCCTTCCCATTTCCCCTCACTTTCATGTCGATGTAGACCACTTCACCAAATTAGAAAATGCTTTTTAAAAATAATACTTGATATAAGAATATGGATTAGTGGAACTCAGAAAAGGCAAATGGAATGTGGCAATGGGGTGGGTACTGTGGAACAGACATTGGATTTGGAGTCAGAGGTCATGGGTTCAAATACTGCCTCTGTTACTGTCTGTGTGGCCCCTAGGTAGTCATTTAACTTCTGTGGGCATCAGTTTCCTCATGTTTAAAATGTGATAGTTGAACTACATGGCCTCTGAGGTCCCTTCCAGCTCTAGAGTGATAATCCTATGTGTCTCCTTGGGCAAGTCACTTTCCATTCCTAGTCTTCAGATTCCTCCTCTGTAGAAAGCCTTACTTTGAAAGATTGGGGGTTGGGATGGGAAGGGTGGATCTGAGATTACAGATGTGTACAGTGATTTATAGTAAAGTGCTATAAAATGCTTTACAAATATCAGCTAATATTATTAGATAACAAGTCAATCAATTAAGAAGCGTTCATTAATGATCTGCAAAGGCTAGGTACTATGAGAAATACTAGGGATACTAATACCTTTGAATATGATATCCTTTCAAGAAGATATTGCTTTATTTGTATTCTCAGCATCTAATTAAAGGGATATCGGCTGGAAATGTGATTTCATTGTGTACAGTATACCCAAGTGACAAAACTCTCTCTACCAATGCAAGCTGACACCTCAGAAGTTTATCTTTTTTTTTTTTTGTACAGAAAACCCTGTACAGTTTTAAGCTTTAATATCTTTGAATTTTACTGAGACTTTTGGAACACCCTCTACAGTTTCCTAAAACATTGAAAGGTTGAGTGGTTTGCCCAGAATCACAAAGCTAGTATGAGTCAGAGGCAGGACTTGAACCCAGGTCCTTCTGGCTTTAAGGCCAGCTCTCTATACTATTTTTCCTTTCTTGCCTGGCACATGGTAAGCACTTAATAAACTATTCTGGATTGATTTATTTGATTGTTTTAAATGCAAAAGGTGAGAGCCCCCCTGGTGCCCATAGAGATTTTGTAGAAATCCTTTATCCTTTTAAAATGACAGGAGGCACAACCCTGTTTCAGCAAGTGCTAAAGGGCAAAAGAGAGATGGGAGGAGAGCAGATACTATTCTTACGTGGAAGTGCCACTTGTGGGAGAGTTGTGCTAATAACACACCCCTAGGTATGCATGAATTCCTAAAAACAGAAAGACCTAAAATCAGAGAAATTTGATACTAAGATGTTTTTCCTATTTGACTGCTTCTTTTCCTTTCTCATCTCAGGTGAGATTACTGTCTGTGTAGAAACTCTTCAGTTTCATGTAATCAAAGTCATGCATTTTATCTTTTCTAATTTCTTCTGTCCCTTGGTTGGTTAAGAATATATCTCTTATCCATGATTTTGACAGGTATATGATGTGTTTCTCTACTAAATTTTTAATAGTATAACCTTAAATATTAAAGTCACAAATCTATTCAGAATGTATAGAGGAATGTGGTGTAAGATGTTGGTCTAAGCCTGATTTCTTCCAGGATGCTTTCCAGTTTTCCCAGCTGTTTTTATTGAAAAGGGAGTTATTTCCTGTTATCTATTTTTTTCTGGTTTATTGAACATTAGCTTATTGTATATCACTGTTTCTGATTCTCCCTTGTCAGGTCTATTGCATTTATCTACCTCCCTTGTCTAGTCTATTCTACCTCTCTATTTTTTAACCCAAATCAGATGGTTTTTGATGACTGCTGCTCTATAATAGAGTTTGAGGTCTAGAGGTGCCATATCCCTTTATCCCATTTCTTTCCATCATTTCCCCTGAAATTTATTAGCTTTTGTTTTTCCAAATGAATTGTATTATTATTTTCTCAAGTTTTATAAAGTATCCCTTTGGTAATTTGATTGTTGTAACATTAAAAATTTCAATTAACTTTACTAGTACAGTTAGGTCCCTATCAGTGCAAGTAACAAATTCCACCTGAAGAGGCTGCACGTATTTGAATTCAGACTATTCAAAGGTATAATTATGTAAAATATCATAACTGGCTTCATTTCCATGGAAATATCCTGTGCAAATTCAAATAATATAACCACTTAATGGGATTAATTCTTTGCACTAATTGGGATATTGAACTGTATTGTCACTTTTATTAGATTGGCATGGCCTAGCCATGAGCATTAAATATTCCTCTAGCTATTTAAACTTATTCTTTATTTATGTAAGGAACATTTTGTAATTGAATGTATACAAGTCTTTTGTGTGCTTTGGGAAATTGGTCCCCAGACACTTTGCATATTTTGTAGTTATTTGGGATGAGATTTCCCTTTCCATTATTGCCTTTTGGATTTCATTGTCATTATATAGAAATATAGTTGATGTATGTTTCTTCTGTAGCCTGCAATTTTGCTGAAGTTATTGTCTCATTAGTATTTTTGCATGTCATCAGCAAATAGAGATAATTTTCTTTCTTCTTTACCCATCTTTAAGCCTTTGATTTTTCTGTTATTGCTAGCATTCCCAGCACTATAAAAAACAGTATTGGGGAGAGTGAGAATCCTTGCTTTATGCCTTTATTAATTAAGAAAGATAGTAATATATTTCCAATACATGTGATGTTTGCTTTTAGTTTTAGGTAGATAACTTTTGATATTAAAAAGGGACCCTCTATGTGTATACTTTATATGACAACACAATAAGTGCTGTAATTTGGCAAAGGCATTTTCTATAGCAATTGAAATAATTGTGTGGTTTTAGATGTTTTATTTTTTACATTATTACATTAATACTTTTCCTTATGTTGAATCACGCATGAATTGCTTATACAAATTCAAATCAGATAGGATAAATGATTTCTTGGATGAATTACGGTAGTGTGTTTGACAGGATTTTGTTTCATATGTTTGAATCAATATTAATTATTGATAATAATCTATAGTTTTCCTATGCTTTATCCTTCCCTGGTTTAGGTATTAGGGCTGTATTTATATCATAAAATGAATCTGATAGGAAGTTTTCCTTCTCAGTTCTTGAGAATTATTTGTACATTATGAATACCAATTTTTCTTTAAAAATTTGATAGAGCTCTGCTGTGAATTCATCAGGAGCTTTTGTTTTTCTTTTGTAATTCCTTTATAGCTAATTCTATTTCCTTTTCTGATATTAGGTTAAGATCTCTATTTGGTGTTCTGTTATTTTGAGTATTTTATATATTTTAAGATATTCTTCTATTTCTTTTGTGTTCTTGGTTTTGTTGGCATATAATTATTTATAATAGATTCTAATTATTCTTTTCATATCTTCTGGTTTTGTTGTAATTTCATCTTGTTCATATGCTATTTTGTTGATTTGATTGTCTGTCTTCTTTTTAATCAAATTGGCCAGAGGTTTGCTTTTCTTGTTCATTTCAAAGAACTATCTTTTATTTTTATCTTTTTGTAGTTGTTTTGTTTCTAGCTTATCTATTTCTCCTCTAACTTTTAATATTTTCTTTTTATGCTATTTAAAATTTTGTTTCTATTTTTTCAATGCAAGTTCAGTTCATTAATTCCCTCTTTTTCTATTTTATTAATGTATGTTTGTAGGAACTGTTTTAACCACATCCCAGAAATTTTGAGTGTTGTTTCGTCATCTTTTTCTTTCATTTAATTATTAATTGATTCCATGACCCACTTATTATTATGGACTTCATTGTTAAATTCCATTTATATCTGTACATTTTATTTGTGGTTCCTGAACCAATAACTGTTTTTATTGAATAACAGTTTATAAAAGATGTATTTACTATTTTTGTCTTTTTACATTTATTTGCAATGTCTTGGTGTCTGGCCAATTTTTGCAAAAATTAATCCATGTTGTGCTGAGATATATGCTTATTTTTTAGCAATCCTATTTAGGAGACACCTTAAATCTTTTAGCTCTTATTTCTCTAGCAATTTGTTCAGTTTTTTATTTTCTCTTTTGTTTATCTTTCTGTCCTACTTATCCAAAGTTGAGAGGGGCATATTGAAATCTCTTGTCACTACTGTATTGCTATCTCTGTCTTTTTATAGTTCATTAATGTTTCCATTATGATTTAGATACTAAGCCGTTTGGAACATATAAGTTTATTCTACGTATTGATCTGTTTTCCATGGTTTCTTTTAGCACAAAATAATTTCTTTTTTATATTTTGGATGTTTACTTTTGCTTTATCTAGTAGAATGATTGCCATTCCTGCTTTTGGGGATTTATCTGATGCCTATTAAATTTTTTTCCAGCTTTTCACTTTTACTGTGTACATTTTGATTTGTAAATGTTTCTTTCAAACAATAAATTGTAGGTTTTTGTTTTCTATCCAATCTGTCACTCTTTTTTGCTTTATTGGAATTTTTAATCCATTTACATTCAAAGTTATGGGAGTTATGCTTATATTTTCCGCCATTTGATTCTAATATTGTATCCCTCCCCCCAAACTAGGATTATATCCACCCTTCCTCAATAAATATTGAACTATGTCTCTTTAGCTATTTTAGTTTAATCTTTTTAAAGGCAATCTTATTTCCAATGACTTTCTTCCTCTCCCCCTCAACTGGCTTCCCTTCAAATCTAGTTTGGTACCCTTGCCCATAGTTTTAGAGTTTTGCTTCTTAGTTCTTTTAACTGCATCCACTTGCCACTCTTTCATCCCCAGCTAGGGATTTCTCTCTGAAATGACATCTAATTTACACCATATGTATCTTGTATGTACAGTTGTTTGCATATTGTCACTTCCCCCTCTTTCTTCTCATTACAATGTGAGCTGCTTGAGGGTAGGGACTGTGCTCTTGCCTTTCTTTTCCTCTTCAATTTTTAGAATATTGACTGGAAATTAGTCAATAAATATTTATTCAGTAAGTGCCTACTATGTGCCAAGTACTGTACTAAGTGCTGGGGATACAAAGAAAGGTAAAACATAGTCCCTGTTCTCAAGGAGCTCACAGTCTAATGGGAAAAACAACTATCTACAAACAAGCTATATACTGAATAAATTGGAAATAATCAACAGAGGGAAGGCATCAGAATTAAAGGGATGGGGTCAGGAAAGGCTTCCTGTAGAAAGCCAGATTTTAGGTGGGATTGGAAGGAAGTTAGGAGGCAGAGAAACAGGGAGAGAGGGTATTCCAGGTATGGGGGATAGCAAGTGAAAATGCCTAGAGTTGGTACAGATGGAGTGGCTTATTCAAGGAACCCTGTATCCCAGAACATATAAGGGGGGAAGAGAGTGTGTGTAAGGTATGAGAAGGCTAGAAATGAAGGCAAGGGCTAGGTCATGAAAGATTTGAGAATGTTATATTTGATCCTGGAGGTGACAGGGAAGCACTGGATTTTATTTAGCAGGGGTGGAAGGTGGCCAGACCTGTATTTTAGGAAGATAATTTTTACAGTTGAGTAGATGAACTGGAGTGGGGAGAGATTTGTGACAGGGAAAGCAACCAGCAGGCTATTTCAGTAGTTCAGATGTGAGGTGATAAGGTGGTGATACTGTCAGAGGAGAGAAGGGGGAATATAAGATATCATAAAGGTAAATGGCAGATCTTGGCAACAGACTGGATATGTGGGGGAGGGTGAGATAGACTGAGGAGCTGAAAAAGACCCCTAGGTTGTGAATCTGGGTGACTGGGAAGATGGTGGTGCCTGGACAATAATACGGAAGTTAGGAAGGGGGAGGAAGGGTTGTGGGGAAAGATAATGAGTTCTGTTTTGGACATGGTGAACTAAATATATCTACAAGTTTAATATGTCTATGAACAAGAGTCTAATATATCTCCAATATACAGTTTGTGATGTCAAATCAGCAGTTAGATATTCGAGATGGAGGTCAGAATCATAAGCATTGACAGTCAATAAATCTTCATTAAGTACCTACTGTGTGCCAGGCACTGTTAAACATGGGATAGAAATAAGAAAAAGAAAGACAGTCCTTGCCCTTAAGGAGCATACAATCTAAGAGGAGGAGACAATACATAAAATTAAGCTAAAAGGGGGTGGGGTGGGGTAGGGAGGGTTCTTGATACAGAAACATAATGGACAAGTCCAAATGAAGAGATGTCTGACCTGGACACCTTCCTTAAATGGAAGGTTCTGGGTGGACATCATAATGGAATCTATGATGAGTTCACCCAAGTGAAATGATATAGAGGAAGAGGAGAGCCCTGTGAGACATCCATGGTTTGTGAGTATAACTTGAATAAAGATCTAACAAAGGAAAATGAGAAGGAACAGTAAGATAGGTAGCAGGAGAACTAGGAGGAGAACCACAAAAAAACCCTGAAAATACATATTAAATGTTTGTTGTCTGACTGTCTGATGCCTTCAGTATAAGTAATGAAGTTTGGAGAGGGGAAGGTTGGTGGGGGAATAAAAAGCTGTTTTTCCACCTGTTGACTATGAGCTGTCTCAGGGACATCTAGTTTAAAATATCCAATAGACAACTGGTGATGTGGCACTGAAGATCAGAGGATGGACTGGGATTAGATGTCTAGAGCTATGCATCATTTCATTGCTTTGTACAAGTTCATACAAGTCTTCCCAGTTATAACAGAGGTATTGGTCAATGAAGGCCCAGTCCTGGGAGCATGAGGGTTTGTCACTTATTTGTAGAAGTACCTGATGGCACAGAATAGAAGGGTCTGGTTCTCTACTTCACAGAAGGTCCAGGTATTCTATGACTGAACTCTCTCTGATTACTGAGTGGTGAACAAAAGGCATTTGGTTGCATCCTAAATCAGAACTGCATTTGCATTAAAAAGACATTAACAGGTCAAATCAGTCTTTTTCCAAGTAGTGATGGAGGTAATGACTGCTGTAAGTCACTGGGTGAGGAGAGATAGAATAAAAGGCCCCAGGGGTGGGGAACCTGCAGCCTCCAGGTCACATGTGGCCCTCTAGGTCCTTAAGTGCAGCCTTTTAACTGAATCCAAATGTCACAGAACAAATCCAGTCAAAAGGCTATATTTGAGGTCCTAGAGGCCACAGATTCCCTACCCCTGGCCCACACTCTACTCTCTTCACCTGGGCCCATATGTAGCCACCAGTACAAGGTACCTCTGAAGTTTGCCCCAATTTGTTTTTGTTCTTTGTTATTCTTGGGTGAGGGAGTATTGAAGACAACTGTGGTCTTGTATGCTCTAGAAGAGTTCCAATGGTCATACAACAGAAGGAATTGGCAGAAGGAATAGGGGCCCTGATGGGGTGCTTGGGTGCCTGTGCTTGGACACCAATCTTAAAAGCACATTTTTCTCTAAAAATAAGATTTCTCCCTAGCCTCAAAACACTATCTCATGCAGTTTCTCCCCAGTCCAAGGACAGCCTGCCCTAGATCTCTCTTCCTGAAACAGTAGCCACCTGTACCTATAGATTTTATTAGTTTGAACCAGGTGTGTACTGGCTGTGTACTGGTTCATAAAGATATTTACTACTCACTGACCAATCATATGTATCTTAAACTTAGATGTATGTATGCTCCCCTCCTTTATCTAGTTTAATGAGACATTGATGGAGGGTAGCCTGGTATTTCTCAGTCAGCTCTGACCCTTAGTTGACTTAGTGACATTTCAGGCCTAAAACCACACCTCCATGCAGTCCTACCTTGGGCTATTTCCCAATGAACTCTGGGTAAGATACCTGCACAGTAGATCTAAAACTGCACGTTTCTTTAAGAACTAAACACTCCCTAATTCTGTCCTAAATCACCAAGTTAGCATATTTGGCACATGTTTTACTATAGAATATCCTATATAAATTTTAACTGTACCCTTCTAGGGTTGCAGGTTTCCTAAGAACTCTTGCTCGCTATAAAGCTTTACCACCTTGACCTCAAGGATGCTTGAATCTGCAAATTCTTTCTGGATGGCCCACACAGGGAACTCCAGTCTAGGGGTTCCTGTATCTTTCCAACCCTTGTCATATTTTTGGCACCCAACATGAGGCACAGTCTGAGGTCTCAGACATTCTTCTAGTCAAGATAAGTTTCCCTTCTCTTCCTCTCTCCTCAAAGCTTCCCCTTTCCCTTAAGCTTCCCGAGCATCCCATCCACCCAGTTCAGGGAAATGGTTTTTTGTACTTCTGTCCTTACTATACCTCAGTATATATCCCTAATTGATGTTAATTGGTTAAATTGATGTTGGGTTGCTAATCAGTGAGTCAGCCAATGATATAGGAAAGATATTAACTTATAATGATGAAGATATTGGAGGCAACACTTTTGAAGGTGAGCACAATTAAATAGCATCATAAGTAACAGAAAGACACTCCCAAACCCTTAGGAACACAGCTAGAACATTGACGGGGTAGAACATTGCCGTCTAGGTACCTGGTTTGTCAGTAAGAACAGACACTGGAATAAGGATGTCCATAATGTATAAAGACTACAGGTTTTTTTCTCTCTCTTGAATTAATCTCTTTCAGCTATTTTAATTAAAATGGCTGTCTCTGCTATGGACAGCCTACTCTTTTTTTTAAAGTACATAATCAGTATAGTGTTATTTTCTCTTTTCTTAATTATAATTAATCTATTCATTTTCAGTTTTCAACAATCACTTCCATAAGTCTTAAATTTTCTCCCCCTCTTTCTCCCCCCTCCCTCCCTAAGACAGTATGCAATCTTATATGGGTTCTACACATACATTCTTATTAAACACATTTTCACATCAGTCTTATTGCACAGAAGAATTGAAACAAATGGGAGAAACCATGAGAATAACCAAACCCAAACAAAACATAACAAAATAAAAAATAGTCTGTTTCATTCTGCATTCTGACTCCATAGTTCTTTCTCTAGATGTGGATGGCATTTTGCATCAAGAGTCCTGTGGAAATGTTTTAGGTCCTTGCATTACTGTGAAAGGCAAAGTCTATTAGAAATAGTCCTCACACACAGTGGCTATTACTGTGTGTAGTGTTCTCCTGGTTCTGCTTGTTTCACTCAGCATCAGTTCATATAAGTCTTTCTAGGTCTCTCTGAAGTCTGCCTATTCTCTGAAGTCTCATTTCTTATAGCAAAATAGTATTCCATTACATTCATATACCACAACTTGTTCAGCCATTCTCCAATTAAAGTACATCCATTTGATTTCCAGTTTTGGGCCACCACAAAAAGAGCTGCTATAAATATTTTTGTACATGTGGGTCCTTTTCTCATTGTTATGATCTCTTTGGGATACAGTCCTAGAAGTGATATTGCTGGGTACGTACATTTTTTTTAGCCCTTTGGGCATAGTTCCAAATTGCTCTCCAGAATGATCGGATTAGGGGGTGGAGCTAAGATGTGCAGTAGAAAGACACACAAATGCAGGCTCTCCCCACACAGCCCATAAAATACCTGTAGAGAGGGACTCTCAACAAAATTTTGGATCAGCAGAAGTGGAGAACAACAAAGTGGAGATTTCCAGCCCAGGGTGACCTGAAAGGCCCAGGGGAAACATCTATTGCACCAAACATGGAGCAGAGCCCAGCTCAGCCTTGGCTGTGCAGCGCAGCTCGCAAACAGCCCTCGGGGGTGGAATCTCCAGTCACAGCAGGAGCTGGTTCACAGATCCCTCAAACCACAGGTGCCAAAGGTCAGTGATGGGGTTTTTTCAGCTGGCCGGGAAGGGAGAAGGACCTTCCCATAGCTCTGGCCTCAGGCAGTGGCCACAGAGGCCACATTGGGCAGGCAACAGCAGTTCCCACCGCAGCCCCTACAGCAGCCGCATCCATTGGTGGATCAAAAAACCCCTGGAGGCACTGAGGAACTGACTTTTACCTCAACCCTATGTAGAGGCCCTGAGGGAGCTGATTGTTATCTCACACTGAAAGGTGTCAGAACTGGAAGCCAGGTGGCTGTGGAGAGGAAACTGCTAAGATTCCGGGCACAAAAATCTCTCCTAGACCAGTGTACGCTCTTGATTGTGCCACCTAGGAGGAACTTAGATCTTACGGATTCCCAGAGTACCCTACTCTTGACAAAGGACCTAAAAGTCAAGTAACTGGTTGGGAAAATGCCCCCAAAAAAGGGGTAAAAAATAAGACCATAGAAGGTTACTTTCTTGGTGAACAGATATCTTCTCCCATCCTTTCAGATGAGGAAGAACAATGCTTACCATCAGGGAAAGACATATAAGTCAAGGCTTCTGTATCCCAAACATCCAAAACAAATATTCAATGGTCTCAGGCCATGGAAGAGCTCAAAAAGGATTTTGAAAATAAAGTAAGAGAGGTGGAAGAAAAACTGGGAAGAGAAATGAGAGAGATGCAAGAAAATCATGAAAAGCAGGTCAACATCTTGCTAAAGGAGACCCCAAAAAATGCTGAAGAAAATAACACCTTTAAAAACAGGACAACTCAACTGGCAAAAAAGGTTCAAAAAGCCAATGAGGAGAAGAATGCTTTAAAAAGCAGAATTAGCCAGATGGAAAAGGAGGTTCAAAAGCTCACTGAAGAAAATAGTTCTTTAAAAATTAGAGTGGAACAGATGGAAGCTAATGACTTTATGAGAAACCAAGAAATCACAAAACAAAACCAAAAGAATGAAAAAGTGGAAGATAATGTGAAATATCTCATTGGAAAAACAAACGACCTGGAAAATAGATCCAGGAGAGACAATTTAAAAATTATGGGACTACATGAAAGCCATGATCAAAAAGAGAGCTTAGACATCATCTTTCATGAAATTATCAAGGAAAACTGCCCTGATATTCTAGAACCAGGGGGCAAAATAAATATTGAAAGAATCCACTGATCACCTCCTGAAAGAGACCCAAAAAGAGAAACTCCTAGGAATATTGTGGCCAGATTCCAGAGTTCCCAGGTCAAGGAGAAAATATTACAAGCAGCTAGAAAGAAACAATTCAAATATTGTGGAAATACAATCAAGATAACACAAGATCTAACAGCTTCTACATTAGAGGATTGGAGGGCATGGAATATGATATTTCAGAAATCAAAGGAACTAGGACTAAAACCAAGAATCACCTACCCAGCAAAACTGAGTATAATACTTCAAGGGAAGAAATGATCTCTCAATGAAATAGAGGACTTTCAAGCATTCTTGATGAAAAGACCAGAGCTGAAAAGAAAATTTGACTTTCAAACACAAGAATGAAGAGAAGCATGAAAAGGTAAACAGCAAAGAGAAGTCATAAGGGACTTACTAAAGTTGAACTATTTACATTCCTACATGGAAAGACAATATTTGTAACTCTTGAAACTTTTTTCAGTATCTGGGTAGTTGGTGGGATTACACACACACACACACACACACACACACACACACACACACACACACGTACATACATACATGGAGAGAGAGAGACAGAGAGCACAGGGTGAATTGAATAGGATGGGACCATATTTTAAAAAAATGAAATTAAGCAGTGAGAGAGAAATATATTGGGAGGAGAAAGGGAGAAATGGAATGGGGCAAATTATCTCTCATAAAAGAGGCAAGTAAAAGACTTTTCAGTGGAGGGAAAAAGGGGGGAGGTGAGAGAAAAAACATGAAGCTTACTCTCATCACATTCAACTAAAGGAAGGAATAAAATGCACACTCATTTTGGTATGAAAACCTATCTTACAATACAGGAAAGTGGGGGAGAAGGGGATAAGCAGGTTGGGGGGGATGATGAAAGGGAGGGCAGTGGGAGGAGGGAGCAATTAGAAGTCAACACTCTTGGGGAGGGATAGGATCAAAAGACAGAATAGAAGAAATAGGGGGCAGAATAGGATGGAGGGAAGTATAGTTAGTGTTACACAACACGGCTATTGTGGAAGTCATTTGCAAAACTACACAGATATGGCCTATATTGAATTGCTTGCCTTCCCAAAGGGAATGTGTGGGGAGGGAGAGATGAAGACAAGTTGGAACTCAAAGTTTTAAGAACAATTGTTGAGTATTGTTCTAGCAACTAGGAAATAAGAAATACAGGCATTGGGGTATAGAAATTTATCTTGCCCTACAGGACAAAAGAGAAGATGGGGATAAGGGAAGAGAGCGATGTTAGAAGGGAGGACAGATTGGTGATGGGGTAATTAGAATGCTCAGTGTTTTGGGGTTGAAGGAGAGGAGAAATGGGGAGAAAATTTGGAAAGCAAAATTTTGTGTAAATGAATGTTGAAAAGTTAAATAAATAAATTTAAATACAAAAAAAAAAGAATGATTGGATTAGCTCACAGCTCCACCAACAATGAATTAGTATCCCAACTCTCCCACATCTTCTCCAACATTTGTCATCTTCCTGTTCTGTCATGTTAGCCAATCTGGTAGGTGTGATGTGGTACCTCAGAGTTATTCTGATTTGTATCTCTCTAAACAATAGTGATTTAGAAAAATTTTATATGACTATATATAGCTTTAATTTCTTCCTCTAAAAATTGCCTGTTCATATCCTTTGACCATTTATCAATTGGGGAATGACTTGTATTCTTGTTCATTTGACTTAGTTCTCTATACAGTTTAGAAATGAGGCCTTTATCACAGACACTAGTTGTAAACATTCTTTCTGTTTCCCTCCTAATCTTGGTTGCATTGGGTTTATTTGTGAAAAACCTTTCAATTTAATGTAATCAAAATTATTCATTTTACATTTCATAATGTTCTTTATCTCTTGTTTGGTCACAAATTTCTCCATTCTTCATAAATCTGACAGATAAACTATTTCTTTGTTGCATAGCCTTTATACATTGTCTAGTATCCATTGGGCTTTATTCTTGTGTACGGTGTCAGGCATTGATCTATGACCAGTTTCCAGGCCACTATTTTCCAGTTTTCCCAGCAGTTTTTGTCAACAGTGAGTTCTTATCCCAGAAGCTGGGGTCCTTGGGTTTATCCAACAGTAGACTACAATAATCATTGACTACTGTGTCTTGTGTACCTAACTTATTCCACTGATCTACTGCTCCATTTCTTAGCCAGTACCAAGTGGTTTTGATCATTGCTGCTTTATAATACAATTTGAGATCTGGTATGGCTAGGTCACCTTCCCTAGCATTTCTTATCATTAATTCCCTTGATATTGTGGACCTTTTGTTCTTCCAGGTGAATTTTGATATTATTTTTTTGTAGTTCTAGAAAATACTTTTTTGGTAATTTTATTGGTATGGCACCAAATAAGAAAATTTAGTTGGAATTGTCATTTTTTTTATATGAGCTTGGCATGCCCATGAGCAACTGATGTTCTTCCAATTATTTAGATCTGGCTTCATTTGTGCAAAAAGTGTTTTATATTTGTGTTCATATAGTCCCTGAGTTTGTTTTGGCAGATAGATTCCTATATATTTTATAGTATCTACTGAAACTTAAAATGGAATTTCTATCTCTTACTGTTGGGCTTTGTTAGTAATATGTAGAAATGCAGATGATTTATGTGGCTTTATTTTGTAACCTGAAACTTTACCAAAGACGATTATTATTTCAAGTAGTTTTTTTACTTGATTCTCTAAGTATATCATCCTATCATATGCAAAGACTGATAACTTGTTTTTTTCCTTGCCTATTCTAATACCTTCAATTTTTTCTTCTCTTATTGCTAAAGCTAACATTTCTAGTACCAACACGCCTTATTTTCAATGCTGCCCTCCTCTTCCTCTTTTTTCTGAGAATTAAAATAAGTTTCAATGACCCTTTTCTTTCTTTTGTTTCACTGACAGTACTGTTTATAACTCTTTCCTCCTTCAAATGAAAAAGAAAAAAAGAGAAAAGAAAAAACATAATAGTTGTAATAAAAAAAAGTCTGGTGAAACAAGTAAAACCCATCCACCCAGTGTAGCTTCACCATCCCTCTCCCCGTTAATCCTCAGCCCCAGTTCTGGTAGGCACTAGAAGGCATTGGGGTGTTTTCCAGCCTCTCCACATGGTGTGTGTTTATTTACAATGGGGTATTACCTCGAGATCTCAGGAAGAGGAAGTCCCGCCTCCACAGAGGGAGTGGGAATTCAGCTCCTGGTTCCCTTATTCCCTGGCTAAGCTCTAGCCCTTGTCCTAAAGGAGTTTGTTCACAGAGCTGCTTTCCTGCAGGAGATCACGGCCCGCCCGCCCCATCCTCCCCACTCCAGTGTCATTCAGCCTTACTACCCTACCTTGTGTTTGTTGAGAGGGCCAATCCTGGATGACTTCCAGCTGAAGTCAGCCCCGCCTCTTGCCCTTACGTAACCCAGACACGCGTACGCTGCGGAGGCAAATTTTTTCAACGAGGTATAATGAGGTTGCTGGTTACAGGTGGTACCACAATGGCTTCTTGAATTAAAACAGTATGTAACACTTCTTACAGAGACTGTATGGTCTACATAGCTCTTTGTATAAAAGCGGGATGTTACAGGTTCAGAGTATTGTATACATGTGCAGATATGGTCACATTATAGGTCAGTTTTACTTTATGCTTTTTCTTTTTAAAAAGTGACCATTCTATTGGGTAGGTGAGTATCAGTTAATGACTAATGGAAAAATCTTTCTCCCCTCAAAGGAAAAGGAAAGAGGCAGTGTGGTATACATAAGGACTTGGAGTCTGACAAAGTATGGATTCAATTCTTACCTCTGACACTGGTTGCGTAACCATAGGTAAGTCACCTAACATCCTAAGCATCAATTTTCTCATGTATAAAGATAATATCTTCCCAGGGAGGTTGTGAAAATCAAAGGAGATATTTTTGTAGCACACACTAGAGCTCTTCTCTCAATCCTCACTCGCCCTGGAAGGTCAGGTCATCTCCCTTCAAGATTCTAGAGGCAGCCTTGACGGACTGCGTGAGCCCCCTCAAGTATGCTTTTGCCCAGGATTATCAATTGATATCAGTTAGCTTGCCTAACTTAACTTTTAGAAATGGGTGTCTAGTGCAGTGTTAGTGTTGGTTCAAAGTCCTCCCCTTCCTTAAGTCTATGCCATATTCTCCAACCAGTACATACAGAATCCAGGGTGAAGTGGGCTCAAGTTTTGATAGTACATGTGGCAGAGAGGTAACATAGTTCTTAGAAGGCCCTTTGCTGGAGTCCTCAAGCGGTTATGGTATGGTAAAGGTTATGGCCTTTTCTGCTGAGCTTCCTGTCAGGCCCTAAATAGATTTGCCTTTCCTCCCTGTTTCCAATCTGTCTTGGACTCCTGATGCAAATACTGCATCCAACTAAGGACACTGCTAGGATTATGGTGAGAAGTCCAACTCCTCTTGTTTCCCAAAGTTCAAAAGATCTTCCTCCAGTCATGGGGAGGAGAGAAAGAAGACTGAGATCCGCATTAGCACCCCTCCTCTCCAAGCAATTCCTTCTCACAAATTTCTGCTAACAGACAGCTTGAGGGCAGCTAGGTGGCACAGTGAGTAGAGCACTGGGCCTGGAGTAAGGAAGACCTGATTTTGATTCCCACCTGAGGAAAGTAGGGCTAAGTGACTTACAATCAGTCTCCTCATCTGTAAAATGAGCTGGAAAAGAAAATGGCAAGCCACTTCAGTACTTCTGCCAAGGTGAAAAGTTGGACGTAACTGCAAATGACTGAGCAAATACCCAGCTTGCTAAACCAGAGACTTGGAAGAATTTCTCCATGGGTTAGATCTGAAATGGCCTCTCTCCTGATTGAGATCAGTTATCTCATGTCCTGTGGGAGAGCTCATTCACTCTGAATTGTCTGGTATATTCTCATCTGTATACTTTCTCTGATTTTTGTTTGCTTTTGGCTTGGAGAAATGGGTTTATTTGCTATTTATTATATGTGTTTATTTTGAAACTAGCATTTTGTATGGAGTCAAACCTTGGATATGCAATTTGGGGCATTCCTCTTCCATTAAGGGAGAGTGATCAGGAACTCAATTTCAACCTAAAAATTATCTCTCCTACACTAACAGTATTTGTGTGTGTGTGTGTGTGTGTGTGTGTGTGTGTGATAATCGGTAGATTGTTATGTTTGTCCTTTGTTTTTGAAGAGGATCATGACATTAGGGAAATGATAACATGACTTGCAGTTGACTTTGATTTGAGTGAGGAAGGGCTGTGCAACGTTACCAGCCTCACTTTCTCCTCCTGAGCCATCTGGTCCAGTGGCCAGATATTCATCAGGACACTGGAGATGACCCAGGAAGCAATGGGAGACCTTCACACTTTTGGCTTAAGGCCTGTTCAGGTTGTCTCTTTGGGTGAGGTAACACCCATTCAGTGAATAGGCCTCTTTAAGAAATGAATCAAAGGAAGGCCCCTTTAATTAGAAAGAAAAAAGAGAAAAAGAAAGAAATCAAGCTGGGAGGGGAAGACCCTCAGGGTTGCTGTTCCAAAGAGAAATACTTACCATTGACCATTGACATTCACTCTAATCCTGCAGATTTTTTTCTTAGGGTGTGAATTGATTGTTTATTCAATTAGTTTTTCTAAGATTAGGTTATTTAAGTATTTTGTTTACCCTTCTGTTCATCTGGGTGGTTTATATTTTTATAAATATTCATCCACTTCACCTAGATTGTTAGGTTTACTGGCATATAATTGGGCAAATTACTAGCTCCTAGTAACTGCCTTAAGTAAAGACCACATGTGAAAAAGGGGTAACTTCCAGCTCCTGGAAATCCTTTTGTTAGTCCTCAAGATGTTCTCCTTACTTTTGGCATAACTTTTCTGCTGGATCCTTTGTAAAGCATTCACTCTGTCTTTCCTCACTGTGTCCAAGCATTGACATACTAGATGATATCAGCTCTTATTATGGAGCTTTAAGGGCTCAGAAATAGTTTCCTCACACAAACCTTAGAAGGGAGGCAGCACATGAATCATTAGCCTGTTGTACAGTTGAGAAGGCAGACTCAGAGACATGAGGTGACTTGTTCGAATCCCCCAGTTTCTTCTAAATGAGTTCATATAGCTAATACTTAAGTAAAAAAGAAGTATGTCAGCATCTCAGATCTGACATCCTATACTTTGACACTTTTCCAGAGTCACCTGGATAGGAGGGAAGGAGGCCTAATCTTGGGCTGGCTGTATATAGTGGGCTAGGTGAATTTGTTCTTATTTACTAAGAAGGACAGCTCAGTGTCAGAGGGTGGGGGTGGGATCTCCAGAATGGTTTCTGGAGGTCAGAAGACTAAATGTGGAGACTGGTGTGGAGTAAGGATTTATCAGCTGCGTGCACTCCACTCCCATCTTTGATACTAGGCAGATCATTTTACTTCTCTAGAGCTCAGTTCTTTCCTCTGAACAATGGGGATCATTATACTTATTCTATCTCACAGAGGTTTTGGAAGGATCAAATGAGGTTATGTGAAAGGTGCTTTGTGATCTTTAAAGCACTTGCAGTATTCTTCATAGCCTGCCTCAACCTTCAGAGACTTGGGAAATTCAAGAATTCAGTCATGTACTTGGGCAAAGGACAGAGCCATTGCTATGTGACTAGGAAGCAATCAGGAAGATCACCAGAGCGCCTGGCATGATGTGTGGCATGTATGTTCCTTCTCTTTCCTCAAGTCAATTAACCACAACTGATTTATGTAATTTCTTATTCATAAGCTTCTTTATTAAGCTATCCCTAGTTTTGCCCTTCTCTCTATAAGTACTTAGCACCTAGTGATTAAGATCTGTGCCCACCTGGTTGTTCATAGCAAAGTTAGGAAGAAGCCCACCTCTCCTCTTGGCTGAGAGTTCATAATGGGCCTGATAAAAAGAGCACATATCCAGCATCAGGTCCATCAACTCATGATTGTGGGTTTCCTAGGAAACAAACCAGTCCCTATGGCAACTGGTGATTGTGATCAGCTGATGTTGTCTTAATGGACACTGAATACTTCCTCAGCAGGAACTCACCGTTTGAAGAGCAGGGCTCCTGCCTAGAGCACATATTGGGATCCTCTCCTCCTGCAGAGACTTTGGCAGTACTACCTTCCTCTCCTAATCTCATGACAAAAAAGGTAGATCCAGATGATTTAAAAATTTCTTTTGAATAGAGATGATTTGATGCAAAAGGAGCACAGTAATCTTTAATGCATTCCCTCATCACTCCTCTCTCATCTGTCCTCCCCCATTAGACTCCACATTGCCAGTAGGAATTCACGAACTGACCTGTTGGTTCTTTTCCAGGGCACATATTGGGATCTCTTCCTGAGGAAGAGACTTTGCCAGCATGCTTTCTTCTTTTCCCCCATCTCCCTTTAATAAACAGCAGACATAGATTGTGCCATTGTTTTAGAAGGAGGGGGGAGGCAAGTACTGATAGTAAACTACTTTCTGCCTAGTCTCAATCCTAGCTCAGGAACCCCCAAATTCTTAGTCTCTGTCCAGGTTACACCTCTGTCACTCTCCACACATACCCTCCTTCCTCTCTTCAAAAAGTGGTTGATGATTGGTCCCAGAAAAAGTAAAGTAAAAGTAAAGTAGAGCCAAGGAAGGAACTGGGTTAGGAATCATACTTGCTGGCTCCAAATCCCAAACCAGAAGCCTGTTCACTACATCTTTGGGAATTAGTGAAGTTTACTGGTCAGTGGTAGAGACATTTTGAGATGGGGGAGTAGACATTCCTCAAATTGCCCTTCCTCAACTGACATCTGTTCTGCCCACATCAACTATAAATCTTGTGGAAAAGTTTCACAGTTTCCTATGCTAGGATCCCTCCAGTGTGAAAGTATTTAGTTTCTCAGGAAATTAATAGTTTATAGTTGACTCTACCCCCAACCAGGCTGTAGGAATGAACAAACTAGGCCAGAGAATATATGGGATTCTTTCAGTGGAGGAGGACTCTGCCTTGTGGAAACTTGTGGGGTTGGGCTTCATTGAACTTTCTTTGACTGGTATCCCAGCTCCTGTTTCAGATCAATGGCATTAATTTATGTAATGGCTTCTCTAAGATGCATGTCAGGCATATCAACTCCCTAAGGCACTTACATACTATGTATTGGATTTTGTGATTGGGGATTTTTTCATTCACTGTATTTATATTCCCAGAATTTAGAATGGTGCCTGGGACAGGTTGTTAGTATCCTACTTATCCAAAGGATGGGTAGACTTCTAGCCACTAGAAGGCAGGGGATGACGTTACCCAGTAGAAATCTTCCAAGCTCCCTTGTGGAAGCCTATGTAAATCCTCTACTGGGGAACAGAATGACTGCTAAGCAGCTTCAAGTAAAATCTCAAAGAAAAACAGCTTGGGCACAAATTTAACTAGAATTCCTGGAAGAAATAAAAAATTTATAAAAGAATTTAAAGCATTTTAATAAAGCTAGAATACTACAAGAAAAAAATGTAAAAGAAGTGATGGATATGGAAGAAAGTATTAGAAAGGAAATTAATAGTTTGCTAAAAGATGTGCAAAATCTTGCCCAAGCAACAAACCCCCTGAAAATTGGAGTTGATCAAAATGAAGCCAATCACACAATCAGATGATAGGAAGTATTAATAGAAAGATAAAACACTTGAAAACTTAGAAGAAAATGAAGGTATCTCATAGCAAAAACAATTGATCTGGAAAATAGAGTGAGGAGAGATAATTTTAAAATCACTAGATTAATTGAAAGATATAACCAAAAATGAGCCTAGATATTGTATTCCAAATACTGTTATAAGAAAGCTGGTTAGATTTCTTAGGACCAAAGGGCAAAACTGAAGTAGAATCCACAGGTCTTCTCCTTAAAGAAACCATAAATGAAAATTTCCAGGAACATTATAGTTAAAATCCAGAAGTTCCAGTTTAAAAGAAAGCATATTGAAATCTGCAAAGATCCAAGATTACCAGGGGGCAGACTATCTTGTCATTTATGCCAACTGTAAGGCCAAATGTAACAGGGTTCATCTGTTCTGCCCTGATATGCCAATTGTAGGGATGCAGACCCTGTGAGAGAATACTGTATGTGTTCATTCTTCATTGCCGAGGAGGACCGTGCCATCAGAGAAATAATGACATGACTTGTACTTGACTTTGTTTTGAGTGAGGGAGGGCTGTGCAGGTCACCAGCCTCACTTCTCCTCCAGAGCCATCTGGATCCAGTGACCAGGTATTCATCAGGATGACTGGAGATGACCCAAGATGAGGCAATTGAGGTTAAGTGACTTGCCCAATGTCACACAGCTAGTGAGTGTCAAGTGTCTGAGGTGAGATTTGAACTCAGGCCCTTCTGACTCCTGCACTGGTGCTCTATCCAGTGCACCACCTAGCTGCCCACCTAGAGAATACTGAGATATGCAAGAAAGAGGGGCCCATGCCAGCTTGGTTGTTTAATGGTTTCATTAGAATTTATTAGGTTAATTAGGTTAAGGGAGTTTACTCGTGAGATCCAGTCCTTGGCAGTATGAGGATACCATGGTATAATGGATTACCACACCAACTTGCCAGGGATGGACAAAGGTCATGTGCAAGTGAGATAGTTACAACTTTTTGTTGTTTACATTTACTCAAGATAGTTTATATTTTCTGTAAGACTTGAGGTCATGTTCCTAGGCATTTTGGCCTACCCCTGTACATGAGCAGCTAGAAAGATACTGAAGAGCTACAGTTAGGATCACATACAACTTAGCCACCACTATGAAGAAGAGGAGAACTTGAAATACAATATCCCATAAGGCAAAGGATATAGGCTATGACCAAGAATAAATTGCCCAGTAGAACTGAATATAATTCTGCAAGGGGAAAAATGGATATTTAATGAAATAAAGGACTTCCAAGCATTCCTGATGAAAACACTAGAGCTGCATAGAGGCTTTGAAATTCAAACAAAAACATAAAAAGTTAAACATGAACAAATAATTATAAAGGACTAAACATGGATAAACTAATGTGGAGAAATGATATATTGGTCCCCTATGGGCCTTCTCATCATCAGAGGTCGTAGAAGGAGTCTAATTAATTAGACAGAGGACCTGAGAGTGATTTTATTATCTCCTGATCATCTTAAAGAAGAAGAAGACAGGGGAAGAGGAATACACTGGGGGCAAGATGGTGAGAAAGGGAACCGAAGGTTGGGGAAAATGATTTCACATAGTTAGTATATACAAGTAGAAGTCTATACAAACAAGGAGGAAAAGGTGTATGTGGGAGAACAGTTGGTACTTGAACCTCTCTCTCATTTCAACTGGTCATTATGAACTCATCATGCAGTTAGGTACACAAATACCTTTCATTCAAGAGAGAAGTAATAGGGAAAGAGGAGAAAGGTGAAGAGAGAACAAGAGAGGGTAGATTAAAGGAAGGATTATGCCTTTGCATAAACAAACATTGACTAAGAATGTATAAAAATACAGCTTTTTTTTGAGATGGGAAAGAATGGAAATCTGACAGAGTGCCTGTCAACTGGGGAATGACTAGAAAAGTTATAGTACATAAGTGTGATATGATACAATTGTGCTATAAGAAATAATGAAAGTGATAGTTTCAGAGAAATGTGGAAAGATTTGTATGAACTGACACAGAGTGAGATGAAAAGATCAAGAGAACAGTTTATACCATGACAACAATATCCATGATTCTAGAAGACAAGTAATGATTCATGCTACCCATCTCCTGCTACAGAGGTGAAGGACTCAAAAGGCACAATGAGATCTTTCTGTATGTATATATGTATACATACATATTATATATGTATTTATTTTCTTTTGGAGTTGGAAAAAGGACCTTTCTTTTTCAATTATACATGTTGGTAATAGGTTGTTTTTCTTTCATTCTCAACTAATGGAGAGTAAAAGGCAGATGGCATATTTTTGTTTATTAAAAGTAAAATTTAATTAAAAAGTTGCTCTGTTTTGGGGCTGGATTTTCATCAGTGAACCACTTCAAAGAATGATTTTTGTTAATATAGAGATCTAATGAGAGCAACAGTTACTAATATTTCTCATTTCTCTGGGATTTGGAGTTTACAAGGCACTTTTCTCTCAATAGTCTTGTGAGTAAAGGAATGCAAGGATTATGGAAGCTTGAGGATCTGTGTTCCAAATACATTCTTCTTCTGATACTTAGCACCCATGTGTCCTTGACATTGTTACTTAATTTTTCTGGTCCTCAGTTTGCCTATCTGTAGAATGCAGTGGTTGGACAAGATGGCCTGTGAAGCCCTCTGTACCTCTACATATATATCCTCTGACCAGCCTAGACAAGTGCAGCCAGAAGGATGCCCCTAGAAGGAAGAATTTCTTTGACCACATTAACTCATAAAATCATCTATGAGATGCTGTTGGGGTTACATAGTTAGAGGTGGTATCCACAATGTATTCTTCAATTATACAATTAACATTTCTTCAAAGATCTTCTTCTTTGTATAAAAGTGAGGGCCTACAGGTGTAGAATGTTGTATATATGTTCAGATGTGAGCACATTGTGGGTCAGTTTTGTTTACTTTGTTTCTCTGTTACAAGTAACAGTTTATTAGGGAGGAACAGAGCAGAAAATGACTGATGGAAAAGTTAGCATTTTTATTTCCCCAGTCTTGTCACTATCCATTTCTCTCTCATGATATATGCATATCTCTGTGTGTGCATGCATATCTCTCATTATTTTCTAATTTAGTGATTAATTTAGTGATTAATGTTTTGCCCAGCTGTCTGTCCAGAGTGCTCCTCCTCTTGTTCTAGGCTTTATAACACAGGCAGAAAAGCAATTGGCATGAGGGCCAGTAACACAGAATTGGATGTATCTTTGGAGACAGACAAGTTACCATGGCAACTGGTAATTGAGACCAGCTGATGCTTGCCCTTTACAATGACTAATTGAGCCAAACCAGCTAACAACAGTCAATTATAAAATGACAGATGGCTAAGTTCTACTGAGTTTACATGAGTGCATATGTATTACCTAGTTAGGAAGAAATAGATAATAGATATGTTTATCATTTATTACTGAGTATCTAAGGAAGTGCTTCACTCCAGGATTACGTAGACTGAATTTACATCACCAGCACCTCCCTTTTTTTCCATACCTGGATGCTAGTGGGATGGGAGGGTAGTACTATCTACCTCAGAAGAATCATAGATCATGGAGAATTATACCTTTATCCTTGGTCTGAGTTCCACTCCTACTGGGGTCATGAACTCAACAAAGATAATTAGTAAAGTCCCTATCACAAGCTGTGTGATCTTGGGCAAATTTCCTTCCAACAAGGACATTCTGTGTTCTGAGTACCCTCCCAGTTTTGTTATTCAGTGACCTTCCCAATACTGACTTTCAGTGTCAAGGTCCTTTCCAGCTCTATGATTCTATGTTCCTTGACCTAAGGGCCCTCCCATCTCTGACAGTCTATCATCTAAGGACATTCTCAACATGGGCATTCTCTGTTCTGTGATCTGTATAAAACTTTGTCCTGATAAGTATTTTCTTTTAAGTCTAGGAGAAATATAATGAGTCCTAATGTTCACTAAAGCTTCTCTCTGACTTTAATATAATTATTTTATATAAAGTTCTAAGTTCTTTCACAATCACCTGTAACCTCTAATTAGGAAAGTTTATAACATTTAGGTAGAGGGTGGACTCTTTGTGAAAATTTACATCTTTTCTAAGTCCCTGGATTCTTTGTGTTTGAGATAAAATTCAGGTTACTGGAATCATTTGAGTTATCGCATCATGAAACAATAGATTATATTAGAGGGTCTATAGATAGACAGGACCCATAAGGGGAAGCCAGGGAACACATCTTTTTCTGAAACTTGTGTAGCAGGGTATACTGGTAGCACAGATCTTGTTCTTTTCTGAGATGTTTATTGATCCCGTGGCATTCCATAATACCTCCCTTCTCTGCCAGAACTCAGTTTCTTCTTCTCTATCTTCTTTTGCTGGTTGATCCAGGCCTGCCAGTTATTGGATCAACTTGGTGTGATCCCTGATCTTTCCTCTTTGGTTTCAAACCATTGGAATCTCTATCTCCTTTTGCAATAGCTCTTCCCTTTCATTCAAGTTAATTAGATCATGACCAAGTTTCAGGTAATGGCTTTGTTTGATTCAAAGAGGTGAATAGATAACTAAACAAAGAATATAAATAGATAGTTGTCATAGGAAGAAATCTAAGCTTTCAGTAGCCATATGAACAAATGATTTAAATCACTAATAACTAGGGTAATGCAAGTTAAACAACTCTGAGGTACCGCCTTGTATCTAATAGATTGACAAAGTTGGCTAAAAGGAAAAATTATAAATCCTAGAGAGATTGTGAGAAGACAGGTACTTTAATATACTGTTTATGGAGCTATGAACTGGTCCTGCCATTCTGGAAAACAATTTGGAATTATACTTCAAAACTAGTAAACTGATCAAATATCCTTTGACCCAGTGATACTGCTATTAGTTCTATACCCCAAAGAAGTCAAAGAAAGAGGAAAAAGACTGATATTAGCAATATATTATATAGTTCTTTTTTGTGTGTTGGAAAAGAATTGGAAACTGATGGTATGCGCATCAATTGGGAAAGGGATGAACATGTTAAAGATATGAATACAATGAAATACTATTGTGCTATAAGAAATGACTAAGTGAATGGTTTCAGAGAAACCCAGGAAGGCCTGTATTAATGTATAGAGTGAAATGAACAGGTACAAGAGAGCAATTTATACAGTAACAGCAATATTGTAAAGATATTCAACTTTGAAAGCCATAGAAACTCTGTTCAAAATAATGACCAACCACAATTACAGAAGCCTCATGATGAAGTGTGATACTCGTCTTCAGAGAGAGAGGTAATTGACTCAGAATGCAGATTGAGACATGTTTTTTGGACATGGCTAGTGCAGGAAATTTGTTTTACTTGACTATATATGTTTATAAGGATTTTATTTTTCTTGATTTCTCAGTGGGGAGGTTAGGGGAGAAGGGAAAGAGAAGGAGAAAATGCATCTGAAAATGAAATTGAATAAAGAAACCCCAAAGCGCTGTATAAACCCTATTAATAATTTTTTCTGATGTATTGATTCCATCAAGAAGTGTTCTTTCCTAACGAAAGTAATTACTTTTAAGTGGATAAAATAATCAGAGTTCTGCCCTTATATAGCATTTGGTGTAGGCATATATGAAACTCAAGCCATCTTTCCACTTTTCCTAGGCCCCTACTGCCCCAACTCCAGCCTTTTCCATCACCTTCCACAAGGATTTTTACATATTGGGTTTCAGTGACTTTTTCTGTGTGATGTGACTTGCCTGTGTACTAGCCATAATCCATGAGGCAGACAAAGCACATCTGTGAGAATGCCATGTTTATCTACTGCCAAATCAGGGAGCAGCTCTATTGGATACAAACAATGAATTTAGGATAAAAAAACCCCTTACAATTACTTACAATATCTACTTAATGTGTCAAATCCAATCTTGCAAAGATTCTGCTTTCAGGTGACTAAGATTCATTCCAGCATCACTGTCTCAATTCTATAGTAAAAAAAAAAAACCTTATGATTGCTCTATAGAAATATTAACAAGAAAGACCAACTAATATAGAGTAGCAGGAAGATGTACAACTAAGCTCTCCTCAGCAACTACTTCACAAAGATAAAGTGCAACAGACTGATTCCTGAGTGGGAAATACATGAAAAAAACTCATAACAAATCATTTTTCCAGCTGAGGTTAGCATAGGTCAGGTCAGACAGAGAAGTCTGGATACTGAGCAGAGGTTCTAGCCATGAGGATGCTACATAGATCTTTCTATCATGAGGGTTGAATGAGGGTTTGTACAAAGCTATGCACTACTGTGAGAAGTTCCAGATTCACATAGAGGGCCTGTTAATGACTTCATGAAACACCAAGAAATAATAAAAAAAATTAAAAGAGTGAAATATATTGATGAAAATGTAAAGTGCCTTATAGGAAAAAAAAAGTAATTTAGGACACATAATTTAAGAATCATTGTACTACCAATATTATGGTAAGCCTATGTCAAACTCATTTAACTCTGTCATGACCAAATAGTCTAATATTTTTAAAAATCTTAAAACTGTCCATATCTCTTAGAACTAGAGAACAAAGTTGAAATAGAAGAACTCACTGGTCACTTCTTGGAAAAAAAACCCAAATTCAAACTCTCAGGAATATTATTGCCAAAAATTCAGAACTACTAGGTCAAAGAAATAAATACTACCAACAGCTAGAAAGAAGGATGTAAAATACTGAGGAGTCTTAGAATCACACACGATTTAGTGTCCACTACTATAAAGGAGTAGAGAACTTGGAAATATGATATTCCATAAGATAAAATATTTGAACTTACAACCAAGAACAATTTACACAGCAAAACTAAGTACAATCTTTCTTTGGGAGAAATGAGCTTTAAATAACATAGAGGATGTCCAAGCATTCTCAATGAAAGAACAGAGCTATGTAGAGACTTTGAAATCCAAACACAGAAGTCAAAGGAATCATAAAAATGTGAACATGAGTCAGTAATAAAAAGGACTAAATAAGGATAAACTGTTCACATTTTAATATGCAGGATGATGCATATATCTCTCTAGAATGCTTGTATGTATGTGTGTGTTCATTCTTCATTTTTGAAGAAGACCATGACATCAGAGAAATGATCACGTGACGTGCAATTGACTTTGTTTCGACTGAGGGAGGGCTGTGCAAGGTCTCCAGCCTCACTTCTCCTCCTGAGCCATCTAGCTCCAGTGACCAGATGGGATGACTGGAGATGACGTAGGATGCAATGGGAGACCTTGGCCTTTTTAGGCTAGGTTTTTTCAGGTACTCACTTAGAGGGAGGTAACTCCCTTTCAGTGAACCTCTTTAAGAAGTAGTCAGGGAATGACCCTTTTAATGATTAGGAAAAAATAATTAAATCAGGCTGGGAGGGGAAAAGAACCTGTTACTATTGATTATCTCTCTAAGCCAGCCATTAAGTGGAGCTTGGGCAAGGACCTATTGTTGTCCAGTCCTTGGGCTTCAGAGTACACTGTCTTTCTTTCTTTGTGTTTTGTCTTTCCCAAATCTCTCATAGTATAGAAAGCCAATAATACTAAGGTTTTTATCAGAGGTTATTGTACATTTTTTAAAAAATAAAAAAAATTATAAAACTCAGTTAACATTAGATATTATGCAAATAATTTATGTACATTACACACTAATACACCCTTCTTTTTGTTTTTGATTTCCATAAATCAAAAAACAAGGGATTCACCTTGTTCTCCTTTCTTGTTCTCCTTGATTTCAAGTCACTTTGTTACACAGTTCAGTAGGCTTTCCACAATTCAGATTTACTCTCACATTTCTACTTAATCATCTTTAAGGCACTGATTATCTTTTGTGTGTGGCACACTAACTTAATGCATACTAAAAAGAAAACAATTTACCTGGATAGGCACAATGTAGAGGAGCTATTGATTTGCCCCCAGGAGCAGCACACATATCCAAAATTCTTTCCCCATCTTGTAATTCCAGAGCCAACACTGGGAGAAGGGAGGCAGCATTTAGAAGATAATATCCTTTAAGTTTACCAAATTGATGTCTCTCTGAAGGTATTCGTCCAGGAATTCTACTAATGTAGCATATCAGTGATTTAGGACAGTAGAGAAAATATCTTTTAAGAAGGGTGTGATGTCTCTTCAGGTATAAATCTTTCTCCAGTTGAAAATGATAGTTGAATCTGCTATCATTTGGAATGAGGGAGTCCAGATAGAGGTCCTGAAAGTGATTCTGTTATGTTCTGATAATCTTATAAGAAGAATGTAAAGGGAAGGGAAGAGGAATACACTAGAAAATGGGAGATGTGCAAGAAGTCTGTATAACAAGAACAAGGATGTGTGAGGGAAGCAGATGGCACTTGCACCTCACTGTCATCTGAATTCTTCAGAGGAAGAAAGACACACACACACACACACACACACACACACACAGAGAGAGAGAGAGAGAGAGAGAGAGAGAGAGAGAGAGAGAGTTGGGTACAGAAATATATTTCACCCCATAGGGAAACAGTGAGAAATGGCTTAAAAGAAAGAGGAAAAAGTTTGAAGGTAGATATGGAGATAAGTTAGAAGCAAAATAAACTCTCAAAGAGGATGTAGAAAATAAAGAGAAGCAAAAGTGTAAGAGAGTAGTGTAAAGGCACATATGCAATTAACAGTCATAACTGTGAATGAGAACGGAATGAACTTATCCATAAAATGGGAGAGGATCACACAATAGATTAGAAATAGATTATATTAGAAACCAGAATCTAACAATGTTATTTTTTCCCTCTTTACGTTTCATTTTTTCTAATTACATGTAAAATACTTTATATATTTTTTTAAATTTTGCTTTCTAAATTCTCTACCTCCTTTCTTTCCCTCTTCATTGAGAAAGCAAGCAATTTAATAAAGGTTATATATGTGCTGTCATGCAAAACATATTTCCATATTAATCATGTTGTGAAAAAAAAACACAGACCAAAAAAAGAAAACCCAAGAAAAATGAAGAAAGTAAAAAAAAGTGTACTTCGATTTGCATTCAGACTCCATCAGTTCTTTCTCTGAAGGTGGATAGCATTTTTCATCTTAAGTCCTTCAAATTGTCTTAGATCATTGTAGTGCTGAGAAGAGTTAAGACAATCACAGTTGATGATTATACATTGCTACTATTACAGTGCACAATGTTCTCTTGATTCTGCTCACTTCACTTTGCATCAGTTCATGTAAGTTTTTCCAATTTTTCTAAAAAAAAGACCATTTTGCTTGTCATTTTTTTATAGGACAGTAGTATTCTATCATAATCATATGCCACAACTTATTAAGCCATTTCCCAATTTATGGGCATCCCCTCAATTTCTAATTTGTTGCTACCACAAAAGAGCTGCTGTAAATATTTTTGTATATATAGATCCATTTTCTTTTTATAAAAAAATCTCTTTGGAATACAGACCTAGTAGTGGTATTGTTGGGTCAAAGGGTATGCACAATATTATAGCCCTTTGGGCATTGTTTCAAATTGATTGGATTAATTTGCTACTCCACCAACAGTGCATTAGTGTCCCAATTTTTTTACATCCTCTCTAACATTTGTCATTTTCCTTTTCTGTCATATTAACCCATCTGATAGGGGAGGTAATGCATCAGAGTTGTTTTAATTTATATTTCTCTAGTCAGTCATGATTTAGAGCATTTTTTCATATGACAGTAAGTAGCTTTGATTTATTCATCTGAAAACTGCCTGTTCATAACCTTTGACCATTTATAGGATGACTTGTCTTCCTATAAATTTGACTCAGTTCTCTATATATTTGAGAAATGAGAACTTTATCAGACACTTGCTGTAAAATCCCCCCTCTCCCTTCCAGTTTTCTGCTTTCTTTCTAATCTTCCCTGCATTAGTTTTGTTTACAAACCCTTTTTCATTTGACGTAATTAGAATCATCCATTTTACATATTGTAATGCTCTCTATCTCTTGTTTTGTCATAAATTCTTCCCTTATCCATAGATCTGACATGTAAATTATTCCATGCTCCCCTAATTTGCTTAAGGTATCACTCTTTATGTTTTAATCATGTAACCGACTCTGCCCTCTGCTTCTGTTTTATGGGTGAGTTCATCCCATTCACATTCACAGTTATGATTACTGTCTTTCCCTCCAACTTACTTCCCCCTTTATTCTTCTTTCTCTCCTTTCACTGTGTACCTTCCTAAAAGTGGTTTGCTTCTGACTACCATTTTCCCCAATCTATCAGCCTGTCCACCTTCTCTTAACCTACTCTCCTCCTACTTCCCTGTAGGGTACAATAGATTTCTGTATCCAACAAAATGTGTATGTTATTCCCTCTTTGGGTTAATTCTGACGACAGTAATGTTCCTATTCCTTGCTACCCCACCCATCTCCTCTACTGTAAAAGCTTTTTCATGCCTCTTTTATGTGAGATAATTAACCCCATTCTACCTTTTCCTTTCCCTTTCTCACAGTACATCACTTTTTTTCACCCCTTAATTTTCATGTTGTTGTTTTCAGAGGTAGTTCTGGGGGTCTGTTAAGTTTTCAGTTCTTCCAAAGTAGTATCATCTAAGGACAGGTGTGATCACTGCTCTCATGGCCTCTGCTATGGTCTTTTCTGCCCTGGAACTGTGTCCAGGGTTTCTGCTCCTGCTAGTTCTCTTCCTCACCCTAGAACTATGACTGGAAACCATGTGTGGGTAATGTAATAGAGTCTTGTCCCCCAGTGCTAGCAAAGGGTTTCTTGTAATCTCCTTCTGGTCAGTTGTCCAACCCCCTTACTGTCCGTGAACTGAGAGCTCCAGAACCCACTGCTGCCAATTCAGTCATTTTCACATCTGTTTCTGCCTTGCTGGGGCATGGCCTGCACTGCCTCAGCCTGCACTGGTCTTTGTTCCACTCTCGACTCAGTGAGACAGGCCTTTCCTGCTAACCTTATAAACTGTCTTGGACTGGAAAATTGTTTCACTCCATACTTTTGTTGGTTCTGCAGCTTAAAAATTTACTTTGCAGTATTATTTTAATGTTGTTTAGAGAGGAATTTGAGAGAGTTCAGGTAAGTCCCTGCCTTTATTCCACCCTTCTGTCTATTAGTGTTATTTATTAAAAAAAATGTTTGAAACAGAAAGATGCATGTAGTTAAAAAAGACAAGCAACTGCTTGGAGCAGAAATTATCAGGCTAAAGTGGAAGTGGTTGTTGTCCATTGTTCTCAAAGAGGACCAAAATGGCATTGGGGGGGTCAAGGTACAATGTGTACAACTGTGGCTCATTAGACCAATATAAGCTTAGAAGGCTGTACCACAGGTGGGGTACAAATAGTCCATATGAACATTTGCAGTGGAGATTGCTCTCAATTTGTGCATCTCATGTTTCTTTTGAGCTACTTCAATTTTGCTTCAGTCATAGAACACAGCACCTTCTTTGATGTGGGCATGCCATGCTGGGGGATCCTGTGCCAGTGTCTCCTATGTCTCATAATCAGTTCCAGAGTTCTTCAGAGACCTTGAGATTGCCCTTGTATTGCTTCTTTTGACTTCCATGTGAGAATTTGCCTTGTGTGAATAGTCCATAAAATATTCTTTTAGGTAGCGGCATTCAAATAGTGTGGCCAGCTCATTGGAGTTGTACTTTCTGCAGTGCAGTTTGAATGCTTGGCAATTCAGCTTGAAAGAGGTCCAGTACGTTATGCTAAAGCTGAAGTTAAAAAAAGGCAGAGGTAGCAGTCATGATCTCACACAAAGCAACAACAAAAATAGATTTGATTAAAATAGATATATTTTTGATGAAAGTACTTTTTGTACATTTTGATGAAAAGCACTATTGGCAGTGAATAATTACTAGCCACATATGCCCTAAATGGAGTAGCATCTGAATTCTTAAAGGAAAAGTTAAATAAGTTATAAGGACAATTAGACAGTAAAACTGTAATGGTGGGCAAACTCAAATTACTCCCTCTGAGACCTAGATAGACTCAACCAAAAAGAATAAAAAAAGAATGAAAGATGAGTAGCATTTTAGAAAAGTTAGATATAGATTTCTGGAGAACTTTGAATGCATATATACATATTTCAGAAATGTGTAGGATATTATCACCAAACAAATGACCACATATTATGGCATAAAACTCCATAAACATGCAGAAAAGCAGAAATATTAAATATATCTTTTACCATCCATAATGAAATAAAATTATATTTAGTAAACCAATTTAATAATGAATTATTTAATTCAATAAACTGAATTAAAATTCAATTTTTCTTTTGAAGGAAAAATTAAAAATTAATTGGATATTAAATAATGTAATCCTAAAGAATGCATTAGTCTAAAAACCAATCATGGAAAGAATAATTTGAGTAAAGATAATGACAATGAGAGAATATAATAAAATTTTTTGGATGCAGACAAAGCAGAATTTAGAGGAATAGTTATATTTTTAAACATGTACATCAATAAAAAGAGAAAGAGTTGATCTGTACATTGGACATTTAGTTACTCAAACGGGAAATTAAGGACTCAAAATTCTGATTTAGACATCAAATTAGAAATCCTGAAAATCAGAGTTTAACAAAATTGAAAGAAAAGAGAACAATTATTGGATAAATAAATGAATAAATAAAAAACTTAAAAATTGGTTTTTTTAAAAGACCAATAAATGGATAAATGATTAAGTAACTTAATTTTAAAAAGAAAGAAGAAAAACTTATTAACAGAACTGAAAATTTGAAAAGATGAATTCAGAACTAATAAAAAAAGAACTAAAGGAAGTTACGAGGAATTGTTTCATCCAATGCTATGCTAACAAAACTGCCAATCTAAAGGGAATGACTGAATATGAAAAAATATATAAAATGCCCAGATTAATAGAAGAGGACTTAGAAGACCTAAATAATCTTACCTTTGGGAAAAAAATGAACAAGCCAGAAATTAATTCTCAATGAAAAAATACCCAGGAACATTTACATATGAAAAACATTTTAAAACACTATTCTAGTACAAATAAACTATTTGAAAAAAATAGAAAAAGTCAAAGATCATATCCAGTTCCTTGTATAGCACAAATCTGGTCTAGTTATTTAAACCTGGGGAAGTCAAAACAGAAAAATATATATATAGACTAACATGTTTAATGAATATCATTGTAAAATTTTTAAAATAAAATATTAGCAAAGAGACCACTGTAACATGAAGATTATTTTATAAATGCTAGAGTTGTTCAATATTAGAAAAATTATAAAAAATATACCACAGTCAGAAAAGATCAAGATACAAACTCAAAAGACGTAAATGTCTTAAAAGTATCTACAAACAAAGCCTCAGAGAAATGTGCAGATTTGACATAAACCCAACAAGAATTCCTAGAAGAGCTAAAAGAAAGATTTTAAAAAGAACAAAAGAATTTTTTTTTAAAAATCAAGTAACAGTGGAGGAGGAAAAATTGAGAAAAGAAATGAGAGCAATGCAGAAAATCATGAAAAGAGAACTAAGCTTGGTAAAAGAGGCACTTGCTTTAACTCCTGATTTTATTGGAAGGACCATTATAGTTTATTCCCATTATAGACAATATAGGCTCTTGATTTTAGGTGGATACTACTCATTATATCAAGGAAAGATCTATTTATTTCTATGTGTTCTAGATTCTTTCTTGTTTTAAGGGGAATGTGTGGGAGTTGTATCTGGTGAAAAAGTTTTTCCTACATCTATTGATATAAACATTATATCGATGATTCTTATTATTAATGTAATCAGTTATTTTTAATCAAATAGAGATTTCATTCATAAGTAAATTTTTTTCAGGTTTATCAAACAAAAGGTTATGATGTTGCATTGTTTCTGGTTCTCTCTTGTCTAGTCTGTTCCACTGTTCTACTTCTCTATTTTTTGACCAACACCAAATGATTTGATGAATACTGTTATATAAAATAGTTTGATTTCTGAACATGCATTTCTACTTTCATTCTTAGCTTTTTTCATTATTACTTCTGATATTCTAGATCTATTGTTTCTCCAAATGAATTTTGCTATTATTTTAACGAGTTTTATTAAGTATCTCTTTGACTGTGTCATGGCTATCACATTCCATCTGTTAATTGACTCTGGGAATACTGTCACTTTTATTATGTAGGGATTTCCCATTCATGAGCATAGAATAAGCTTCCAGTTATTAAAGTTGTTCATTATTTTTAAGAGCAACTTTGTAATCAAATCTTATCTTGTGCTTTTTGTCAGACAGATCCCAAATATTTTATGTACTTTTTCATTATGCTGAATGGGGTGAGAGCTGCCATCTTTAAGCCATCACTTCTAGCCCCCATTTATGTGTTCTTTTCCCTCACTAGAATGTGAGGGTGGGGTTTGTCTTGTTTGTATTTTTAGATTCAACCCTTACCACAATTCCTGGTACTTAATCAGTACTTGATAAATGCTCTCTCTCTCTCTCTCTCTCTCTCTCTCTCTCTCTCTCTCTCTCTCTCTCTCTCTCTCTCTCTCTCCCTCCCTCTCTCTCCCCTCTTCTTATTCCTTCTGCCCCTTACTCTTCCATAGACTCTGATCCAGTGAACCTAGATTCCTTGGTATTCTTTGGGCTAGACACTCTATTTTCTAATTCTGGCCATTTTCATTTACGATCACACATCTGGAATTGTCTCCTTCATCTCCACTTCCCACTTCCTAGCTTTTCTGGGCTTCTTCAAGCCCCAGGTAAAATCTTACTTTCTACAATGAGCTTTTCCCAGTGTCCTTAAATGTTAGGGCATTTTACTCTGTTGATCTTCTCCAGTTTTTCTTGCATAAATCTTGTGTGTACATAGTTTTTTTTAATACGTACATATATATATGTTAAATGGGATATTAAGCTACTTGAGAGCAGCGACTGTTACCTTTTTTTTGGTATTCTCAGAACTTAACCAGTGTGTAGCACACAGTAGGTGCTTAATAAGTGTTTACTCACTATTGTCTGCCTACATGTCTTTCATCTAATTCCATCTCCTTTTCTCTACTTCTCTTTGCTCTGTACTTGCTCTAATATGTTGTAGCTATTCTTCCTGATGTTTCTCTTCAGCTCTGGAATTCACACCTTAGAAGTGTCTCTGCAGCTTCTCCCTCTGACTGCATGGCTCTTCCCAGAACCTGCATTTTAAGGAGGAGTCTTTCATTTTCAGACTTTCTCTGCTATGCCACCCTTGCCTCTACCTCAGCTTTTCATCTGCTTCTGTGTGCTGTCTTCTCCCATTAGAATGTAAACTCCTTGAGAGCACACATTGCTTTTCTTTCTGCTTTTATTTATATTCCTAGTTCTTGGTATGTAGTGTTCAATACAGACAGATTTTGCTTTATGTAAGCGAATTGTCCCATACATCTCTATGTAAAGTGATTTTTCCATATAATGTGACTTTGCTTGGGTATGGGGAAGGGAGTAAAAGGAGGGAGCTGGCATATGGTTCAAGGATACATAGGGGCCAGGGACAGAGAAACAGAGGAAGAACACGGTGAAAGGGGCAAACATATGGGAGCTAGACAGGATACAGACAGGATAGGGGTGCTTGATGGGGTTGAGATACAGACATGCTGGGGGTGGGCAGAGCAAGCAAAGATCTCACCAAAGTCTCAAACTGAGCCCCCAACCAGTGGTGATGGTGGTGGTCTCTCTAAGTGTCCATTCTTCTGCTTTCATTTGGAGGGTTTTTGTTTGTTTATTTTGGGGAAGGGTTTGAGGGGGGAGGCTTCAAAGTTCAGAGTGGAGGGGCAGGGCTAGAGAGAGAGAGAGAGAGAGAGAGAGAGAGAGAGAGAGAGAGAGAGAGAGAGAGAGAGAGAGAGAGAGAGAAAGTGAGAGAGAGAGAGAGTGCAGCACTGTACAGTAAAGTTAACATAGGTGTATTTTTGAAATGCAGGTTTCTTTTAGAATTCTTTTTGTAAAGTCAAATTTCTGCAGTGAAAATTTATGTAAAGTGAGAACCCTAAATATTTATTGACTGACTGACCAACTAACTCAGACAGTCTAATGTTTTTCTCACATGGACGATTGTAGTAGATTTTTGAGTAACCTCTCTGCTATCCTCTTCCTAGCTCCACAAAGTTTCTTCTACTCCATGTCTACTCATTTCAATCCCTGGTTTGGTGCATGCTCGCATCCCCTTTGTACTTCTAGGATCAAATGTAGACTCTTTTTTAAAATTAATTTATTTGTTTTCAGTTGTCAGCAATCACTTCCATATGTTTTAAATTTTCTCCCCCTCCCTCCCCAAGATGTTATCTAATGTTTTATGGATTCTACACATACATTTCTTATTAAACACATTTTCACATTAATCATGTTGCATAGAAGAATTAAAAAGAATGGGAGAGGCCACGAGAAAAAACAAAACATAACAAAACAAAATAGAAAATGGTCTCCTTCATTCTGTGCTGTGAATCTATGGTTCTTTCTCTGGATGTGGATGGCATTTTGCATCAAGAGTCCTTTGTAAATGTTTTAGATCCTTACATCCCTGTGAAGGGCTAAGTCTATCATAAACAGTTCTCTCACACTGTGGCTATTACTGTGTATAATGTTTTCATAGTTCTGCTCATTTCACTCAGCATCAGTTCATATAAGTCTTTCCAGGTTTTTCTGAAGTCCACCTGTTTATCATTTCTTATAGCACAATAGTATTCCAGGACATTTATATATCACAGCTTGTTCAACCATTCCCCAACTGATGGACATCCTCTTGATTTCCAATTCTTGGCCACCACAAAAAGAGCTTCTATAAATATTTTTGCACATGTGGGTCCTTTTCCCATTTTTATGATCTCTTTGAGATACAGTCCTAGAAGTGATATTACTGGTCAAAAGGTATGTACATTTTTGTAGCCCTTTGGGCATAGTTCCAAATTGCTCTCCAGAATGGTTGTTTCAGCTCACAGCTCCACCAACAATGAATTAGCATTCCAACTCTCCCCCATCTTCTCAAGACTCCTTTATTTTTGTCACTGAATGACATTCATAACCTGGCTACATCCAACACTTCTAGGCTTATCATGTATTATTCCCCTAAATTTACTTTATGATTCTCTTGGCAGAAAGAACTGTGGTAGATACCAAGTCTTTTAAAGTAGCAAATAGTATCACCGGTATAAGAATTGATTCAATTCCAACTGGCTCTGCATTGGACTGTGAGTTCTTTAAGGGCAAGAACTGTCATTTGCCTTCCTTTGCATGCCTAGTGCTTAGCACAATGCCAGGCAGAGTTTAGTCAGCTTCTGAACAGGATGTTATTTGTTGCTTTAAAGGAATTGGTATCCACCACAGCTCTTTCTGCCAAGAGAATCAAAGTTCCTTACAGGCAGGAGTCATTTCATTTTTGTTTTTGCATCACCAATATCTAGAGCAGCAGCTGGAACTTAGTAGGTGCTTAAGAAATGTTTATTGAACACTTAATTGAGTTTTAGGAAAATAATATGGTCTTTGTTGTCATCTGGTGTCCAAAAAGAATATTGCGGCTTGTTTAAAATTTTGAGGCAAGCATGCTCTTGGGGCCAACTCAGTTATTACAGTTTTAGATAGCCAATCGCATGTCCAAACTCCAGTATTACTTTTCAGCACTTCTCAAACCCCATTTTTTTAAACTGAATTTTAGTATATATGACAACTCATGCTGTTAAGGGAGGCATAACGGAGCCAAATGAAATCCTCAGTTTGTGAAATGAAGCAAATAATGAATTCCTTTAGTTTAAATAGGAATTCAGCTTAAATCATCACCACTGAAATGACTTTTTAAGCTCATACATTCTATCACAGGAGATATGTTAAAGGTTAAAACTTAATAGCAGTGTAGACAGCATTGATCAGGCTTCACCCTGCAGTATACCAGGTCCCTGGGTAAAGTACTAATGTTGCCCACTCAGAAGCGGAAAACTTCGAGGAAACAATGCAAGGAAATGACTAATCTTAACTTTGAAGGAAATTTACGAAATAAATATTTAAGTTTGATCAAGATAGTGGTATACTAAAGTCCGCTCATACAGGCTTCCAAGAGCTGGTTGTTAAATTGTCAGAAATTTTGCAAGCTGATTGTTAGGTCAGTCATAAGCATCTATTAACTACCTACCATGAGCCTGGGTACAGTGCTAAACACTGGTAATACAAAGAAAGACAAAAGATAGGTCTGTCTAGGAGGAGCTCATGATTTAATGTTAATTAATATTATTTGTTGCTTTAAAATCGTTGGTGTTAACCATAGAAGAGTGAATTTTCAACACAATGTTATCTACTTTAAATGATCTTGACTTTAATGAATATTAGGAGGTGAACCTGATTGTATTTTTTTCCTTCTCATTTTGCTCTTTGATACAGGAAAGAATTTCTGGAGTAGCTACCAAATTCTTAGAAAATTTTCTTAAAATCACTTGCAATTATGACTCAACAATTTGATATCTGAAATAAAATAAAATAATTTAATAATTTTAAATACATCTGGATAAAACTCATTCTATTTATTATAAATCTAATAAAAATCAAACTGAGCTGGAGACTATCTACAGAACTTGAAAGTGAAATGATTAACATTGGTCCAGTACTAGGACCAAGATGGGCAACATGTAGTCAGCAGAGTTGCCATTGCTTTATGGAGCATAGCCTTCACTTTATATTCATTTTGCTCATTGTTCCTTTAATTCTGGTTTGGTAAAGAGATTAGCTAACATTCATTTTTTTGCAAGACCTTGCTTTAGTGTTTGACACTCTTAAAGAACTTTTGTTACATTCAATAGCATTGCAGTGAAAATCAGCTAACATTCAGAGAGAGCAAAAATTAATCAAATACATTATAAGCTTCTTGGAAAATTTAAAGATTGGTACTAGAAAGCATGAATTTCAAGTTGATTTGATTAAGTCAGATAATTTAAAGACATTTCAGTTAATAAAAATTATGTTTAATGCTCTTCTTTAGATGATATTACAAAAAAATCTAATTGAACACAACTTACTTCTTTTATTGGGCATAAGCAAAGATGAAAGTACCACTAATGATTTGAGTTTATTAGAAACATCTATTTGACTTTGTAAAGAATTCACGTTGCAGATAGATGATGAAAAAAATTATCATTTCAGGGAAATTTTAAGACACAAAATTGATTTAAATAATTTTTTCAGATTTTTGTAGATAATAAGGTAGGGTCAAACAAAGTTCCAATCCCTGCAACTATACAATAAGTTAGTAAGAGGGTCAGCACTATGGTACCCTGTCAAACTAAAGCTGAAGAGGTTTCAGTTTAATGACTATAATTTAAACAAGGAAGAGAAATAGATTATCAGGAGGTATCTGATGTATCTGATGTAATGACATTGAATTTATTGGTAAAACTTATCCAGTTGGCATGCATCTCCATTAATCAAATTGTGGTTGAATTGCACCCATCAGTTGGTTATGGACACAAGAGTTCAATAAAATTCAAGAAAAGCATTCTGTGAGAATCAATTTGCTATATGGAGTTTACAATAAGGGGTATTGTATGTTTTATTATTATTTGTGAATTATGTGTTCCAATCCTTTATATCAGCTTAAATTCATAGTAAACTTACGTATATACACATACATGCAAGCTTTTTTTTTTTCAGAGAACCAGTTGTTGAACATTTACCAGCACATGAATAGACTGGGAATTTACTAGTGTTAAAGCTAGGAAAAAAATTAAGCTTGGAGTATACAAAATCCAAAAGGTAAATGAGATTACTGCTATAGTCATTTCATTAAATAGTAGAGCTGGGATTTAAATTTTGCTGTTGCCTCCAGTTAGTCAATAAGTATTTAGTAATCACCCTATATTCCAAGTACTGTACAAAGCATCGAGAATACAAAAAAGGGGGCAAAAAATGGTTCTTGCTTTCAAGAAACTCATAATCTAATGGAAGAGACAATATGTAAATGACTATGTACAAACAAGATGAATAAAGGATAAATCAGAGATAAGCAGCAGAATAAAGTCCTGAGAATTAAGGGGAAATGGAAAATGCTTTCTTTATAAGGTGATATTTTAGGTGAGCCTTGAGGGAAATCAGGGAAGTCAAGAAAGAGAGATGAGGAGAGAGAAGTCCAGGCATGTGAGGTAGTGAGTGAAAAAGTCCAAAGTTGGGAGATAGAGCGTCTTGCTAATAATATAGGAAAGAAGCTGGTGACTCTGGATTGCTGAGCACATAGGGTGGTGGTGGAGTTTGGGGGAGGTTTGTAGTAAGTTTAAGAGGAATGGATAGGAAAAGGTGGGGGAAGCAAGTTATGACGAGGCAACAAAGGATTTTATATTTGATCCTGGAGGTGATAGAGAGCCATTGGAGTTTATTGAATAGGGTGTTGTAATCAGAAAGATTACATTGACAGCTGAGTGAAGGATGTGAGTGAGTAGAGACTTGAGGCAAGGAATCCAAGCAGTAAGCTGTTATAGTAGTCCAGGCACCAAATGACAAGGACTTGTAGCAACATGGTGGCACTGTCAGAAGAGAGAAGGGGTCATAGGGAAGAAATGTTTTGAAGGGATAATCAACAAGCCTTGGCAATGGCTTGGAATTGTGGGGATGAAAGAAAATGAGAGTTGAAGGTGACGCCTAGGTTTCCAGCTTGGGTAACTTGGAGGACAGTGGTACCCTCTAAAGTAACAGGGAAGTTAAGAAGAGGGAAGGAGTGGGGAAAAGGTAATGAGTTTTGTTTTGGACATATTGAGTTTAAAATATCTACAGAGAAGGGAAAGGTGAAGAGAACAAGTATTTAAATTCCTATTATGTGCCAAGCGGTGTTCTAACAACTTTATTAAGATTATCTTATTTGATCCTTATAACAACTCTTTGAATTAAGTGCTATTATTATCCCCATTTTATAAGTTGAAGAAATTGAGCTTAAGAGAGGTTAAGTGATTCACTTAAGTTCATGTTACTAGATTTGGTCTCAAGTATTCCTGACTCTAGACCCAGCACTCTATCCTAGCTGGCTACAAGACAAGTTTGAGATATCCATTAGGCAGCTGGAGATATGAGACGAGGTCAGCAGAGAGGTTAGGCTAGGATAAGAAATCTGAGAATCCTAACCATAAGAATGATAATTGAATTCATGGGAGCAGATGAGATCACCAAGTGAAATAATATGGAAGAAGAAGATAAGAGAGTCCAGGACAGAGTCCTGTGGGACACCACTGGTTAACAGGACTGATGTGGAGGAAGATCCTACAAAGGATTCTGAGAATGAGTGGACAGAGGGGTAGAAGGAGAACCTGGAGAGAGCAGTGTCATGAAAACTGAAGGAGGAAAGAGTATCAAGGAGAAAAGAGGGTGATTTAAAGTGTAAAAGGATGCAGAGAAGTCAAGAAGGATGAGAACTGAGAAAAGGTCAATTAAAAAATTGTTAGTAACTTTGGAGAGAGCATTTTCCATTGAGCAATCAGGCAGAAGCCAGACTATAAAGAAATTAAAAAGAGAGTGAGAGGAAAAGAAATGGAGGTATCTATTGTAGCTAGCCTTCTTAAGGAGTTTAACCATAAAAGGGAAGCGAGAAATGGACTGATAGTTAGCATGGATGTATGCATCAAGTGAGGGCTTTTTGAGGATGGACATGGACGTGCGCTACAGTGTTTCTGCAATTGTTCTCCATCTCCCTTTTCTTCCCCACAATGTGTCACTCCATTCTGAACAAAAATGTGCCTCTCTCCTTTCAGTCACTGCCAGCCTTCTCAGATATGTGGTTTATACCTTCTTCCTCAGTTCTCCCTCCACTCAAAACTTTCAACCGCTAAATGGGCCTATGGGATAATAATTCTAGCTCTAGAGCTGGAAGGGAAATCAGAGTACATCTATTCCACCCTCTTTTTATCCAGGAGAGGAAACTGAAGCCCTGAGAGATGAAGTGACTTGCCCAAGATCACACATAGGCCCCTAGATTGAGAGCTGGAAATGACCTCTTAAGTAACAGAAGAAACAGCTGAAGTACAGGGAAGTTATAAGTCTTGCTCCAGGTCACACAGGGAAGGAGTCAGTGAAAGAGGTAGGATCTGGTTTTCTGCCTCCCAATCCAATGCCTATTCCACAGTTCCACAATTCCTTCTCTCCAATATCCACTTGCATCTTTCACACCTGACCAATATATGTCCTTGTATTGAATGTTGTTTTTAAAAAGCCTTTTCTAATTTGGTGAAGCAGTTGACACTAAAGCTAAGGTGAGAGGGAATGGGAAGGAGAAGAAGAGAGCAAGCCTATCTAGTTCTAGGAGCTGAGTTCAATCATTGCTTCCTGGGGAGTGGGAGAGAATGGAGCTCTTCCTCTAATCTCTACCCTTTCTCTTTCTCTTCTTCATCCCTCCACAGAGTCTAACACACAGGTGCTCAACAAAGTGCTTTGTTTTGTTTTCTAAAATGAATAGACTTTAAAATCTAAAAAACAACGGTGAACGTTGAACTGAGACTTACTTCATCATCTACTCAGCTCTTCCTTAAACATTTTGAGCTCAAGAACATCTTTCCTCCTTATCCCAGGTCTTCCAAATATACAAATGTCTTTTTGATTGTTCTTCTTTGACTCTCCATTACTTACTGTAAAAGACCAGTTCCAACAGTCAGGATGAGGTTTTCTTTGCTCAGTGTCCTTCCATCAAGAAGTCTGAACTCATAATGTACCAATGCTTTGGTAAAATTCACATCACCTCTTTTCTAAGGATAGTAGATTTCATTGTCAATGGTTTTGTGGGGTTTTGTACCTGAGAAACCGATAACCGATGGCATATTGGCTGATGTTTGTCATTATTTTGTTCATGTAGCACAGCAGTGGTACGAAGAATGAGTTTTTTTCTGGAAAGTAGACAAAATATCTTTTTGCTCCTTTATCATGTTACTTGGCACACTGATATGTATGCCCGTTTACAACTGTGTGGGACTGGGTCAAAAGGAGATAGAAAATAGTAAACACCAAACACTAGTAGACAGACATTGTTCTAAGAGAATATCAGGGAGGTAGAGCTACCATGGCACCCTAGACTCCCTTTGATGTATGTATGAAAATTATAGGATATAAGTTTTTGTCAGTGGTAGGATACTTATTATGATGACTACAGCAGTAAGCTCACTTACTTTTTGAACTCCAAGATTAATTTTTTTTTTGTTACTATCCCTTAACACTGATTATTTTCAGTCCATTCATATGTTGGAAAATATTTAATAGACAGCCTTCTGAAGAAAAAAAGTATATATGTATACATACGTGTTTATGAGATTGTTATAAATGTACTGATATAAAGTATTATAGCACACAACTTAAAATAATGATATAATATATACTACTCATCATAAATTCAATGTAACCAGTTGATTCTCACAGAATGCCTTTGTTAATATTTGCAAACTCTTGTATACATAGTCAACTCGTGGTTGCAATCCCATCATGATTTGACAAATGGAGTTACATACTAATCAGATAACTCTTTTCCCAATAAATTTAGTGTCATTAAATCAGATGCGTGGTCTACTATTAACCCGTTTCTCCTCCTCTTACAAATTATATTCTCTAAACTGAAACCTTTTTCAGCTTTAGCTCAACGGAATGTCATAGTGCTAACTCTGCATTATGTATAGCATATTGTATAGTTTTAGGGACTGAAACATTTCTTTTCTACTATAAAATCCTGAACATCATTTAAATCAATTTCATGTTTTTTTAAGCAATTAACTGAAATACTTTTTCACCACCTATTCATTTATTATATTTATTAAACAGAACATTTTAAAATTTATCTGATTTAATCAAATCTTCAGCATGAGATTCATGCTTTCCACTGCCAATTTCTTTAAATTTTCCAAAGCACTTATAATTGATTTAATTGATTTTTATACTTTCTGAATGTGAATTGATGTTGACTGTGATGCGATTGAATGTAATATGAATTCTTCAGGTAGGTCAGTCATTAAAGCAAATTCTTAGAAGAAATTAATGTTAGCTTTGCCAAACCAAAATTAAGAGAATGATAAACAAAATGCATCTGTAAACCAGTATACAGCAATAACAGCTCCCTAATTACATGCTACCCATCTCAGTTCCAGTACTAGACCAATTTTAATAATTTCGGTTTCAGATTCATTGGTTACAATTTGTAGCTCGGTTTGATTTTTATTAGATTGGTTATAAGTGTAATACATTTTATCCAGAAATATGTAAAATAATTAAGTTGTTTTATTTTAGATATTAAATTGAAAAATGATAATTGTAACCAATGACTTAAATTGCCAAATGATGATTTTAGGAACATTTTCTAAGAATTCTGTAGCAACTCCAGACATTCTTCCTAATATTCAGGACTAGCACTGTCACAAAAAATAATACAATGAATTTCACCTTCTAATATTCATTATTAAAGACACAATCATTTAAAGTACACATCAATGTGTTGAAAATTCACTCTGCTGTGATTGACACCAATTCTTTTAGAACAACAAATAACATTAGCTGTGCAAGAACTAATTCAACTCTCACTGGCTGTGCATTGGATTGTGAGGTCTTTGAGGGCCTTTCTTTGTTACCCCTAGCACGCAGTGCCAGGCCCATAACAGGTATTTAACAAATACTGACTGACTGACTTCACAACCAGACTACAAAATTCCTGAAATCTAACGATCACTTCTTGGAAGTGTGTAGGAATCTGTGTGAGCAGATTTTAGTCAAACTCTTAGTCAAACTTCAATGTTTTGTTTCAAAAATTTCTTTCAAAGTTGAGACAGCTTATTTTCTTATGTTTACTTCCTCCAATTTTGCTCTTGTGGATGGACAGCATTAATATTTCATGCAGGGACCAGATACACTCTACAGGGTGAAGCCTGATCACTGATTTCTCTACTGCTATTAAATCTTAATCAGCATCATATCTGCTGTGATAGTACTAGGAGTAATTTCATTGAGGTGGTGCCCATCAATTAGGGAATGACTGAACAAGTTGTGTTATATGAGTGTAATGGAATACTATTGTTCCATAAGAAGTGGTGAGCAGGCAGACTTCAGAAAAACCTGAAAAGACTTGCATGAACTGATGCTGAGTGACGTAAGCAGAATATTGTACATAGTAACAATAACATTGTGCAATGACCAACTTTGTTAGACTTAACTCTTCTGAGCAAGACAATTCTAAAAGACTCATGATGAAAAATACTATCCACATCCAGAGAAAGAACTATGAAGTCTGAATACAGATCACAGCATACTATTTTCTCTTTTTTTTTGGTTATTTTTTATGTTTTCTTTCTCATGGCTTTTCCCTTTGGTTCTGATTCTTCTTTACAACACGACTAATGTGGAAATATGATTAATATGATCATACATGTATAGGCTATATCAGATTGCATGCTACTTTGGGGAGGGAAGAATGGAGGGAGGGGGGAAATTTAGAACTCAAAACCTTATAAAAATGAATGTTGAAAACCAAAAAGAAAGAAAGAAAGAAAGAAAAATTTCAGTGGTGATGCTTTAGTTTAAATTCCTATTTAGACTGAAGGAATTCATTACTTGCTTCACTCCACAAACTGAGGATTTAATTTGGTTCTGTTATGCCTCCCTTAACAGCAAGTGAGTTGTCTCAAGTGCTAAATAAAACCCAGCATAAAAAGGTATAGAATAAATCGAAATGATTTGGATACATGAGGGCTGACTAAAAGTGTAATATCTACCTTGGTCACAAGAGGGTAAGCTTGCCTCAAAATTCTCAAACAACTGCAATATCCTTTCAACACCAGATGTCAACACTGGAATTTTCTTATAAGATTTGTTCAGTAAGCATTTATTAGGCACCTTCTGGGCACTGTCCTACATATGGAGATACAAAGACAACCACAAAATCCCCTGCCCTCTTAGCGAAATCCTCTTAGCGAAAAAAGCTGTAGTTGACACTAGTTCTTTTAAAGCAAAAAGTAGCATTATTTGTGCAGGAACTGATTGAATTGCACATTGCCTTTGCTTAAAAATCAGCTTGTAAAATTCCTAAAAATTTAACAATCAGCTGTTGAAAACCTGAAGGAGTTGGTTCCAGTTGGCTTTAGCAGTCTTAGTCAGGCTTTGATATTTATTTCATAAATTTACTTCAGTGTGAGGATCAGACATTTTCTTTTATTAATTTCCCCCAAATTTTGCTCTTGTGAATGGGCAACATTAATACTTTACCCGTGGACCAGGTCTTCTGTAGAGCAGAACATGCATAATTCTGTCTTTCCTTCTATTTATTCTTTTTAAATAGTATTTTATTTTTTCCAATTTCATGTAAAGGAAGTTTTCATCATTCACTTTTATAATATTTTGATTTCCAAACTTTTTTCTCCCTCTCTACTCTCTTCCCTCCCCATAATGGCCATCTATTTGATATAGGTTATACATGTACACTCATATTAAACATATTTCCACATAATCATGTTGTGAAAGAAGAATCAGAATCAAAGGGAAAAACTACGACAAAGAAACAACAACATCAACAAAAATAAAGTTGAAAGTAGTCTGCTTCGATCTGCATTCAGACTCCATAGTTCTTTCTGTGTATGTGGATGGCATTTTTCATCAGGAGTCTTTTGGAATTTTCTTAGAGCAGTGTATTCCTTCTACTTATTCTTAACTTGTATCATATCTCATGATACAAGTAAGAGTTCAAGAGGTAATTTTAATGCCCACGATTTAGTCTGAATTCCTGTTTATTTTTTATTTGTCTCCATTATACCTCCCTTAACAGTGAGTTGTCACATATGATAAAGTCCAATAAAAATAGGTCTTGGAGTGGGTTGGAATATAATATTAGTCTTTGGATACAGGACGGAGAGAAGATCCAGATGCTGTACTATCCTTTTTCAACATACAATATCCTGAAAAGAATATGTTATTTTCCTCCATATCAATGAATTTTTCAATAAGTATTTAGTAAGTACCTACTATATGTGAGGCCCTAGGCTAGGTGGTAGGGATACAAAAACAATAATAAAAATGCCTCTTCCTTCCAGGAACTTAAATTCTATTGGTAGAGACAAATGTACGTATAATTATGTACAGAATATAAACAAAATGCATACTAACTGGGGGAAAGTACAGTCTCCCTTGAGCATCTGGAGGGAAAGATCTCAGGTAGGAAGAGCTGCCATGTTAACTTCAGTGGAAACTAGGGATTCTAAGAAGCAGGGGTGAAGATGGATTGCATTCTAGGCATGAGTGACAGGTTTGCAAAGGCTTATAGATGGAAAATGAAATGTAGGAAGAACATCCTGGAATATGCCTGGACCATCGAGTCCACAAAGCAGAATAATGTATGATAAGACCAAAAGGCTATAATTGTAGCCAGGTTATGAATGGTATTAAATGACAGAATTATTTGGATTAGATTCTATCCTACATGTACTAGGGGGACATTGGAGTTTACTGAAGGTGAGAATGATTTCATTAGAACTGTGATATAGGAAAATCCCTTTGGCAGTTCAGTGGAGCATGGAATGGAGTGAAAATTACTCGAAGCATGGAAACTGATTAGGAGGCTATAGTAACAGACTAGGGAAAAAGTGGTGACATTATGTGAGTAGAAAGAAAAGGACGACTGCTGGAGTTACCATGTAGGTAACAATTACCAGCTTGGTGACTGATTGGATATGGGAGCTGAGGGAGAGTGAGGACAGTGGGATAAATACATAGATGATAGACCAATACATAGATAAATATTTTCTGGTCTAAATCTTTCAGGATGTTGCAATATACCTTTAACTGACAAAGACTGCTATATTCATCAATGACAATGAAATAGCCAAAGATAGCTAGATAACTACATAAATACATACACAGAGTGGTATGCGGCAGGTGGCTTGAATTGGTTCTTGAGAGACAATTGTTAAATTTTCAGAATGAGCATTTAAATTTCAGAATCTGGCAATTGCTAGAACTTAGAGCTTGATTTGTTTTGATGATTTTCTAGACTTCTGAAAGTGATAGAGAAGATGATGATAGTAAAAACTAAGCTGTACATAATTTTTTTAGAGAGCTGGTTGTTAAATTTATCTATCACACTGTTGCAAAGATAAATAGACAGACAGGTAGATAGAGAGACGTACAGAGTTATGGCGTAAACTGAGTGCTAGGTACTGTGCTAAAAACTGAATTTAAAAATAAAACAAGAAAAACAGCTCTTCTCCTAAAAGAACTTCTCTTCTAGAGAGGGAAGAGAACACAACTTGAGGAACTTGAACAATTGAGAAGAATGAATAGTTTTGATCTGGTGGCTAGGAAGTGAGGTGGAATCTTGGTTTCACGAAAGATACGGCATAAGCTCATTTGTCAGAGGATGTATTTGAGGTTGCAGCTGAGGGTGATGGAAGGGTGGTGCTGTCTCCGATAACGATAGGGATGTTCAGAAGATGAATGGATTTCAGGGGGAAAAACTATAAGTTCTCTTGTGAACATATTGGGTAGTAGATATCCATTTCAAACTATGAGCCTTCAGCCTTCTCCCTCTAGCCTCTTCCCTTCCCTTTGTAAGAAAGCTATATACATGATACATAGAGAAGAGGAGAAACATAATTTTGGAGAAGACTCAATTAGATGAAAAGAACAATGACCTGCAGAAGGTGAGATTTCATCTGAGGCTTGAAGGGCTCCAGAAAAGCAATGATATAAAAAAGATAAGAACATTCAATGCATTTTGATAATATAAGCTATTTATAATAAGTTGAAAAGCAGGCATTCTTCCAAATTCTTTCTATGATATACATATGATCTTTATACCTAAGAAAGAAAAAGATAATAAAGAGAAAGAAACTGCAGATCAATATTCCTAATGAACACAGAGACAAAACTTTTAAAGTTTTTAAAAAATGTTTTCTTTTTCCCAGTTGCATGTAAAAACTATTTTAATATTCATTTAAAAATTTTTTGAGTTACAAATACTCTCCCTTCCTCCCATAACCTCTCATTGAGATGTTAAGAAGTTTGATATAGGTTATATATGTGCATTCATATAAAATTTATTTCCGTATTAGGCATGATGTTAAAGAAAACAGACCAAAAAATACACAAAAAATAAAGTAAAAAATAGTATATTTTGCATTCACGCTCCATCCATTCTTTCTTGAGATAGTATTTGAAATAGCATACTTTGGAATTTTCTTGGATCATTCACAGTTGATCCATACAGTATTACTATTACTTTGTACTGTTCTATAGTTCTGCTCACTTCACTCTGCATCAGTTCATGTAAGTTTTTCCAGGTTTTTCTGAAAACACCCTGCTTGTTATTTTTTATAGCAAAGTAGTATTTCTTTACAATCATATACCACAGCTCATTCAGTCATTCCCCAATTGATGGACGTCCCCTCAATTTCCAATTCTTTGCCATCACAGAAAGAGCTGCTATAAATATTTTTTTGTGCGAATAGATCCTTCTTGCTTAAAAAAAAATCACTGTTTTATAATAGACCTATTATACTTGCATCATAGGTTATGTATAGATTATGACCTTTAGTGTTTCTGACTTAGTGCCAAATTGCTCTCCAAAATGATTGGATCAGTTCACAGCTCCACAAACAGTGTATTAGTGTCCCAATTCTCCCACATCTCCTCGAACATTTATCATTTTCCTTTTCTGTCCTTTTAGCCAATCTGATAGGTATGAGGTGGTACCTCAGAGATGTTTTAATTTGCATTTCTCTAATCAATTGTTATTTAGAACATTTTTCATGTGACTTTAGAGAGCTTTGATTTCTTCATCTGGAAACTGCCTGTTCATATCCTTTGATCATTTATCAATGGGGAATGATTTATATTCTTACACATTTGACTCAGTTCTCTAGAAACACAGCCTTTATCAGGAACACTGTCTGTAAAAATTGGTTCCCAGTTTATGCTTTCTTTCTAATCATGGCTGCATTGTTTTGTTTTTTTTGGTGCAAAACTTTTTTCATTTAATATAATCAAAATTTTCTTTTATACATATTGCACTGCTCTCTATCTCTTGTTTGGTCATAAATTTTTTCCCTTCTCCATAGCTCTGACAGGAAAATTATTCCATGCTCACTTAATTGGCCCATTATATCATTCTTTATGTCTAAATCATTTTGACCTTATCTTAGTATACCCCACATGAGATGTCAGTCTATATCTAGTTTCTGCCAAACTGTTTTCCAGTTTTCCTAGAAGTTTTTGTCAAATAGTGAACTCTTGACCCAAAAGCTTGGATATTATGTTTATCAAACACTAGATTACTATGGTCATTTGCTGTGTGTTGTGTAATTAATCTGTTTCACTGATCCACCATTCTGTTTCTTAGCCAGTACCAGATTGTTTTGATGATTACTGCTTGATAATACAATTTGAAATCTGGTATGGCTAGGTCACTTTCTTTCACATTTTATTCATTAATTTCCTTGATATGCTTGACCAATAGTTCTTCCAGATGCATTTTATTATTTTTTTCTAGCCCTATAAAATAATTCTTTGGTGGTTCTATTTGTGTGGCACCAAATAAATAACTTGGTTTAAGTAGCATTATTGTTTTTATTATATTGGATCAGCCTACCATGAGCAACTGATATTTTTCCAATTGTTTAGATCTGATTTTATTTGCTTAAAAAGTGTTTTGTAGTTGTTTCACATAGTTCCTGGGTTTGTCTTGGCAAGTAGACTCCCACGTACTTTATATTGTCTGCAGTTCTTTTAAATGGAATTTCTCTATCTTTTGCTGCTAAACTTTCTTAGCAATATATAGAAATGTTGATGATTTATGTGAATTTATTTTAAATGCTGCAACTTTGCTTAAGTTGTTAATTATTTCAAGTAGTTCAAGTTGATTTTTTAGGATTTTGTAAGTATGCTATTATATCATTTGCAGAGTGATTATTTCCTCGTTGCCTATTCTAATTCCTTCAATTTTTTCTTCTCTTATTGCTGTAGCTAACATTCTAGTACAGTATTGAATAATATTGGTGATAATGGGTATCCTTGCTTCACCTTTGATCTTATTGAGAAGGCTTCTAGCTTATCCCCATTACAGAAGCTTTCTGGTGCTTTTAGATAGATACTCCTTATCATTTTAAGGAATGCTCCATTTATTCCTATGTTCACTAGTGTTTTTAAATAGTAATGGGTGTTGTATTTTGTCAAAAGCATTTATCTGCATCTACTGAGATAATCATATGATTTCTGTTGTTTTTTAATGATATGGTCAATTATAGTTTTCCTAATATATTCCTTTTCCTAATCCTATATTCCTGGTATAAATCTCACTTGATCAAATGTATGATCTTTGTGATATATTGCTGTAATCTTCTTGGTAGTATTTTATTTAAAATTTTTGTGTCAATATGCATTAGGAAATAGGTCTATAGTTTTCTTTCTCTGCTTTTGTTCTCCCTGGTTTAAATATCAGCACCATATTTGTGTCATAAAAGGAATTTAGTAGGACGTCTTCTTTGCCTATTTTTCTAAAATAGTATATAGTATTTTAATACTTATATAGTATTACTACTTAAATAGTATTACTACCGCTTATATAGTATTTTAACTAACTGTTTTGAAAAGTTTGGCAGAATTAATTTGTGAATCCATCTGACCCTGGGGATTTTTTTCTTAGGGAGTTCATTGATGGCTTGTTCAATTTATTTTTTTATGATGGAGTTATTTAAGTATCCTATTTTCTCTTCTGTTAATCTGGGCAATTTATATTTATGTAAATATTTATACATTTTGCATAGATTGTCACATTTATTGGTCTATAATTGGGCAAATCGCTTCTAATTTAATTGATTTGATTTTCTATTTATTTGTAATGAATTCATCCTTTTCATTGTTGAACATGCAAGTTTGGTTTTCTTTTTTCAAACAAATTAATCAGTGATTTATCTATTTTTCCCCATAAAACCATCTTCTAGTTTTATTTATTTAGGTAACTCGTTTTTTACTTCCAATATTATTGATCTTTCCTTTGATTTTTAGGATTTCCAGTTTGGTGTTTAATTGGGGAATTAAAATATGTTTTTTTCTAGTGTTTTTTAGTTGCATAGCTAATTAATTGATATGTTCTTTTTCTGTTGCATTGATGTGAGTGTTTAGAGATATAAAATTTCCCCTAAATACTGCTTTGGCTGCATCCCATAAATGTCAGCGTGTTGTCTCTCTCTTTTATGAATTTTTTATTGTTTCTATGATTTACTCTTTGACCCACTCATTCTTTAGGATTAGATTATTTAGTTGCCAATTAATTTTTAGTCTCTTCCCATAACCTTGTGTTGAAGTAATTTTTATTGAATTATGATTTGAAAAGGAAGCATTTAATATTTCTGCTCTTCTGAATTTGGCTGTGAGGTTTTTATGTCCTAATACATGGTCAGTTTTTGTGTAGCTGCCAAGTCTCCTGAGAGAAAGGTATGTTCCTCTCTATTCCTGTTCAGTTTTCTTTAAAGGTTTATCATATCTAACTTTTCTAAAATTCTATTCTCTTCCTTAACTTATTTCTTGGTTAAATTTACCGAGTTCAAATAGGGGAAAGTTGAAGACTCTTACTAGTAGGGTTTTATTCTCTATTTCCTCCTATAATTCCTTTAATTTCTCCTTAAAAAAATTTGAATCTTATACATTTGGTGCATTTATGTTTGGTACTGATATTACCTCCTTGTCTGTGGTACTTTTTTCAGTTTTTCTGTTGTTTTTCTGTTTTATTCAACTCTTGGTGGTTTTCTTGAGGTTTTCTTGGCAAAGATGCTAGAATGGTTCACCATTTTCTTCTCAAACTCATTTTACAGATGAGGAAACTGAGGCAGACAGGATTAAGTCAAGGGCCACATAGCTAGTAAGTGTCTGAGGCCAAAGTCAAACTCATAGGGATAAGTCTTTCTGACTTCAGGCCTGACATGCTATCAACTATTCCACTTAGCTGCCATGGTACCTCTTATGAAGGTGCTCCTTCCTTATCTCTTTTAATTAGAACTAATTTATTTTTGCATTGTCTCAGATCATGATTGCTACCCTTGTATATTTTTTTTTATTTCATTTGAAGCATAGTAGATTCTGCTCTAGACCCTTACCTTTACTCTCTTTGTCTCTCTGCTTCAAATGTGTTTCTTGCAAACAACAAATTGCAGGATTCTGATTTTTATTCCACTCTGCTGTCCACTTCTGTTTTATGGATGAGGTCATCCCATTCACATTCTGATTACAAATTGTATATTTCTCTATATCCTATTTCCCCTGTTTATCATTTTCTTTTTCCTTGTCTCTCCAGTCACCCTATCCCTCCTCATAAGTGTTTTGCTTTTGACCACAGCCTCCCTCAATCTGCCCTCCTTTCTATCAGTCCCTTCTCTTTCTCTTATCCCCCTACCCCTCTTTCTTCCCTATAGTGTAAGACAGATTTCTATAGCCAACCGTGTGTCTATGCTATCCCCTCTTTGAGCCAGTTCCAATGAAAGTAAGATCCAAGTGTTGCCCGCCATATCCTCATTTCTCCTTCCACTATCATAACTCTTTCATCCTCTTTTATGTGAAATAACTTGCCACATTCCATCTCTCCCTTGTCTCTTCTCCCACTGCATCCCTTTTTATTATCCGTCATTTTGGTTTTTTTTGTATATCATCCCACCATAGTTCTCTCAAACCCATACCTGCTGTCCATTTATATTCCTTTGACGGTCCTAGTGACAATGTTAAGAGTTACAAATGTCATCTTCCCATGTAGGAATGTAAACAGTTTACCCTCATTGAATCCCTTATGGTTTCTCTTTCCTGTTTACATTTTTATGCTTCTATTGAATTTTGTATTTGAAAATCAGATTTTTTATTCAATTCTGGTATATTCATCAGGGATGCTTGAAAGCCCTCTATTTCATTTCAATTACTTGCTAGGTGATTTTTGGTCATATTCCTACCTGCTTTGCCTTCCTGAATATTACATTCCAGGCTCTCTCCCGTTCTTTAATCTAGATGCTGCTAAATCATTTTTTATCCTGACTGTGGCTCCATGATATTTGAATTGTTTATTTTTGGCTGCTTGCAATATTTCCTCCTTCATGTGGGAACTCTGAAAATTGGCAATAATATTCCTGGGAGTTTTCATTTTGGAATCTCTTTGAGGAGGAGATTAGTGGATTCTTTCAACTTCTGTTTTACTCTCTAGCACTTGGATATAAGGTCAATTTTCCGTGATAAGTTTTTGAAAGATGATGTGTAGGCTCCTTTTCTGATCATGGCTTTCAGGTAGTCAAAAAATTCTTAAATTATCTCAGTTTGATCTGTTTTGCAGGTCAATTGTTTTTTTGATAAGATATTTTGCATTTTCTCCTATTTTTTCCTACTTTTGATTTTGTTTTATTATTTCTTGATGTTTCATGAAGTCATTAGCTTCTAGTTGCCCAATTCTATTTTAAGGAATTATTTTCTCCAGTGAACTTTTATACCTCCTTTTGGATATGGCCAATTTATTTTTTGAAGAGTCATTTTCTTCATTGAAATTCTGTATATCTTTTTCCATTTTTCCTGCCTTCTTTATCGTTATTGACTCTTTTTTCATGATTCTTTTGCATCGCTCTTATTCCCCACTCCTCCTAATTTTTCTTCTACCTCTCTTACTTGATTTTTAAAATTCTTTTTGAGCTCTTCCAAGAGTTTTTTTGGGCCTGAAAACTGTTTATATTTTTCTTTGAGGATTCACATGTAGCTGTTGTGACATTGTTGCCTTCTGAGTTTGTATTCTGATTTTCCTTGCCACCATAGTAACTTTCTATGGTCGAATTCTCTCTCTCTTTTTTGCTTATTTTCCATGCTACTCTATTAAACTTTAGGTTTAAAATTGTTTGGAGGAGAATTTGGGAGAGCTCACAAGATTTCCTGCCTTGTTCTGCATCTTGGCTCTGTCCTCAACACAACACTTTTAAATTATATTCCAAGAAGGCTACGAAAACTTATTAGAAAGGTTATACACTATGACAAGGTTGAATTTATGCCAAGAATGTAGAGTTGATTCAACATAAGGAAGACTATGAATATATTAAATCATGTTAATAATATAAATAATAAATCCATATGACTATGATGAAAAAGGGATTTTGATAAAATCTCACACTTAATTTTAATAAATACTGCATAAAGCTTAGTAATAAATGAACCTTTCTTTAATATAGTAAGTAATATCTATGTAAATCCAAGAGCACAAATTATTCATAATGAAGAAGAGTTGGAGGACTTACTAAGAAAATCACAGTTAAAGTAAGGATGCTTATCAATACCATTAGTCTTTCATTTAGTGCTAGAAATTCTAATTGTTGCAATAAAGCAAGACAGAGAATTAGAGGGGATGAGACTAGGTAAAGAGGAAAGAAAAGTATCACTTTTTGTGGATGATTGACTTATAAAACCCTAGAGTCACACACAAAAAATAATTGAAAGAGTTAATAAATTTAGCAAATTTTACAAGATGTAAAATAAATTCATCTAAATCATCAACATTCCTCTATGTTACCAACAAAACCCAGCAGGAAGAGCTAGAAAGAGAAATTGCATTCAGAATAACTACAGAAACTATATAAGATTTGGTAAAATATCTACTGAGATACAATCAGAAATGCTATATATATAATCCAAGTATAAAACACTCTGCTGAAAACAAATAGATTGAATAATGGGTTAAATATTAGTTGTTCATGTATATTTTGAGCCAGTGCAATAAAGATGGTAATGCCATCTAAATTATTTATTTTATATTGTAGAATTTAACTATCAAAGTTGTATTTTATAGAGCTAGCAAAGTAACTAATTTCATATGGGGGAACAAAAGGTTCATAAATTTCAGTGGTAATAATGAAAAGAAAGTGACAAAGAAGGGGTCTCTCAGTACCATATTTCAAATGACTTGGAGTCTGGTAGACAATCGAGAAGTTGATCAGTGAAATAGATCAGATATATATTACATGGAAGCAAACAGTCACAGTTGCATAGTATGTGACAAACCAGAAGACCCCAATTACTATGAAGAACTTAGTATTGACCAAAATTACTAGGGAACAGGACTCCTGTCTATCAGAAATTAGGTTTAGACCAATACCTTACATGATATAATAATAAGATAATCCCCAAATAGATACATGATCTTGATATAAAAGGTCACATCATAACCCAATTAGGGCACCAAGGAAAATTACTTTTCATATTTATGGATAGAGGAAGTGTTTAAGACTAATCAATCAGTAGGTAGGGTTATATAAGATAAAATGGATAATTGTGGATATATAAACTTAATCAACTAGTACACATTTATTAATCACCTACTATGTGCCAAGCACTATACTAAATGCTGGATATGCAAACATGATAAAAGACAGTATTTGCCCTCAAGGATCTTATAATCTAATGGGGAAAGACACTCCAAAGGAAACTGAAAAGTGTGGGTGGATAGTAAAGGTCCCCAACATAGGGGCATGATGGAAAAGTCAGAGAAGTCTCAAAGTAATGTAGTTAGGTAAGAAATGAGATGTTATTAGCTGAGCACTCTCCTTACGTGGAAGTTTTGAAGTTCATAGCTCTACCCTCCAATCAGGGACAGAGGATGGTGATAAGGTAGAGTACCAAGGCTGATGAGATCTTACAAGGTGATGAGATTTTCCCAATAATATGTTTCCTGGGACATGGTGGAAAAGTCAGACAAGTTCCAAGGTAGTGCACCCAGGTGAGAAATGAAGAGATGTTGGTTTTTAGGTAATATTAAGTGGAGAGCAAGTAACTGGGGAGGGGGAACTTTGTAAGAAATTTATCTGATAAAGATTGTGTGTATGTGTGTGTGTACATATATATATATATATATATATGTATATATATATATGTATGTATGTATTCACACACACACACACAAAGAACTGATTCAAATTTAAAGGCTAAGAACAATTCTTCAATGGATAGTCAACAATATGTGCAGATAGTTTGGAAGGAAGAAATCTAAACTGTCAACAACCTTAAGAAAACTGCTCATAATGACTAATAATTAGAAAAAAAAAGCAAATTAAAGGAACTTTGAAGTTCTCCCTCACCATCTACAGACTGGAAAAGGTGACACAGGAGGAAAATGACAAAAGCTGAAGGGGCTACAGGTGAACAGGAATGCCACTGCACTGTGGGTGAAGCTGTGAATTGGTCTGGCTATTCTGGAAAGCAATTTGAAACTCCCAAAGTAATTAACTTGTATATGCCTTTTGACAAACTATTGCTTTACTGGTCTTATACTCCAAAGAGATTCAAGAAAGTGGAAATGACTGAGATGCACAGCAGTATTTATAGCAAGTCTCTTTTCATGGTAGTCAAAAGTTTGAATTTAAAGTCCTGTCTTCCCACTTAGGGATGGCTAAACAAATTGGGGTATATGAATGTATATGAATGACCAGTTTCTGAGGAACCTGGGAATATCATTATGAAGTGATGCTAAGTGAAATTTATAGAATAAATAGCAGAACAGCCTGAAAAATGTTAGAACTCTGATCAAGGCTATGATAAACCAAAAGTCCAAAAGACTGAAAATGAATAACACCACTCTCCTCCTGTTAGAGGTAAGATTGACAGAGAGAGAGACATTTTCAGACATGACCAATGGTGGAATTTGTTTTGTGAACTATGCATGTTTTTATTGAGAGTTTTATTTTTATGTATTGAATTGGAGGAGGAGGGACAAACTGAGAGGCACAGATTATAAATGCTTGTAAAAACAAACAGTTTTGAAGAAATTGCCTTTAGACTCTATGACATTCTTTCAAATTATCATCCATTTTGCTTGATACCTGTAATTTCATCCAAGACTTCACATGTGGGGTCAGCACATTCTCTACCACTTCTACTTTTAGAGAATTGACTGAGGCACAAAGAGTTTGTTCTAAGTCATAGAGCCAGTAAGCCAGAGTGAGGATTTGAACAAAAGTGTAGTGACTGAGTGTATAGGTTGTCGGGTCTGGAGTCAGGAGATTCCTCTTCCTGAGTTCAAATCTGGCCTCAGACACGTACTAGCTATGTGACCCTGGGCAAGTCACTTAACTCTGCTTCAGTTTCCCTCTCTGTAAAGTGAGCTGGAGAAGGAAATGGCAAACCATTCCAGTAGCTTTGCCAAAGAAGCCCCAAATGGGATCATAAAGAGTCAGACGTAACTGAAAACAACTGATGAAAAACTTCTTGACATTTAGGTTGGTTCTCTACCCAGTACACCATACTGTTTTTTACTAAATCTTATTTGTAATCACCCTTAATCCTGTGAGAATGGAGTTTTTTAAAGAAACAACCATTGCACCTTGATTCAGTAAATAAACCAAGAAACAATCATCCGTAGCCAAGTTTGCTAAGTAGTCAAACTGGAATCCTGATTTCAATCAAAATACAAAATGTTGCTATATAGTCAAGAATGTTTTTCTCTGGGTCATTTGAAGAGCAACTCTCATTTGCATTGAACAATTTAGGTATCTCTTTTTGAAAGGAAATTAACGGATTTATAGTCATCGCTATTATTTTGTAAGTACCTTTTGGCTCCTTCCCGATGAGTTCAAGAATTTCAAACATTATTTCTGAAAACAGGTAACTTTATTTTCTACTATTCTCACAGGCAAGAGGAATGAATACATTTCTATAAAATACCAATGGAAAAAGTTTCCAGAATTGATCATGCTATGACAAACATCCTTAGCTGATGGTATAGAAGGCAGGGGTTATGGGGCGAAGGGAGATAGTGCATATTTCTCAACCTTGGGAAATAAAGAGAAGAAGAACACAAAGAAAAAGGATGAGAAGAAGTGGAAAGGAAGGAGCACAAAGAAGGAACAGAGAAAAGGAAGTTCTCAAACCCAACTTGTATAAACAATTAGTTGAGCTCATAGTTGTAAAGAATTATTTTTTAGATTTCCTTTATGCTTCCACGAATGGGCTTGGACTTATTTATTTTAAATGTATATTGTACTTTGACATAATAATAATAATAATAATAATAATAATAATAATAATGAACATTAAGCTATTACTTTAAACTACAAGAAGTGCTTATTGTCTCATATAATCTCCACAGTTACCACATGAGGAGGCTATTGTCATTTCCATTTTAAAGATGATAAAATGGAGGCAGAGAACATGTAACAAAGGAGTTCAGTCTGAATGGGGCCCTAGAACATGAGATAGGAGGGACCTTATATCATAGGAGATGATCAGAGCCTGAGAACATAAATTATCATAGCTAGTGGGACCTTAGAACCCAAGATATGAGGCCTGGGAATATTCATAGAGAAGACCATGTCAAAGCTGGGAAGAAGGGCTATCAAAGCTAGGAGAATTCTTTTTATACAGAAGGTGAGAATTAGGAGTGATCTCAACATCATAGAATTTCAGGGGTGGAAGAGCCCTGAGGATATAGATAATAGGAAGCATTTATAAAGCACTTTAGGGCTGACAAATATTATCTGTTTTATCTTTATAATATAGCATAGTGAGTAGGCACTATTATTACCCTCATTTTATACATGAGGAAGCTGAAGTAAAGAGAGTTTAAACCCAGACACCAGCTTCTGGGATAAGGACTTGCTATTTGACCAAAACTGCTGGGAAAATTAGAAAATAGTAAGGCACAAACTAGGTATAGACCAATGTCTTACAATGTATACCAAAACAAAATCCAAATAGGCATATGATTTAGATATAAAGGCTGATACTATGGTGGTTGGTTGTTGTCCTTCATTCTGGAAGAGGACCAAAATGACATCACCATGATAAAGTAAAGTTTCAATGTGTCTGACTGTGACTTGGAATATGAGACCAATATAAACTTGGAATGCTCTACCACAGATTGGGCACAGATAGTCTGTGTGAACATTTGGGATGGATACTCCAAATCTGTGTATTCTGTGTTTCCTTTGCGCTGTTTCAATTCTGCTTTGCTCACGGAGCACAGCACCTTTTCTGATGTGGGCACACCATGCTGAGTGGTCCTGTGCCAGTGTCTCCCGTGTTGCACAATGAAATCCAAAGTTCTTGAGAGAGACCTTGAGAATGTCCTTTTATCATTTCTTCTGACCACCAAGTGATCACCTGCCCCATGAAAGTTCCCCATAAAATAGTCTTTTTGGCAAGGGTACATTTTGCATTTGAACAACATAGCCAGCCCATCAGAGTTGCACTGTCTGAATCATATTTTGAATGCTTGGCAGTTTAGTTCAAGCAAGGAACTCAGTGTCTGGTACCTTACCCTGCCAGGTGATCACTATACTATACTATATACTGATTCCATAAGCAAATTAGGAGAGCAAAGAATAGTTTATCTGTCAGATTTGTGAAGAACAGAGGAATTTATGACCAAACAAGAGATAGAGAACTTTATGAAAGGCAAAATGGATAACTTTGATTCCATTAAACGGAAACATTTTTACACAAAGCCAATGCAACCAAGATGAGAAGGGAAGCAGAAAACTGGGAAAGAATTTTTATAAGCAGTGTTTCTGACAAAAGTCTCATTTCTAAAATATATAGAGAACTGAGTCAAATTCATAAGAATACAAGTCATTCTCAAATTGATGGTCAAAGGACATGAACAGGCAGTTTTCAGAGGAAGAAATTAAAGCTATCTATAGTCATATGAAAAAATGCTCTAAATCACTTGATTAGAGAAACGCAAATCAAAACAACTCTGATGTACCATATCACACCTATTAGATTGGCTAACATGACAAAACAGGAAGATGACAAAAGTTGGAGAAGATGTGGGAAAACTGGAACACTAATTCATTGTTGGTGGAATTATGAACTGATTCAAACATTCTCGAGAACAATTTGGAACCATGTCTAAAGAGCTATAAAAATGAGTATAATACCCTTTGACCCAGCAATACCACTTCTAGGGCTTATCCCAAAGAGATCATAAAAATGGGATGTACAAAAATATGTGTGTACAAAAATATTTATAACAGCTCTTTTAGTGGTGGCAAAGAATTAGAAATTGAGAGGGTGTCCATCAATTGGGGGACTAGCTGAACAAATTGTTGTATATGAACATAATGGAATACCATTGTTCTATAAGAAATGATGGACAGGTGGACTTCAGAAAAACCTGGAAAGACACATATGAACTGATGCTGAGTGAGGGGAGAAAAACCAGGAGAACATTATACACAGTAGCAGCCACCGTATGAAATGACTGACTTAGATAGACTTAGCTTTTCTCAGCAGTTCAAGGATCTAAGGCAACTCCAAAAGACTCATAATGGAAAATGCCATCCACATCCAGAGAAAGAACTATGGAGTTTGAATGAAAATTGAAGCATACTATTTGCTCTCTTTTTATGTTTTGTTTTTTCTTTCTCATGGTTCCTGTCATCCACCCTAATTCTTTATACAGCATGACTAATGTGAAAATATGTTTAATAAGAATGTATATGTAGAAACTATATCAGATTGCATGCTGTCTTGGGGAGGGAGGACAGGAGGGAGGTGGAAGAAATTTAAAAAGTTTGAAAACTAAAAATTAATTTATTTTTAAAAAGTTATGGACATAGATAACTATAATACAAACAGTCTATAATACATCATTGTGAATTCTATTCAATAAATATTCCTTAAGAAAAAAAAAAGAGAGATTAAATGATTTGTCCAGGGCCACACCCTAATAAATCCCTAAGGTCTGATTTGAACTCAGGTCTTTTTGTCTCCAGGTCTAAGACTCTAAACCCTGCACCACTTTGCTGCCTATTTTGAGAGCTGGAAGAGTTCTTAAGACACACAAAGCCAGTGATAGAAAACAATGAAAAACAAAACCAAAACTTGTGTTTCCTCTGATCCATGGGCCAAGGTAAGGACTGGGACAGGATAATTTAGAAAACACTAGCTAAAAATGCTTATGATAGGATAATAACCCTGTGATTTGATAAAATTTTATCAGTTCTGTGATGATGTTCTAAATTAAAACTTAGGTCCTGCCGCACAAAACCCTGGAGAGAATATGAAAATAGAGAACTTTATGTGAATAAAAGAAAAATGAGAACTAAAAAGTAATTCCATGTAATATCATGATCAGGTAAGAAAGGTATTGATGGTTGACAATATGGTTGACAATTCAGAGTATTTTTTAAAGTAAGATTTTTAAAAAGTTTAAAGAATTTGAAAGAAATCACATTTGTGATTTTAAATCAATGTTTTATGATGCATGGGCAGCTAAGTGGGTAGAGTGCTGAGCCTGGAATTCAAATCCTACCTCAGACACTAGCTCTGTGACCCTGGGCAAGTCACTTAATCCTGTCTGGGTTAGTGAGCTGGAGAAGGAAATGGCAAGACACTCCAGTATCTTTGCCAAGAAAACCCCAAATGGGGTCATGAAGTGTCAGACATGACTTAAAATGATTCAAATGACTAAACAACAAATTAAGACACATATAAAAAAGCAATTTAAATAAAAGCATAGAATTTCAGTATAGGACAAAGCCCTAAAACACGATGTCAGGCATCTTAAAGGACTTGGAATATAGAAAGTCTTACTGGGAAATGTCATAGAGAAGAGAGTGTCAGACCTGGGAAAGCATTTCAAAGAAGGAATATCAGTAATAGGCGAGTCCTTATAACATAGATGATCAGAACCAAGAGAGGCTGTAACAGAATAAGATGCTGCAAATGAAAGAGCGCTCAGAATATAATTGGTTATCATTATTAAATGATTCAAGATTGGTAAAACACTTGGCAAATATTGTCTCAAGTATTTTCATAACATTCTGGTAAAGTAGGTTCTATTATCATCCTTATTTAAAAGAGAGGAAAATGAGACAAAGAAAGCTTGAGTGTCTGGCCCAAGGTCCCAAACCTAGTAAGTGCCTGAGGTTGGATTCGAACATAGCTCTTTCTGACTCTAGGCCCAGGGCTCTAAGCACTCTACTAACTTGCTTCCTATATTGAAAGTTTTGAACACCAAAATTCTCTGAGCCTCAGTTTCCTCATCTCTAAAATTGGGATATAATATTGCTGAGTGAGGGTGGGAGAATCAAGTGAGATATTACATGTTGTGGCTCAAGCTTGGAGCTGCTCTCCCAATCTGCTCTTTGACTGACAGCTCAGGTCGCCAGAGGGCTTTTGTTGCATCTCCCTTCAGGGTTTTAGAAGTAGCCCTAAGGCCTGGTGAGGTAGGAGGGGAGAAGGACATTGCTCATAAGCCCCAAATAGTGCACATCCTCCATGTTTGTTAGTTGATAGATTTAATAGCGATTCTCTATGATATAATGATCTAAGACAATTCCAAAGGACTCAGGATGATTAAAAATGCTAGCTACATCCAGAGAAAGAATGGATGGAGTCTGAATGCAGACTGAAGCATACTCTTTTTCACTTCTTCTTTCATGTTTTTGTCTGTGTCTTCTTTAACAGCATGACTAATATGAAAACATGCTTTGCATGATTGCATGTATATAATCTATATCAAATTGCTTACTGTCTCAAGGAAGGGTGAGGAGAAGGATGAAGGAAGAGGATGTGGAACTCAAATTTTTTTTAAATGAATGTTAAAAATTGTCTTTACATGTAATTAGAAGAAAATGTTATTTTAAAAAAGTAGTAACTGATAAATGTGTATGATCCTCACTGTGACTTCCTAGTACTTGAATCCTTTCTTGCTGACTGCTTGCAGTATGTTTTCTCTCACCTGAAAGCTTTGAATTTTAGGTATAATGTTCCTGGGAATTTTTATTTTGGGATTCTTTCTTTGGGATTAGATGACCTGTGGATTCATTTAATTTCCACTTTATGATCTAGTTCTAAGAGATCTTATCAGCTTTCTCATAAGATTACTTGGTCATGATTTTCAGTAGTACAGTGATTCTTAAATTATCTATCCTCACTCTATTTTTCAGGTTTGTTTTGCTAAGAAATACCTTGCATTTTCTTCTGTTTTTCTTGTTAATGCATAGGATTGTTGGTTTTATTTTGGCCTATTCTAATTTTCATGGTATTTGTTACTTTGGCAAGCTTTTGTATGTCTTATGCTGAACTATTAATTTTCTTTCCAGTTCTTTCTTCCATAGTTACAATTTCTTTTTCATTGTTTTTCATCTCATGCTCCAATTTTATTCATTAGAGTCACTGTAAACATTTTAAAAACTCTTGCTTCATCTTTTCCAGAATCCTATTTGAATATTTGCCCAAGCTATGTGTATCTTTTAGTCTTTGTTTTTAGTTGTTTTATAGTCATTCTCTTCTCCAGTAGAGAATTTAGTCAGCCTTCCACAAGGGAGCTTGGGTAGCTTTCACTGAGTGAAACCACCTTGCTTAAAAGTTGCTAGAACACTGCTTATCCTTAGGATAAGTCATGCTAACAGCCAGAGAATTGCATTCCAATCCAATCCAAGTCAATGAATCCATAAGCATTTATTAAGCATCTGACATATATGAGACACTATTTTAGGCTCTGCGGATATAAATAAAATGAAGGAAACAATGCTTACTCACAAATTCAAATACATCATACTTAAGTGCCTTAGGAAGTTGATATGTTTGGCATCCATTCTGGAGAAACCATTGCAACAATGTATACCAGTGATCTGAAGCAGGGGCTGGATGGCAAGTGCAAATGGCTCAGTATAACCCATTCCCATAATTTTCCACAAGGCGGAGCCCAGAGAGTCCTCCATCATGGAAGAATTCCATTTTTCTCTGGCCTGGTATGTTCAGTCCCACATCCTGGTTGGGGGAAAAGACAGTTGATGAACTATTACTTTCCTGAGAAGCTAAGTGTTAGATAGCGAAGAGATCCTGACATAAGAAAGAGTGAAATTTGTCCTCAAGACTGATCTTGATTTAGGCAGAACAATTTTCTGTCTATGAACAGTATCTTGAGAGGCAAAGAAAGTAACCTCATCCCAAAATCTCTCTACCACTGATCTGGACATTCTAGTCATTCACTCTGATGTAAAGGCTTGGGATTTGGAGCCAGCAAGCATGCCTTCCTGACAAGTTTCTCCCTTGGCTCTCTTTTTCTTCTATGTCTGGGATGAATCAGCATCTACCATATTTTCACTGTGGGGGATAGTGTAGGAGATAATATAAGTAGACCCTCTATGAAATTGGGATCCTTAAGCTAGGATTGACCCCAAGTAGAAGGCAACACACTTTCATTAACCTCTCCCTCACCACAATACTTATAAAATAACTGGGTAGAATCTGTGTCTCCTGCTTGTTAAAGGGAAATGGGAGAGGAGGAAAAGTGAGCTAGAAAAGTGTCTACATCAGGAGGAGGTTTCAATATAAACCCCAGATAGCAATACACAAATCAGTTTGTGAATGCCTCCTAGCAATGTGGAAGCTGTTGGGGATGAGTACTAAGGGAGTATAACAAGGATTGCTGTGCTCTTCCTGTATCAATTCAATTGGATTCTACATTGCCAGGATTCTCTCTTTTTTGTCTTAGGGATGGGAGAGTATGGTAATATTGGCAAAGACTGCAGCAGGAGAACATCTCAAAATGGTGTCTAGGCAGGAGGCCCTCCTTTCAGACCTGCTGAGGAAATATTCAGTGTCCATGACAGCAGGATCAGTTGATCCCAATAACCAGCTGCCATGGTAATTGGTCTGTTTCCAAGGAAACTACCAATCCTGAGTAGTTGGTCCTCATGCTAGAAAGCTCCTTATCAGTCCTCTGTTATGACCCATCAGCTAACAGGAGAAGGGTGTGTCTTCACTACTTTGTCCTAAATAGTCAGGTGGATGAGAATTAAGTCCCTAAGCAATACAAAACAATAATATATATATATATATATATATATGTATATATATATATATATACATACATATGTATATATATATATACACATGTCTTATGTATATATAATACACACACACACACATATATGTAGTCTGTACATAAGTACACATGCATATAAAGAGATAGGTAGAACTAGAGGGAAATTAATAGAGTGACTAACACCAGCACAGGATGTAAACCAGCTGTAGCTATAAGACTTGAGTCAAAAGAAAGAACAAACATCCATCCATCATGCCAGTCAAAGACTCAATGATCCCCTCCTTGACCGTTTCCCATTAAGCTTGTCTTTTCCTCCTAAACTTCCCAATTTAGCCTCTCAGTGTTGAGGCATGCTATGCAGAATACAACTAATGCTTTAAAGATTACAAAGAACCTTTCATACATCATATCTGATCCACACAAGACCCCTGTGAGGTAGGGGAGATTAGTATTTTGATCTCAATCGTCCAGATAAAAGAATAAATGCCAGAGGAAATAGTGTTCCAGGAATGGGAATGGGGATGGGCTAGGGATGGAAGGCACAGAAGGGCTAACTGCTTTACTCTATACCAGTTTCTTCCCTCACTCTCCTGATCTCCAAAGACCATTCTAGGAGACTTGATCCATTCAGTTAAAGAATTCTATCCTCACGTTCAACTTCATCCCCTGCCCCCATGGCTGAGAGATCTTCATTGGTCAGTAAGCGCAAATTCACCCAAATGTCTATATCTAGCCAGCCCCAGACTAGTCTATGCTCACCCTCTTATTGAGGCATCCACTCTAACCATTGTCCTGAGGTCTGTTTTGGAAAGATAGCAAAGTACAGGACCATTTATCCATACAAGACCATGCTGTCAATGATTTTGTGTGTTCTTAGAATTCACCCAGACTTCAAGTTAGACAATTAGAGATGTAGATCAGATCAACCCTAAGGTGCTACCTCTAACCCATCAGGTTAGCTAAGATGACAGAAAAAGAAAGTCACAGAGACTGGAGGTCAAATAATTATATGAATACACCCTTTTTCCCACTTTTTTCTTCAACATTTGTTTTTTTTTAATAAAATTTTGAGTTCCAAAATTTTTATCACTTCCTCCTTCCCACTCCCCTCCCCAAGACAACAAGCAATTTCATATAACCTATATGAAAATGAAATGAAATTTTTAAAAACTTAAAAAAGATGATTACAAAAAAAATAAAGTCATAAAATAGGTTTATTACTTCACTGGTTGATTGAGTGATCAGTATTTCTATCCATGTGGGTATTCCTTCTACAATAGTAAGTATAATTCTTCTCTACATTCTTTGTTTGTTTGAGTAATATGCATGTTTTCCTCTAAATTTCCCTAGAAAGAATCTACAAAAGGAATACAAAAAGGAAAAGACTATTTATCCTACCTCAATAGAAGAGATGGAATTCATGGGGACTACTGTCAACTGAGAGAATGGAAAGAGATAGACACAAGGAGTAGATTCTGAGGCAAATGGAGAAAAGAAAATAATCAGTGGGAGAGAATAGATCAGTAGTGGACTGCATAATCAAGGACATGGTCGTGGAGGAAGGGGGTATCCTACCATAGGGCAATTACTTCTCTGTCACCTGCAGGAATTGGCTTTGTTCTGGGGATGAGGCACAATGGAAAGGGAGAATCCGAGTAGCAAGCTCTACAAAGTAGTGGCAGAAGCTGCCTAGAGCTGTGAATGAGTTCAGAATGAGTATCATAGAAGTTTCTACTCCATGAGGAATACAGACAATAGACAAGAACGAGATAATTATAATGGTTGGGAACAAGATAATGAGGGCTTGGAAAAGACAGAAAGGGAGGATAGATGATGAAGGGACTAAGAGAGATACTGTCTGGAAAGGAGAGCAAAAAATAAAATTTAAGAAACTAATGAGCAGGACTAGTTGAAGAAGAGGAGAGAAAGGAGAAAATCTATTTGAGAAAGGGGAAAAGAGGGAAGGAAAAAATAAGCAAATAAAAACAGGAAAGTAAGAGGAATTAATAAACAATACTCCAAAAGGGGAGGGATAACTAATAGAAATTCATAAATGAAGGTGAAGAAGAGAGCCACTAGAAAAAAAGGTTAACTTTTAAAACGTAGCTAAAGTAACTGAAGGGACAACATATTTCTGTGTTTATAGCGAAGAAAGAAAAATCATAACTTAAAAAAATTACAGACTAATGGAAGAAAATACAAATCCAACTCTTCTAGCTTTAAATATGAGTAGATTTTTAAAAATCCAATGAAATGAAATGGGAAAAGAGGGTCATTAAAGTCTTTTAAAAACCCTATAATTTGTTGCTTACAAGAAACACATTTAAAAAACAGAGATATGCCCAAAATAAAACTGAAGGCAGGGGGGAAAACCATGCATCAAGTGAATCTACAAAAGTAGGAGTTAGAATCATTCTACCCCAGAAAGCAAAAATGAACATTCAAAAAAAAAAAAAAAAACAAATGAACAAAGAAATTTCATTAGAGTGAAAGGAACCAAAGACGACAAACCAGTATCTTGAATAAACTTACATGTGCTAAATGACTTAGCATCCAAACTCCTAGACGAAACATTAACAAGTATGAGAAGACATAAACAACAGCATAATAATTACATGAGATTTCAATTTTACTCTTTCAATTTGGCATAAAATCTAATAGAAAGGTAAACAAAAGGGAAAATGTAGAACTGAACAAAATACTGAAGAAACTAGATTTTAAAAAGGTATGGGGGGCGGAGCCAAGATGGCGGAGTAGAAAGACACACATATGCTAGCTCTGAACCCACAGCCCATAAATTACCTGTAAAGAAGAACTCCCAACAAATTCTGGAGTAGCACAAGCCATTGAACAATGGAGCAGAGGAGATATCTGTTCCAGAGAGACCTGAAAACCTGAAGCAAAAGGTCCATCATGCCTCAGACCCGGAGCCCAGCCTAACCCTTCCTTGGCCACGCAGCACCGAGAGGAGTGGTCCCTGAAGCCTGCTCAGATCTGCTCCTCTCGGTGCCACACGGCCAAGGCAGGGCTGGGCTCTGCTCCGGGTCTGGGGTGTGATGGACCTTTTGCGTCAGGTTTTCAGGTCTCTCTGGAACAGATATCTCGTCCACTCCGTTGTTCTGTGGCTTCTGCTGCTCCAAAATTTGTTGGGAGTTCTTCTTTACAGATATTTTATGGGCTGTGGGTTCGGAGCTAGCACATGTGTGTCTTTCTACTCTGCCATCTTGGCTCCTCCCCCTTAGAAAAAATTACAAGCAGCCAGAAAGAAACTATTCAAGTATTGTGGGAATACAATCAGGATAACACAGGATTTAGAAGCTTCTACACTAAGAGATCAAAGGGCTTGGAATATGATATTCCAGAGGTCAAAGGAAATAGGATGAAAACCAAGAATCACCTACTCAGAAAAAGTGAGTATAATACTTCAAATGGAAAAAAATTGAATTTCAATGAAATAGCAGACTTCCAAGCATTCTTGTTGAGAAGACCTGAGCTGAATAGAAAATTTGACTTTCAAATACAAGAATCAAGAGAAACATGAAAAGGTAAACAGGAAACAGAAGCCTTAAGGAACTCATTGAAGTTGAACTGTTTACACTCCTACATGGAAAGATGTTATCTGTAGCTCATGAGACCTTTTCCAGTATTAGGGTAGTTGGAGTGAATATATGTATGTATATATATATATATGTGTGTGTGTGTGTGTGTGTGTGTGTGTATGTATATATATACACATATGTATATTTGCACATATATGTAGGTGTGTATAGGCATGTATGTGTATATTATATATGTATATGTGAGTGTGTGCATGTATGTGTATATTACATATGTACATGTGTGTATGCCTGTATATGTGTGTATATATGTGTATACATATACATCTGTGTGTATATATACATATATATCGATATATGTGTGTATATATATCTATATCTGTGTCTATATATAGCTATCTGTTTATCTATCTATATGTGTATATGGACAGAGGGCATATGGTGAGCTGAAAATGAAGGGAGAATACCTAAAAAAATAAAATTTACTGTAGAATGAAATGTACTAGGAGTAAGAGAAAGGAAGAGACAGAATATAGCAAATCATCTCATGTTAAAAAGGGAAGAAAGAACTTTTACCATGGAGGGGAAGAGGGGGGAAATGAAAGCAAATCAGTGAGCCTTACTCTCATAGGATTTGGCGTAAGGAGGAATAACACACTCAATTGTATATGGAAATCTATTTAACCCTGCAGGAAGGCACAGGGGAAGAGGATAGGAGAGGGAAGATAATAGAAGAGAAAGCAAATTGGGGAAAAGGATAATCAGAAGCAAACACTATTGGGGGAGGACAGGTCAAGGGAGAGAATGGAATAAATTGAGGGCAGAATAGGACAGAGGAAATGTGGCTAGCCTTTTACAATACAACTATTATGGAAGTGCTTGTCATTGTTACACATGTATGACCAATATTGAATTGCTTGTTTTCTTAATGAGGGTGGGTGGGGAGGGAGAGAGAGAATATGAAACTCAAAGCTTTAAGAATAAATGTTAAAAATTGTTTTAGCATACAATTGGAAATTAAGCTATACAGGCAATGGAGTATAGAAATCTATTTTGCCCTACAGAAAAGTAGAGGGGAAGGGGAATGGAAGAAGTGTGGGTAATAGAAGGGAGGACACACTGCAGGAAGGTGTGGATGGGATGCATGTTGTGCTCTGGTGGGGAGAGAAGGGGAGAAAATTTTTAATTCAAATTCTTGTGGAAGTGAATGCTGAGAACTGAGAAATAAATAAATTATACATTTTAAAACAAGGTATGAAGACTTTTTCTAAAGGATATGGCAAAAGCATATACATATTTCTTTATACCACATGGAAAGTTTACAAAAATTGACCAGATATTAGGTCACAAAAATTGAAAACAAAGGTAAAAATAGATAAATAGTTAATATATTTTTTGTAAACCATAACATAGTAAAAACAGGAATTAGTTCTGGGACCACAAACAAAAGACACAGACTAAAATATGTACTTTAAAATGAAATCCAAAATAATGAGTGGGCACAGTGAATAGAATGGCAGGCCTAAAGTCATGAAGATTCCTCTTCCTGAGTTCAAATTAGGCCTCAGACACTTACTAGTTATCTGGTCCTGGGCAAGTTCCTTAACCCTGTTTGATTCAATTTCCTCATCTGTAAAATGAGGTGGAGAAAGCAATGGCAAACCTTTCCAGTATCTTTGCTGTGAATGACCTGTATCATATTCCAGTCCCTCTGATCTTATTTATTTATTTATTTATCTATTCATTTATTTATTTGTTTGTTTGTTTGTTTATTTAACTTTTAACATTCATTTTAACTAAATTTTGGGTTCCAAATTTTCTCCTCTTTTGTTCCCTCCCCACCACAAACACCAAGCATTCTAATTGCCCCTGTGACCAATCTGTTCTCTCTTCTATCATCCCTCTCTGCCCTTGTCTCTATCTTCTCTTTTGTCCTGTAGGGCCAGATAGCTTTCTATACCCCTTCACCTGTATTTCTTATTTCCTAGTGGCAATAACATTACTCGACAGTTGTTCCTAACACTTTGAGTTCCAACTTCTTTACCTCCCTCCCTCCCCACCCCTTCCCTTTGAAAGGCAAGCAATTCAATATAGGCCAAATCTGTGTAGTTTTGCAAATGACTTCCATAATAGTAGTGTTGTATAAGACTAACTACATTTCCTTCCATCCTATCCTGTCTCCCATTACTTCTATTCTCTTTTGATCCTGTCCCTCCCCTGAGCGTCGACCTCAAATTGCTCCCTCCTCTGCATGTCCTCCCTTCCATCATCTCCCCACCCTGCTTATTCCCTTATTCCCCACTTTCCTGTATTGTAAGATAGGTTTTCATACCAAAATGAGTGTGCATTTTATTCCTTCCTTTAGTGGAATGTGATGAGAGTAAACTTCATGTTTTTCTCTCACCTCCCCTCTTTATCCCTCCACTAATAAGTCTTTTGCTTGCCTCTTTTATGAGAGATAATTTGCCCCATTCCATTTCTCCCTTTCTCCTCCCAATATATTTCTCTCTCACTGCTTGATTTCATTTTTTTAAGATATGATCCCATCCTCTTCAATTCACTCTGTGCATTCTGTCTCTATGTGTGTGTGCGTGTTCGTGTGCATGTGTGTGTGTAATCCCACCCAGTACCCAGATACTGAAAAGTTTCAAGAGTTACAAATATTGTCTTTCCATGTTGAAATGTAAACAGTTCAACTTTAGTAAGTCCCTTATGACTTCTCTTTGCTGTTCACCTTTTCATGCTTCTCTTCATTCTTGTGTTTGAAAGTCAAATTTTCTTTTCAGCTCTGGTCTTTTCATCAAGAATGCTTGAAAGTCCTCTATTTCATTGAAAGACCAATTTTTCCCTTGAAGTATTATATTCAGTTTTGCTGGGTAGGTGATTCTTGGTTTTAGTCCTAGTTTCTTTGACTTCTGGAATATCCTATTCCATTCCCTTTGATCCCTTAATGTAGAAGCTGCTAGATCTTGTGTTATCCTGATTGTATTTCCACAATACTTGAATTGTTTCTTTCTAGCTGCTTGCAATATTTTCTCCTTGACCTGGGAACTCTGGAATTTGGCCACGATGTTCCTAGGAGTTTCTCTTTTTAGATCTCCTTCAGGCGGTGATCTGTGGATTCCTTGAATACTTATTTTGCCCTCTGGTTCTACAATCTCAGGGCAGTTTTCCTTGATAATTTCATGAAAGATGATGTCTAGGCTCTTTTTTTGATCATGGCTTTCAGGTAGGCCCATAATTTTTAAATTGTCTCTCCTGGATCTATTCTCCAGGTCAGTTGTTTTTCCAATGAGATATTTCACATTATCTTCCATTTTTTCATTCTTTTGGTTTTGTTTTGTGATTTCTTGGTTTCTCATAAAGTCATTAGCCTCCATCTGTTCCATTCTAATTTTGAAAGAACTATTTTCTTCAGTGAGCTTTTGAATCTCCTTTTCCGTTTGGCTAAATCTGCTTTTGAAAGCATTCTTCTCCTCATTGGCTTCTTGAATCTCCTTTCCCAATTGAGTTAGCCTGTTTTTCAGGGTGTTATTTTCTTCAGCATTTTTTTGCATCTCCTTTAGCAGGGTGCTGACCTGCTGTTCATACTTTGCTTGCAAATCTTTCGTTGCTCTTCCCAGTTTTTCCTCCACCTCTCTAACATAATTTTCAAAATTTTCTGAGCTCTTTTTGAGCTTTTCCCAGGTCTGATCCCATGTAGTGGGCTGGGATACAGAAGTCCTGACTTCCGTGTCCTTCCCTGATGGTGAGCACTGCTCTTCCTCATCAGAAAGGAGGGGAGGAGAAACCTGTTCACCAAGAAAGTAACCCTCTATAGTCTTGGTTTTTTTCCCTTTTCTGGGCATTTTCCCAACCAGTGACTTGACTTCTGAATATTCTCTTCACACCCACTTCGCCTCCTGATCCTCCCAGCCAGCTCTTGGGGTCTGAGATTCAAATGCTGCTTCCCAGCCTCAGGGCTTTGGGTGGGGGCAGGGCTGCTATTCAGTGTGAGATTAAGTTCAGGTGCTCAGGTCAGGGCAGGGCCGCCTCATGGGCTCAGTTCCCTCAGGGGGTTTATGCAGAGAGCTTCAACAATGGATCTGAGCTCCTTCCTGCTTGGGGAGCCCTGGTCTGCTCCCACCTCTGCTGTTGCCTCCCAAGGGGGCCTGAGTTATGGGGGCACCCCACTCCCCTCTCGACCTTCCAAAGAGACCCTCTCACTGACCCTTGTCACCTGTGGGTGGAGGGACCCGCGTGGCAGCTGGAGATCCCATCCCTGAAGCCCGCTTGGATCTGTTCCTCTTGGTGCCGTGGCCGCGGCAGGGCTGTGCTCAGCTCCCAGTCCTGGTGCCTAGTCCTCGGCATGAAGGACCTTTTGCAAGAGGTTTGCAGGTCCCTCTGGAACAGAAATCTCCTTCGCTCCACTGTTCTGTGGCCTCTGCTGCTCCAGAATTCGCTGTGAGTTCCTTTTTACAGATGTTCTATGGGTTGTGGGTTCGGAGCTATGTGTATGTGTGTCTTTCTACTCCGCCATCTTGGCTCCACCCCTCTGATCTTTTAAGGTAGAAGCTACAGGGTCATGTATGATCCTGCTTGTAGTTCCTTGATATCATCTTCCCTTATAGGGATGTAAACAATTTGTCCATGTTGAGTAACAAATCTTTTTTCCCTCTGTTTACATTTTTATGCCTCTCTTGAGACCTGTATTTGAAGATTACATTTTCTATTGAGTTTTGGCCTTTTCAGCAGGAAGGTCTGGAAATCCCCTATTTCATTGAATGTCCATCTCCTTGCCTGAAATACTATGCTCAGCTTTGTTGGGTAATTAATCTTTGCTTGTAGTCCCAGCTCCTTAGACTTACAGAATATGGTATTCCAATTCGACCTTTTAAAATAGATATTGCAAGGCCCTGTGTGATCCTGAGAGTAGCTCCTCGATATTTGAATTTTTTCTTTTTGGCTGCTTGCAGTATTTTCTCCTTCACTTCATAGTTCTGGAATTTGTCAACGATATTCCTTGTTGTTTTCAGTTTGGGATCCCTTTCAGGAGGTGAATGGTGGATTCTTTTGATGACTATTTTGCACTCTGGATCTAGGACTTCTGAGCAATTTTGCTTGATGATTTCTTGGAGGATATTGTCCAAGCTCTTTTTTTTTTTATCATGGTTTTCTGGCAGATTAATTATTCTTATATTTTCTCTTCTGGATCTATTTTCCTGGTTAGTTGTTTTTCCAATGAGATATTTTACATTTTCTTCCATTTTTTCATTCTTTAGATTCTGTTGGACTGATTCTTGATGTCTCACAGAGTCATTAGCTTCTACTTGCCCAATTCTAATTTTTAATAGATTGTTTTCTTCAGTTGACTTTTGCATCTCCTTTTCCTTTTGCCCAATTGTTCCTTTTAAGGAGATATTTTCTCCAGTTAGATTTTGTACTTCCTTTTCATTTGTCCAATTTTTCTTTTTGAAGAGCTCTTCTCTTCAGTGATTCTTTTTTCATATTTTTGAAACCATTGACCTGTTTTTCTTCTACTTGTCTAATTTGGCTTTTAAAATCCTTCTTGAGCTCTTCCAAGAATGCTCTTTGGGCTTGAGACCAGTTCCTGTTCTCTTCTGAAATTTCAGATGGCACTACAGTCTCAATGCTGACCTCTTTGCTATTTGTGTTTTGGTCCTCGTCCCCTTGTTTCTATGGTCTTTTCTGATTTGCTTCTTGCTAATGATGATCACCCTTTTCCAGGCTTTTAAAGTGGATCTCTGCATCTTGGGCACAGGGGGCTCTGTCCCATGGTTCTTGTGCTTAGAACTTGAGGCTTTCTGTATTGTGGCCTCTGGTTCTTTCAGTTAAAAGCTAACATGCTACAGCTTACCTGGTGCTGAGCTGGCTGGTGTGCCAAAGCAGAGGCCAGGTGAAGTCTTTCTGAGTTTCCCAGAGTTATTCTTCAGCTAGCTGCATTAAGTGTGGGGAAGGGGTGGTCTGGCCACAGGAGGTCTCCTCTGCTGAGCTGGAGCATAGGCAAGCTCATCAGTTGCTGAACCCTGTCTGCACTAGTGTCCCTGGCTGTGCTGAGGTATACCTGGGGTCCTGTTGTTGGCTACTGTGGTCTCCACTCCCCTGGGGCTCAGGATCTCCTCCAGGTTTGGTGATTTGGGACTGTCTGGGACAGCTCTGGTCCTGCACTGGTAACCTTCAGCCACAACAAGATGAACCCCCCTTTGCAATTTTCCTCACCTCACAGGCCAAGAGACTGTTTCCCTTTTGGCTGATCCCACTGTTCCAGGATTTTTCCTGGGGAAATATTCTCCGGGTTTTTCAAGGTCAACAAGAGGAGGGAAATTGCATTTACCCATCACTATGCCATCTTGGCTCCCAGAAGTTCAAGTAGGTGACCTACAGACATTTAATCTGTAGGCTGGTAATCACAGGAGTGACTGCTGCTGTTACCTGGGGTTCTTTGCTTCTCTCGTTCATTTCCACTCCACTGAACTCCCAACTTGAGCTGATATGTGTGAGAATCTGCACTGTTGCTGTTTCAGACAACTCAGGGCTTCCTGCTTGTCTTTGCTATGGTGGAGTCCACCCTGGGTACAGGCTGTGCGCTGTGCACTCCTCTAGCCCCATGCAACAGATCCTTCCTGTCGATCTTCCAGGCTGTACTGGGTTGGAAATATGCCACATTTTAACTCCAATTGTATTCTGCTACTTTAAAATTTGTTCACATTCTCTTTTTAGAGGTATCTGAAGGAGTTTGCCTTAGAGCTTAGGTGAGTATGAGCTCTCACTCTGCCATCTTGACTCTACCCCCCCCCCCCCCACCCATCAAGTGCTTTTTGAAGTGAGGGAGGATGGTGTGTCTGGAGGGTAAAGAAAATGTAACCTCGACAGAGACTCTATTAATTTGGGGGTCCCTAAGCTAAGACTGACCCCAGGCAGAAAACATCATACTTTTAGTCCCTACCTTCCCCATCCTCACCTTTCTTCTAAAATAACTGGGAAAAATTTCATATCTACTGTTTATTAAAGAGCGGTGTGGGTGTGGGTGTGTGTGGGAGAGGAGAAAGCATGCTATCAAAGTCTCTCATCAGGAGAAGATTTAAATATGTGCCCCAGGCAAGAACTCATAGGTCAATTTGTGAATCCCTACTGGCAACATGGAGGTTGGTGTGGGCAAAGTACTGAGGGTATGCATTAAAGATCACTGTGTTCTTTCTATATCAATTTATCTGGATTCTATTTTGTGTAGATTCTCTCTTTTTTTGTCATAGAGGGTGGGGGAGAAAAGTGTTAACAGCTGGAGAAGATCTCAGTATGAGCTCTAGGGTGGAGCACTTTCCCTTCAGACTCTGAGTAACTACTTAGGAAGTATTTATGAAGGCAGCATCAGCTGATACCAGTCATCAGTTGTCATAGTAACGAGTCTGTTTCCAAAGAAACCTCAAATCCTGAGTTGCTGACCATCACAGTAGATAGCTCCTTATTGGGCCCCTGTTGTCATCTCTCAGCCAAGAAGAGAGGTGGGTATCTTCACTACTTTGTTCTGAACAGTCAGGTAGGCAAGAATCAAATCCCTAGGTGCAGAAAAAAATATGCACATATATACATATACACACATACCTATAGAGAGTGAGATACTAGCAGAGGTAGAGAGAGATTAAGAAAGAAGCTAACTGAAGAACTGTATTATAACAGGTTATGTAAAACTACTATGTCTACAAAACTTGAGGCAGGAAATAGGAAAAAAAACCATGCCATTCACCATGCCAGTCAAAAACACAGTGATCACCTGCTAGGTAGCTGCTAATAACTTTGCCCTTTCCCCAAGTCCAGGACTGAACTCAAATTAACTAAATTAGTCTCTGAAGGTTGAGGATTACAAAGCACATCTCATATGCCTCATTACATCCTCACAAGGCACCTGGGAGGTAAGGAGAGCAAGTGTTATGAGCCCCATTTTTCAGATGAAGGAGTGGAGGCCCAGAGTGGGTAAATGATTTGTCTGGAATTGGGATGTGGTAAAGATGGAGGGCATACAGCTGTTAAATGTTTCAATCCACTCCTGTTGCCTCACTCACCTGAGCTCCAGAGACTTTATCCACTCTGTTTGGAAATTTTACTCCCACCTCCCACTATATCTCATCCTTCTCCATCCCCCTGGAGCTGAAACACTGGTTAGAAACACAAATATACCCTACCCATCTAAGCTGCTTATCTTTTTCTATATTTGTATTATTATCTTTGTTTGACAGGTGAGAAAACTGAGGCTCAGACAGGTTAGGAGAGTTACTATGGTCACAAATCTATTAAGTATTAGAGGTGAGATTTGAACCCATCTTTCTTCTGACTTTAAGTCTACACCTACTCCTTTTTACTTTCTATCATACTGCTGGTTTCATTTTCCTTTTTAAAATTTTCCTTTTGAATTAGTCATTTGCTGCTATGTCAATCAGCTGTCACATATAATGGAGAGAAAAAGTAGGTGAAACTGATTTGCACTGTGACCACATCTGAAAGTATATAGACTCTTCTTCACTTCTAGTCCCTTACCTTTAGAAAGAAGATCAAACACCTCACAGATGCTTTTAAGAATTAATGTGACAAAAGAAATTCTGCTCTTTTAGCTAGCCATTTAGCCTTTTATTCTAGCCACTTAGCTAGGCTGGTCAGAGGATCCAGGCTCCAGAACTGCCTCACAGACCACCTAGTCCAAATCTCTCATGCCATAGATGAGGCAGCTGAGGCCCAGAGTGGGAAAGTGACTGGTCCGTGGTCACAAATATACTAAGCATTAGAGGAACAATTTGAACACAGGTCTTCAGATACCACTACAGCCAGAGTTCTTTTCAGTAAACTACTGTGCCATTTAGAGGAACTTTAACCCATACCCATTGTCTCCCAGGGCACATTAGAATTTAGCTTCTTTCTAGGAAAACTCGAAGAAAGGCCAGAGGATCTTAGATTTCATGTGAATAATCAGACTGAGAGCACAGAAAATATGGGACCTGATATTTACCTGATGGAAAATACAAATCAAAGAGGACTAGCATACTTAGCATATTATAGCCACTTAGTAAGCCTTTGTAGGATTGGTTGAACCCATAAACAGTCAAGATAACTCATTTTACCTCTCTAGTGGTCCCTAGCTCTTTAAGGACCACTCTAGAGGGAGAGGACTTACAATGCTTTACAGGAAAGAGTGTGTCATAGACTTCTGTAGGGTGGAGGGGGGAAGAAGGGGGAAGAGAGAAGTAGGAGAAGAGCAGTTGTTTTGTACTACTCCACCAGTAGTAAATATGCACTCCTTAAAGTTAAGTGGGCTAAATAGTTACTTATAATTGATCATCATACAGTATTGCTGCAACTGTGCGCAATGTTCTGGTTCTGCTCACTTCACTTTGCAGCACTTTGTGTAAGTCTTTTCAGGTTTTTCTGAAATCACCCTGCTTGTCATCTCTGTAGCATAGTAATATTCCATTACAATCATATACCCTGACTTGCTCATCCATTCCCTATGTGATGGACTCTCCTGGATCTATTTTCCAGGTCAGTTGTTTTTCCAATGAGATATTTCACTTTATCTTCCATTTTTTCATTCTTTTGGGTTTGTTTTTGTGATTTCTTGGTTTCTCATAAAGTCATTAGCCTCCATCTGTTCCATTTTAATTTTGAAAGTACTATTTTCTTCAGTGAGCCTCCTTTTCCATTTGGCTAATTCTGCTTTTTAAAGCATTCTTCTCCTCATTGGCTTTTTGAACCTCTTTTGCCAATTGAGTTAGCCTATTTTTCAAAGTGTTATTTTCTTCTGCATTTTTTTGGGTCTCCTTTAGCAAGGTGTTGACCTGCTTTTCATGCTTTTCTTGCATCTCTCTCATTTCTCTTCCCAGTTTTTCCCTCACCTCTCTAACTTGATTTTCAAAATCCTTTTTGAGCTCTTCTATGGCCTGAGCCTATTGAATATTTATTCTGGATATTTGGGATATAGAAGCCTTGACTTCTGTGTCTTTCCCTGATGGTAAGCCTTGTTCTTCCTCATCTGAAAGGATGGGAGGAGATATCTGTTCACCAAGAAAGTAACCTTGTATGGTCTTATTTTTTTCCCCTTTTCTGGGCATTTTCCCAGCACACCTCCAGATCCATCCAGCCAGTGCTTGGGGTCTGAGATTCAAATGCTGCTTCCCAGCCTCAGGGCTTTAGGCAGGGGCAGGGCTGCTATTCAGTGTGAGATTAAGTTCAGGTGCTCAGGTGGGGGCAGGGCTGCCTCACGGGGCTCAGTTCCCTCAGGGGGTTTATGCAGAGACCTTCACCAATGGATCCGAGCTCCTGCCTGCTTTGGGAGCCCCTTTCTGCTGCTGCCTCTGCTGCTGCTTCCCGAGGGGGCCTGAGTTATGGGGGAAACCCTGCTCCCCTCTTGGCATGCCAAAAAGACTCTCTCACTGACCTTTAGCGCCCATGGGTGAAGGGACCTGTGCAGCTACTGGAGATTCTGTCTCCGAAGCCTGCTCTGATCTGCTCCTCTTGGTGCCATGCAACTGAGTCAGGGCTGGGCTCTGCTCTGGGTCCGGTGCACGATGGACCTTTTGGGTCAGGTTTTCAGGTCTCTCTGGAACAGAAATCTTGTCCACTCTGTTGTTCTGTGGTTTCTGCTGCTCCAGAACTTGTTGGGAGTTCTTCTTTGCAGGTAGTTTATGGGCTGTGGGAAATTTGTCTATAGTTATTTTCCCCTCTGTTTTTGCTCTCCCTGGTTTAAGTATCATTCACACTGTATTTGTGTCATAATGGGAATTTGGTAGAACTCTTTTTTGCTTATTTTTCCAAAAAGTTTATATTGGAATGAATCGTTTGGTATAATTAATTTATGAATTCATCCAGCCCTGAGGATTTTTTCTTAGGAAATTAATTCATGGCTTGTTCAATTTCTTGTGATAAAAAATTTTAAATAAAATACCAGCAAGGAGATTACAGCAATATAGCACAAGGATCATGCAGTATGACCAGGTGAGATTTATACCAGGAATGTAGAACTTGTTCGATATTAGGAAAACTATCAGCATATTTGACCATATCAATAACAAAACCAACAGAAATCATATGATTATCTCAATAGATACAGAAAAAGCTTTTGACAAAATGCAGTGCCCATTCATATTAAAAAAAATACTAGGGAGGAGCCAAGATGGTGGAGATTTTTAATTTGTTCTTTTTTCTAGTTTTTTTTTTTTGTTGTTGTTGCATGCCCAATTGCTTGATCTGTTCTTTCTCTATTTTATTGCTGTAAGGATTTAAGAGATATAAAATTTCCCCTACATACTGCTTTGACTACATCCCATAACTTTTGTCATATTTTCTCATTGTTGTCTTTGTTTTTAATTAAATTTTTGATTGTTTCTGTTATTTATTCTTTGGCTCACTCATTCTTTTTGATTGGATTATTTAGTTTCCCATTAATTTTTAATATACTTTCTCTGTACTTTATTGAATATAATTTTTATTGCATTATGATTTGAGAAGGAAACACTTAATATTTCTGCTTTTCTGCATTTGGTTGTGAGGTTTTTATGCTCTAATACATGGTCAATTTTTGTGTGCCGTTTTTCCCTGAGAGAAAGATATCTTCCTTTCTGTACCCATTCAGTTTTCTAACTTTTCTAAATTTCTACTTATTTAAATTTTTAGTTTCTCTTCTATTTGGTCATATGTTTAATATTGATATTACTTCATTGTTGATGGTACTTTTTAGTAAGATGCAGTTTCCTTCCTTTTATCTTTTAATTAGATATATTTTTGCTTTTGCTTTATTGTAATTTCTATCCCTGATTCTTTTACTTTAGCTTAAGTATAAGAGATTCTGCTCCAGCCACTTACCTTTAATTTGTGTGTATCTCTCCTCCAGAAGTGTTTCTTGTAAGCAACGTTTTATAGGTTCTGGCTTTTAATTCACTCTGCCATCCACTTCTGTTTTATGTACGAGTTTATCTCATTCACATTCACAGTTATGATTACTAACTTTGTATTTCTCTCCATCCTATTTTTGTTCTGTTTATCCTTCTCTCTCTCTCTGTCTCTCTCTCTGTCTCTCTGTCTCTCTCTCTGTCTCCTTTCACCCTATCCCTTTTCACAAGTGTTTTGCTTCTGACGTTGACTTTTCCCAATCTACCCTCCTTTCTTTCAGCCCCTCCCCCCTTTTTTTATAGCCCTAATCTCCTATTTCCCTATTGGGCAAGATAGATTTTTATACCCAAATGAGTGTGTATGTTCTTCCCTTTTAGAGCCAATTCTGATGAGTGTAAGGTTTTAGCGACCCTCTGCCCAATCTTTCTCTCTACTGAAATAAGTTAATCATGCCTATTCATGTGAGATAGCTTACCCCCTTGTACCTCCTCCTTTCCTCTTCTCCCAGTGAAATCCCCTTTCTCACCCCTTAATTTTTTTTATATAATCGCATGAAAGTCAATGTATACTTACACCTTCTGTCTATGTATAGTCTTTCTAACTGCTCTAGTAGTGAGACAGTTCTTAATACTTATAAGTATCAACTTGCCATGTAGGTATGCAAACAGTTTAACCTTATTGAATCTTTTATGCTTTCTGTTTACCTTTTTATGATTCTCTTGAGTCATATTTGAAAATCAAATTTGCTGTTCAGCTCTGGTCTTTTCAAGAGGATTACTTGAAAGTTCTCTCTTTCATTGAATCTTCATTTTCCCCCCTGAGCAGTTATACTCCATTTTGCTGGGTTGATGATTCTTGGTTGTAATCCTAGCTTTTTTGCCCTCCAGAATAGCATATTCCAAGCACTCTGATTCTTTAATGTAGAAGCTGTTAAGTCTTGTGTAATCCTGACTGTGGCTCCATGGTATTGGAATAGTTTCTTTCTGTCTGTTTGAACTGTTTTCTTCTTGACCTTGGAGCTTTGGAATTTGAATAAAGTATTCCTGGGAGTTTGCGTTTTTGGATCTCTTTTGGGAGAAAATTGGTAGATTCGTTCTTCTCCTCTAGTTCTAGGATATCAGTGCATTTTTTCTTGATAATTTCTTGAAAGATGATTTCTTGGCTTTTAAAAAATTATTATTTTGGCTTTCTAGTAGCCCAGTGACTCTTAAATTATCTCTCTGTATCTGTTTTCCATGTCAGTTGTTTCTTCAATGAAATGTTTCACATTTTCTTCCATTTTTTCATTCTTTTAATTTTTAAATTTATTTATAAATTTATTTTATTTATTTACTTATAATTTTATTTATTTGTAAATTTCATATTCAATATATGCTTACTTTCTGTAGTCAGTTACAATGACTGATTGATCCAAACCAACTAACAGTGATGAGTTATGTAGTGACAGGAGATAAGTTCTGCTGGATTTATGTGTGTTCACATCTGTTACTTAGAGAGAAATGCATTTTTATCTTGTTCATTTATTGATAAATGTCTCAGAGTGGACCTCACTCTAGGATTAAGTGGACTGCAATTTTCCTATTCCTCCTATGTCCTGCTATAAGCCAGATATTAGGTGAAAGAGGATGGCACTATTTAGCTCAGAAACCTCATAGGTTATAAGGAATTATATCTTTATACTTGATCTGAGTTCCACTTGCACTGGGGAAATTCACACAACAAAGAGAAGTTGATACTGAATCAATTAGAAAGGTCCCTACCACTAATCTTGTGACCTTGGCCATGCTTTTTCCTAGCTTTAACATGAAATGTTTTAAGAACATTTCCAAATCCTGTTTGTTTTTATGTTTAGGACCCTTACTATGGTGCTAGTCAATGCCTGAAGGTCCTTCCCAGCCCTCTGTGTTCTGAGGACTTTTCCAGTTTGGAATTTTTTCAAAATGTATGTTTATGTCTTTCTCTTGTTAAAACTTTGATCTTTTATTTTTGAGGAAAAATTTAACTTACTACAAACTTTGACTCATTGTTTTATGAAACATTATGTTAGGGTGTCTGTAAATAGCTTCTGGGAGGAGAAATTGGAGACAGTACCAGTTTTTTCTTGAAAACTTTACAGTTGAGTTCACTGGTGGTACCAGCCCATTTCTGTTCTGCAATGCTTATAGAATCTCTGGCCCTCTTTAATATTTTCGTTCTCTGCCACAAAGTAATTCTAACTTTTCTTTCATTTCACTACCTGAACCAGGATATTTTTATGTTTCTTATTCCATCTGAGAGGGTTTCACAACCCCCCTACCCAAATCCAGTACAATCTTTCAGATTTTAATCACAATTTGACAGTTTTCCTTTCAGTTCACAAATTCATCACCCAGCTGGTTTACAATGCTATAAATTCCTTCAAAGTATAAGGAATAAGGAAAGAATTCCCTTCCTTCTTATTTCTTTCTCTGGTCAGAATGAGGAATGTAGAGATAAGATTCTATCTTTTGAAATCTTTGAAACTTTTGGTAGAAAAAGTTCCTGTTCTTTTCTCCTTGTTCGTAAGATAATAGGGTTTTACATTTTTCTTCAAGTATCTAGAAAAAAATAGTAGATAAATCATAAAACCCTTGGGGAAATTTTTTGCCATACATACTAAGATCCTCTAAAAACAAAGACAAACAAGAATTTAGATTCAACTAATGGAAGAGAAAGTAGAACATAGATCAGTTACTGAAAAGAACTGTGATCAGAAGTTTAGATCTTATAATAGTAGTGAAATTAGGAAGTCATAGGAATAACAGACTTATTTATGACTCTTGAATCTCGAGCAAATTGAGATACAAGTCAACCTTTATCTAATTTTCCTTCTTTTATTTCTAATAATGTAGGACCTTTTGAAAGCTCCTTCTTTGTGTAAATCTTCTGTTACTGGCTGCATTCCTTCAATATGAGCTTAAAAAACAGATATTGCTACATGCATCATCATGACTTTTCCTTATACTAATTGATTATAATTTGTTAAATTCCTCCTATCAAGCCAATATCATTACTACAGTGGGCCTACAATACAGAATCAATTTCCCATCAATTCGTGGTGCTTTTTCAGAGTGAGGTGAAATTGTCACTTTCTCCCATTTCTTTTCTGATCTTGAAGTGCAAAATTTGGGTTCTTTTCCATCATGAAGTGAAATTGCCAGATTTTTTTTGTCCCCTTCCTCAGCCACATGGCCATGGCAACAAAATCAGAAATGTTTTCTCTCAAGAGTTCCAAAAAAAAAACTCTTCCAGGATACAGAATATGGGGGCCCTTAATTTACACAGTTGATCACCTCCCAGCAGATTAACAAGTGAGTCAGATTAAAGCAAACAACGACAACAATAACATGATTTTCAATGAAAGGGTCTACTTGAATGGAGTCCTCAGAGAGAATGGGAGAGGTATTAATTGTCTCAGCTCTTCTCCCATTATCTTTAGTTAGTTTTTTTCTTTGACTATTCAAATCATTTTGAAGTTTGTTTGTTTTAAAGGCATAATATCTGTCTCAAAGATACCAATAATCCATTTGCTTTGTATGCATACTTTAAGGATTAGTCTCTAATAATTTCTTAGCTTCTGGCAAGATGAGGTGCACATATTTGGAACCAAATCTAAGCAGATTGTTCTTTCAATGTTATGCCAATGTTACTGATGCATCTAGGGCACGATAACTTAGCAATGAAGAAATAATAATATGACAATTTTGAGAAACAGTTGTATTGAAACATGTTCTGTAAAACAATTACAACTCAATTCCCATTATCCCTTATATTTGCAGTGTCTCTGTACCTTAATATCCCTAATATTTTTGCTAAATTTCCATGTGATTCTAAGAAATAGGTATATTCCTTTGTAGTCTCATTTAAAAGGCACCACAGGTCTTTTACCTCTAGCTTCTCTAGAAGTTTGTTCAGTTCCATATTATCTCATTTGTTCATCTTTCTGTTACACTTGTCCAAAAAAGAGAGGAACATTGAAGTCCCCTATCACTCTTGTGACACTATTAATATCTTCTGAGAACTCAGTGAATGTTTCCTTTATGGATTTGGATGCTAATGCATTGGGAGCATATAAGTTTTTTTTATGATATTGGTTTGCTGTGTATGGTTCTATTTACCATAATATAGATACCTTTTTATTGTTTTTTATTTTTTGAATGATTGTGTTTGCTTTGGCAGCATGATTCTTTTTTTTTTTTTGGTTTATTGGATTCATAGAAAATTATTCCTCCATTTCTTCAGTTTTATTTTGCATATGTCTGACTTGTAATGTGTTTCTTTACAGCAAAAGATTGGATTGTTTTATTTTCTTGTTGAATCTGTAATTCTTTTTCATTTTGTTGGATTGTTTAATCCATTCCCATTTGTAAATTTTATAGTTATGAGTTAGATTTATAGTTTCCTCTCATTTTCTTAAATATTTTAAACTTGTGATTCTTCTCCTTTCTCCCATATATAGAGTACTATTTCTTCAGATACTTTAACTTAATCTTTTTGTAAATTGGGTCTGTTCCCATTTGATATCTTCCCTTCATGTGTGATACCCCACTGCATTTGCAAACCCTTTCCCTTTGCAGTTTTGCTTATTAGCTAATTTTTCATTCCTGCTTTTATTTGGTTATTTAATTCTTCTCTGAATTTTCTTCTGCTTAGTCAAGTAGATTCATCCTTTCTCACTGCCTCTTTGATCAATCCCATTTTAAAATTAATTTTTTGCTCTCTTTTCTAAATGGAGAAGGTTTCTCTAATTCATTCTCTTCATTGTCCATCTTCTCTTTCTACTCTAGAACCTTCTTCTCTGCTTCATGACCTGTCTAATTATCTTGTCCCTCTATACTCTCCATTCTTCATGGAGTCACAACTTCTGAGCTATTGTTTTGGGTTCTGTCTTGTAGGCACCTCCCAAATTCCCCTTTTTAGTTGTCCTTCACTCCCAGAAAAATGAAAATTCCTGTAGATGACAGAGAAGGTACTGTTCCATGGCAGAGCTCCCTACCTTACATCGATGATTTTGGTAGACTTGTTCTCTGGTCACCTTCCTTCCACATTTTCCCCAAGATCTCCTCCCCATGTCCATCCCCCCCCAACTCCTTCAGGCCCTGGTTACTCCCAGGAGCTCCAAGTCCTCCTCTCCCAAAGCAGGAAAAAAATATTTGAAAAAAACAAAATCTCCACAGAACAGTATATAGCCTATGATCTTCATTCCTCATCTCCCTTCACAGAACATCTCCCTTCACCCATAGGTGTAGGTGCTTCTTCCATTCTACCACCAAAACAAGGCCTTCCTGTTTTTATCCTCTTTTCAATTCTTATTTCCTCATTCTCATGCCATTGCTTTACAGGCCATTCTCTTCCTGAAGGATCACAGGGATCACCTTCTCCTCATTGGTAGTCCTTGATTTGACCCATTCTCATCTCCCACTTCTCTCTATCCTTCTTCTCTCCTCCCATTTTCCCTTTCCATGCCCCCTCCCATTTTGTAATATTGTCTCACCAAAAATATTGATTCACCTGTAGCTGGGATGGCATTAGGTTCTGTCCATTATGGCCCAAGTCTTCCTTTCTGCTATTACCTTCACTATCTTCTGTCTTTGCTGCATTCTCCTTTTGAACATTTAGAAAGGAGCTCCTTATTGGTTTCTTTCATCTCTATTTTTGTTGCTGTTCTTGGCTGCTGCACTTATTCACTCCTGTTATGTTTCTCTTGTCTGGGGTGTTTGAGAGGCAGATAATGTCTTCAGGTCTCATTTTCTTTCCAAGAATGTTTTGAATGCTTCTTTACTGTTAAACTTCAGTTTTTCTTCATTTATCGTTAAGCTCAGTTTTGCAAAGTACTTCACCCTGGGTTGTATCTTGAACCCCATTTTTCTTCAAAACATATTCCATTTCTCCTAAGCTTTCTGGTAGATTTTACCTTGTGATATTTAAATTTTCTTTCCTTTGTATTTTAAAATCTTTCTCTTGCTCATTTGGACACTTTGTAATTTCCAAGTTGAATTTTTAAATTTAACCATTATGCGTTTTTCATTTTACAACCTTGTCTTACTTTTGTTTTTGTAAAGATACTTTCCATTACAGATACAAATTTTTCTGTTCTGCCAATTATTTTTTTTCTGTGCAGGACATAAATTCATATGGAAGAACAAAAGGCCCAGAATATCGAGGGAACTAATTCAAAGAAATGCTGGAGAAGATGGCCTAGTCCTACCAGATCTGAAATTGCATTATAAATCAGCAATCATCAAAACCACTTGGTATTGGCTAAGAAACAGAGGGGCAGGCCAGTGGAAAAGGTGAGGCACTGCAGCCACAGTAGTCAAAGAATGTAGCAATCTACTGTTTGATAAACCCAAGAACCCCAGTTTCTTGGATAAGAACTCACTGTTTGACAAAATTTGCTAGGAAAACTGAATAACAGTGTGGTGGAAACTGGGCATAGACCAATGCCTGACACTGTACACAAGAATAAAGTCCAAATAGACACATAATCTAGGTATAAAGATTGATACCATAAAAAAATTAGGTGTGCAAGGAATAGTGTATTTGTCAGATTTATAGAGACTGGAGAAGTTTTTGACTAAACAAGAGATATAGAACATTATGACATGCAAAAAGGATAATTTTGATCACACTAAACTGAAAAGATTTTGCACAATCAAACCCAGTGCTACCAAGATTAGGAGGGAAGGAGAAAACTGGGAAAAATTCTTTGCAACTAGTGTCTGTGATAAAGGCCTCATTTTTAAAATATATAGAGAACTGAGTCAAATATACAAGAATACAAGTCATTCCCCAACTGATAAATGGTCAAAGGATATGGACAGACGGTTTTCAGACGAAGAAATTAAAGCTATCTATAGTAATATGAAAAAATGCTCTAAATCGCTATTGATTAGAAAGATGCAAATCAAAACAACTCTGAGGTACCACATCACACCTAATTAGCTAACATGACAAAACAGGAAGATGATAAATATTAGAGAAGATATGGGAGAGTTGGAACACTAATTCAGTGTTGGTGGAGCTGTGAGCTGATCCAGCCATTCTGGAGAGCAATTTGGAACTATGCCCAAAGGGCTACATAATTGTCCATACTCTTTAACCCTGCAATATCGCTTCTAGGACTGTATCCCAAAGAGATCATAAAATTGGGGAAGGGTCCCACATGTATAAAACTGATAATAGTAGCTCTCTTTGTGCTGGCCAAGAACTGGAAATTTAGGGGATACCCATCAATTGGGGAATAGCTGAACAAGTTGTGGTATATGAATGCAATGGAATACTATTGTGCTATAAGAAATGATGAACAGGAAGACTTCAGAGATGCCTGTATGGACCTATATGAACTGATCCTGAGTGAAAGGAACAGAACTGGGAGAATTTTGTACACAGCAACAACCACATTGTGTGAGGAATTTTTCTGGTACACTTAGCACTTCAAAACAATGCAAGGACCTAAAAAATTTCCAATGGACTCTTGAGACAAAATATCTTCCACATCCAGAGAAAGAACTATGGAATTGGATTGAAGAATGAAGCAAACTATTTTCCTTGTGTTACATATTGTTTTGTTTTCTTGGTTTCTCCCATTCATTTTAATTCTTCTATGCAACATGACTAACTGAAAATGTATTTAACAAAAATGTATGTATAGAACCTATATAAAATTGCACACCATCCTGGAGAGGGAGGGGGGGAAGGAAGGGACATGGTGAGGGATGGAGGGGGAAAAATCTACTGCTGGGGATGGAAGCTCAATTGCAGGTGGACAGTCTCAGGCGGGTAAAGGTGGGAACTTCTAAATCTTAGAGTTCTCACGAGACCCCCCAGGAAACGACTGGGAATCGAGGTGAACTGAGCTATCTCGTGTATTTCCACCTCTTCCCGTGAGAAACGTGATGGGAGAGAGCTCTCCCTGCCCTCGAGATTGTCCCGGATCTGGGCACACTGTTGTTATCTAACAGCACGGTATTCAGATGCAAACTATGCTGCTGGAGCGTTTAAGTAGGATCAGGAAAGCCTGAAAGTTCTCTTGGGTGGAGGGGCGCGGAGCGGACAGGACACTAGGCTCCGCTTCTCCTCTCTCTTCTCTCCCCTCCTCCTCTCTTCCCGCTTATACTTCTACTTCCAATCTCTTATTGTAAGATCTTTGCCTCCTTAGGAGATTCTTCGCTCCCTCCTAAGGAAGGATTCCCCTGCACTTGTAACTAGACCCTGAAATAAAGCTCAACCCTTGTTCGACTCTGGAACGTCCTTTCTCTCATACGAGCATCTGGTTTGGCCAACCGAAGACCTCCGATAGAGGTAAGGGAAGACTCGGGTAGCCCTCAGGCCTCTAGGCCTGGCAATCTACAATATATGGAAGTGATTCTAGAAGACTGAAAACAAATCAATAAATTAAAAGAAAATAATCATTAGATTACCTTATTGTCATGACTAAATAAAGATCTTAGACATCATATTTTAAGAATTCTTCAAAAAACCCTTTCCAGATCTTTCATAACCAGAGAGCAAAGTACAAATACAAAGAATATATAAATAAAAATAATACAAAGAATCCAAGGTTAACATCCTGAGAGATTCCCAAAATGCAAATGCTCAACTAATGTCCAGACCTTCTAAATCAAAGGAAAATAAAAGTACTGCAAGCATCCAGAAAAAAAACAATTCAAGTATCAAAGAGCAACAAACTCAAACACAATTTAGTATCCACTGCATTTAAAGAGCAGAGAGCTTAGAATATGATATTCCACAAAAAAAGATCTAGCTTACAACCAAAAGCAACTTATGCAGAAAAACTGAGTGTCATCCTTCTGGAAGAAAAAATGATCTTGGAGGAGCCAAGATGGTGGACTAGAAAGACACACTTACACAGGGCCTCCCCACACAGTCCACAAAATACCTGTAGAGGGACTCTCAACCAATTCTGGAGCAGCAGAAGTGGAGAACAACAGAGTGGAGGAGATTTCCAGCCCAGGGTGACCTTAAAGGCCCATGCAAACGTCAGTTGCACCGGACATGGAGTGAAGCCCAGCCCAGACTGGGCCATGCACAACTCGAAGAGACTCTGGGAGAAGGACACCTTGGGGATGGAATCTCCAGTCGCAGCAGTGGGTCTTCAGATCCCTCAACCCACAGGAGCCAAAGGGCAGTGATGGGGTTTTATCAGCTGGCCAGGAAGTGAGAAGGGCCTTTCCATAGCTCCAGCAGAGGACAGCTTCGACGGAGGCTGCACAGCAGCCCGTACAGACCCCTCCATTGTTGGAACATAAAACCCCTATGGGCACTGAAGAGCTGAGTCTTACCTCAGCCCTGGGTGGAGGCCCTGGGCAAGCTGGTCTTTGTCTCACACTGAATGGCGGCCCTGCCCATCCAGCTTATCTGAAAATCAGCCCCCAGTGCTGACTTGGTAGAACTGGAGGCCAGGTGACTGTGGAGAGGTAACTGCTAAGATTCTGGGCGCAAAAATCCCTCTCTGTGTCCAGACCAGTAGACGCTTGATCGTGCCACCATGGAGGAACTGAGATCTCACAGATTCCCAGAGTATACCCTACTCTTGACAAAGGACCCAAAAGGAAAATGCCCAAAAAAGGGAAAAAAAATAAGACCATACAAGGTTACTTTCTTGGTGAACAGATATCTCCTCCCATCTTTTCAGATGAGGAAGAACAAGGCTTACCATCAGGGAAAGACATAAAAGTCAAAGCTTCTGTATCCCAAACATCCAAAATAAATATTCCATGGTCTCAGGCCATTGATGAGCTCAAAAAGGATTTTGAAAATAAAGTAAGAGAGGTGGAGGAAAAATTGGGAAGAGAAATGAGAGAGATGCAAGAAATGCATGAAAAGCAGGTCAACACCTTGCTAAAGGAGACCCCCAAAAAATGCTGAAGAAAATAACACCTTGAAAAATAGGCTAACTCAATTGGCAAAAGAGGTTCAAAAAGCCAATGAGGAGAAGAATGCTTTAAAAAGCAGAATTAGCCAAGTGGAAAAGGAGTTTCAAAAGCTCACTGAAGAAAATAGTTCTTTCAAAATTAGAATGGAACAGATGGAGGCTAACGACTTTATGGGAAACCAAGAAATCACAAAACAAAACCAAAAGAATGAAAAAATGGAAGATAAGGTGAAATATCTCATTGGAAAAACAACTGACCTGGAAAACAGATCCAGGAGAGACAATTTAAAAATTATGGGACAACCTGAAAGCCATGCTCTTTTTAGAGCCTAGACATCATCTTTCATGAAATTATCAAATCTGCCCTGATATTCTACAACCAAGGAGCAAAATAAATATTGGAAGAATCCACTGATCACCTCCTGAAAGAGATCCCAAAAGAGAAACTCCTAGGAACATTGTGGCCAAATTCCAGAGTTCCCAGATCAAGGAGAAAATATTGCAAGCAACTAAAAAGAAACAATTCAAGTACTGTAAAAATACAATCAGGATAACACAAGATCTAGCAGCTTCTACATTAAGGGATCGAAGGGCATGGAATATGATATTTCAGAAATCAAAGGAACTAGGACTAAAACCAAGAATCACCTACCCAGCAAAACTGAGTATAATACTTCAGGGGAAAAATTGGTCTTTCAATGAAATAGAGGACTTTCAAGCATTCTTAATGAAAAGACCAGAGCTGAAAAGAAAATTTGACTTTCAAACACAAGAATGAAGAGAAGCATGAAAAGGTAAACAGCAAAGAGAAGTCATAAGGGACTTACTAAAGTTGAACTGTTTACATTCCTACATGGAAAGACAATATTTGTAACTCTTGAAACTTTTTTCAATATCTGGGTAGTTGGTGGGATTACACACACACACACACACACACACACACACACACACAGCACAGAGTGAATTGAATAGGATGGGATCATATCTTCAAAAAATGAAATTAAGTGGTGAGAGAGAAATATATTGGGAGGAGAAAGGGAGAAATGGAATGGGGCAAATTATCTCTCATAAAAGAGGCAAGCAAAAGACTTGTCAGTGGAGGGAAAAACAGGGCAGGTGAGAGAAAAAAAACATAAAGCTTACTCTCATCACATTCGATTAAAGGAAGGAATAAAATGCACACTCATTTTGGTATGAAAACCTATCTTACAATACAGGATAGTGGGGGAGAAGGGGATAAGCAGGGTGGGGGGGATGATGGAAGGGAGGGCAGTAGGAGGAGGGAGCAATTTGAAGTCAACACTCTTGGGGAGGGACAGGATCAAAAGAGAGAATAGAAGCAGTGGGGGGCAGGATAGGATGGAGGGAAATATAGTTAGTCTTACACAACATGACTATTATGGATGTCATTTGCAAAACTACACAGATAAGGCCTTTATTGAATTGCTTGCCTTTCCAAAGGGAATGGGTGGGGAGGGAGGTATGAAGAGAAGTTGGAACTCGAAGTTTTAGGAACAACTGTTGAGTATTTTTCTTGCTACTAGGAAATAAGAAAAACAGGTAAAGGGGTATAGAAAGTTATCTGGCCCTACGGGACAAAAGAGAAGATGGGAACAAGGGAAGGGAGGGATGTTAGAAGAGAGGGCAGATTGGTGATAGGGGTAGTTAGAATGCTCGGCGTTTTGGGGTGGGGGAGGGAAGAAATGGGGAGAAAATTTGGAATTCAAAATTTTGTGTAAATGAACTTTAAAAATTAAAGAAATAAATTTAAAAAATAAGAAATGCTGGGAATTATACTAAATGCTAGTAATGTAAATAACATACCTAGTGGCTTGTCAGTAAATGTTTACCAATTTCCTGGATGGGGGAGGAAGTATGGAGGCAATGGGGGTGATGAAGAAATGTGTACATGGCACACTTAATCTGCATTATGAACATCTTCTCCGTCATTTTCTTAAGACTAGACATTCAACAAAACAATAAATTCAGCCCTAATTTGCAGCAACAAAAAAAAAAAAAAGAAAAGAAAAAATGATCTTGTAATGCTATAGAGGATTTCCAAACACTTCTGATGAAAAGACCAAAGCCATATACAGACTTGAAGTAAAAATACAAATATCAAGATAAATATGGATAGATAAACAAGAACCAACAATAATAAAAGATTAAACAAGGATAAAACTGCTTATATTCTAATATGAGGAATGACTCATGCATCTCTTCAGAGTTCTGTCATCATCAGGGATCATAAAGGAAGGCTGTTTAGATAAAGGATTTGAATGTTATTCTGTTATGTTCTGATAATCTTATAAAATTATTGGAAATGGGGAGGGGGCAAGAATTTACTCAGAGGGAGGACTGAGAAGGATGGGGAAAATTATCTAACAAATTGGGAACTACAGAAGTCCATACAACAAAGGCCAGGAGGTAAGAGGGAAGCAGATGTTATTTGAGCATCACTCTGATATGAACTGGTTCAAAAGAGGGAAGAACACACACACACACACACACACACACGCATGCACACAGAGTTGGGTACAGGAATGCATTTCACCTAACAGGGAAACAGAGGTAAAGGTTCTAAGGGAAAAGGAGGAACAGAGGAAAGGTAGCTAAAGAGTGGATTATTCAGAAACAAAATAAACTGTTAAAGAGGATGTAGGAAAAATATAAGAGAATATGATGGAGGCAAATGCTAAATTAATTATCATAATTATAAATATGAATGGGATGAATTTACTCATAAAGCCGAAGAGGATTGCCAAAAGAATCAGAAACCAGAATTTATAAATATGTTTTTATGAGAAATACACTTGAAATGTAAAAATGCATAGAGTTAAATAAAAGAACGATTGGAGCAGAAACTATTATAGTAAAGCTTAAGTAAAAAAGGCAAGGGTAGTAATCATGATCTCACACAGATTAGCAGCAAACAATACATTTAATTAAAGTAGCTTAGTTATTTTAATCCCCATCAACACTGTTAATCAAGAGAATGTCTCGCTTTTTGAAATCAGAAACTTTCTGTATGAAAGATATTGCCATAAAGTGGGCATGAGACCAGGTGTTACCAGTGCTGATTCTAAAACTTCAACAAATCAGTTAACTCTTGAAAGAAATTATATTGAACTTGTGTCAAACTCGACCACCCTGAAGCAACAGACCACACCATTAAAAGAAACAAGGATGTCACAAAGTTTTTGAATGGCATCTGTGTTTCTAATAAAGACACAGTGCCACAAGCTGATAAATAAATTTGAAAAGAAGCCAAAGTCAGTGTTCTGAGGATTTAACAGTTATTCAGATGTCAAAATAATTTTTTTTGTCATGAAATACTGAGAAACTACATTTAAAATTTTTTTAAAATAAAATTTATTTATTTTCAGTTCTCAACATTCACTTCCACAAGAATTTGTATTCAAAATTTTCTCCCTATCTCTCCCCATCACCCACCCCAGGACAGCATGCACCCCATCCACCCCTTCCTCCAGTCTGTCTTCCCTTCTGTTGCTCACTCTTCTTCCATCCCCCTTCCCCTCTATTTTCCTGTAGGGCAAAATAGATTTCTATACTCCTTTGCCTGTTATAGCTTAATTTCCATTTGAATACTAAAACAATTTTTTGACATTCATTATTAAAGCTTTGAGTTTCTTATTCTCTCCTTCCCTCACCACCCACCCTCATTGACAAAACAAGCAATTCAGTACAGGTCATATATGTGTGACAATGCAAAGCACTTCCATAATAGTTATGTTGTAAACGACTAACCACATTTCCCTCTATCCTATCCTGCCCTTCATTTACTCCATTCCCTCCCTTGACCTGTCCTCCCACAATAGTGTTTGCTTCTGATTATCCTTTTCCACAATTTGCTGTCCCTTCTATTATCTTCCCTCTCCTATCCCCTTCCCCCTTGACTTTCTGCACAGTAAAATAGATTTCCATATCCAATTGAGTGTGTTATTCCCTCCTTAAACTAAATCCCATGAAAGTAAGGCTCAATTATTTCCTTTCATATCTCCCTTCTTCCCCTATATTGTAAAAACTCTTTCTTTTTCATGTGAGATGTTTTGCTACATTCTACCTCTCCCTTTCTCTTACTCCTAGTACATTCCACTCAAGAGTAAATTTTATTTTTTTAGATATTCTCCCTATGCCCTCTGTCTATGTAGATATATACATACACACATAGACCCACGTACATACCTACACATAAATAATGTACACATACATATATACCCATACATATACATTTATACACACACCTACACACACACACACGTGTGTGTGTTTGTAAGTGTGTGTACATGTATGCCTTCTAACAACCCTAAAACTGAAAAAGATCTCATGAATTACAAATAACATCTTTCCATGTAGGAATGTAAACACTTCAACTTTAATACCTTAAGTACCTTAAGGCTTCTCTTTCCTGTTTACCTTTTCATGTTTCTCTTGATTCTTGTATTTTAAAGTTAAATTTTCTGTTCAGCTCTAGTCTTTTCAACAAGAATGCTTGGAAGTCCTTTATTTCATTGAAATTCCATTTTTTCCCCTGAAGTATTATACTCAGTTTTGCTGAATAGGTGATTCTTGGTTTTAATCCTATCTCCTTTGACCTCTGGCATATCATATTCCAAGCCCTTTGATCCCTTAGTATAGAAGCTTCTAAATCCTGTGTTATCCTGATTGTATTTCCACAATACTTGAATTGTTTCTTTCCGGCTGCTTGTAATATTTTCTCAACCTGGGAACTCTGGAATTTGGCTACAATACTTCTAGGAATTTTCCTTTTGGGATTTCTTTCAGGAAGTGATCAGTGAATTCTTTCCATTTCTATTTTATCCTGTGGGTCTAGAATATCAGGGCAGGTTTTGTTGATAATTTCTTGAAAAATGATGTGTAGGCTTTTTTTTTTAATCATGCTTTTCAGGTAGACAGTAATTTTTAAATTATCTCTCCTGTATCTATTTTCCTGGTCAGTTGTTTTTCTAGTGCGATATTTCATATTGTCTTCTATTTTTTCATTCTTTTGATTTTGCTTTATAATTTACTGGTTTCACATAAAGTCATTGCTTTCCATCTGCTCTATTCTAATTTTTAAAGAACTATTTTCTGCAGTTAACTTTTCAACCTCCTTTTCCATTCGGCCAATTCTGCTTTTTAAACATTCTTCTCCTTATTGGGTATTTGTACCTCTTTTGACATCTGGGTTAGTCTATTTTTAAAGGTATTATTTTCTTCAGTATTTTTTTGGGTCTCCTTTAGAAAGCTGTTGACTCGCTTTTCATGATTTTCTTGCATAGCTCTCATTTCTCTTCCCAATTTTTCCTCCACCTCTCTTACTTTATTTTCAAAATCCTTTTTGAGCTCTTCCATGGGCTGAGACCATTGCATATTTTTTGAAGGTTTTAGATGTAGAAGCCTTGACTTTTATGTCTTTGTATGATGGTATGCTTTGTTCTTCCTCATCTGGAAGGATGGAAGAAAATCCCTTTTCACCAGGAAAGGAACATTCTGTAGTCTTACTCCCCCCTTGCCAATTTTGGGCATTTTCCCTGCCAGTTACTTGACTTTTGAGTCCTCTGTCAAAAAGTGGAGGGATACTACCCTAGGTTTCAGAAGTATGAGATATCTCAAGAGACGTGCAAGTTCTGAGTTCCTCCAAGGTGGGACAATCAAGGGAGAGGAATTTAGTCCTCTCCTGGCCTGTGCTCTGGCCTCAGAGCAACCACAAGCCCTCTTTTCTGCCCTGGAACTGTGAGCTGGGTTCCCTCTCCACTGCCACCACCAGCTCCACCACAGCAGCACTCCTCCTCCCCCCAGGACAACCACTCAGTGCTGAGATCCAAATCAGCTGCTCTATTCCCCCAGGGGCTTTAGACTGAGGGTTCTAAAAGTGAGTGCTGCTGCCACAGTGGCTGCTACTGCCCTAGGGTCTGGAGTTGAGGCTAGACTGCAGTCTCCTCTCACCCAGGTGAAAGAGCTTTATTACTGACCTTTGAAGCTTTCTTTCACATTTGTGGATTGAAAAATCTGTGGACTGTAGCTGCTACCCGTGATTCCACACCCTGAACCCTGCTCCAGTCCTGTCTGTGCTGTGTGGCCCAGGCTGGGCTGAGTTCCACTCCTAGTCCAGTGTGATAGATCCTTCCTGTTGGGCTTCCAGGCTGTCTTTGGCTGAAAATCTGTTTCACTCCTTCATTTTGTGGCTTCTGGTGATCTAGAATTTGTTTAGAGTCATTTTTACAGCCATTTTATGGGCTATAAGGGGAGAGCTTTTACAGGTTCCTCCTTTTACTCTGCCATCTTGGCTCTGCCCTCTGAGAAACAACATTTTGATGAAGTTCCATAAAATAAATAATAATCATGTATAACCCAAATGAAATAACATCTAAGTTTTTAAAGGAAATTTAAAAGAGTTATAGGTACAAATAGTAAAACTATTATAGTGTGTGACCTTAATTTATCATCTCACTGAGATTATTTTAATAAATAAAGTAAAAATAATCAGAAATGAAAGACTAAAATAGAATTTTGGAACAGTGAAATATGATAGATATCTGGAGAATATTGAATGGGTTGATATGTATATGTATACATATGTGTATGCATGCATGCATGTATGTGTGTGTGTGTTTGTGTGTATTGGTGCAGTAGATAGAGCTCCTTCTCTGGGGTCAAGAAGACTCACCTTCCTGAGTTTAAATCTGGCCTCATATACTCACTAGTTCTGCAGCCCTAGGCAAGTCACTTAACCATGTTTGCCTCAGTTTTCTCTTCTGTAAAATGAGCTGGAGAAGAAAATGGTAAACAACTTCTTCCAAGAAAACTCCACATGAGGTCACAAGGAGACATGACTGAAAAATGGTTGAACAAAACCAACTCTGTGTGTGTGTGTGTGTATGTGTGTGTGTATTTTGTGCAGGGCACCATCAAAAAATGACCATACATAAGAGCATCAAATACAAATAGATACAAAAAATAGAAATATTAAACATATCTTTTACTGACTATAGTGCAATAAAATTAGCTTCGATAAAGGGCCTTTGAAGGAAAAATGAAAAATAAATGGATTCTAAATAAATCATAAAGAATGGCTTAGTCTAAGAACAAATAATAGAAATAACAATTATATTAAAAATGAGAACAACAGAAAGTCATGACAAAATTTTTGGGATGTAGAAAAAAGAATACTTAGGGGAAAATTAATACTGCTAAACATTTTCATCAATGAAAGAGGAAAAGAAAAGATCAAAGATCTGGGCATATTGCTGAAAAGAGCTGAAAAACCAAAAATCTAAAAAGGCTTATTTAGAAACAAAACTAGAAATACTTTCGGAAAATGAGAGATTAGCAAAACTGAAAGAAAAACAACTGAAGTAATAAGCAAAACTAAGAGTTTTTTGAAAAGACCATTACATAGATAAATCAGTAGATAATTTAGTTTTAAAAAGAAAGAAAACCACATTATCAGAATAAGAAATTTTAAAAGTGTGAATTCACTTTTATGATGAAGAAACAAAAGAAGCTATTAGTAACTATTTCACCTAGTAATATGCCAATAAAAACTAAGAGTCTAAAAGAGTTGTATGAATATTTAAAGTTTAAAATGCTCATTTTAACAGAACAGGAAATAGAGGAGATAAATAACCTTATCTTAGAAAAAGAAAGTGAACAGGCCAACTCCCAAAGAAAAATTACCAGGACCACCAGACCAACCTTTATATATATATGAGTTGAATGAAACATTTATTGAACAATTAAATTCAATACTGTATAAGCCATTTGAAGGAAGAAGAAGGGGCCCTACCCAATTCTTTCTATGAAATATATGTAGCCTTGATACCTAAGCCAAGAAGAGCAAAACAAAGAAAGATATCTATGCACCAATATCTCTCATAAATATTGGTGCAAATATTTTAAATAAAATATTATGAGGAGACTACCATTAATATCTTAAAAATATTGTACATTATGACCAAGCTAGATTTCTATCTTGAATCCTGGAATGGTTCCATATCAGGAAAACTACAAAATATATGAGTATATTAATAACAAGAATAAGAAAATCACGGGGGATTATAGTAACACATGTAGAAAAAGCTTTTCATACAATACCCACTCATACTTTTTAAAAAAGAATCTAGAAAGTGTGAGAGTAAACATTTTTCCTTAATATAATAAGTAACATCTTCCTAAAATCAAGTGTTACTATCTTTAGGAGGGATAAGCTAGAAACTTTCAGTAAAATCAGGGACAAAGCACGGTTGTACAATACTACTATCAGTATTCAACATAGTCCTAGAAATGATAGCTATAGGAAATAAGACAAGAAAAATAAATTGAAGGAATAAGCACAGGCAAAGAGGAAATAAAATTATCACTTTTTTGTAGTTTATATGACAACTTATTTTAGGTCCCTAGAGAATCAACTGAAAAACCAGTTTTATCAATTAACAACCAACTTCAGGAAAGTTGTTCTGTATAAAATAATCACAGCAATCAACATCTAAATCACCACAAAATTTAGTGTAAAGAGATTGAAAGGGAAGCTTCATTCAAAATAGCTACAAAAATATAAAGCATTTCGGAGTCAACCTGCTAAGGCACAAACAGAAACTATGTGAACACAGTTAGAAAACACACTTTAAACAAATATAATCTAAATAATTGCAGAAATATTAATTGTGCTTGTGTAGCCTGAGCCAAAAAAATGAAAATACTAGGTATACTAATTTATTTGTGCAGTGTCATATCCATGAAGCCACTAAAAAGTTACTTTCTAGATCCAGAAAAAAATAGAGAAATCTTCTGGAGAAACTGAAATTCTAGAATATAAAGGGACTTAATGCCAAAAAACTGAGGAGGAAAGGAAACTATCAATACCTGATCTAAAATTATATTTTAAAAATTTATCATCAAAACAGTTTTTCTTGGGTAAGAAATAGGTTGATGAATGGAACTGATTAGTTAGACAATATACAAAAGCAAATGAACACAGTAACCTAGTGTTAGATAAATCCCAAGATTCAAACAATTAGGATAAAACCTCAGTTTTTGACAAAAAACTGTTGGAAAATGTGGAAGCTATTCTAGCAGAAAATAGACATAGACCACATCATGTACCAAGACAAACTCCAAATAGATAGATATTTTAGATATAAAATGTGACATCTGGAACAAATAAGAGGAGTATGGAAGAAATTATCTGTCAACCTATGGATAGGGGATAAGTTCATGACCAATCAAGAAAGTTAGAGATGAAATCACAGGAGGTTAAAATACATTATTTTTATTGTTCAAAATTAATTTTTTTTACCAGTGCAGGTAAAAGTATAAGAGAAGCAGGAAATTGGGACAATTTTTGCAGCAAGTTTTTCTGATAAAGTTCTAAATTCTAAGATACATAGGGGACTGAATCCAATTTTTAAGAATAAAAGCCATTCCCCAATTGATAAATGGTCAAAAGATATGAGTAGACAGTGTTCAGAGGAAGAAATACAAGCTATCAATAACTATTTGAAACAATACTCTAAATTACTAATAATTAAAGAAATGTAAGTTAAAATACCTCTGAGGTGCCATCTCACATCTATCAGAGTGGTCAACATGACAAAAAAGTAAAGTGACAAATACTAGGAGGGGCTGTGAGAAAGCAGGCATTTTAATATTCATGGATTGGGCACTCGTCTAATAGTTCTAGAAAGTCATTTGGAACTATGCCTGAGGAGTTATTAAACCGGACATATCCTTTTACCTAGAAATGACATTATTTGATTTATACCCAAAAGAGACTAAACAATGAAAAGAGTCATATACATAAAAGTAATAATAGAAGTTCTTTTTGTGGTGGTAAAGAATTGGAAACTGAGAGGATGCCTATCGAGTGGGAAATGGTTGAACAAGCTATGGTATATGAATATGATAGAATACTCTTGTAATGTAAGAAATGATGAAGGAGATGACTTGAGAAGAACATGAGAAAACTTGTATGAACTGATGCAAAGTGTGATGAGCAGAATGAAGAGATTAATTTATACAATAACAAAAATATTATGAAAAAAATCAACTTTGGGAGACTTAGAACCTCTAATCAACACAGCGACCAACCACAAGTCCAGGGGACTCATGATGAAGCATGGATGTAGAGTATTGATAATCCTAGAGTGAATACTGAAGCATGTTCCTTCCTTCCTTCCTTCCTTCCTTCCTTCCTTCCTTCCTTCCTTCCTTCCTTCCTTCCTTCCTTCCTTCCTTTTTCTATTTTTGACATAGCTAATACCAGAATTTGTTTCGCATAGTAATATATCCTCCTGGATTCCATTTTTCTTTCCTTCTGAGTGGGTGGAGAAGGGGAAAGAGAGAAGGAGAGAATTCCAAACTGTAAATTAAATGAAATTGAGTTTTAAAAAAAGGCATGGACATTTGTTGAAGTATGTTAGAAAACACCACAGATGGAACATTCCTTTTAAATGTGTAGGGTGGTAGACAAAGGTATATTGGAACCAATTATACTTCTTGAGAGTACTTCTTATTAAATATTCATGGTGAACACTTAATCTTGTAAATCAGCATATGCTACAAATCAGAGCTTGTTTCTCTTTTTGATTGTCTAGACTTAAGAAAGTGACAGAGAATATATTTTTAATTCAAATTAAACTAAAAAGTGTGTCATCAAACATACCCTTTTTTTCTGGAAAGATGTTAAACATTTACCATCTCACCCTGGTTCTGGAAAATATTAGATAATATTAAAGAGTATAGGAAGCACCAGAAAGAGACTGTGCTCTGACCTAAAACCACCAATGGAGTTGTTAATCCAACAATTGCAGCACCTAATGAAAGGCTTTTCTCTATAAGAGGTTTCTTATACCATCACCACCTTTTTCCCTGAAGCTAACAGCATGTTCTGTCTTCCTGTGTGCCTTTTCATAAGGACTCCCAAACACTGATGGATGATCTTAGGATCCAGGAGTCATTGGTTTAGTACTGCCATCCATAAAGACAGAAAGGAATGTTAATGAGCTCCTCAGTGATTACTTGGGACAAAAGAGAGGTTTGACATAAACCAGAACAGAAAGGAACTCAGTACAGGACAGGTACCTCAGGAAGTAGGTGAAACTAATAAAATTAACAATGAACTAATTATTTTGGATAGTCCTCAGGTATTTGAAACTGAGATGGTGGAAGCACCATCAAGCAGGAAAGCCAATAATAATAAATATTTAAATAAGAGTGCTGTTGAACAATGTTGGAAATCTAGTAGAGTGGAGTAGTACTGATATTTTGGATAAGAATATCAGATTTATTTTTTGAAGAAAACGTAGAATTTGGAAGAATTTTAAGTGTAAAACATCAAATCCTACAGAAGAAGCATCCCTGTTACAAAGACTATATAGAAGTAAGGGCCCTCTTGCTTTTTGAGAAATGACTAATGAGGCTTTATCGTTTCATCAGATCTCAACATTAATTTTACATAACTATTTCAAAGAAATATTTGGACCTAGAATCATGCTTTCCACAACTCTACATCAACTGGCACCAAACTAAGACCCTCCAGTTCATGTAGGAAACCCACTTTTGGATCCATTCACTGATAATTTAGGTATGAGATTGCCAGATGCATTGTAATCATACAGGTCCAGGACGACATGACATTGGATACTGGATACAAGAAAAAAAATTGATGGAAGGGAACATTTTTGCAACTATTTTAAAATATTCACATGAATATGTCTGGCAGTTCTTTAGTGGATAAGAATTTGGCCTCCAGTAGGAGACCAATAACTTTATGTAACACCATAGAGAAGATGAATCCTTCAGTTCTATCCAAAAGAATGCAAGTTTGGAGTACTAGCAATGGACTCATCTGCAGGTGCCAGAAAAGTTCCATGCCAACTGATAGTTACTACAAACATAATTTCCTCCTGTATTGTGTCTTTGATGATGCCAAAAATAAAAAGAATGTGTGGGTAGCCTGAATGGATGCCACAAATGCATTCAGCTCAGTGCCACACAGGGCCATCTGGTTGGCTCTGAAAAAGTCCAGCTTGTAAGATGAGGCCATTAATGTGATACAGAAACTCATAACAGGCCACTCAGTCTATGGCAGAGATGACTCTTCTCCAAGCATAAACATTTATGCAAAGATCACAAAAGGTTCTCTCAGCTCATCAGCTTTTAACTCTGCTACTGATATAATCTGTGCATTGAAGAGAATCTGGCTGAGATATGAATTGTATGACAGGAGAAATAATGTACTGAAATTCCAGGCACAATTCCTGTGAAAGGTAGATTTTCTCTTTTTTATTATGATTTTTAATATTTTAATAGCCTTTTATCCATTTAGAATTTTTTGTGTAATATGGTATAAGCTGTTGGTATAACCCTAATTTGAGTGTTTTCTAATTATTTTAGTAGTTATTATAAAACAGGAACTTCATCCTTAAGTGATTTATGTCTTCAAGTTTTATAAAAAATGGGATATGAAGTCCCACTGATGCTAGTTCTTTGTCTAATCTGTTCCATCAATCTGCTTCTGTATTTTTAACCAGTCCTGAATGTTTTAATGACTGCTGCTTTTTACTTGAGTTCTGAATATGTTACAACTCCCCCTTCATTCCTACTTTTTTTTCCTATCATTTCCCTTGGCATTCTAGGTTTTTTTTCAAAGGAATTTTGTTGTTTTTTTAAAGAGTTGTGTAACGTATCCCTTTGATTGTGTCACTGCTGTAGCATTCAATGGATAAATGAATTCAGGGAGTATGATCTTTTGTTATATTGGCATGGCCTAGTCATGAACATTCAATAACCTTCCAGTTATTAAAGGTAATCTATTTCTTTAAGGGCAACTTTATAATTGAAAGTTTACAAGTATCTTGGGGTCTTTTGCAGAATGATCTCCAAATATTTTATGTATCTTTTCATTTTTTCAAGGAGTTGAGGGTTACCAACTTTAAACCATACAGTAACCCAACCACACCATCTCTCATTTAAGTGATCTCTTCCCCTACCAGAATGTGACCTCACTGAAAGCAGAGATTTTCTTGATAGCTTGTATTTTAAGACTCAGCCAAATGTCCAGTGCTTTGCACTTAGTAACACTTAATAAATGTTCAGTCTCTCTCTTTTTTCTAATTTATTTTTATTTAGTATTTTTTCTAATTACATGTAAAAACAATTTTAAACATTTATTTTTAAAAATTTTGAGTTCCAAATTTTCTCCTTCCCTCTCCCCTCTTCTCATTGAAAAGACAAGTATGTGCAGTCATATGAAGCTTATTTCTATATTAGTCATGTTGTGACAGAAAACACAGACCCCCTCCAAACCAAGAAAAGTAAACTTTAAAAAATATACTTTGATATGAATTCACACAACATCAGTTATTTGTCTGACTGCAGATAACATTTTTCATCCTAACTCCTTCGGAATTGTCTTGGATCATTGTATGACTAAGAATAGCTAAGTTCACAGTTGATCATCATAAAATATTGCTGTTGCTGTGTGTATTGTTCTCCTGGTTCTGCTCACTTTACTTTGCGTCAGTTCATGTAAGTCTTCTCAGGTTTTTTCTGAGAGTCTCCTGTTCATTAGTTCTTATAATAACACATTAATATTCCATCACAATCATATAACGTAGCTTTGTTGGCTATCTCCCAGTTGATGGGTGTCCCCTCAATTTCCATTTCTTTACCATCACTTAAAGGACTGCTATAAATATTTTTGTACATATGGCTCTTTTTTTCTTTTTCTTTTTTAAAAAAATATCTTTGGGATATGGACATAATAGTGGTATTGCTGGCTCAAAGGGTATTCACATTTTTATAGCCCTTTGGACATAGTTCCAAATTGCTCTCCAGAATGGTTCACAACTCCATCAAGAATGCATTAGTTTCTCAATTTCCCCACATTTCCTCCAACATTTGTCATTTTCCTTTTCTGTCATATTAACTAGCAATCTGATAGGTGAGAAGTGGTACATCAAAACTGTTTTAACCTGCATTTCTTTAATTAATAATGATATAGAGCATTTTTTTCATATGAGTATAGATTGCTTTGATTACTTTGTATAATAACTGCCTGTTCGTATCTTTGACTATTTATCAATTGGGGAATGGTTCCTATTTTTATAAATCTGATGCATTTCTCTATATATTTGAGAAATGAGGTCTTTACCAAAGGTACTTGCTGTAATTTTTTCATACTTCTGATTACTAACTGTATTTCACTCTATCCTATTTTCTCTCTATTTTTTATACTTTCTCTCTCCTTTCATACTGTCCATCCCCAAACATATTTTGCTTCTGCATTTCCTTCTATCAGCTCCCTCTTCTCATTTCCTCTTCCTCTCCTACTTTCCTGTAGGGTAAGAAAGTTCTATACCCAACACAGTGTCTGTTATTCTCTCTTTGAGCCAATTTCAGTAAGAGTAAGGTTGAAGGGTCCCCCCCCCAGTTGCCCCCATCTTCCCCTCCACAGTAAAAGCTCTCATGCCTCTTTTATATGTGATAATTTACTCCATTCTATGTCTCTCGTCCCCCTTCTCCAAATGCATTCATCCCTCACCCTTTAATTTAATTTTCTTTTAGAAATCATCCCATCAGAGTTTACACTCACCCATGCCCTCTGTCTGTGCCTTCTAACTGCCCTAATAATGACAGAGTTCTTAGAGTTACAAGTATAATTTTCTTGTGTAGAAATGCAAACAATTTATTGAATTCCTTATTGTTTCTCTTTTCTGTTTAATTTTTTTATGTTTCTCTTGAGTCTGGAATTCGAAAATCAAATTTTCAGTTCATATCTTGTCTTTTCACCAGGAACACTTGAAAATCTGTATTTTATTGAATGTTCACTTTCCCATGAAAAATTATACTGAGTTTTGCTGAATAGGTGATTCTTGGTTATAATCATAGCTCCTTCTCCCTCTAGAATATCATATTCCATGCTCACTGATCCTTTAATGTAGAAGTTAATACATCTTATATCATACTGACTGCGACTCTTGATATTTGAATTGTTTCTTTCTGACTGCTTGCAATATTTTCTTCTTAAGCTGGGAGCTCTGGAATTTGGTTAAAATTTTCCTGGGAGTTTTCATTTGAACATCTCTTTGAGTAGGGGATTGGTAGATTCTTTTAATTTCCATTTTACTCCCTGGTTCTAGAACATCAGGGCATTTTTCCTTCATAATTTTTAAAAGTTTATTTAATTTTAAAAACTATTTATTCATTTTTAGCTTTCAACATTCATTTCCACAAGATTTTGAGTTCCAAATTTTCTCCTTATTTCTCCCCTCTGCCCGCCCCAAGACAGCGTGCATTCTGATTAACACTTCCTCCAATTTGCCCTCCCTTCTATTACATCCCTCCATTCTCTTATCCCCATCCCCTCTATTTTTTGGTAGGGCAAAATAGATTTCTATACCCCATTGCCTGTATATCTTATTTCTCAGTTGAATGTAAAAACAATTTTTAACATTCATTTTTAAAAGTTTGAATTCCAACTTCTCTCCCTTCCTCCCTCACCACCTATCCACACTGAGAAGGCAAGTAATTCAATATGGGTTATACATGTGTCGTTATGCAAAAGACTTCCATTAAAATCATGTTCTAAAAGACTAACTATATTAACCTCCATCCTATCCTGCCTCCCGATTTATTCTATTCTCTATTTTGACCCTATCCCTCCTCAAAAGTGTTTACCTTTACTCCCTTCTCCCATTTGCCTTCCCTTCTATCATCCCCATTCACCCCACTTGTCCCTTTCTCCCCTACTTTCCTGTAGTGTAAGATATATTTTCATAGGAAATTGAGTGTGCATGTTATTCCCTTCTTGAGACAAATGTGATGAGAGCAATGTTCACTTTTTCCCTCTTACCCTCCCCCTCTTCCCTTCATTGAGAAAGCTTTTTATTGCCTCTTTTACGTGAGAGATAATTTGCCCCATTCTATTTCTCCCTTTCTGCTCCCAATGTATTCCTCTCTCACTCCTTACTTTTATTTTTTTAGATGTCATCCCTTCCTATTCAACTCACCCTGTGCCTTCTGTCTATATGGATATAATCCCTCCAACAGCCCAAATACTGAGAGAAGTCTCAAGAGTTACAAATGTTATCTTTCCATGTAGGAATGTAAACAGTTCTGCTTCAGTAAGTCCCTTATGATTTCTCTTTCCTGCTTACTTTTTCATTCTTCTCTTGATTCTTGTATTTGAAAGTCAAATTTTCTATTCAGCTCTGGTCTTTTCATCAAGAATGCTTGAAAGTTCTCTATTTCATTGAATGACCATTTTCCCCTGAAGTATTACACTCAGTTTTTCTAGGTAGGTGATTGGTCGTTCAAATCCTAGTTTCTTTGACTTCTGGAATATCATGTTCCAAGCCCTTTGATCCCTTAATGTAGAAGCTGCTAGATCTTGTGTTAACCTGGTTGTATTTCCATAATACTCGAATTGCTTCTTTCTGACTACGTGTAATATTTTCTCCTTGATCTGGGAGCTCTGGAATGTGGCTACAATATTCCAAGGACTTTTCCTTTGAAATCTCTTTCAGGAGGCTATCAGTGAACTCTTTCAATATATATTTTACCCTATGGTTCTAGAATATCAGCACAGTTTTCCTTGATAATTTCATGAAAGATGATGTCTAGGCTCTTTTTTTGATCATAGCTTTCAGGTAGTCCCATAAGTTTTAAATTGTCTCTCCTGGAACTATTTTCCAGGTCAGTTGTTTTTCCAATGAGATATTTCACATTATCTGCTATTTTTTCATTTCTTTGGTTTTACTTTATAATTTCTTGATTTTCCATAAGCTCATTTGTTTCCATCTGCTCCATTCTAATTTTTAAAGAATTATTTTTTTCAGTGAGTTTTTGGACCACCTGTTCCATCTGGCCAATTCTACTTTTTAGGGCATTCTTCTCTTCATTGACTTTTTGGATCACTTTTGTCATTTGGGTAAGTCTATTTTTTACAGTGTTATTTTTTTTGTACTTTCTAAGAACCAACACTCTTTATTCTTGATGTTGTAATCCTTTAAAAATATTGTTTTTTGATAGAACCAAAATGTTTATTCAGGCACCATGAAGCCAGACCCCAACGCTGGAAAGCCAAATCCATCACAGCAACAAATAAATCCATACACAATAACAATGCAGAGGGCAATGCCATCCCCAAACCTTCCATTTGTTAGGCTTCTCACAAACCAGCTCCCTTAACGAAATCACAAAAACGTTCTCTCACTCAAGCTAGCCAGCTGCCTGCTTTCTCTCTCTCCTTCGGTTCTGACTGCTCTGACCAATTTCCTCTCAGCTGTGCTCCACCCTTCCTCTTCCTGTTCCAATCTTCCTGCTCTACCCCATTCAACAAGCTCCTCCTGCTACAGATTCGTGAGACTCATCTTTCAATGTTACTCAAGCAGGCCACATGGGCCTATGAATGAATGGGAAAGAGGTCCTCATTTAAATTAGCAATACAATTATACAAAAATTTCTCTGACACAGGAAAAGATGGCATTTGTATTTTTTCATCAGAAATTATATACCATCTAGTTATTGTTCAGTTCTTAACATTCACTTCCACAAGAATTTGAATTAAAATTTTTCTTCCCATCTCTTCCCACCTCCCACCCCAGGACAGGATGACCCCATTCACCCCTTCCTCCAGTTTGTCCTCCCTTCTATTACCCACCCTTCTTTCATCCCCCTTCCCCTATATTTTCCTGTAGGGCAAGATAGATTTCTACATTCCATTGCCTGTATAGCTTCATTTTCAGCTGCATGCTAAAACAATTTTTAACATTCATTCTTAAAGCTTTAAGTTCCGTATTCTCTCCCTCCATCACCCACTCTCATTGAGAAAACAAGCAATTCAGTATAGGCCATACATGTGTAACAATGCAAACACTTCCGTAATAGTTGTGTTGTAAAAAACTAACCACATTACCCTCTGTCCTATCCTACTGTCCATTTATTCCATTCTATTCCTTGACCTGTCATCCCACAATAGTGTTTGTTTCTGATTATTCCTTTCCCCAAATTGCTGTCCCTTCTATTATCTTCCCTCTCATATTCCTTTCCCCCTTGCCTTCCTACAGGGTAAAATATATTTTCATATTCAGTTGAGTGTGTGTTTTTTCCTCTTTAAGCCAAATCCCGTGAGAGTAAGGTTTAATTTTTTTTCCTTCATCTCCTCCCTATAGTTTTATTTTCTTCAGCATTTTGGGGGTCTCCTTTAGCAAACAGTTGACTTGTTTCTCATAATTTCCTTGCATCACTCTCATTTCTCTTCCCAATTTTTGCTCTACTTCTCTTACTTGATTTTCCAAATCCTTTTTGAGTTCTTCTATAGCCTGAGACCAATTCATATTTTTCTTGGAGGCTTTTGATGGAGGAGCTTTGACTTTGTTGTCTTCTGTTTACATGTTTTGGTCTTCCTTGTCACCAAATTAAGATTCTATAGTCTGATTCTTTTTTCAGTTTTGACTCATTTCCCCAGCCATTTACTTGACTTTTGAACTCTTTGTCAAAGTAGATCTCTGCTTCCAGTGGGGTTGGGAGCTGTACTATCAATTGCCCCCTCCCCCCTCTGCTGCCCTGGGGCTGGGGCCAGACATCTCCACTCTCCTGTACTGGTTCCACGGGCTTTTTCCACTGACTTTACAATTTTTCTTCAGCATTTTGGAGTCAGGAAGTCTAGAAACTACCATAGGTGTCCAATATTCAGTCCCCCTAAGGCCTACTCAGGTCCTGTCTGTGCTGGTGTGGCCCATGCTGGACTGTGCCCTGCCACCCCCATGGCATGGTAGACACTTTCTTGTCACTTTCCAGGCTGTTGGGCTGGAGATTTGCTTCACTCCATCACTCTGTGGGTTCTGCAGCTCCAGAATTTGTTTAGAGTCATTTTTAAACAGATATTTAGCTGGGTTTGGGGGCACTACTCTAGAAAGTTCACATTGTTACTATGTCACCTTGACTCCACCCCTTATAATTCCTTGAAAGATGATATCTAGGCTCTTTTTGTAATCATGACTTTCAGATAGTCCAGTAATTCTTATATCATCTCTCCTTGGTCTGTTTTCCGTATCAGTTGTTTTTGCAATGAGATATTTCATATTTTCTTCTCTTTTTTTCATTGTTTTTGTTTTGTTTTCTTTCTTCTTCTTGGATCACGGAATCATTCACTTCCAGTTGCCCAATTATAAGTTTTAAAGAATTATTTTTACATTGAGGCTTTGTACTTCCTTTTTCATTTGGCCAGTTTTTCATTTTAAGAAGTTGTTTTCTTTGTTGAATTTTTGTACCTCTTTTTTCATTTGGTGAATTCTGCTTTTTAAGGTGTTCTTTTCTCCTTTGGACTTTGTGCTTCTTTTACCAGTTGGCCTTTTCTGTTTTTAAATGTATTTTCTTCAATATTTTTGTGCCTCCTATAACAAGATGTTGACACTTTGTTTTCATGATTTTCTTGTGTCACTGTCATTTCTTTTCCTATTTCTGTCTCTAACTTTCTTACTTGATTTTTAATATCCTTTTTGAATTCTTCCAGCAATTCTTTTTAGTCTGATTCCAATATAGATTTTTCTTTGAGGCTTTAAATAGACCAGTTTTGACTTTGCTGTCTTTTTCTGATTTTGATTTTTTATCTTCCCTGCCTCTGGGACAAGGTTCTATGGTCAGGATCTTTTGTTGCGCTTGTTGGTGTCTGCTCCTTTGTTGAGCTTATTTCTTGAGTTTTAACTCTATACTAAATTGAGGTTCTGCTCCTGGAGTGGAGGGGGCACTATCCCAAGTTTCAGGGTTTTTGTACAGCTGTTTTCAAAACTAGTTCTTGAGATCTGTAACCTTTCAGTTCTCCCAAGGTGGTCTAATCTAAGGAGAAATGTGGCCAATGCTCTTCTGGCCTGTGCTATGGTCTGTGAGTAACACAGGCATTCTGTTTTGCCCTGGAACTATGACCATGATCCCCATTCTCTTGGAGCCACAAACTCTGGTGTGCTAGTGTTCCTTCTCACACTGGGACTGTGACCCTGGACTAGGACTAGGACTAGGATCTGTGTATGGGCAATGCAACAGAATCTTACACCCAGTGTCAGTAAAGTGACCCCTGAAATCTCCTTCTGATCAGTTGTCTGACCCCATTACTATCCATGGGCTGAGAGCTCCAGAAGCAGCTGCTGCCATAACTGATTCAGTTGCTCCCAAGGCCTGGTACTATTTTCCTATGACAAGGCCTATACTGACTCAGCCTGTGTTAGATTGTGCCCCACTCTCACCCCAGTGTGATAAACTTTTTCTGCCAATCTTATAAGTTGGCATGGGCTAGGAAATCATTTCATTCCATCTTTATGTGAATTCTGCCATTCCAGAATTTGTTTTGAGGCATTATTTGAAGTTGTTTGGAGGGGATTTCAAAGAGCTTAGGTGAGTCTTTGGCTTTTCCCTACCACATTAGCTCTGCCCCCAATATCTCTCTCTTTTAAATAATAATAATAACAAATAGCAGTTATGTGGGGATTTAAGTTTTATTTAAATTATTTATTATTATATTTAAATTATTTGTTTTCAGTTTATACAATCACTTCCATATATCTTAGATTTTCTCCCCTTCCACGCCCTTTCCTTCCCTCCTCTCTCCCACATCCCTCCCCAAAATGGAGTGCAATCTTATATAGGTTCTACACATACATTCTTATTAAATATATTTTCACCTTAGTCATGTTGCACAGAAGAATTAAAATGAATGGGAGAAACCATGAAAACAAAACAAAACACAAGAGAAAATAGTCTACTTCATTCTGTGATCCATTTCCACAGTTCTTTCTCTGGTTGTGGATGATATTTTGCCTCAAGAATCCATTGGGAAATATTTAGATCCTTGCATTGCTTTGAAGGGCTAAGTCTACCAGAAAAATTCCTTGCACAATGTGGTTGTTGCTGTGTACAGAGTTCTTCTGGTTCTCCTGCTTTCATTCAGCATCAGTTCACATAGATCCTTCCATGCTTCTCTGAAGTCCTACTGTTCATCATTTCTTATAGCACAATATTATTCCATTATATTCATATACCACCACTTGTTCAGCCATTTCCCAATTGATGGTCAGACCCTTGATTTCCAGTTCTTGGCCATCACAAAGAGAGATGATATAAATATTTTTGTACACGTGGGACCCTTTCCCCTTTTTATGATCTCTTTGCGATACAGCAGTAGAAGAAATATTGCTGGGTCAAAGGATATGTACATTTTTGTCACCCTTTGTGCATAGTTCCAAATTACTCTCCAGAATGGTTGGATCAGCTCACAGCTCCACCAACAATGAATTAGTGCTCCAACTCTCCCACATGTTCTCCAATATTTATCATCTTTCTGTTTTGTCATGTTAGCCAATCACATAGGTGTGATGTGATATCTCAGAGTTTGGTTTGCATGTCTCTATTCAACAGTGATTTAGAGCATTTTTTCATTTGACTACAGACAGCTTTAATTTCTTCCCCTGAAAACTGCCTGTTCATATCCTTTGACTATTTACCAATTGGGAAGTGACTTGTATTCTTGTACATTTGACTCAGTTCTCTCTATATTTTAGAAATGAGGTCTTTATCACAGACACTAGTTGCAAAAATTCTCTTCCAGTTTTCTGTTTCCCTCCTAATCTTGATTGCATTGGATTTGTTTGTGCAAAGCTTTTCAATTTAATGTATTCAAAATTATTCATTTTGCACTTGAAAATGTTTTCCATCTCTTGTTTGGTCAAAAATTTCTCCATTCTCCATAAATCTGACAAATACACTATTCCTTATTCCCTTTATTTGCTTATAATATCAATCTTTATACCTAGTTCATGTATCCATTTGGGCTTTATTCTTGTGTATGGTGTTAGGAATTTTTCTATGCCCAGTTTCTGGCACACTGTTATCTAGTTTTCCTAGCAGTGTTTGTCAAATAGCGAGTTCTTATCCCAGAAACTGGGGTCCTTGGGTTTATCAAAGAGTAGATTGCTGTATTCATTGACTACTGTGTCTTGAGTACCTAACCTATTCCACTTTCTACCCCTCTGTTTCTTAGCCTGTACCAAATGGTTTTGATGACTGCTGCTTTATAATGCAATTTGAGATCTGTAGTGTTAGGCCACCTTCCCTAACATTCCTTTTCGTTAATTCCCTTGATATTGTAGACCGTTTGTTCTTCTAGATGAATTTGATATTTTTTCTACCTCTAGAAAATAGTTATCAGGTAATTTGATTGTTATGGAACTGAATAGGTAAATTAATTTAGGTAGCTTTATCATTTTATTATATTAGCTCTCCCTACCCATGAGCAACTGAGATTTTTCCACTTACTTAAATCTGACTTTATTCCTGCAAAAAGTTTTTGTAATTGTGTTCATATAGTCTCTGAGTTAGTTTTGGCAGGTAGACTTCCAGATATTTTATAGTGTCCACTGTAGCTTTAAATGGTATTTCTATTTCTATGTCTTGCTGTTGGGCTTTATTAGTAATATATAGAAATTCATATGATTTATGTGGGTTTATTTTGTAGCCTGCAATTTGTCACGGTTGTTTATTATTTCAAGTAGTTTTTTACTTGATTCTCTGGGATTCTCTAAGCATATCATCATATCATCTGCAAAGCGTCCTAACTTAGTTTCTTCTTTGCCTATTCTAGTTCCTTCTATTTGTTTTTCTTCTCTTATTGCTAAAGCTAACATTTGTAGTACCATATGGAATAGCAGTGGTGATAATGGACATCCTTGTTTCACCCCAATGTAATTGGAAATGCATTTAGCTTATTCCTGTTACATATAATGCTTGCTGATAGTTTTATGTAGATACTGCTTATTATTTTATGGAAGGCTCCATTTATTCCTATGCTCTCCAGTGTTTTCAATAAGAATGGCTGTTGTATTTTGTTAAAAGCCTTTTCTGCATCTATTGAGATAATGATATGTTTTCTGTCAGTTTTGTTGTTGATATGATCAATAATGCTGATAGTTTCCCTAATATGAAACCAGCCCTTGCATTCTTGGTATAAATCCTGTCTGATTATAACATATTATTCTCATGATAAGTTGTTGTATTCTTGTTGCTAATATCTCATGTCAAATTTTTGCATCTATATTCATTAGAGAAATTGGTCTATAATTTTCTTTCTCTGTTTTGGTTCTTCCTGGTTTAGGTATCAGAACCATATTTGTATCATAAAAAGAGCTTGGTAGGACTGCTTCTTACCCAGTTTTCCCAAATAGTATATATAATATTGGAATTAGTTGTTCTTTAAACGTTTGATAGAATTCACTTGTAAATCCACCTGGCCCTGGAGATTTTTACCCAGGGAAATCATTGATGGCTTATTCAACTTCTCTTTCTGAGATGGAGTTATTTAAGTATTCTAATTCCTCTTCTGTTAAACTGGGCAACTTATATTTCTTTAAATATTCATCCATCTCATTTAAATTGCCAAATTCCTGCATATACAGTTGGACAAAATAATTTCTACTTATTGTTTTAGTTTCCTACCTGTTGGAGGTGAGTTCACCCTTTTCATTTTTGATATTCATAATTTGTTTTCTTCTTTCTTTTTTCAAAATCAAATTGACCAAAGTATTATCAATTTTATTGTTTTTTTTTATAAAACCAACTCTTTTTATTTATTAGTTCAATAGTTTTCTTAATTTCAATTCTATTAATCTTTACTTTGGTTTTCAGTATATCTTATTTTCTATTTACTTGGGGATTTTCAATTTGTTCTTTTCTGGCATTTTCAGTTGCATGCCCAATTCATTGATCTCCTCTTTCTGTATTTTATTCATGTAGGCTTTCAATGATATAAAACTTCCCCTAAGAACTGTTTTGCCATATCTTATAAGTTTTGGTAGGTTGTCTGGTTATTATTCTCTTGAATGAAGTTGTTGATTGTTTCTGTGATTTGTTGTTTAACCCACTCATTCTGTATAACTACATTATTTAGTTTCCAATTAAATTTTGGTTTATCTTTCCATGGCCTTTATTACATGTAATTTTTATTGCATTATGATCTGAGAAGGATGACTTGACTATCTCTGCCTTTCTTCACTGAATTGTGAAGTATTTATGCCCTAGTACATGGTCAGTTTTTGTATATGTGCCATGTACTGCTGAAAAAATGGTATATTTTGCATTTTCTTCCATTTTTCATAATTTTAAAATTTCTTTTGTTTTCAGTATTCTACAATCATTGCCATATATCTTAGATTTTCCCCCTCCTTCCTCCCTTTCCTCCCTACCTCACCACTCCCTTCCTCAGATGGCATACAGTTTTATATAGGTTCTATGTGTACATTCCTATTAAATATATTTTTACCTTAGTCATGTTGCATAGAAGAATTAAAATGAATGGTAGAAATCATAAAACAAACCAAAACATAATACAAAAGAAAGTGATCTGCTCCATTCCATCGTCGAATTCCATACTTTTTTCCCTGGATGTGGAGGACATTTTACCTTAAGAGACCATTGGGAATTATTTAAGTCCTTGCATTGCAATGAAATACTAAGTCTACCAGAAAAATTCCTCATACGCTGTGGTTGTTGCTGTGTACAAAGTTCTCCTGGTTCTGCTCCTTTCACTCAGCATCGGTTCATATAAGTCTTTCCAGGTCTCTCTGAAGTCTTCCTATTCATCATTTCTTATAGCACAACAGTATTTCATTACATTCCTATACCACAATTTATTCAGTCATTCCCCAATTGATGTGCATCCCCTTGATTTCCCCTTTTTGTCCACCACAAAGAAAGTTTCTATAAATACTTTTGTACATGTGGGACCCTTTCATAAAGATCTCTTGGGGATACAGTCCTAGAAGGGGCATTTCCAGGTCAAAGGGGATGTGCATTTTTGTAGCCTCTTGATCATGGTTCCAAATTGGTCTGCAGAATGGTTGAATCATTTCACAATTCTACCAACAATGCATTAGTGTTCCAAATCTCCTACATCTTCTCCAACATTTATCATCTTCCTGTTCTGCCATGTTAGCTAATCTAATCGGTGTGATGTGGTATCTCAGAGTTGTTTTGATTTGCATCTCTCAATCAATAATGATTTAGAATATTTTTTCGTATGACTATATACAGCTTTAATTTCTTTCTCTGAAAACTGCCTGTTCATGTCCTTTGACCATTTATCAATTAGAGAATGAGTTGTATTCTTGTACATTTGACTCAGTTCTCTCTATATTTTAGAGTTGAGGTCTTTATCACAGACACTACTTGCAAAGATTTTTCCCAGTTTTCTGCTTCCCTCATAGTCTTGCTTGCATTGGGTTTGGTTGTACAAAAACTTTTGAATTTAATGTGATCAAAATGATCTGTTTTGCACTTCATAAAGCTTTCTGTCTCTTTTTTAGTAAAAAATTCTTCCCTTCACCATTAGTCTGATAAATAAACTATTCCTTGTTCCCCTAATTTGTTTAGAGTATCAATCTTTACACCTAGATCGTGAACCCATTTGAACTTTATTCTTGTGTACAGTGTCAGGCGTTGGTCTATGCCTAATTTCTCCCACACTGTTATTCAGTTTCCCAGCAATTTTTGTCGAACAGTGAATTCTTAACCCAGAAACTGGGGTCCTTGGTTTTATCAAACAGTAGATTGCTGTATTCATTGACTACTGTGTTCTGAATACATAACCTGTTCCCCTGTCTACCCTTCTGTTTCTTAGCCAGTACCAAGTGGTTTTGATAATTCTTCCTTTATAATACAATTTGAGATCTGGTAGAGTTAGACCATCTTCCCTACCATTTCTTTTCATTTGTTCCCTTGATATTCTGGACCTTTTGTCCTTCCAGATGAATTTTGATATTATTTTTTCTAGCTCTAGAAAATAAATATCTGACTAATATGGAAATATTTTGAGTGATTTTTCATTTATAATTGATATCATTTTGTTTGCTTTCTCATGGGTAAGGGAGAAGGTAGGAGGAGGGAAATTATTTGGATCTCACAACTTAAAAATAAAACAGTGTTTAATATAAATAATAAAAAATGTTTAGAGGAAACAACCCACAAAATAACTATAGAAACTGTATAATATTTGAGAATATATCTACTAGGATACAACCAATGACTTTATAAATCCAAGTATAAAACAATCTGCAGAAATAAAAACAGGTTAGATAATGGGATAAACAGTTATTCATGGGTACCTTGAGCCATTAAAGTAAAGTTGGCAGTACCACCAAAATGAATTTACTTATACAATATGTACCAATTAAGCTACCAGTTATGTTTTGTGGGACTAGAAAAATAATAACCAGTTTCACATGGAGGAACAAAACATCATGAATCTCAAGTGTAATAATGAAAAGAAAGTGTCAAGGAAGGGAATCTGTCAGTACCAGATTTCAAACTGTACTACAAACCAGTACTTTTTAAAATAACTTGGAAATTGAGAGGTTGATCAATGAAACCAGTCACATATATAATATATAACAGCAAATAATTCCAGTATCATTGTGTGTGGTAAAGACCCTAGATTTGAGGAAGGACTCAATATTTGGCAAAAACTACTGGACAAGGGTATAGCCAAAATGGTGGAGTAAAACTAGGGACTTACCTGAGCTCTCCTACAAAGCCCTCTAAATACCTATCAAAATGACTCTACATAAATTGTAGAGGTATAGAACCCCCAAAATGACAGAGAAAAACCCAAGAAAACCATGCCTACCACCCCCCACCCCTCTTTGCCCTGGGACTGAGACCTGTCCAAGCCAGACTGCGAGCTCCTCTTTCACCAGGTCCCACCAACCCTTGTCGTGTTTGTGGTTTGAAAAATCTAAAAGTTGCCACAGTTGCCTTTGATTCAGTCCCCTGAGGCCTGCTCTGGCCCATCTGTACTGGTGCAACCCACAATGGACTGCATTCTCCTCCCTGTCTGGTGTGAATCATTGGCAGCTGGGGCAATTTTCAGACTTCTCAACTGACAAACACCAAAAAGGTCGGTGGGAAAACTCTGTGGGACCTGGGTGAAAGAGGAGCTCACAGTATCACTGGAATGGGCCTCAGTCCCAGGAAGGTGGGGATGGTGATAGGCCTGGTTTAAAAAGTAGGCCTAAGGTGGGATGTCAGAACTCATGAACCCCCAACTCTGTTTATTCCGTGATGATCACTAGACATAATTTAGTGTACTTCATGCAATCACTTTTCAGAAAAGAGTAGTTATTGCAGTGATAGTGTTGGTATTTAAAAAGAAAAACAACCATAACCCTCCCACCCAAAGTCTCACTTTTCCAACAGTACATACAAAGTCCTGGGGAAAAGGGAATCAAGCATTCTTTGAGATTATTTCATCCAGCTACTACGTGTGGCAGAGAATTAAGTTAGTGTTTAAAAAAGAAGTCCTTTACTTTGTCTGAGATCTCTGCATAACCGATGGCAATATGGTGGTCTGGTTGGCTATCTGGGTTGATCTGAGGCTAGCAAGATATAATGGGCTTGCCCACTAAGGAAGACCTCTCAACCCTTTGAGCTGGGAGTTGGGAGATGGAATTCCCTGACTGAGTAGATAAAGTATCCCAGAATGGTTTCTGGACATCAGGTGTGGAGTGAAGTACTTAGCAGCTATGTGTCCTGAATCCCTGCCCCACCCCTATTCCCATTCCAGGCAGGTCATCTCTGCTCTCTGGGACTCAGTTATTCCATCTGGACAATGGAGCTCCAAATACTTGCCCTCTACCTCACTGGGGTCTTGTGAAAATCAAATGAAAGCCATAAAATGTGCTTTGTCTTCTTTATAGCACCTTTGGTGTAATGCATAGCATGTCTCAACCTTCATAGAGTAACCTGGAAACTTTAAGGGTTCAGCCATATTCTTGGGAAAAGTTCAGAATTATTTGGAGTAGGCTAGGGAGTAATCACTGGGTTTTTAATGGCATGAAGATGGCACGTTTGTTCTTTCTTGTACCCCAATAGCTGGTGTGCAGTGCTTCTTATCCATTCTGTGCCATTGTTAGCTTCTCTAGTAATCTCTCTCTACCTCTACCAATCTATCTATATGAATATACATATCTCCTTTTATTTTGTAGCACATAGAGATTTATTTCTAGGCCCACCTAACTGTTCAGAACAAAGTAGTAAAGAAATTCACCTTTCTTCTTAGCTGAGGGTTTATAACAAGGGCCTGATAAGGACCTTTTTAGCATGAGGACCAGCACCTCAGGATTGGGGGTTTCCTTGGAAACAGACGAGTCACCATGGCAGCTGATGATTAGGATCAACTGATGCTGCCGTCATGGACGCTAATTACATCCTCAGCAGTTAATCACAGTCTGAAGGGCAAGACTTTTCTCTAGAGTTCATTTTGGAGTTCTTCCTTTCTGCAGAGCCTTTGCCAAAATTATCCTCCTTCCATACCTGCAGGACAGAAAATAGAAAATCTAGGCAAGGTAGAATGCAGATGAATTGACACAGGAGGAGTACAGTAACCCCTAATGTACCCCCACAGCAACCTTCCTCCACTAACCCCCACATTCCTAGAAATGATTCACAAACTGAACTTTGAGTTCCTTCCTGGAGCCCCTATTGGGCTGTAGAGACTTTGCTAGGGTACCTTTTACTCTCTCTGTCACCTCACTTCAACAAACAGATTCTGCCCAGTTATTTTAGAAGGAATTTGGTGTGTATGTAAGTGTTGAAAGCACTCTGTCTACTGCCCAGGGTCAACTCTTGGAATAGTAACCTCCCCCCATCCCCAATTTATAAAGACTCTGCCAAGGTTATCCCTGACACTCTCACACCACACTGTAACATTTGGTAGATTCTGGCTCAGCTCGGATACAGAACAAAAGGAGAGCCAAGGGTGAAATTGGAGAGGGAGTCATGCTTACTGCCTCTAAATTCAAAATCAGAGGCCTCTCCCCTACATCACAGTGAACGAATGGAGTTTATAGGTCAGTAGCAGAGAGATTTTGAAATAGAACATTTTCTGTACCCCTCAAATCACCCTTTATAAACTAACATTTCCATCCTCATTAATAATGAACTTTGTGGAATAATTTCGCCACTATCTATGTAAGGATTCTTCCAGGGTGAAAGTATTTAGTTTCTCAGGAAATTAATAGTTTATCAATTGACTCTGCCCTTTGCCAGGATGTGGAAATGAACATACCAGGCCAGAGAATATATGAGATTCTTACAGTACAGGACATCATGGGCTCTGCATTGTGGAAACTTGTCTCTGCACACTAATCCATCCTCATTTACCATTCCAGTTCTCTGCTTCAAATAAAAGTATGTATTGCTGTAATGTCTTCACCAGGATGACTGTCACACATACTGACTCCCAAGGAACTTAAATAGCATAACTTTGTGATTATATATAGTTTGCTTCAATATATTTATTTCTCCAGAGCTTGGAATAGTGCCTGGGATCTGCTAGGTGTTTAATAAATGCTCGTTGAATTATTGGCTTGTCTTAAATTGGAACACAACACTCTGGTTGTTAATACCACTTATCCTGAGAATTAATAGCCTTCTAGCCACAGGTAGTCAGGTTGACTGTACCCAGTAAAACTTCCCCAAGGCTTGTGGAAGCCTTTCTAAATCCACGATTGGAGAAGAAAACGACAACAAAACTGATACAAGCAAAGCCTCAAAGATAAACTCAGTTTGGACAGAAACTTTTTTAGAATTCCTGGAAAAGATGAAACAATATTTAAAAAAAACAGTAAAAATATTTTTAATAGATGAAGTCAGAACATGAGAGACAACATTTTTTGAAAGGAAATGTGAATTAAGGAATAAAGAATTGGAAAGGGAATTAACAACTTAATACAAGAAGTGCACAACCCCACCCAAATAACAAACTCCCTGAAAATTGAGTGGGCCAGATTGAAGCCAATCACCCCATGAGATGCTGAGAAGTATTGACTTCTCTGGCTTGTCTACTATCACTCCTAGTCATGTACCTCCATCCCACCTTTCAGCGTCATCATTTTGTTTGTTGTCTTTCTCTAATAGACTTCAAGTTCCTTCAGGACTGACTGTTTTCCTTTTTTTTTTCCATATTATTGTCCAAAACACATAGCGTAATAACCCACACATAGTAGGAGCTTAATAAATATTTGTTGATATGACAACTTCATTATCCTCATTATCTCTCAGCCTCCATATAGAATTAGTTCCCAAGTCTTGTCACTACTACCACTAAAACTTATCTGACATTTACCACCTTTTCTCTATTTCCTTTTACTCTGAACTTTATCTGCTTATGCTCCAGATCTTTATCCTTAAACTTCCCTCTGACTCATGAATTCATACCTTGGAAGCAGCCTTCACCTCTAATGACCTCTCCTGATTAGATGGTTATTCACTGGGACAGGCCAGTCATTTATTATTCCTCTGTAGTTCCTCCAGACATCTTCTACCTAGCTACCCCACCACAACAGCTTTTTGCCTTGTTATATACTATCTTCTATCATTAAAATATAAGTACTTTGAGGGCAGAAACTGTCTTTCCATTTGCATTTATATTCTCAGTACTTAGCACTGGGTCTGCCAAATTGTTAGTGCTTAATAAATAATTATTGAGTGACATTTTCTTTATTGGCTGGTTTGTCCCTTATCCCCACCCCCACCCCTCAAGTCTGTGACACTCTTTCTCTCCAGCATAGGCTTTGGAAGTCCTCAGCTTTTAGGGTGGTACTTAAGGAGGTGGGGGATACTGGGGAGGGGGACAAGGATTTGTCTTGACTCTTTTTGGACTCAATCAACCCTACAAGAATTTAAATAATTTAAGGTATTCAAGTACTCTGTACTCCTCTGTGCCTTGTATTTTCCATCAGGTGAAATAAAGTCTGTCCTGATTGTTCACATAGAAACTCAGTTCCTTTACTCTTTCTTTATGTTGACTTAGGCAGAAGTCAAATACTAATATTCTCTGGCAAAAAATGTATGAAGGCAAAAGTTCCTCTGGGAGGCCCAGTTGTTTCCTGAAAAGAAAGCTAGCAGTAGTGCTATCTGAAGACCTAAGTTTAAATCCTATCATTGATGATTAGTACTTGTGTGGGTTTTTTTTTTGATAAGTCATTTAACCTTTCTGGGCCCCAGTTTCCTCATCTGTGTAATGGGAGGCTTGTACTAGATGGTCTGTGATATCCTTTCTAGTTCTAAGACTCTGATCCTAAGACCAGCCTAGTTAAGTACAGGCAGAAGGATGACAAGTTAATATTTCAGATGTGTTAATGGGGTTACATATTTAGAGGTGATACTCATAATGTATTCTGGAATTGTAATAAGTAATGTTTCTTCAAGAGGCAGTATGATCTCCCTTCCTCTTTCTACAGAGGTGGGGGACTAGAGGTGCATAATATTCCATACATATTCAGATGCAGTTACAGTGTGGGTGAGTGTGACATTTTATTGGGAAGGGTATTTCCCCAATTCCCCAAGTAATTGCCCAGAAAATTATTGATTTTAAAAGTTAAAACAAAAGAAAAGGAAAAGGAAATCAGCTATATGATATAGTGGTAATATGGGCAGGTATGCACTTAGAGTCAGAAGAAACCTAGGGTCAATTATCATTTTTGACATTTAATAGATTTACAATTCATGGGAAGTCCCTTAACATTTGAGAGCCTCCGTTTTCTCATCTCTTGGGAGAATCTTGGAGAACCACAAGAGACGATGCATGTGTGTCACAGGCTTGGAGTTCTTCTGCTAGTCCCCATTAACCCTCACAGGTCAGGTCCCCAAAGAATAGCTATCACATCTCTCCTCAGAGTTTAAAAGTAAGTTTGAGGAGGAGTGTCATAGCTCATGAACCCTCAACAATGTTTTCACCTTATGATGAGGAATTAGTATTATTTATAGTTCACCTGACTTAATTACCTTTCGAAAAGTATATTTATTGCAGTAATAGAGTTGGTGTGTGTGTGTGTGTGTGTGTGTGTAATATATGTGTGTATATATATATATATATAGTATATGTATATTTATATATATATATATAAATATACATATATACATATACATACACACACACACACACACACACACACACACACACACACACACACACACATATATATATATATATATATATATATATATATATATATATATATAAGCTCAAGCTGCCTTCCAGATGATTTCCTATAGCTAATACTTGAGTGTCAGAGAAATATGTCAGTGCCTGGAGTAACTTCTCCTATATTTAGATATCTTTCAAGGGTTGGTGGTAGGACAATGTCCTTGTTCACTCTTTGGATATCAGGGCAAGAATGAGTTTACCTGGGGCTGGCTAAATATAATGGGCTGTGTGAATATGTACTTATTCACCAGTGAGGACTTCCAAATGGCTGCTGGGAAGTGGAGGGGGGATAAAATTCCCAAAATGAGTAAAAAAAGTTTCCCAGAATGGTCTCTGGAGGTCAGGAGAGTGAGGAAACAGGCTTGGAGTGAAGCACTTAGCAGCAGTGTGCCCTCCATCATTACACCACCTTTATCCCCATTTCAGGCAGGTCATTTCCCTTTTCTGGGCCTCAATTCTTTCATCTGGACAATAGTGATCATTATACTTGTCCTTATGGGGATTGGGTCAAAATCACATGAGGCATGTGGAAGGTAGTTGGTAATTCTTAAAGTACTGTTGGTGTTTTGCATTGTATTCCTCAACTTTCAGAGACTAATTTAGGAAATTTAAGAGTTCAGCCAGTCGTATACTTGGGCAAAGAACAGACATTGGCAGCTGGCCCATAGATGCTCACTCTGCTTTTGATTGGCATGATACATGTTTGTTCTTTCTTCTTTATCAAGTCTTACAGCCATAGCTGGTTTACAGAGCTTCTTATACATCCTGGGTTGCTAGTAGCTTCTCTATTAATCTCTCTAGTTCTGCCAGTATCTTGCTTTGTGCTTATATTTACATGTGCCTGTGCATATATTTACATATGTACATATCTCCTGGATTTTCTTTTGTAGCACCTAGAGCTTTAATTCAGTGCCCACCTGACTATTCAAAACATGTACAGACATGCACTTATCTTCTTAGCTGAGGGCTCAAAAGAGGAGCTTGATAAGGAGCTATCTAGCATGAGAGCAGCAACTCAGGATTGGGGGTTTCCTTGGAAACATACTAGTCACCATGGCAACTAGTGATGCTACTTTCATGGACACTGAAAACTCCCTCATCAGAGACTCACAGAATGAAGAGCAAGGCTTCTGTCTAGACATCATTCTGGGCTTCTTTCCTCCTGCAGATTTTGTTAATACTACTCTCCTCTTTACCCTCATGACAAAACAGACAAGATAGAATCCAGATGAATTGACACAGGAGGAGCCCAATAAACCTCAATATACTCCTTCAGCTCTCTTCCCCCACCTACCTCCACATTTCCAGGAAGGATGTGCAAACTGACTTCTGGGTTCCTGCCCAGGACCCATACTGGTATCCCCTTCTGCTGTTGAAACTTTGTCTGCATGCCTTCTCCCTCCCCCTACCTCTCTTTAACAAAGAACAGACACAGATTCTACCTCATATTTTTAGAAGAAAGATGGTGGGGGAGAAAGGTATTGAAATTGTGCTTCCTTCTGTCTGAGATTAGCCCTAAGTTAGGAACCCCACAATTCATAGAGACTCTGCCTAGCTCTCTGCCACATATCCTCCCCCAATACTGCAAAATGCGGTAAATGCTGATTAAACCCAGTCACAGAAGGAAAAGAGAACCATGGGAGGAACTGGGTGAGGGTCATGCTTGCTGCCTCCAAATCTAAAACCAGGAGCTTTTCACTTACATCAATGAATGAGTGGAATGTATGGTTCGGTGGGAGTGATATTTGGGGTTGGAAGAGTGGAAATATTCTGTACCCCTCAGATCACCTTTCATAAACTGAAACTTATTCTGTCCACATTAATGATAAGCTTTGTGGACAAGTTTCATAGTTTCCTATGTATGAATCCTCCCAGTGTCAAAATAGTGACTTTATCAGGAAATTAATAGTTTATCAGTTGACTCTGCCATAAACTAGTCTGTGTAAATGAATATACCAGGCCAGAGAATGTATGGTATTCCTCCAGTGAAAGAATCCATAGGCTCTGCTTATTGAAACTTCTGGAGATGGGCTGCACTGAGCCATCCCCACTTGCCATCCCAGAACTGACTCAGAGCAATGCCTTACTAGAACCTTTTCTCTGGATGGACATTAGATATATCAACTCCATAGGGCACTTTGATAATATATATTGTATTTTGTGATTAGGGATTGTTTCCTCCATTGTATTTAAATCCCCAGGGCCTAAAATAATGCCTGGGACATGCTAGGTGCTTAATAAATACTTGTTGATTCATTGGCTTTTCTTGGGTTGGAGTGCAATCCTCCAGCAATGCTTATTCTTAGGATGAACAACCTTCTAGCCACTAGAAGTCAGGGTGGCCTCACAATGTAAGATGTACAAAACCCTTAGAATGTGTGAAATTCGAGCCAATCACTCTATAAGATAACAAGAAAGACTAATATGAAGCCAAAATATTGAAGAAATAGAATAAAATGTAGGTATCTCATATTAAAACTAACTGACCCAGCAAATAGAATGAAGAGTGTTAATTTAAGAATCACCAGACCACTTAAAAAACCAAGATCAAATAATTTTACTTTACCATAACTCTTAGAACCAGAAGACAAAGTTGAAATTGAATGAATCCACAGTCTACCTTTTGAAAGACTCCTCAAAATGAAAATTCCCAGGAACATTATAGCCAAAATCCGGAAGTTGAAGGTCAAAGAAAATATATAGCACACAGATATAAAGAAAGCACTTAAGTAACAAAGAACTACAGTATCACAAATGATTTATCAGTCACTATTATCAAGTAGAGAACTTAGAATACGATATTCCAGAAAGTAAAAGAAATAGTTTACAGCCAAGAATAAATTACCCAGCAGATTCTAGTATAATTCTGCAAGGGGAAAATGCATCTTTAATGAAACTAGGGACTTTCAAACATTTATGATAAAAAGAGATGCATATAAGCTTTGAAGTTCAAACAAAAGAATTAAGAGAAACATTAAAAGGTAAGCATGAACAAATTATTAAAAGAGATCAAACAAGGACAAAGTGCTTACATTCTAATGTGGAGAAATGAAATAATGATCCCCTCTGAATCCTACCATCATCAAGCATTACAGAGGGAGCCTAATTTGAGAGAAGATTTGGGAATAGATCTGCTATATCTTGATGATAGTAAAATAGAAAGAAAAGAGAGAGAAAAACAAATACAGTGACAGGGGAGGAGAAAGGGAAAGGAAGGTTAGGAAAAATCATCTTCTATAATATGCAAGTAGAAATCTGTATAAAGAAAGAGGAAAAGTTGGGGGAGCCTAAGACACTTGAAGCTCACTCTTATCTGAACTGGTCAAAGGATGGAAGTATATAAATACACACAAAGACACACACATACACATATACACATGCACAATTAGGAATGGAAATTTTTCATTCAATAGAGAAATAGGAGGGAAAGGAGAGAAAGATAAATAGGGAGTTAAAGGGAGAGTATAATAAGAGAGATTTCTTGTAAGCAAAACAAACTCTAACTAAAAATGTACAAATATAGAGCTCTCTTCGCAGTGGGAAAGAATGGGAATCTTAAAGGGTTGTCCATCAACTAGGACATGACTGAAAAAGTTATAGTAAGCAAATGTGATACAAGACTACTGTGCTATAAGAAATGATGAAGGTGATAGTTTCAGAGAAACCTGGGAAGACTTATATGAACTGATAGAGAGTGATAAAGAAAGAATGAAGAAAACAATTCATACCATAAAAACAGTATTGTAAAGGTAAACAACTTTGAAAAACTTAGAACTTTGATCAGCCTAATAACCTACCAGGATTCAAGAAGACTAGTGATAAAACATGATACCCAACTTCTGATAGATGAAGGATTCAGAATGTAGAATGTGATGTATATGTATATATGCACGTATGCATTTTTAAATTTTGAACTTGAGTATTGAGGACATATTTTTTTACCTTATTCTACATATTTGGAACAGGTTTTGTTTTTCTTTCATTCTCAGTTGTTAGGTGAGAGTATAGAAAGGAGAGAAAGCAATTTTTATTGAATGAAAAAAATTAATTAGTAGTACTCCACCTTGGGAGGGCTGAAATTCCATAAATGAACAAATCCAAAGAACTATCTTGCTGATATAGAGCCCTAGCAAGAATTGGTTGATGATTGTCCATTCTCAGAGAGGACCAAAATAACATCAATATGCTAGTCATTATAGTGTATCCATCTGTGGCTAATGAGACCAATATAAGCTCAAGAATGTTCTACCACAGTTTGGGCACAAATATTTGTGAACATTTGGGGTTAATTCTCTAAATTTGTGCATCTTATATTTCTTTTGAGCTATTTCAATTCTTCTGTGATCACAGAGCACAGCACCTTCTCTGATTAGGGAATGCCAGGCTAAATGGTCCTTTGCCAGTGTCTTCCTTGTCACACAATTGATTCCAAAGTTCTTAAGAGAGATCTTGAGAGAGTCCTTGTATCAATTCTTCTGACCAACATGTGAATGTTTGCCCTCTGTGAGTTCTCCATAAAATAGTCTTTTTGGCAAATATATGTTTTGCATTTGAACAACATGGCCATCCCATCGTAGTTGTGCTCTCTGAAGTAGAGTTAGAATGTTTGGCAGTTCAGTTCAAGAAAAGACCTCAGTGTCTGGTATCTTTTTCTGCTTTTGATCTTTAGAATCTTTCTAAGACAATTCAAATGGAAGCAACTCAGTTTCCTAACATGATGATGATATACTGTCCAGGTTTCACAGGAATAAATAATGAGATCAGCACAATGGCCCTGTATATCTTCAGTTTGGTAGATATGATACCTCTTCTCTCCCACAGTTTCCTTTGGATCCTCCCAAACACTGAGCTAGCCCTGACAATGCATGCATCAACTTCATTATCAATGTGTACGTCATCCACCTCTAAGAAGGCAGCATTTAATTCCATGAGAAGTAAACTACAAAGAAAGCTTACAGAGAGATGTAGGATTCTTGGCTCAGTAATAAGGCAGATGAAATTTAGTTTTATGCAGAGAGTAACAATTGGCTATTTTTGGGCCAAAAACCTATGGTGCATCTCAACTACTCAGTGCTGATGGAGATACATTGACTAGTGATAAGGACATGATCCTAGAGAGATGGGCTGAAAACTTCCATAGTGTTCCCAACAGACCATTTTCAATTAATTCTGAGGCCATTGACTGTTTACCTCAGGTTGAAGTCAATCCCTCCTTAGCTGAACTTCCAACTGAAGAAGAGGTTTTGAGTGCCATTAGGCTGCTTTCATGTGGCAAAGCACCTGGTGCTGATTCTATTCCAGCTGAGATTTACATGATAGGGGGACCATTGCTCATACAAAAGTTGACTGAAACTTTCCAGGTTATATGGCAAGAGGAGGTTATCCCCCAGGAGTTCAAAGATGCCTCCTTTGTTCATCTCTATAAAGGTAAAGGGAATATATTGTCCTGTGACAATCATAGTGGGGGGTCTCTCCCTCTTAGTCATTGATGGCAAGATTCTGTTAAGAGTTCATCTTAATAGCCCATTTTTCACCTGGAAGATGGTCATCTACCTGAGAGCCATCATGAGAGCCATCTTCAGAGCAAAATGGTTAAGAAATTCACCTTTCTTCTTTTCCTAAGGATTATGACAGAGCTGAAAAGAAATTGGTACAAGGGCCAGCAACCCAGGATTAGAACTATCTTTGGAGATAGACAAGTCATCATGCCAATTAGTGATTTAGACCAATTGATGCTTATTTCCTGGGATGTTAATTCTTTCTTTAGTGAACTTACAAAAGAGGTAGGATAATTACATTGAACTTGACCTTGGAGTTAAAAAAAATAATAGCTCCTCTTCCCAATTAGTTGAACAGGCCTCCTTTGTACTAGAGAGGCCAGTATCCTGGGGTCCTATGTTACTTATTTGGGAGATGGTACTTCATTGTCTCTGTAAACTTCTTAACTAATTAAGCTAATTAATTTCCTTAGTCAATTATAATTACTATAACCAAACCAGCTAACAAAAATGAGTTATAAAGTGGCAGAGGCCCAAGTTCTACTGAAATTCTATGAGTTTATATGTGCTAGCTAGTTGGGGCGAAATGCATTTTTATTTTATTTATTTATTGCTAAATACTTCAGGGAGGATCTCATTCCAGGATTAAGTGAAATCCATTTGCACCAGACACATCCCATGTTCTGCCATAAGCCAGATGCTGAGTGGAAGAGGGTGGTACTACTCAGCTCAGAAGCTTCATGGATCATAAGGAACTATACTTTTATATTTGGTGTGAGTTCCATTTCCAATGGGGCATGCTCTCAGTAAAGAAAAGTTGCTATGGAATCAGAATCCCTATCACAAACCATGTGAGCTTCACCAGGTTTCTCCTCAAATCTAACATACAGTGTTCTAAGGACTTTCCTAGCTCTGTCTGTTTTTATGCTCAGGACCCTTCTCATACTACTTGTCTATGGTTAGAGGTTCCTCTCAGCACTGACATGCTATGTTCTGAGGGCCTTCCCAGTTATGCAGTGGTTGGAAAATTTGCCTTGTATCTAACTCTTGCTAATCCCTAGTTTCTTGGAGTTTGGGGCAAAATTCAGGTTATGGGAAATATTTGAGTCATTGTGTCATGAAATAGTGGATTATATGATAGAGTTTGTAGATAGATAGGCACCAGCAGAGGAAATTGGAGAACTTTTTCTTTGAAGTTGTGTAGCTTGGTTCACTGGTTGTACCAGCCCAGTTCTTCTCTTTTGAGATGTTTATAGAATCACTGGCTCTCCTTGATATCTCCCTTTCCAGCCATACTGGAGTTTTACTTTATCTCCTTTTGCTCATTGACCCAGGACTGCTAGTTATTGGATAAGCTTAGTATGACATTCAGTCTTTCCTCTTTGCTTCTATGCCCTTCGAATCTTTATCTGATTCTGAAATAGTTTGTCCATTTATTTCAAGTTCCTTAGGAGACAGCCAGGTCTCATATAATGACTTGGATTGATTTAAAGGGGTACATAGATAAATGGTCAAAAGATATACAGAGGGAGGTTTTTTTTTTGTTGTTGTTGGTAGTGACTTTGGGGTATTTTAATAGAAAGGTTTCAGAGAAAGGAATCCAATCTATCAATAGCCTCATGAAGAAAAGTGCTGTAAATTACTAACACTTAGACAAATGCAAATGAAAACACCTGTGAGATATCACTTCAGACCCATCAGACTGGCATATGGAAGGGATTATATGATAAAGTGTTGATAAATTAGTTGGAGAGAAGAAATATGTCCCCTCAAAGCTCGAATATCTTCAAAGACCCTAGAGAGAATAAATAAGATGGAAGGCCTGAAGTCAGTTTTGTCATATTTTGCTGACTTTAAGAGATAAAGGAAAAAGGAAAGGAAAAGGAATAACTTAGGGAAGAGAAGGGGTTGAAAGTAAGGAAAGTCTCCTATATATCAAAGCACTTACGGCAACAATTTTTATAACAATAGATGCCCACAGTTTGAGAATGGCCAAACAAGCTGTGGTTAATGAATACAACTTTTTCCAAATTTTCCCAATTTTTGTCAAATGGTGAGTTCTTGACTCCAAATCTTTAATCTTTGAGTTTATCAAACACTAGATTACTATGGTCATTTACTACTGTATATTGTAAACCTAATCTATTCCACTGATCTACTGTATTCCTTAGCAAGTACCAGATGGCTTTGATGACTAATGCTTTGTAATATAGTTTGAAGTCTGGTACTGCAAGGTCACCTTTGCTCACTTCTTAAAATTTATTCCCTTGATACTCTTGACTTTTTATTCTTCCAGATAAATTTTGTTGTGATTATTTCTAGTTCTATTAAATGTTTGGAAGTTTCCTTGGTATGGCACTGAATAAGTAAATTAATTTAGATAGAATTGTCTGTCTTATTATATTGACTTGGCCTACTATGAGCAATTAATATTTCTTCAGTTGGTTAGATCTGTCTTTATTTGTGTGAAAGGTGTTTTGTAATTATGTTCATTTGAGTAACTGGGTTTGTCTTGGCAGGTAGACTCGCAAATATTTTATATTATCTGCTGTTATTTTAAATGGAATTTCTCTCTCTTCCTGCTGTGTTTTGTTGGTAATACATAGAAATGCTGATGATTTATGTATTTATCTATCTATATCATACACATACATATATACATACATACATATGTATGTATGTATGGGCAGCTAGATGGCACAGTGGATAGAGTGCTAGGCATGAAGTTAGGAAGATACATTTTCCTGAGTTCAAATCTGGCCTCAGACGCTTACTAGCCATGTGACCCTGGACAAATCACTTCACCCTGTTTGCCTCAGTTTCCTCATCTGTAAAATGAGCTCAAGAAAGAAATGGCAAATCAATCTTTGCCAACAAAAATCTCAAATGGAGTCACAAAATGTTGGATACAACTGAAAAATGACTGAAAATTGTATCTTCTGTAGCTTTGCTAGAGTTTTTGTTTCAATTCATTTTTAGTTGAATCTCGAGTTCTCTAAGTATATTATCATATCATCTGCAAAGAGTGATAGTTTTGTTTCCTCATTGCTTATTCTTATTCCTTGTTTTATTACTATAGCTAGAATTTCTAGTACAATATTGAATAATAGTGGTGATAATAGACATTCTTGCTTCTTCCCTGATCTTATTGGGAAGGCTTCTAATTTATCCTCATTACAGATAATGCTTGGTTTTTGATAGACATTACTCATCATTTTATGCAAGGATCCATTTATTGTTATGCTTTTTATTGTTTTTTAAAGTAATGAGTTATATTTTATCAAAAGCTTTTTCTATATGTATTGATATGATTCTATGATTTTTGTTATTTTTGTTATTGATATTGATTATGCTTATAGTTTACCTAATATTGAACCAATTCTACTTTTGTGGTATAAATTCCACTTGTTCATAATGCATGAACTTTGATCTTTGTGATATATGGTTATAAACTCTTTTTCAGTATTTTATTTTAAAATTTTACAGCAATATTCAATAAGGAGATTCGTGTATAGTTTTCTTTCTCTGTTTTTACTCTTCCTAGATTGATTATCAAAACCATATTTGTGTCATAGAAGGATTTTGGTAGGACTCATTCTTTACCTATTTTTTCAAATAATTTATATCGTATTGGAATTAATTCTTTATATATTTGTAGAATTCACTTACTTTCAATTTTATTAATAACTTTGGTTTTCAGGATTTCCATTTTGGTGTTTTATTGGGAATTTAAAATGTATTCTCTTTCTCATTTTTGATTTATTTTCTTGTGTTCAAAGTCTTTGAATTTTCTTCCTCCTGAGATCTTTTGTAATTTCAGGTTTTTCTCTCCATATTTTCCCTTATTATTTGATTTAACTCCCTCCTCTCTGATGATATTTCCTTTGGAGGGAGGATCTTAAAGCATCTTACCCTCCTCCCAACATTGGGTAATTCAGTTTTCACCTTCCTAAATTTGTGTTTCAAGTAACTTTTGGAGCGACAAATCTGACCCCAATTGTATGCTGAGTTCTTTTCCTCCATATGGCATAAAACCCTCCCTCACATACAGAGTGACCTATTCTAGTGCCCCACCCTCAACATCAAAACTTTTATAATATCCATTATAGACTCATCTCCTCTAGGCAGTTTCTGTCACTGCCTGTCAGAGCTTGCCCCACTCCCCACCATATTTTCCTCTCCACTGTTCTTTATTCCTTGAGCAATGCTGATTATTGCTGATGTCAGAAAGGATCCTATCTCATAAGAGCCTCCATCACCATGTACTTGATTATTCAGGTTACCACTGTTCTGTATCCATCCTAGTTAATTTATTTCTTTATTTACTCCCAAATCTCCTGCCTCCCCATTGGAGAACTTTTGCTTCCCCATGTGCTAGTTGTTGTCAAGAATTCCAACTGCTTCCTTTCCAAGGTAAAATTAAGGGGATTTTCAAGCACAAAATCCCCCAGACTACACACTGTGCAAGTCCCCAAATGTCCTTCACAAACCATCTCTCCTCACTTCAAAGCATTCATGACTGGAACCTTTTCCCACCCTGAAAGAAAGACCTACTTACTTTTTCACTTTTATTTCAAACCCCCCATTCCCTTGCACTTTTTTCTCTTACTGAGATCACAAAGGTTACCTTTCCTTTCTTATTAACCCTCAATTTGACCCAGACACATCAAACATTCTTTACTTTCTCCCCTCTCCCCTTTCTTATACTCTACAATGTTTTAATGTAGTCCCACGAAAAACAAACACCACCCCCCCAACAAAAACAAAATAAAAAAACCTTGGTGTACCTGTAAGCAGGAGGTTTACAGAGTCTGTCCATAATACTCCAGGCCCACTTCCATATTTTTTAAACAGACTTCTGCCTTTAAACCCATCTCCTGGTGAATTTTGGAAGCCATCTCGTTTTTCTGTGCTGTTATTCTGTTTCTGTTGCAGACCTTGGTTGCTGCCTTTATTCACTTCTATATTTTTGTTGTTTGGCATATTCAAGAATCAAACAATCACTTCAGGTCTGTACTTCTTCCCAAAATTTTTCAAATATTGCTTAATTATGAAATATCCATCTTTTTTCATTTATGGTTAAGGTCAAATTTGCAGGTTTGTTCGCCCTGGGCTGCATCCACAATTCCATTTCATGTCAAAACACATTATTCCATTCTCTTCTAAGTTTTCTTGTGATTGTTGAATAGTTTTGCATTACATGAATCCTTGACCCTTTTATAGTTCAAGGTCTTCCTACTTGTACTTGCAGAACTTGTTTCTAAATTGCTTTGTTAAATTTAGGCTATGTTTCTTGGAGCTTGCAGCCTTGGATTTTATTGTGGAGGCTATCAATACACAATTTCTATTAAAATTTCACTTTCTGGATATTTTTTATCTATTATTTCCTAATTTCATAATGATTTTCAGGTTTCTAAACTCATTTTCTTCTGGGAGACCTATATTCCTTAGATTTTAACTATGCATGCTACCTTCAAGATCACTGTGTTTTACTTGAATACAGTATGTTTGCTTTTATACCTTTTGGGTTTTTTTTTTCTTGTAAATTGTCCTCTTCAGTATATTTGCATTACTAATAAACTGTCTTCTCTTTTGATACCCTGGTGAGACTTTTTGTTACAGATTCAAAAATTTCTATTATGCTAATTATTTTTTCAAGAAACAATTTCTGCTTTCATACTTCTTATTTATTTTTTAAACATTGAAGGAACAGCATGTCATGGTTCCATCTTTTCCTCAAATCCCACAGTCCTCTGTATCATTATATATTGAATCCCTTTCCATTGTTTTGTAGTATTTATTCAGGGAAGTCTGAACACTTTTAGTAAACTGAGAGGTTCTATTTCTTTCTGCTGTTAAAATTTTACCTACTGATTTATCTACCATTTTCAAAGTCTTTCAGTTTTCTATCTCCTGAAATATTTAGTAATTTCATTTTGTATTCCCATATTGCTCACTTTGAAAATACAAGGCATTTTATATCAAAACCAACTGACCAGAAAAAGATATTGAGTGGAGACATTTTAAGAATCATAAGACTAACTTAATGTCATAATAAATAGCCTAGACATCATATTTTAAGAAATCATAGAACAAAATTGCCTAAATCCTTTGAAATCAGAGATCAAAGTTGAAACACAAAGAATCCACAGTGTACTTCCCAAAAGAAACCCCAAAATAGAAATTATTAGGAATATCATAGCCAAAATCTAGTGTTTCCAGATCCAAGGAAAAATACTGCAAACATCTGGAAAGAAAGAATTCAGATACTGAAGATCAGTAGTCAGAATCACAAGCAATTTAGCAGTCACCACGTTAAAGCAGCGGAGAAAATTTGGAAGGTGATATTTCACAAAGCAAAAGATCTAGCTTTACAACCCAAGATTAACTTACTTAGGAAAACTGAGTATAATCTTTCTGCGGAAAAAAAATAGATCTTTAAAGACATAAAAGATTTCCAGACATTCCCAGTTAAAAGATCAGAGATGTGTAGAGACTCTAAAATGTAAACATAGAAGACAGTAGAAGCATAGGTAAACATGAGTCAGCAATTAGAAAGGACTATACAAGGATAAACTGTTTACACTCTAACTTGGGGGAGGACAAATATATCTCTCCAGAAGTCTTTGATCATCAGGGATCATAGAGGAAGTCCAATTAGATAAAATTCCTGACGGGGTTGATATTATCTGACAATTCTTCAAGGTGAATGGTAAGGGAAGGGAGAGGAAAACACTGGGAGTGAACGGAGAAAGAGGATGGGGAAAATTATCTTGCTAAATTGGAATGTGCAAGAAGTCTATATACAATCAGAACAAGGTGGTGACACTTGAACCTTACTTTCATCTAAACCTGTCATGTGATTTCTGTTAGTTTTGCTGTTGATATGATCGATGATGCTAATAGTTTTCCTAATATGGAACCAGCCCTGCACTCCTGGTATGAATCCTACATGATCATAATGTATTATTTTTGTAATAAGTTGCTATATTCTTTTTGCTAAAATCTTATTTAAAACTATTGCATCTGTATTCAGTAGAGAAATTGATCTATAATTTTTCTTTCTCTGTTTTGTCTCTTCTTGGATTAGGTATTAAAATCATATTTGTGTCATAAAAATAATTTGGAAGTACTTTTTCTTCCCCAATTTTCCCAAATTGTCTATATAATATTGGAATTAACTGTTCTTTAAATGCTTGGTAGAATTCACTTTTAAATTCATCTGGCCCTGGAGACTTTTTCCTAGGGAGTTCATTGATGGCTTGCTCAATTTCTTTTTCTCAGATGGGGTGATTTAAGTATTCAACTTCCTCTTCTGCTAATCTGGGCAATTTATATTTTTAAAAAACTCATTCACCTCATTTAGATTGTTGAACTTATGGGCATAAAGTTGGGCAAATTAATTTCTAACTATTGTTTTAATTTCCTCCTCAATGGAGGTGAGTTCATCTCTTTCATTTTTGATAACTGGTAATTTGGTTTTTTTCTTTCTTTCTTTGAACCAAATTGACTAAAGGTTTATCAGTTTTATTAGTTTTTTCATAAAATCAGCTATTAGTTTTCTTTATTAGTTCAACAGTTTTCTTAATTTCAGTTTTATTGATCTCTCCTTTGGTTTTCAGTATTCCTAATTTGTTATTTAGTTGGGGATTTTCAACTTGTTCTTTTTTCTTGCTTTTTCAACTGTGTGCCCAATTCATTGATCTCCTCTTTCTCTGTTTTATTCATGTAGTCATTCAAAGACATAAAACTTCCCCTAAGAACTGCTTTTGCAGTATCCCATAAGATTTGGCAAGTTGTCTCATTATTGTCATTCTCTTGAATGAAGTCATTGATTGTTTCTATGATTTGTTGTTTGACCCACTCCTTCTTTAGGGTTAGATTATTTGGTTTCCAATTAATTATTGGTTTATATTTGCATGGCCTTTGCTTGCATGTAATTTTTATTGCATTATGATCTGAGAAGGATGCATTGACTATCTCTGCCTTTCTGCACTGGATTGTGAGGTTTCTATTCCCTAGAACATGGTCAATTTTTGTATAGGTGCCATGAACCACTGAGAAAAGAGTATATTTTTTCTTTCCCCATTCAATTTTCTCCAAAGATCTATCATATCTACCTTATCAAGAGTTTTATTCACAACTTCTTTCTTGTTTATTTTAAGTTTGGATTTATCACTTTCACGGAGGAGAAGGTTGAAATCCCCCACTAGTATAGTTTTGTGTCAATTTCTTCCTGCAACTCCCCCAACCTGTCCTCTAAGAATTTGGATGCTATACCACGTGGAGCATATATGTTTAGTAATGATAGTGCTTCATTGTCTATGGTGCCTTTTAGCAGGATATAGTTTCCTTCCTTATATCTTTTGATTAGATCTATTTCTGTTTTTGCTTTCTCTGAGATTAGGATTGCTACCCCTGCTTGTCTTGCATCAGCTGAAGCACAATATATTCTGCTCCATTCTTTTACCTTTACCCTGTGTGTATTCCCTTGTTTCAAATGTGCGCTGTGTGCTGGGGGCTCACCCCCGTGAAACAACTCCTTCCTGTTGATCTTCCAGTCTGTCCTGGTCTGTGAATCTGTCACAGTCTGTCTCTTATTGGATTCTGCACCTCCAGTATTTGGTCAGATACTCTTTTTAGAGGTATCTGAAGGGGTTTATCTAAGAACTTAGGGGAGTAGTTGCTCTTACTCCACCACCTGGACTCTGCTCCCTTTTGAAACAATTCTAATGAAATTGAAATTCAAGCATTTTTTGTCATGTCTCCCCCCAACCCAAACCATTTCCCATCTTCTCTAAAAGCTCTTCCTTCAGGGGCAGAGCCAAGATGTCAGAGTAGAAGCACTTTACTGCTGTAGCTCTTCCTCGAAAGCCCATAAAATACCAGTAAATATGACTCTAAACAAATTCTAGAGGAGCAGAAGCCACAAAACGACTGATTGAAAGAGATTTCCAACCCAAGGCAGCCTGGAAGGCTGACAGGAAAGCTCTATTGCACTGGTTCTGGAGCAGAGCACAGTCCACGGAACGCAGCAAACCAAGCGCAGTCCAGCCTTGGCCACGTGGTCCAGCAGACAAAATCCTGGAGCAGACTTCAGGGCAGAAAGTCGGGCAGCAGCTTCAACTCCAAGATTTCTCAGCCCATCAATGCTAGAGATAGCTTCAGAGGTCAGTGAGAAACCTCTTTCACCTGGGTGAGAAGGGAGCTGGGTCTGGCCCCAGTCCTGGGCCCAGGGCAGTAGAAATCACTGCAGTACTGCATCCATTTTTGGAGCCTTTGGCTTAAAGATCCTGGGGGAGTTGAGCTCCTGATCTGGATCGCAGCCCTGAGTGGAGGCCCTGGGGTGAGGAGGAGACTAATTAGTGGAGTTGGTAGAGGGTTTGAAGAGGATCCTGGACAGAAAAGCTTGTGGTTGTTTCTAGACCAGAGGACAGAGCAGGAGAGGAGTAAACTCCTCTCCCTTGATTGTGCCATCTTGGAGGAACTGAGAAATTCCAGGTCCCTAGAGTATACCCTCCTCTTGACAAAGGACTCAGAAGTCAAATAACTGACTGGGAAAATGCCCAAAAAAGGGGAAACGTATAAGACAATAGAAGGTTACTTTCTTGGTGAGGAGGTATTTTCTTCCATCCTTTTGGATGAGGAAGAACAATACATACTATTGGAGGAATACCTAAAAGTCAAGACTTCTGCTTCCAAAGCCTCCAAAAGAAACATGCAACAGTCTCCAGTCATGGAAGAGCTCAAAAAGAATTTTGAAAATCAAGAAAGAGAGGTGGAGGAAAAATTGGGAAGAGAAATGAGAAGAATGCAAGAAAATATGGATAACGAGTCAACAGCTTGCTAAAGGAGACCCCCAAAAATGCTGAAGAAATTAACACCTTTAAAAATAGAGTAACCCAAATGGCAACAAGGAGAAGAATGCTTTAAAAAAACAGAATTAGCCAAATGGAAAAGGAGGTTCAAAAGCTCACTGAAGAAAACAGTTCTTTAAAAATTGAAATGGAGCAGATGGAAACTAATGAGTAATGAAACCAAGAAATTACAAAACAAAGCCAAAAGAATGAAAAAAATGGAAGACAATGTGAAATATCTCATTGGAAAAACAACTGACCTGGAAAATAGATCCGGGAGAGACTATTTAAAAATTATGAGACTGCCTGAAAGTCATGATCAAAAAAAGAGCCTAAACATCATCTTTCATGATATTATCAAGGAAAACTGCCCTGATTTTCCAGAACCAGATGGTAAAATAAATATTGAAGTAATTCACTGATCACCTCCTGAAAGAGATCTGAAAAGAGAAACTCCTAGGAATATTGTAGCCAAATTCCAGAGTTCCCAGGTGAAGGAGAAAATATTGCAAGCAGCTAGAAAGAAATAATTTGAGTGTTGTGGAAATACAATCAGGATAACACAGGATCTGGCAGCTTCTACATTAGGGGTTGGAATATGATATTCCAGAAGTCAAAGGAACTAGGATTAAAACCAAGAACCACCTATGCAGCAAAACTGAGTATAATACTTCAGAGGTTAAATTGGTCATTCAATGAAATAGAGGACTTTCAAGTATTCTTGAAGAAAAGACCAGAGCTGAAAAGAAAATTTGACTTTCACACACAAAAATCAAGAGAAGCATGAAAAGGGAAACAAGAAAGAGAAATCACAAGGGATTTACTAAAGTTGAACTGTTTACATTCCTACATGGAAAGATAATATTTGTAACTCTTGAAACTTTTCTCAGTGTTTGGGTAGTTGGAGGGATTACAAACACACACACACACACACACGTATATAGATAGAGGGCACAGATGGAGTTGAGTAGGAAGGAATGATATCTCAAAATAAAATTAAGGAGTGAGAAATGAATGTCTTGGGAGGAGAAAGGGAAAAATAGAATGGGGCAAATTATGCCTCATAAAAAAGGCAACAGAACGCTTTTTCAATCCAGGGAAAGGGGTAGGTGAGAGGGAAAAAGTGACCTTTACTCTCATCATATTTTGCTTAAGGAAGAAATAATGTGAACACTCCATTTGGTATGAAAAATCTATCTTACACTATAGGAAATTACGGAAGAGGTCGAAGGGAGGGCAAATGAGAGGAAGATGGTAATTAGAAGTAAGCATTTTTGAGGAGGGATAAGGTCAAAAGAGAGACTAGAATAAAGGGGGGCAGGATCGGATGAAGGGAAATGTAGTTAATCTTTCACAACATGACTATTATGGAAGTCTTTAGCAAAACTACAGATATATAGCCTATATTGAGTTGCTTGCCTTCTCAGTGGGGATGGGTGGGGAGGGTGTAAAGGGGTGAAGTTGGTACTCAAAGTTTTAGGAACGAATGTTGAGAATTGTTTCTGCATGTAACTGGTAAATAAGAAATACAGGTAATGGGGTATAGAAATCTATCTTGCCTTACAAGAAAAGAGAAGATGGGGATAAGGGAGCGGAGGGGTGTGATAGAAGGGAGGGTAGATTGGGGGAAGGAGTATTCAGAATGCATGGTATTTTGGGGTGGAGGAGGGGAGAGATGGGGAGAAAATTTAAAACTCAAATCTTGTGGAAATGGATGTTGAAAACTAAAAATAAATAAATAAATGGGAAAAAATAGAAAAAAACATCTTCCTTGCTTGTGTCTTTTAGGTGAAATAGTTTCTCTGATTCTTCTCACTCCCACCTTTCCCAGTGCATGCCTCTTATTTACTCCTTAATTTTTTGAGATTATTCCATTATAGTCAACATCATAGTCAACCATGCAGTCTGTCTATGTAGACTGTGTCTGATTGCCTTAATGATGAAGTTCTCAGGAGTCACAAGCATCTTCTTCCTATATATGAATGTAAACAGTTTAACTCTATTAGGTTCCTTATAATTTCCATTTCCTGTTTACCTTTTATGCTTCTCTTGAGTCTTGTGTTTGAATGTGAACTTTTCTATTTAGCTCTGGTCTCTTCATCAGGAATGCTGGAAAATCCTGTTTCAGTAAATGCTTATTTCCTCTTCTGAAAGATTACACTAAGTTTTTCTGGATGGGTTATTCTTGATTGTAATCCTCACTCCTTTACCTTCTAGAATATCATATTCAAAATTCTCCCTCCCCTCCCCGCCAAAAAATTGACAATTAGTAAATCTTGTGTGATCCTGACTATGACTCCATTATATCTGAATTGTTTCTTTTTGCCTACTTGTAATATTTTCCACTTGACCTGGCACCTCTGCAATTTGGCTATGGTATTCCCAGGAGTCTTCATTTTAGGATCTCTTTTAGGAAGTGATTGGTGGATTCTTTCAGTTTCTATTTTAATGTCTGATTCTAGGATATTGGGGTAGAGTTCTTTTTCTGAAATATAACAGCTATGCTCTTTTTGTGATCATGGCTTTTGGATAGTCCAAAAGTTCTTAAATTATCTCTCTTCAATATGCTTTCCAGATCATTTGTGTTTCTGATGACGTTTCACATGTTCTTCTATTTTTTCATTCTTATGACTTTGTTTTGTTTCTTAATGTCATGGACTCATTAGTTTCCATTTCCCAAATTATAAATTTTAAGGAATTATTTTTTTCAGTAAGCTTTTGTACCACTTTTTCCATTTGGCCAATTCTGCTCCTTCCCCATCTTAAATAGTAATTTTTTCCAACTACTTGTGATAGTTTTCAACATTTCCTTTTGTGAAAATTTTTATTTATTCATTTATTTGGTTGGTTGGTTTTAGATTTCAATATTCATTTCCACAAAATTTTGAGTTCCAATTTTTCTCCCCATCTCTCCCTTCCCCCACCCCATAATACCTTGCATTCTGATTACTACTTCCCTCAATGTATCCTCCCTTCTATCACACCCCACCCTTCCTTTATCCCATCTTCTCTCTTTTTCTTGTAGGGTAAGATAAATTTCTATACCCCATTACCTGTATTTCTTGTTTCCCAGTTATATGCAATAATAATTCTCAACATTCGTTTCTAATACTTTGAATTCCAACTTCTCTCCCTCCTTCCCTCCCTCCCTCCCCATCCCCACTGAGAAGACAGGCAGTTTAATACAGGCTACATATGTGTCATTTTGCAAAAGACTTCCATAATAGTCATGTTGTGTAAGACTAACTATATTGCCCGCAGCCGGGGCTGGGCTCCGCTCCCCTCAGTAGACCTTTCCTGTTGACCTTCCAGGTTACCTTTGGCTGGAAACTTCTTTCACTCTGTTGTTCTGTGGATTCTGCTGCTCTAGAATTTGTTGAGAGTCATTTTTACAGGTATTTTGTGGGCTTTTGGGGAAGAGCTAGAGTATATGCGTCTTTTTACTCCACCATCTTGGCTCCACCCCTCAACATTCACTTTTATAAGATTTTGAGTTCCATCTTTTTTCCTCCCTCCCTCCTTTCCCCAACCCCAAAATGGTGTACAACCTGATGTAGGCTATGCATGCATAATCATATTAAACTTATTTCCACATTAGTCATGTTGTGAAAGAAGAATCAGAACAAAAGGGAAAAACTGGGAGAAAGAAGCAACAACAACAATGAGAAAATTGTATGTTTCAATCTGCATTCAGATCCCATAGTTATTTCTCGGGATGTGAATAGCATTTTCCAACATGAGTCTTTTGAAATTGTCTTATGTCATTGCATTGCTGAGAAGAGCTAAGTCTATCAAAGTTGGTTATCATGCAATGTTGCTGCTACTGTGTACAATGTTCTCTTCTTTCTGGCTCATTTCACTTAGCATCAGTTCATGTAAGTCTTTTCAGTTTTTTTCTGAAATCCACATGCTCATCACTTTTTATATCATGATAATATTCCATTACATTCATATACCACAATTTGTCCAACCATTCCCCACTTGATGGGCATCCCCTCAGTTTCCAATTCTTTGTTACCCCCCAAAAAACTGCTATAAATATTTTTGTACATGTGACACCTTTTGCTTTTTATGATCTCTTTGGGATACAGACCTAGTAGTGGTATTGCTGAATCAAGGGTTTGCACAGTTTTTTTAGCCCTTTGAACATAGTTCCAAATTGCTCTCTAGAATGGTTGGATCAGGTCACAACTCTACCAACAATGCATTAGTATTCCAGTTTCCAATTCTACTTTTTAAAGGAGTTCTCTTTTACCATTTACCCAATTATGTTTTTTAAGATGATATTTTCTTCAATATTTTTGTGCCTCCTCTTCCAAGATAGTGACTTTCTTTTCATCATTTTCTTTCAGTGCTCTCAGTTCACCCTGCCCAATTTTCTTCTACCTTTCTTATTTGTTTTTAAAATCCTTTTAAAACCCATCCGTGAATGTTTGTTGAACTTTTGTCCAATTTATGCTTTTCTTTGAGGCTTTACTTGTACCTATTTTGACACAGTTGTCTTCTTCTTAGTTTTTGTCTTGATCTCTCCTGTTACTATAGTAACTTTTTTATTGGTCAGTTTCTTTTTTGTTGTTGTTGTTTACTTATTTTTCTTGACTTATTTTTAACTTTATGATGAAGTTAAGTTCTATTCCCCAGGTGGAAAGGGCACTGTCCCAGCATTTTTTATACTTCTGTTTACAGAGCTATTTTTTTCCCGAGATAAATCTATAATTCTTTTGGTATTTCCCAGGTGGTATGATCCAAGGAGACATGCAGTCATTCCTCTCTCTGCCTATGCTCTATTCCCTTGCAGCCATAAATACTCCTCTTTGCCCTATAACTGTGACTAAATTTTCTGCTCTCCTGTAGCCAGAAGTACTAGTGATCATTATTGCATTAGAACTGACACTATATATATAGACTCTGCTCCCTTGTGAGTGACCACAATCACTCTTCTCTACCTTGGAACTGTGACCAGGGCTCCTGCTCCCCTGCAGCTGTAAGCACTAGTGCTCCTCTTTACCCTAGAACTGAGACTTGGAACTGTGCATGAGTGTCCAACAGGGTCCTACACTGAGCACCAGCAAAGAGTCTCTTCTAACTCTGATTTTCCCAACCTGTTTACTGTCTCTGGGCTGATAGCTCCCAAAGCTGCTGCTGCTCTGTTGTCACAGCTATCTCCAAGGCCCACCACTGATATTGCCAACGTGTGCTCTGGGCTGCTCCATGTCAGCCCCCATTACAGTGTCATAGATCTTTCCTGTCAAACATCTGAGTTGTCTTGGGCTGGAATAATGCTGTACTCCAACCTTTTATTGGCTCTGGCACTCCAGAATTTGAACGGAGGTGTTATTTTAAAATTGTTTGGAGGGAATATTGGGAGAGTTCATCTGGGTCCCTGCCTCTTCTTTCATCTTTTGTCCTCCTGCTTTACAAAAAAATGGCTAATGAGGCTTCACCATTGTGTCAGATTCCAAGAAGTACCTGGACCTAGTGCTACTTTCCCCACAATTTGACATCAATTAACACCAAACTATAGCCCTCTTGCTAATATATGGAATCCACTTTCTTTTTACTCATTTTTTCATTCCAAGGTATGTGATCATGTAAGCATTGCAATAATACAGGTTCTAAATGTGATGGCATTTGGTACCATATATGAGGGGAAAATTTGATTCATGGGGAGAATGTTTCCTTTTTTTCATTTTTTTGGGGTATATATGTTATTTATTTTAACATTTATTTAGAAAAATTTTGTGCTCCAAATTTTTTCCCTCCATTCAGCCCCCTTTCTCTCTTATTGAGAAGGCAAGCAATATACTATTTGTTATACATGTGAAATCATGCAAAATGTATTTCCACGTTAGCCACATTAGAAAAAAAGAGCAAGAAAAATTAAATAAGTGAAAAAATATGCTTTAATATACACTCAGACCTCATTAGTTCTCTCTGGAGATGGATAGCATGTCTCATCATGAGTTCTTTGGAATTGTCTTGGATCATTGTATTGATTAAAGTAGCTAAGTCTTTCAAGGTTGATCGTTGTCACAATCTTGCTATTACTGTGTACAATGTTCTGGTTCTGCTCACTTCACCTTGCATTAGTTCATATAAGTCTTACCACTTTTTTCTGAAACCATCCCCCTCTTCCTTTCTTACAACACAATAGTGTTCTATTACAGTCATATACCATAATTTGTTCAACCATTACCAATTGATGGACATCTCATTTTCCATTTCTTTGCTACAACAAAAGAATTGCTATAGATATTTTTGTGCATATAGAGTCCTTTCCCCTTTTTCTTTAATCTCTTTGGGATGCAGAACTAGTAGTGGTATCACTGGATCAAAAGGTATGCATATTTTATAGCCTTTTGAGAATAATTTCATATTTTTCTCTAAAATGACTGTAGCAGTTCACAGTTCCACTAACAGTGAATTAGTGTATCTGTTTTTCCACATCCCCTTCAACCTTTGTCATATTCTTTTTCTGTCATGTTAGTTGATTTGATAGGTATGAGGTGACATATCAGAATTGCTTTAATTAGCAATTCCCTAATTAGTTATGATTTACAGTGTATTTTCATACCAATATTGATCATTTTGATTTCTTCTGAAAACTGCCTGTCCATTTCCTTTGACCATTTTTCAGTTGGATAATGGCTCATATTGTTATAAATTTGGCCCAGTTCCCTATAAATTTGAGAAATCAGGTCTTTATTAGAGAAACTTGCTTTAAATTTTTTAACAGTTTCCTGCTTTCTTTATAATTTATTGATTTTGTTTGTGCATCCTCTTTTTAATTTCATATAAGGAAGCTCATACACTTCACCTCCCGTGATCCTGTCTCTTGTTTGGTCATAAACTCTCCCATTATCCATAAATCTGATGGATAATTTTTTTTCCTATTCTGTCCTAATTTGCTTATGATATCATTCTTTATGTCTAAATCATGTGTGCATTTTGACTTTATCTTTATATATGGTGTGAGATGTTGTTCTCTGACAAGTTTCTGTCCTACTGCTTTCTGGTTTTCCCAGCAATTTTTGCCATATAGTGAGCTCTTGTCTCAAAAGGTTGGATCTTTGAGTTTATCAAAGTCCAGACTACTATGGGAATCTACTACCATGTGTTGTGTACCTAATCTTTTCCATTGATCTACCAATCTCTTGCTTAGCCAGTACCAGATTGTTCTGATAATTATCATTTTGTATTATATTTTGGGTACTGCTAACCCTTCCTTCTTTTTGTTTTTCATTGATTCACCTAATATTTTTGATGGTTTTCTTTCTTCAAGATGAGTTTTGTTATTATTTTTTCTATGTCTTTCAAATAATTCTTTGGTAGTTTGATTAATATAGCATTTAAAAAGTTAATTTAGGTAGAATTTTTATTTTTATTATATTGACTCAATCTACAGATGAGTCATTATTCTCTTTTTGTTCAGATCTGTCTTTATTTGTCTCAAAAGTGTTTTGAAATTGTGTTTATATAATTCTTGTGTATGTCTTGGCTCATGGACTCCTAACTATTTTATTTTGTCTGTAGTTGCTTTAAGTGGAACTTCTTATTCTATCTCTTCCTACTGGCCTTTGTTGGTAATAAATAGAAATGTTGGTGATTTATGTTGGCTTCTTTTATATCCCGCAACTCTGCTAAAATTGTTAATTGTTTCAATTAGTTTTTAGTTGATTCTCTAGGGTTCTTATAATTCTTCTTTACAACATGACTAATGTGAAAATATGTTTAACATGAATGTATATGTAGAGCCTATATCAGATGGCATGCTGTTTTGGGGAGGGAGGAGAGAAAGGAAAGGGAGAAAATTTAAAACTCAAAAATTTTTGGAACTGAATGTTGTAAACTAAAAATAAAGAAATAAATTTTAAAAAAGAAAATATCGCTTGTTTCTGTAATTTGTACTTTGACCCCATTATTCTCTAGAATTCAGTTATTAAGTTTCAAATTAAATGTTAATCTATGCTTTTGAAGCCCTTTATTAAACGTAATGTTTGTGGCATTATGATTTGAAAAGAGTATATTTAATATTTCTTCTTTTATTCATTTGTTGGTAGGGTTTCAATGCCTAATACATCATCAATTTTTGCCATATACAATGGATAAAAAGGTATACACCTTTGTATTCGAGGGCATATACTTGCACAAGTTTTAAATAATTCGCATGAAATGAGTACGTCCTGTTGACCTGAAAGTTTGATTAAAAAATGCAAACAGGCTAAATGCATATTGTTTACCCCCTTAAAGTTAGTTGTTACATTGCCATGGAGTCAGAAGGAAATCTCTGACTGAATGTTACAGCAATGACCAGTGTTAAATGTGTTTTAGGACAATCCAGAGGTATCTGTGTCCCTCAGATTTATGATCTCCATATGTGCTTAACTATACCATGAGAAAAGAATTTATTAATTGGATAGGTTGTAAATACAATAAGAGAGCTGACAAAGTTTCAATTGAAATTACCACCCAAGATATCTGTATTTCTTTACCATTAAGATGCCATAACATAGTATATGTCCACAAAATATTAAGTTGTGGAAAAAGTCCCATCATTCAAGATAGTGTCTCAGGTTAAGGGTCTCACAAAGTATGCTAAATCAGTTCCATTTGGCCTTGTTGACATAACAGATATTCTCTGAGTTTACTTCAGAGAACAAAGAGACTGTTTGATCCAGGCTCTTCTAATTGATTGATTCAGGCTCTGGCCCTTATTAAAGTTCAAAAATGATATTGAATGTTGTCATTTCCTCCTTTTGGTCAGATAAAGGTATGGAAATACCTCTAAACAACCAGTCCCAGGTATGCAAGGGGCTCAGGTAGGGAGGGAGCTGTTTTTCATGCAGGTCTGGTCCAGCCTCTTGGGAAACCTGTCCATGTCTGAGGTCGTCTTTTTCAGGCCCTTTCAGAAATGAAGGGCAAGGTCTGCTATGGGCTCAGGTGTCCACTCAGGAGCAGGGGCAATTGGTGTGATAGATGAATCCAAGATTCTATACAGAAAGACCTGACAGGGGCTCCCAGAAAACAAATAATTTGATAATTGAGAGGAAACAGTGCAACATAGTTAACATGGCTAAAGGCACATAGAAATAGTTCAGTGTCCCAACCAAGCAAGGCTAGCTTCAAACCACACAATAAATTTTTCTCACTGTTCACAAAATAGCATTTTTACATAAAGTAAAGTGAAGATTAAAACTTAGATGGTTCACAATAGACTAGTTTTGAGAAGGGAGATTTACATGTTACCAAGATAAACAAGGAAACTTAAACATGAACCATACAAGTAAATGCAATTACCAATGTTAACTAATAGTAAGTTTCTTGTATCCCAGGAATCCATTCTTTTTTTAAAATTTTATTTATTTAACTTTTAATACCCATTTTCACAAAATTTTGTGTTCCAAATTTTCTCCCCATTTGTCCAGTCCCCCCACTCCAAAACATCGAGCATTCTAATTGCCCCTATCACCAGTCTGCCCTCTCTTCTGTCATCCCTCCCTTCCCTTGTCCCCATCTTCTCTTTTGTCCTGTAGGGCCAGATAAGTTTCTATACCCCATTAGCTGTATTTCTTATTTCCTAGTAGCAGTATCTGGATACTTGTTCCTAAAACTTTGAGTTCCAACTTCTCTTCATCCCTTTCTCCCAACCAAATCCCTTTGGGAAAGCAAGCAACTCAATATAGGTCATATCTGTGTAGTTTTGCAGATGACTTCCATAACAGTCATGTTGTGTAAGACTAACTATATTTCCCTCCACCCTATCCTGACCCCCATTGCTTCTATTCTCTCTTTTGATCCTGTCCCTCCCCAAGAGTGTTAACTTCAAATTGCACCCTCCTCCCCTTGCCTTCTTTTCCATCATCCCCCCCCCCTGCTTATCCCCTTCTCCCCCACTATTCTGTATTGTAAGATAGGTTTTCATACCAAAATGAGTGTGCATTTTATTCCTTCCTTTAGTTGAATGTGATGAGAGTAAATTTCATGTTTTTCTCTCACCTCCCCTCTTTTTCCCTCCACTAAAAAGTCTTTTGCTTGCCTCTTTTATGAGACATAATTTGCCCCATTCCATTTCTCCCTTTCTCCTTCCAATATATTTCTATCTCACCTCTTAATTTCATTTTTTAAAGATATGATCCCATCTTATTCAATTCATTCTGTGCTCTCTGTCTCTCTCTCTCTCCATGTATGTATGTGTGTATGTGTGTGTGTGTGTGTGTGTGTGTGTGTGTGTGTGTGTGTGTAATCCCACCAACTACCCAGATACTGAAAAAAGTTTCAAGAGTTACAAATATTGTCTTTCCATGTAGGAATGTAAACAGTTCAACTTTAGTAAGTCCCTTATGACTTCTCTTTGCTGTTCACCTTTTCATCTTCTCTTCATTCTTGTGTTTGAAAGTCAAATTTTCTTTTCAGCTCTGGTCTTTTCATCAAGAATGTTTGAAAGTCCCCAATTTCATTGAAAGATCATTTTTCCCCCTGAAGTATTATACTCAGTTTTGCTGGGTAGGTGATCTTTGGTTTTAGTCCTAGTTCCTTTGACTTCTGGAATATCATATTCCACACCCTTCTATCCCTTAATGTAGAAGCTGCTAGATCTTGTGTTATCCTGATTGCATTTCCACAATACTTAAACTGTTTCTTTCTAGCTGCTTGCAATATTTTCTCCTTGACCAGGGAACTCTAGAATTTGGCCACAATGTTCCTAGGAGCTTTTCTTTTTGCATCTCTTTCAGGCAGTGTTTGGTGGATTCCTTGAATACTTATTTTGCCCTCTGGTTCTAGAATATCAGGGCAGTTTTCCTTGATAATTTTATGAAAGATGATGTCTAAGCTCTTTTTTGGATCATGGCTTTCAGGTAGTCCCATAATTTTTAAATTGTCTCTCCTGGATCTATTTTCCAGGTCAGTTCTTTTTCCCATGAGATATTTCACATTATCTTCCATTTTTTCATTCTTTTGGGTTTGTTTTTGTGATTTCTTGGTTTCTCATAAAATCATTAGCCTCCATCTGTTCCATTCTAATTTTTAAAGAACTATTTTCTTCAATGAGCTTTTGAACCTCCTTTTCCATTTCACTAATTCTGCTTTTGAAAGCACTCTTCTCCTCATTGGCTTTTTGAACCTCTTTTGCCAATTGAGTTAGCCTATTTTTCAAGATGTTATTTTCTTTAGCATTTTTTGGGTCTCTTTTAGCAAGGTGTTTACCTGCTTTTCATGCTTTTCTTACATCTCTCTCATTTCTCTTCCCAGTTTTTCCTCCACCTCTTTAACTTGATTTTCAAAATTCTTTTTGAGCTCTTCCATGGCCTGAGCCCATTGAATATTTATTTTGGAAGTTTGGGATACAGAAGCCTTGACCTCTATGTCTTTCCCTGATGGTAAGCATTGTTCTTCTTCATCTGAAAGGATGGGAGGAGATATCTGTTCACCAAGAAAGTAACCTTGTATGGTCTTTTTTTTTTTTCCCTTTTCTGGGCATTTTCCCAGCCAGTTACTTGACTTCTGACTTTCCTCTCCACACCCACCTCGCCTCCAGTTCTGCCGAGCTAGTGTTTGGCAGCTGAGATTCAAATGCTGCTTCCAAGCCTTAGGGCTGTGGTGGGGCAGGACTGCTATTCAGTGTGAGATCAAGTTTAGGTGCTCAGGTGGGGGCAGGGCCACCACACGGGGCTTAGTTCCTTCAGGGGATTTATTCAGAGACCTTCAACAGTGGATCCAGGCTCCTGCCTGCTTTGGGAGCCACTGTCCACTTCTGCCTCTGCTGCTGCCTCCCAAAGGGGCCAGAGTCATGGGCACACACCGCTCCCCTCTTGGTGAGTTGAAAAGACCCTCTCACTGACCTTTGGCGCCTGTGGATGGAGGGACCTGCCTGGCTGCTGGAGATTCTTTCCCTGAAGCCTGCTCAGATCTGCTCCTCTTGGTGCCACGTGGCCAAGGCAGGGCTGGGCTCTGCTCCAGGTCCGGTGTGCAATGGACCTTTCATGTCAGTTTTTCAGGTCTCTCTGGGACAGAAATCTCCTCCACTCCATTGTTCTGTGGCTTCTGCTGCTCCAGAATTTGTTGGGAGTTCTTCTTTGCAGCTATTTTATGGGCTGTGTGTTTGGAGCTAGCGTGTGTGTATCTTTCTACCCCGCCATCTTGGCTCCTCCAGAATCCATTCTTAACGGCCATTTAAACACCACTTTTTGAATCTCAGATTTCCCATGTAGTTATCTGATGCCTATATATCCTCTTTTTGACAATAAGTTTTATTCTTGGGACAATTCAAAAAGAGAATTGTGCTTCTCTAGTTCAGATGTACTAATTTTCCAGATAATTCTGACAATATAAATTAGTATAATCATTACAATTTGTTCTCCATTTTTTTGAAACTCATTTGAATTTGAAATTCATTGAATTTCAGCTCATTATTTGCTGTTTCTGTCTTTACCCACATCCTATATATGGTATAAGAATCTTTTAAACTGTGAGGGTTCAACCATAAAATTAGTTTACCTGCCTTCAAAATTTTCAGATAGATACTTTAACAAAGGAGAAATAATTCCACCTTTCACTATTATCTTATACAATATTTGCATGAAAATCCACATTTGAGATCTTATTACCAAAATACGATCAACTTTTAGAAGCCAGTCATACACATCTGTATATAATTCTTACAGGAATCAGTCTGATTTTGTTTCTTTTCCTCAAAATTTTCTATCCTTTTTAATTAGACATCTATCACCTTACATGCTTGTCTTAATACTTAGTCTAATCATTTCCTCCTTTGGAGGATGTTATCTCTATATTATATTTATTTATTTGACCATGAATATAGGTTAAAGTTGTAAGCTATTCATCCTTGCATCCCATTACAGTAACTCAGAGATGTTCCAATTTCCATCTATTTATTTAATTGACTTAGTATTGTACTTACAGAACTTATTGATTATAGACATTTGCTATAAAAGAAAAAGAGGGACAATGTCATATATCTTAACAGAAGGAAAGAACTTCCTTAGTTCTGTTTGATTCCAGGAATGAGTAATATCTGATAGCTAATCATGTAACTGTTAGATGCTGAAATCAGGGCTAAGGGGTAATCAAGTGAGCGAATTTTTATTTTTCAGAAAGGAAATAGCACCTTTGCAAACAGAGTTAGGAAGATCCTACCCAGGCTGTGTCCAAGGTTATCTTCAAAACTTTTCCAAGCCTCCACCATTCTAGGCCTGCAATTGGCTTTTTGGTAACTTAAATAACTATTTCTGCAATCAGAGCTTCAAACAATATTGAATTGCAGTCCCAGTCTTAAATAGCACATAAAGATTGAATGGTATCCTTAAGATAGGGCTATCTCAAATTTGATTCAGCTATTATCAAATCAATTTTTCCTGTCTTCTTAAAATACTTCCTCACACTCTCTAAATGTACTCAAGTCATCTGAAACTGATCTAAAGTATCCAGAACAACTATCAAGGGACAAGAGGGGTTTAAATAATCCCCATTTATTCCCAAACCTTATTATATGCCTTCCACATTTTCAATCAAACATTTATTTATCTTTCCAAATCTCTCAATCCCATTATTCAGACTATTAAGCTTTTCTTTACATTTTAGCCATAAGACTAGATAGCTCATAAGATATTAATTTTTACTAACATAGATGTACTGGAATTTCCTTCCAACTTTTAACAAAGCAAAGAGATTCATGGCTAACCTTACAGATTGATGACTTCATGTCTTTGTTTCCTAAGTTTGTTATTCTTCCCTAATTATACTCAGTCTGGAAGAATAAGATACTCCAGGAATCAAATTTTTTACATATGATAAGTTCAAACACAAATTTTAACCCTTGCTTAGGTCATAGAGTAAGCAAGTAACCCTTGCTTAGGTCAGATCAAAACAACAAGATCTCTTCTACTTTGTAGCTTATTACATTAATTTAACAATGAATTACTTTGAAAATTTAGCAGACCTTCTAAAAATCACACAAGATTTTTCAAAACATACCTTCTAAAACTATTTTTCCTTCTTCACAAACAGTTCAATATTTATTTCGATGTTCATTAAACTTTTGTGAAGAAAATTAGTTGGAAAGTTAAAATGATAGATATCTTTTTCTTCATCCCTAAAACAAAAATAAACCTTTAAAATTAGAATTCATGAAGATGGCAGAGTGAGAGCAACGACTCACCTAAGCTCTTAGACAAACTCCTTCAGATACCTCTAAAAAGAGTATCTGACCAAATATTGGAGGTGCAGAATCCAATAGGAGACAGGCTGTGGCAGATTCACAGAGCAGGAGAGACTGGAAGGTCAACAGGAAGGAGCTGTTTCACGGGGGTGAGCCCCCAGCACACAGCGTACATTTGAAACAAGGGAATACACACAGGGTAAAGGTAAAAGAATGGAGCAGAATATATTGTGCTTCAGCTGATGCAAGACAAGCAGGGGTAGCAATCCTAATCTCAGAGAAAGCAAAAACAGAAATAGATCTAATCAAAAGATATAAGGAAGGAAACTATATCCTGCTAAAAGGCACCATAGATAATGAAGCACTATCATTACTAAACATATATGCTCCAGGTGGTATAGCTTCAAAATTCTTAGAGGAGAAGTTGGGGGAGTTGAAGGAAGAAATTGACAGCAAATCTATACTGGTGGGGGACCTCAACCTCCCTCTCTCTGAACTTGATAAATCTAACCTAAAATAAACAAGAAAGAGGTTAAGGAGGTAAATAAAACTCTGGATAAGGCAGGTATGATAGATCTCTGGAGAAAACTGAGTGGGAATAGAAAACAATATACCTTTGGCAAGCTGGAAGGCCAGCTCAGATATAATATGCAGGACGTTCTTAAGGGAAAGGGGGAAGAGGGGAAGCAAGGAATAGTGTAGAGGAGGAGTTGAGTTTGGAGGAAAAAGAGGGGATGGGGTTGTTGGGAAAGAGAGGAAAGTGAGGTGAAGAGAATTAGCCAGTTATCAGGGATGGTGCTGAAGCAGTTTTGGGAGCCTTAAGGGAAGAGGCTCCTGTCTTTTGTTCTCCTTCAGCCATGTCAGCAAGCCCAAGATGAAACATTCCCACTGCTGGCTAGATGTTTTGTTGGCCTTTAAACTTAATTTGGTTTTAGGATAAAGTAACTCTGACACGTCCAAAAGAGCCCTATACTGGCCAACATAATTTAGGGCTGTCTTTAGTTAATTTACGTTAGTGTTAGTAATACTTGTGTTAAATTTTCCTGAGATCGATCAGTACAGGGGATCTATACAGAGCATTTGTCCACAGACTTGATCCCTGCACCCTGAGCTAGCTTTTAAGGGAAATTTTGGACTTCAACCAAACTAGTGGGAGTCCTTTGGAAGCTGGGAATAGGAGGACTTAACTGATCCCATCAAGATTTGAGACTTCAGGAAAAATGAATCCTGAGGTGCCTAAATCTTTTAACTTTGACAAGATAGGGAACTATTCTCTCCTAGTTCATCAGTTCCAATCTGAGTCATGGCACCATAACTGTCGACCGGAAAGTTTGGTTTAAAAAAGCAAACAGGCTAAATGCATATTGTTTATTCCCTTAAAGTTAGTGATTACATGGCCATGGAGCCAGAAGGAAATCTCTGACTGAATGTTATAGGAATAACCAGGCTTAAATCTGTTTTAGGACAATCCAAGGGTGTCTGTGTCCCTCAGATTTATGATCTCCATATGTGTTTAACTATACCATGAGAAATGTATTTATTAATTGGATAAATTGTAAATGCAATAAGATGAGAGAGCTGACAAAGTTTCAATTTAAATTACAACCCAGGATATGTGTTTTCTTTACCATTAAGATGCCATAACATAGTGTGTGTCCACAAACTATTAAGTTATGGAAAAAGTCTCATTATTCAAAATAGTGTCTTGGGTTAAGGGTCTTATGAAGTATTCTAAATCAGCCCCATTTGGTCTTGTTGACATAAAAAGAGGTATACTCTGAGTTTACTTCAGAGAACAAAGAGACTGTTAGGTCCACGCTCTTCTTCTTATTGATTGATTCAGACTCTGGCCCTTTTTAAAGCCTAAAAATTGATATTGAGTGTTTTCAGTCCCTAAGGTGTAGTAGCTCTTTAGTCACATTTTAATCTACCAGAAAGGGGATAAGAATTTTCACTCCAAATGGAGACCTATATTCTTACATAATACCATGGACAAGATCTATTTCTGAGTTCTATCATAAAGAGTAGATGTTTGGAATAAATATGAATGGATCCATCCAGAAATGCTAGAAGAGTTGCATGCCAACTTATAGCTACTATGAACATAATTTCCTCCTATACTATATCTTAGATGATGCTCAAAATAAAGAGAATGTGTGTGGTAGCTTGATTGGATCCCATAAATGCATTCAGCTTAAGCCACACAGGATCATCTGTGTAGCATTACATGCCTGATATAGAAGATGAGGCCATTAATGTAATACAAATGTATTACAAATAATATAATATCTAACAAGACAGTCTACTAGCTGTAGCAACAATGGCTCTTTTCCAACCATTGCCATTTAAGTAAGGATCAGGAAAGATTATCTCCCTCAGCCTGATAATTTTTAACAATGCTGAAACTGATAATCCCTGCACAACTTGATTAAACTATGCCACTGAAACCATCTATCGTTCATGATAGTTCCTGGACTTTCACTACCATATCTCAACTCTTCATCCTGAAGCTTCACTTTAGTCCTTTAATTTATACCTTGGAAGTACCCCCTACCTCAGGAACCATCTGATTAGATGTACTGTTCACTCTAAGGCCCAAGACAGCCATGTGTCATTCCTTTCCAATCTTTATTCCAGATTTTTTCTACCAGGCCCTCCTCTACCCCCATCCATACCCCCAATTTATTTTCAGCTTTTTATGTGTTGATTTCTTCCATTAAAATATAATCTCCCTGAGTGCAGGGACTATCTTTCTGCTTTTATTTGTATTTCCAATGCTCAGTGCTGTGTCTGACACGTTGCAAGTTACTAATAAATGTTTATTGACTGTCTGACTCATACAATCTTATCTTTTCTCACCTGGACAGTTGTCAATGGTTTTGGGAGAGTTTGGTACTGAAAGAATTAAAATAGCTAGTGGTAGTGGGAATTCCATCAACCACACTGACTCCATCTTGTGACTCATTTCTGAAGCTGTTTCCATTCAATCATGGGTCTAATTCAATTTCTGTGTTGTGAGAAAACTTTATTCACTAGAGAGAATTGTGAGAAAACTTTATTGCATTGTTTGAACCTAGCCCTGTGTGGCTGGAAAGTTAGGTCACCTTTACCTGTTGCTTAGAAACCCTTAAGTAAGAACCTAGGTTATTCTGACCAGAAATCCAGTCTGATCCAAAGACTGATGCAGGTGTGGGAAACAAAGGAAAGTTTCATTTCCACAAGATCAAAACTTCCAGAAGGGAAAGTTGATCTGTGATCTAGCAGAGTCAGGTGGAGAAAATCAGAAACTAATGTGCAGGCCTGACGAGTTTGAGGGAACGTCTGTCAGAAAGGAGAAAATCCAACTGTGTTTGTTAATGATATAAATGGGCATGCCAAAGGTTGTGACTCAAAAGAGAATGGACCAATCCATCCTCTGATGTGAGGATCTATCCTGCATGAACTTTATGAAATGCCTTCACTTCTCTCTCTCTCTCTCTCTCTCTCTCTCTCTCTCTCTCTCTCTCTCTCTCTCTCTCTCTCTCTCTCTCCCCCTTTCTGAAGAAGGGTGGAGTTCACCTTGGCCAAGGCATTCAATTACTCTAAACTCTATTTTAATAAATTTTACTTCATACTTTTTTTGTGTGTCAAGTTCATTTCTAACAAACATGGCATGCAACATGGGCACCCCAAAAGGGGCACCCCCAAAAGGGGCACCCAACTCACTGTCCTGGAGGAAGTAAAATTAATTTTGTGGGATGAATACTCCTGTAAAAAAAGTTTTTTGTTTTTTTTTTTTACAGTCCCTGTAAGTTAGATCTACTCCAGTCCAAGCTCATGACATCAGACCACGGGCAGGGAGTTCAGAGGAATTGGGGAGCAACATTTGCGGGGAAGACTAGTTAACTTGGTATACTCAGAAAAGGTTAGGTCACCCTCTGAAAAATTCCGCTCTGGAATGGTTTTTTACTGAGAAAGTGGAAGTTTGGATGTGTGACAAATTTGTTGGTCCTTTTCCTGTCCAGAAGTTTCTTGTTGGCACTAAGCAAATAGAGAACTTGGACAGAACCCTAGAAATTCAAGCCATGGATGGAAGGAGAGCTCTCCTAGGTCAAAAGGACTATGGTGGTTGCTGGGGCCCAGGGACATTAGTCCCAACAGAGACTGAACAGCATTTCCCTAAGCCTTCTGGTGTCAGGGCCTCTAGGTGCTTGTTTGTCCCAGAAGCTAGAGTGAGCTTATTAGGTAGGAATTTAATCTTTAGGATTGGCTAGAAACCACAAGTTTTTGACCAGGTATGAATTTTAATTCAAATTGATGTGCAAAAGGTTTTGTTAAATGTCTTGCCTGTGAGTAGTTTCAGAGGAGTGAGTGGGGCAGAAAAGAGAGAGAAGGGAAAGAAAGCAAAAAAAAATCCTTTCTTCATTCTTAACCCTGGCCACATTTTTGAATGTGAAAAGAAAGATAAGGGAAAATGAATCTCAGACAGTCTGCAGTGAAAAGTTGAGTTTTGATTTGAAGAGACTTCAAAGTGAAAATCTGTACTTTAGGTTTGAATTGGGTCCATATATCTGATAAGGGACAGTGTGTTTAAAATTGCAAGTTCACTCTGGAATTTCAGTGATTCCTTTTGGAGGCATTGACTCTTTCCAGATTCTGAAGGATGAAGACAAAGAGAGTGAGTATGGAACCTTCTGTTTGGGAAGACTGGGAGCCTTAAATTAGGTTCCTTGGGTCTCTGCCTGGATTTTTTGCTAACCTGAGTAGAGCAGGTAGTATTTCAACTCTTTCTAGAGCCTGAAATTCCCAAGGCAGAAGGATATGGATAAGAACAGCAGAATCCATGTGCCTAGATCATGTCTTCAGGAGAGGTTACCCCCTTTCCCTCCCAGTCTGAGTTAATTGGGAGAGAGTTCCTTGTCTCATAGGCCTCTGAGGGGGGAGGGGAGCCAGAAGATGACTTTCAGCTCTTTAAGGAAGTAGAGTTGAAGGGAAAAGGCTATCAGAGCTGAAAATGCCCAGCCACATGTTCCTTCAAGGGAAAATTTCTTTTAAGTAGCAAGACTATTTGACTTATAAAAAAGGCTAAAATGTTTATCATTAGTGAATGAAAATACGATTTGGAATGGGTCAGAAGGTAACACCAGGATTTAGCTACATTGTGGGTACAAGATTACTTTGAATGAACTAAATGAACTATTTTTTCCCCAGATCTTTTCATGGGGAGCTAAGTGGCACAGCTGGATGATTCATCTTCCTTTGTTTGAATCTATACTCAGACACTCACTAGTTGTGTGAATAGGCACAAGACATTTAAACTCTGTTTGCCTCAGTTTCTTCATCTGCAAAATAAGCTGGAGAAAGAAATGGCAAACCATTCCAGGATCTTTGGCAGGAAAACCCCAAATTGTGTCACAGTCTGAAATGACTGAACAAACTTTTACATATGCCACAGTATTTTTTCTGATCAACAAATGTCAGTGAGAGACTGTCTTATTCTTTTCATTGGGTATGAAGTTTGGTCGACAAGTATTTATTAAACTTTTACTGTATGTGAAGCCCAAGGCTAAATGCTGGGGATACAAATAATAATCAGACTCTACCTTCCAGGAACTTAAGTCCTATTTGTGGAGGCAACATGTACAAATGTAATTATGTATAAATACAAACAAAATGAACGTTCACTGTTTCGGGGAAAGGAGGAAACCCTCTCAACATCTGGGACTGAGTACTCAGAAAAAGACCTCAGGAAGGAGGAGGTAGCATGTTAAGTGAGCTTTGCATTAAACTAGGAGTTCTAAGAGGCAGAGGAAAAGGTGGATTGAATTCCAGGCGACAGCAACAGCGGCTGGAAAAACTTATAGAAGGAAAATGAAATGTCATGTGCAAAGAACAGCAACAAGGCAAATATGTTTATAGACCTTAGAGTATACAAAGTAGAATAACTGATAATTTTACATAGGCAGGTTTTAGCCTGTTTACAAACAGTATTGAATGACAGAGTTTGGATTTGATCTTAGATATATTAGAGAACTGATGAAATTTTTTTTTATTATGGGATTGACATAATCAGAACTATGCAGCATGAATATCTCTTAGGCAGCTAAGTGGAAAATGGAATAAAGGGGAGAATGACTTGAGACAGAAAGACCAATTCGGAGACCATTGCAATAGTCTCAGATGTCGTTTGGGTATTCATTACAAAACTTTGCAACTTATTGGTTATGGTAGCTGAGGGGGAGTGAGGACCATGCAATAGACAGACAGACAGACAGACAGACAGACAGACAGACAGTTAGATAGATAGATGGATAGATAGACAGATAGATGCACATATACATATATAAGTGCCAGTTGCATTTTCATTCTGATCACTAATACCTTGGAATTTGGTATATGCTGTAAATCAGGACTTGACTTATCGTTTTGTTGATTAGACTTAATAATTTGATAAAGATGTTAACACAAATTAAACTTAAAAGTGTATTGTGCATACACTTTCGATGTCACCTCATTTAATCCTTAGAATAACTCTCCTAAATAAGTGTTTTTATTATCCTTATTTTACAGATGAATAAACCTGTCAAATAAATACAATCCCTCTTTGCAGCATAGTGGGTAGGTGACTTACTCAGATTATGTAGCTAGAGAGTGCTAAGGCAGGACTCTACCTCAGGTGCTCCCGACTCCATGTCCTGCAATATTGACAAGTGCCCTATCCACTGGGCAGCTTAACTTTTGGAAACTTAGACCTATGGAAGGTGTTATTATTAGTACATCTCTTTTATGTGTGGCTGTTCCAAATTAGATCTACCTGTGCTTTTCCTTCTTCTCCACAGCTCTCACTGCAGCAGGGTTGTATCTTCTATTTCCCTAGAGGGATCAAAATTTTTTTTTTGCCAAATCTAGATGTACACCAGCCTTACACACACTAAACAAGGATAAATATTTGCCCATAGATATTCTTTATTTATAATTGTGCACAGAACACGAGACAATGTAGAGGAGATGGGAAAGATCCTCATTGGAAGGAAAATGAACCCTGACTGTTTTGGCTGCAGATGGGTGCTCAGACCTCTTGTTTAACAGAGCAGAAAACATGACAGAGTCAGTAATGAACATCTCATCATTTGTGACTTCCAAAGAACAGGAGTGCCAGTATGTAGAAATTAGAGCTGTCTCAACCTTGCAAGTGGCACTTTGCCTGGTGCAAAATGCAGGCCATCTCTTCTGGCTTCTAATTCCCAGAAGTCCCCAAAGTTAAGGTAAACAGAGGCCACCAATTCAGTCAAATTTGAGTTAGCAACTGATTGAGTCTGCTGCCTCCAGAACAATGCTATAAGGACAAGGAACCTGGGAACCAGGGTTATACTTCCATAATGGCCTCCCTTCATGAGGCCATAGCTGATGGATGAATTGAGTATTGTAAATGACAATTGCTTCAGTTATCTTTACTGGCATTCCTTAGGATGTATATATCTGTCTCTGTCTCTCTCTTTCTCAGGCAAAAGTACAGAAACAATCCTTACTTTCAAGGAACTTAAAATCTAATGGTGGCAACATGCAAATAAATAGGTATGTACATGACATGCAGAGAACAGAAGATAGATAATGTTGGAGGAGTAGACTCATTTAGATGGGAAGAACAGGGGCCTGCTGAAGCTGGAATTTGATGTAAGGCTTGAAAAATTCCAGGGAAGCTGTGATTAAAAAGTAATAAGGATATTTCAGGCATTTTGACGTTTTATAAGATGTTTGAAATAAAACGAAAAGCAGGCATTCTTTCCGTCTCTTCCTATGATGTAAATATGATCTTCATACCTGAAGCAGGGAGATGTTGTGAAGAGAAAGTATTCAGAATAAATATGGGAAACAAAACTTCTAAGCACAACATTAGCAAGTAGGCTATAGCAACATATTAGAAAGGTCATGCCCTAAAACCAGGTTGAGTTTATGCCAAGAATGTAGGATTGGTTCAACATAAGGAAGACTATGAATATATTAAGTGATGTTAGTAATAAAAAATAATAAAACCATATGACTATATCAGTAGATGACAAAATGGGTTTTGGAAAAATTCAATACTCAGTTATGTTGAGTACTCAAGAAGCATAGTACTAAATTGAACTTTCTTTAATATAGTAATTATTGTCTACATAAATCCAAGTGCGCACATTATAAATAATGTAGAAAAGTTTGAAGTCTTTCCATTAAAACCATGGTTAAAGCAAAGGTGCTCATTGACAACACTACTATTTCATATAGTTTCACAGGCATATAGCAATGAGATCAGCACAACAGCTCTGGAGACCTTTGGTTTGGTAATCATTCTAATACCTCTTTTCTTCCACACTTTCCTTCAGAATCTCCCAAACACGGAGCTAGCTCTTCCAATGTGTACATCCCTGGAAAGTACACTTCCAGGGTAAGTGAGCTTATTCATAGCCTTCAAAACTTCTCCATCTGCTGTAACCGGTGGTTCCACATATGAATGGTCTTATGCTGGCTGACGGAGAACATGTGTTCTCTTGGTGTGAACTGTTAGGCTAAAATTAGCACAAGCAGCAGAGAATTGAACCATATTGTGTTGCATCTCAGCTTCAGAGGCTGCATTGAGTGCACAATCATCTGCAAACATAAAATCATGTGTCAGCATTTCCTCCACTTTCATCTTGGCTTGTAGCCTTTTCAATTTAAATAATTTACCATCAGTGTGGTAGCGTCCTTGATGCTGTGCTTGTCCTCGTTGAAGCCATTTGGCAACATGGCTGAAGATATCATGCTGAAAAGCATGGGAGCAAGCACACAGCCTTGTTTCATTCCATTGGTGACTGAGAAAGTGTGAGAGCATCATCCATTATCCAGAACCCAGGCAAACATGCCACTGTGAAATTTTTACCTGTACACTGTAACATCACCATGCCAGGAAACTGAATCACTTCCATTTGAATTGCCTTAGGAAGACTCTGAAGATACTCTGGCAGATAAGATATCAGACACTAAGGTCCTTTCTTGAACTAAACTGTCAAGCATTCAAATTCTGCTAAAGAGAGTGCAACTCTTATGAGTTGGCCACGTTGTTTAAATGCCAAACATATGCTTACCAAGATTATTTTACAGAGAACTCACACAAGGCAAGTGCTCACACGGTAATCATAAAAAGCGATACAATGGCACTCTCTAGGTCTCTCCTAAGAACTTTGGAATTGATTGAATGGCATGGGAAACATTTGCACGGGACATCCCAGCATGGTGTGCCTTCATCAGATAAGTTGCTGTGCTCTATGAGCAAAGCAAAATTGAAGTAGCTCAAAAGAAATGTGAAAGGTGGAAATTTAGAAAATCCACCTCAAATACTCACATGAACTATTTGTGCCCAACCTGTGGTAGAGAATTCCAATCTCATATTGGTCTGATCAGCTACAGCTGAACACACCATAACCTGACTCTATCATAGTGATGCCATTTTGATCCTCTTTGAAAATGAAGCACAACCAATCATTTCACATTGTGCTTGAAATGCTAGTTGTTGCAATAACAAGCAAGAGAAATAGAACAAATGAGGACAATGGGGGGCAGTCAAAACGAAATGGACAATATATATGTAACAGAATGTTATTGAGCCATAAAAAATTACAAAATCTGCCTTTGTGGAGGAGTCTGCAAATACCTTTACGAACAGATGCAGAGTGCTTAGCAAAAGAAATAGCAGAATAACTTATATAGTGACAATAACATAAAAATTTTCTTTGAATGATCTTAGAGCTATTAGAACTATTTATTATTATTAGATTGTTTATTATTTATTTAGTATAAATAATTCCCCAATTGATAGATGGTCAAAGGATATGAACAGGCAATTTTCAGAGGAAGAAATTAAAGATATCTACAATCATATGAAAAAATGCTCTAAATCACTTTTGATTAGAGAGATACAAATCAAAACAACTCTGAGGTACCACATCACCCCTATCAGATTGGCAAACATGACAGAACAGGAAAATGATAACTGTTGGAGAGGATGTGGGAGAGTTGGAACACCAATTCATCATTGGTGAAACTGCGAGCTCATCCAATCATTCTGGAGACCAATTTGGAACTATGTCCAAAGGGCTACAAAAATGTGCATACCCTTTGGCCCAGCAACATTGCTTCTAGGACTGTATCCCCAAGAGATCATAAAAATGCGAAAGGGTCCCACATGTACAAAAATATTCATAGCAACACTCTTTGTGGTGGCCAAGAACTGGAAATCAGGCGGATGTCCATCAATTGGAGAATGACTGAATAAATTATGGTATATGAATATAATGGAATACTATTGTGCTATAAGAAATGATGAACAAGAAGACTTCAGAGAGGCCTGGAAAGACTTATATGATCTGATGCTGAGTGAAAGGAGCAGAACCAGGAGAACTTTGTGCACAGCAACAACCACAGTGTGGAGTTTTTTCTAGTAGACTTGGATCTTCATAGCAATGCAGGGGCTTAAAAAAAAATTCCCAATGATCTTCTAAGGCAAAATGCCTTCCACATCCAGAGAAAGAACTATGGAATTCAATCGCAGAATACAGCAAATAATTTTTTGTGTGTGTATTTAATGTTTTGGTTTGTTATATGATTTCTCCCATTTATTTTATTTCTTCTAAACAGCATGACTATAGTGAAAATGTATTCAATAGGAATGCATGTGTAGATCCTATATGGAATTGTATGCCGTCTCGGGGAGGGAGGGGAGTGGTGGGGAGTAGGTAAGGGGAAAAATAAAAAATCTAAATTTTATGGCAGTGATTGTAGAACACTAAAAATAAATAAAATTAATAAAAAAATTAAAAAAGAACTATTTAGAACTGTTTATTATTAGATTGCTTATTACTTGTTTAATAATTACAATTAATTATATGAGTATAATAATTATATGATATTTATTATAATAAATCATTATAAATAATGATTTATTATTTGAACTATTTAGAACTATTACCAAAACCATAAAAAACAAAAAGCCCCAAAGACTTAAGATGGGCATTACCACTCATCTCCTGTCAGAAATGAGACTAACTTAAAAGCAGAAAGACATATATGTGTACATACATATATAAACACACGAACACACACATACACACATATATGTGTATGTATATATGTATATATATATAATACACACACACACACACATGGTCAGTGAGGGGACTGGTTTTGTCGACTATGCATATTTGTAAGAATAGTTTAACTATTAATTGCTCAAGTGGAGGAGGAGGGGTGAAGTGAGAAGCATACATTATAAATACTTGTAAATAAATAATTTTAAAACTAAACATTTACTTTAGACTTTACGCCACATTGTAGAAAAAAATGTTATCTTTTTGGTGGAGAGCTGTGATTTCACCTTAGGGGAAAAAGGGAACCACTGCACCTGTAGACCAATATCTTCTCTGTTACATCAGGTCTCAGAGAGTTTCCTCAGAGAGGTTAAGCCACTTGTCCCCAGTCACAGAGCCACTATTCCAGAGTTTGGACTCAACCCATTTTCCTGACTTTGAGGTTGACTTTCTACCCATTATGCAGCAGTACTTCTCATTAAATCTTACTCAAGGTCAATCATCCTGTCAGAATCAGTTTGTATGTATTCAGTAATATTTTATTGATATTTTCTAACATCACTATAGTGTCATCCTATGTATCGCTCTCCCTTCCTGAGAGCCACCCCATTTGACAAATAGTATGTGTGTTGGGGGGGGGGTTGAGAAGAAAACAATAAATGATCGATACATTAAGAAATTCCAGAAACGTGTGATATATAACATTTGTGAACCTCCCCCTACCCCCAAGAGATAGGTTGAGAGTATATTTTCATGCCTCTTCATTTGAAGCAGTCCTGCTTGGTCTTAATAATTTTGTTATATTAGCTTTTGATTTCTTTGATGTGTCATTTTACTTACATTGTTATAGTTACTGTGTATATAGTTTTTCTGGCTTTGCTTACCTCACTATGCATCAGTTCATGTACATCTTTCTATGTTTCTCATATTTATCACATTCATCATTTCTTACAGTGCAGTGGTATTCCATTACATACTTGTACCACAATATGTTTAGTTTTTCCCAAATCAATAGGCATCTACCTGGTTTCCAGTTCTTAGCTATCACAAAAGATGCTGCTATGAATATTTTAAAGTATATATGGGTGCTTTTTTCTTTTCAATGGTTTTCTTGTGGTGTAAGTGCAGTAATAGAGTTTCTGGTTTAAGCAGTATGGACATTTTAGTTACTTTATTTGCATATGCCCAATTGCTTTCCAAAATGGTTGTAATATTTCACAGTTTTACCCACAGTGTTTTGGTGTGCCTATCTTCTGACAACCCATCCAACATTGACTGTTGTCATTTTGGGTTCATTTTTTACTCATTTGAAGGGTGTGAGATAAAATCTCAGAGTTGTTTTAATTTGCATTTCATTATTATTAGTGATTTGCAGCACTTTTTCATGTGACTGTGAATACCTTGCAGTTCTTTTGAGAACTGCTTTTTTAAAAAAAAGATATCCTTTATTGAAGAATGGCAATTAGTCATGCAACACACATACACACATATATGCATATGTGCATACATACATATATACACACATATACATATATATATACATCAATACCTACATACACATATATATCTTAAATACCAAGCCCTTAGCAGAGAGATTTGATAAAAAAATTTTCTCCCTTTTGAATACTTCCCATTTCATCCTAAATGTATTAATGTTGTCTGTGCAGAAGCCTTTCAGTATCAATTAATAAATATCTACTTTATCTTTGGTAATTTCTTCTGTTATTTAGTCAAGAACACATCTCTTAATTATAGTTATAAGAAAAATATGATCTGTCTCCCTTCTTTAAGGTCATATTCCTTTAGAATGAATTGTGGAGTGTGATATAACATGTTGATCCAAGCCCAATTTCTCCTAAACTGCTTTCCATTTTTTCTGGAAGTTTTTATCAAATGAGGAGATTTTCTGTAGGTGACTTATGTTTTCCATTTTGCCAAATTCTGGGTTACTGAGTTTTATGGCGCCTGCATTTCTGTTCTCTAGTCTTTTATATTGATTTATCTTTCTATTTTTTAACCAATATCAGATGATTTTGATGACTGCTGTTTTATTATGTAGTTTGAGGTCTAGAAGTGCTATTCCCTCTTTGTCCTTATTTCACGATTTTCCTCGATATTCTAGATCTTTCGTTTTTCCAGATTTTATCATTTTATCAAGCTCTGCAAATTGTTCTTTAGAAAATTTGATTGGTATATCATTAAGAGTTTAAATTAATTTTAGTAGTGTTGTCACTTTTATGAGATTGGGTTATTTAAGATATCTATCTAGCCTTCTGATAGTCTGAGTATATTTTTATTTTTTGAAAGTGTTCCTCTATTTCTTTGGTGTTTTCAGTTTTGTTAGCATGTATTGTACATAATGCATTGTGATTATTCTGTTTATTTCTCTGGATATTTTTTTTATTTCACCTTCTTTATTTTGTATATTATTGGTTTGATTTTTTTCTGTCTTTTAAAAATCAAATTAGCTAAGTGTTTATCATTTTTTAACTTTTTCAGAAAAACTAGCTTTTAATTTTTAATCATTTCTATGACTTTTTGTTTCCAATTATCTCTTTTCCTTCTCATTTTTAATAAAAACTAAGTCTCTTTTGTGATTATTTTGTTTGTTTATTTGTTAATTCTCTAAATTCTTAAATGCATATTCAGTTTATTAATTTTTTCTTTTGCATTTTGTTAATGTTTGATTGTGAGGATATGATTTTGTCTCCTGAGAACTGCTTTAGTTGCTTCCCAGAAATTTTAATATGTTGTTTCATTCATTATTTTCTCTTACATTATTATTGTTTTGTGATTTATTCCTTAGTCCACTAATTATTTAAGATTTCATTATTGAGTCTCCATTTAGGTCTGTATCTTTTGTTTGTGATCCTGAGCCAGTTTCTATTTTTACTGATTATGGTCTATAGAAGACGTATTGATTGTTTCTGCTTCTTCTGCCCACTCCCCACTCATCTATAACTTATTCACATTTTTTTCTTGTACATTTATCTGGCACTACTTTCCCTGGTTCCAACTCCCCCCTCCAACAACAAATAAACTTTTCAGGAATCAAAACTCTAGAGCTTATCCAGTGTAAAATTCTCATATCCCTTTATTTTTCATTTATTTGGAATATCTCTGCCCCTAATACATGGTCAATTTTTCTAAAATTTCTTTCTCCTGAAAGTTGTTCATTTCCATTATTTTTAATTTTGTTTATCTTTCTGTTAGACTTATCTAAAACTGATAGATATTCAGGTCTCCTTTTAATATTGTGTTACTGTCTCTATCTTTGTTTATTTTTTAATTTATTTTGTTTTTTATTTTTTAAAGTTTATTTATTTGATTTTAGTTTTCAACATTCATTTCCACAAAATTTTGAGTTCCAAATTTTCTCCCCATCTCCTCCCTCCCCCATCCCAAAACGTCATGTATTCTGATTGCCCCTTCCCCCAATAACCCTGCCTTGTATCACATCCCTCCCTTCCCTTATTCCCATTTTCTCTCTTGCCTTGTAGGGCGAGATAAATTTCTATACCTCATTACCTGTATTTGTTATTTCCCAGTTATATGCAAGAACAATTCTCAACATTTGTTCCTAAAACTTTGAGTTCCAACTTCTTACCCCTCCTCCCTCCCCACCCATCCCCACTGAGAAGGCAAGAAATTCAACACAGGTCATACATGTGAAGTTTTGCAAAGGACTTCCATAATAGTCATGTTGTGTATAACTAACTATATTTCTGTCCATCCTATCATGCCCCCGATTTATTCTATCCTCTGTTTTGATCTTGTCCCTCCCATAAAGTGTTTACTTCTAATTGCTCCCTCCTCCCATTTGCCCTCCTTTCCATCATCCTCCCAACCCGACTTATCTCTTTCTCCTCTACTTTCCTGTAGTGTAAGATAGATTTTCGTAAAAAATTGAGTGTTCTTGTTATTCTGTCTTTAAGCCAAATGTGATGAGAGTAAACTTCACTTTTCCCCTCTTACCTCACCCATTTCCTCCTCATTTGAAAAAGCTTTTCCTTGCCTCTGTTATGAGAGATAGTTTCCCATTCCATTTCTCCCTTTCTCCTCCCAATATATTCCTCTCTTATCCCTTAATTTTATTTTTTAGATATCATCCCTTTCTATTCAACTCACTCTGTGCTATCTGTTTCTCTATCTCTCTCTGTCTCTGTCTCTGTGTCTCTCCCTCCCCCCCTCTCTCTCTCTGTATATATATATATATATATATATATGTATATGTATATGTATATGTATATGTATATACATGTGTGTGTATGTATAGTGTGTGTGTTTCTATGTGTAATCACTCCAACTACTCAAATATTGAGAAAAGCTTCAGCAGTTACAAATATTGTCTTCCCATGTAAGAATGTAAACAGTTCAATTTTAGTAAATGCCTTATGATTTCACTTTTCAGTTTACCTTTTCATGCTTCTCTTGATTCTTGTGTTTGAAAGTCACATTTTCTATTCAACTTTGGTCTTTTCATCAAGAATGCTTGAATGACCTCTATTTCATTGAATGATTATTTTTTCCCCTTGAAGTATTATATAAACTTTTGCTGGGTAGATGATTCTTGGTTTTTTTTTTATTAATTTTTAACATTTATTTTCACATAATTTTGGGTTACAAATTTTCTCCCCTTTTCTCCCCTCCCCCCCCCAAACCCGAGCTTTCTAATTGCCCCTGTGACCTATCTGCTCTCTCCTCTATCCTCCCTCCCTGCCCTTGTCTCCGTCTTCTCTTTTGTCCTGTAGGACCAGATAGCTTTCTTGACCCCTTAACCTGTATTTCTTGCTACCCAGTGGTAAGAACATTACATTTGGTCCTAACACTTTGAGTTCTAACCTCCTTAGCTCCCTCCCTCTCCACCCCTTCCCCTTGAAAGACAGGCAATTCAATATAGGCCATATCTGTTTAGTTTTGCAAATGATTTCCATACTAGTTGTGTTGTATAGGACTAATTATATTTCCCTCCATCCTATCCTGACCCCCATTACTTCTATTCTCTTATGGTCCTTTCCCTCCCCATGAGTGTCGACCTCGTATTGCATTCTCCTCCCCATGCCCTCCCCTCCATCCTCCCCCCCACCCTGCTTGTGCCCCTGTCCCCCACTCTCCTGTATTATGAGATAGGTTTTCCTATCAAAATGAGTGTGCATTATATTCTTTCCTTTAGTGGAATGTGATGAGAGTAGACCTCATGTTTTTCTCTTGCCTCCCCTCTTTATCCCACCACTAATAAGTCTTTTGCTTGCCTCTTTTATGAGAGATAATTTGCCCCATATAACTTCTCCCTTTCTCCTCCCAATATTTCTCTCTCACTGCTTGATTTCATTTTTTTTTAATATATGATCCCATCCTCTTCAATTCACTCTGTGCACTCTGTCTCTATGTATGTGTGCGTGTGTGCATGTGAGTGTGTGTGTACTCCCACCCAGTGCCCAGATACTGAAATGTTTCAAGAGTTATAAATATTGTCTTTCCATGTAGGAATGTAAACAGTTCAACTTTAGTAAGTCCCTTATGACTTCTCTTTGCTGTTCGCCTTTTCATGGTTCTCTTCATTCTTGTGTTAGAAAGTCAAATTTTCTTTCCAGCTCTGGTCTTTTCATCAGGAAAATTTGAAAGTCCTCTATTTCATTGAAAGACCATTTTTTCTCCTGAAGTATTATACTCAGTTTTGCTGGGTAGGTGATTCTTGGCTTCAGTCCTAGTTCCTTTGACTTCTGGAATATCCTATTCCATGCCCTTCTATCCCTCAATGTAGAGGGTGCCAGATCTTGTGTTAGCCTGATCGTATTTCCACAATACTTGAATTGTTTCTTTCTAGCTGCTTGCAATATTTTCTCTTTCACCTGGGAATTCTGGAGTTTGGCCACAATGCTCCTAGGAGTTTCTCTTTTTGGATCTCTTTCATGCGGTGTTCTGCAGATTCCTTGAATATTTATTTTGCCTTCTGATTCTAGAATCTCAGGGCAGTTTTCCTTGATAATTTCATGGAAGATGATGTCTAGGCTCTTCTTTTGATCATGGTTTTCAGGTAATCCCAGAATTTTTACATTGTCTCTCCTGATTCTATTTTCCAGGTCAGTTGTTTTTCCAATAAGATATTTCACATTATCTTCCATTTTTCCAATCTGCGCGGTATGTTCTGAGATATCTGTCTTTCTCGAAAAGTCCTTAGCGTCCATCCGTACCATTCCAGTTTTGAAAGATCTATTTTCTTCAGTGAGCTTTTGAATCTCCTTTTCCATTTGGTTAATTCTGCTTTTGAACGCATTCTTCTCCTCATTGGCCCCTTGCACCTCCCTTGCCAGCTGAGTTAGGCTAGTTCTCAAGGTGCCAATTTCTTCAAGATTTTTTTGGTTCTCCTTTAGCAGGGAGTTGATCTGCTTTTCATGCTTCTCCCTCATCCCTCTCATTTCCCTTCCCAGTCTTTCCTCCACCTCTCTAACTTGATTTTCAAAATTCCTCTTGAGCTCTTCCATGGCCCGAGCCCATTGGGTGGGCTGGGACACAGAATCCTCAATTTCTGTGTCTTTGCCTGATGGCAAGCATTGTTCCTCCCCATCAGAAAGGAAGGGAGGAAGTTTTTTTTCTCCGATAAAGTACCCTTCAATAGTTTTATTTCTTTTCCCTTTTCTTGGCATTGTCTCCCCCTAGTGGCCTGACCTCTGAATGTTCTCCTCACACCCACCTCACCTCCTGGTCCTCCCAGCCAGCGTTTGGGGACTGAGATTCAAATGCTGCTTCCCGCCTTAGGATTTTTGGCGGGGGCAGGGCTGCTATTCAGTGTGAGAATTAAGTTCAGGTGGTCAGGGGCAGGGCGCCTCTCTGGGTCAGTTCCCTCAGGGGGTTTATGCACAGACCTTCCACAATGGATCCAGGCTCCTGCCCGTTTGGGGAGCCCCCGTCCGCAGCTGCCTCTCAGCCCCCACCTCCCGGGGGGCCCGAGCCTTGGGGGCACCCCACTCCCCTCTCAACCCGCCAAAGAGACTCTCTCACCCACCCCCGTCAGTCACTTGTTGTTGGGGGGGGCCCGTGCCGCCCCTGAAGATCCCGCCTCCGGAGCCCTCTCAGATCTGTGCCTCTCAGAGCCGTGGCCGCTGCCGCCGCCGCAGGTCCGGGCTGGGCTCCGCGTCTGCAGGGTGACGGACCTTTAGCGAGAGGTTTGCAGGTCCCTCTGTGGATGGGGGGACCCGCGTGGCCGCTGGAGATCCCGTCCCCGTAGCCCTCTCGGATCTCCTCCCGTCAGTGTCGCAGCCGCGGCAGGGCCGCACTCCCCGCTCCCCGTCTGGGCGCCCAGTCCACGGTGGGAAGGACCCCCCGTGAGAGGTCCGCAGGTCTCTCCGGAGCAGGAATCTCCCTTGCTCCAATACTCCGTGGTCTCTGGGTGCAGAATTCGCCCTGGCTTGGTCCCCTCTAGCCGTTCTGTGGTTTGTGTGTTCGGAGCTATGTGTATGTGCGTCTTTCTACTTCGCCATCTTGGCTCCGCCTCTCTACTTCGTCATCTTGGCTCCGATTCTTGGTTTTAATCCTAGTTCCTCTGGCTTTTGTAATACCATATTCCAAGTCCTTCAGTCTCTTAATGTAGAAGCTGCTAGATCATGTGTTATCCTGATTGTATTTCCACAATACTTGAATTGTTTCTTTCTAGCTGTTTGCAACATTTTCTTCTTGACCTCAGAACTCTGGTATTTGGCTACAATATTCCTAGGAGTTTTTCTTTTTGGATCTCTTTCAGGAGGTGATCAGTGGATTCTTTCAATATTTATTTTACCCTCTGGTTCTAGAGTATCGGAGCAATTGTCCTTGATAATTTCATGAAGGATGATGTCTAGGCTCTTTTTTGTGATAGTGGCTTTAAGGCAGTTCCATAATTTTTAAATTGTCTCTCCTGAATCTGTTTTCCAGGTCAGTTTTTTAAAAATTCTTTATTTATTTTTATTTTCAACATTCATTTCCACAAAATTTTGAGTTCCAAATTTTCTCCCCATCTCCTCCCTCCCCTTACCCCAAAACTCCAAGCATTCAACTCCAAGCATTCTGATTACCCTTTCCACCTATCTGCCCTCCCTTATAATACCCCTCCTTTGCCTTATTGTCATCTTCTCTCTTATCTTGTAGGGCAAGATAAATTTCTATACCCGTTAATTGTATTTCTTATTTCCCAGTTATATGCAAAAACAATTCTCAACATTTGTTCCTAAAACATTGAGTCCCAACTGCTCTTCCTTCCTCCATCCCCATTGAGAAGGCAAGCAATTCAATATAGGCTATATATGTGTAGTTTTGCAAATGACTTCCAAAATAGCCATGTTGTGTAAGATGTTTCCCCCCATTCTATCCTGCCCCCCATTTATTCTATTCTCTCTTTTGACCTAGTTCTTCTTTAAGAGTGTTTTCTTCTAATTGCTCCCTCCTCCCAGTTTTCCTCTCTTCCATCATCCCCTTCTACCCTGCTTATCCACTTCTCCTATACTTTTTTGTACTTTAAGATAGGTTTGCATACCAAATTGAGAGTGCATGTTATTCCTTCCTTGAGCCAGATGTGATGAGAGTAAGCTTTACTTTTTCCCTCTCACTTCCCCCCTTGTCCCCTTGATTGAAAAAGCTATTTCTTGCCTCTTTTATGAGAGATAATTTGCCCCATTCCATTTCTGCCTTTTTCCTCCCAACATATCCCTCTCTCACCCCTTAATTTTATTTTTTAGATAAGATCCCTTTCTATTCAATTCACCCTGTGTTCTCTCTCTCTCTCTCTCTGTGTGTATATATATATATGTATATATATACATATATATGTATATATATGTATATATATGTATGTATATATATGTATATATATATACATACACACACACACACACACACACACACATATATATATATGTCTGTGTGTGTGTGTATGTGTATAATCCCTCTAACTGCCCAAATACTGAGAAAATTTTCAAGAGTAACAAATATTATCTTTCCATGTAGGAACATAAACAGTTGAACTTTAGTAAGTTCCATATGATTTCTCTTTCCTGTTTCCCTTTTGATGCTTCTCTTGATTCTTGTGTTTTAAAGTCAAATTTTCTATTCAGCTCTGGTCTTTTCGTCAAGAATGCTTGAAAGTCCTCTATTTCATTGAATGACTATTTTTCCCCCTTCAGTATTATACTCAGTTTTGCTGAGTTGGTGATTTTTGGTTTTAATCCTAGTTCCTTTGACTTCTGGAATATCATATTCCACACCTTTTGATCCCTTAATGTAGAAGCTGCTAGATCTTGTGTTATCCTGATTGTATTTCCAAAATGTTCGAATTGTTTCTTTCTAGCTGCTTGCAATACTTTCTCCTAGACCTGGGAACTCTGGAATTTGGCTACAATATTCCTAGGAGTTTCTCTTTTCGGATCTCTTTTAGGAGGTGATCAGCGGATTCTTTAAAAACTTATTTTGCCTTCTGGTTCTAGAATATCAGTGCAGTTTTCCTTGATAATTTCATGACACATGATGTTTAAACTCTATTTTTGATCATCCCTTTCAGGTAGTCCCATAATTTTTAAATAGTCTCTCCTTGATCTATTTTCCAGATCAGTTGCTTTTCCAATGTAATATTTCACATTATCTTCCATTTTTTCATTCTTTTCATTTTGTTTTGTAATTTCTTAGTTTCTGATAAAGTCATTAGCTTCCATCCATTCCATTCTAATTTTTGAAGAACTATTTTATTCAGTGAGCTTTTGAAACTCCTTTTTCATTTGGCTAATTCTGCTTTTTATAACATTCTTCTCCTCATTGGCTTTTTCAACCTCTCTTGCCAATTGATTTAGTCTATTTTTAAAGATGTTATTTTCTTCAGCACTTTTGGGGATCTCCTTTAGCAAGCTATTGACTTGCTTTTCATGATTTTCTTGCATTACTCTCAATTTTCTTCCCAATTTTTCCTCCACCTCTCTTACTTGATTTTCAAAATCCTTTTTGAAGTCTTCCATGGCCTGAAACCATTGCATATTTATTTTGGAGGCTTTGGATGCAGAGGCTTTGACTTTTAGGTCTTCCTCTTATAGTATGCATTGTTCCCTCATTGAGAAGATGGAAGAAAATACCTGTTCACCATAAAAGTGACCTTAGATAGTCATATTCTTTCCCCTTTTTGGGCATTTTCCCAACCAGTTACTTGAATTTTCTGTCCTTTGTCAACAGGGGGTTATACTCTAGGGACTTGTCAGTTCTCAGTTCTTCCATTGTGGCACAGTTAAGGCAGAGGAGTTTACTCCTCTCCTGACCTGCATTTTGCATTCGAACAACATGGCTAGCCCATCAGAGTTGTGCTCTTTGAAGCATAGTTTGAATGCTTGGCAGTTTGGCTTGAGCAAGGACTTCAGTGTCTGGTCCTCCCAGGTGATCCGCAAAATCTTCCTAAGACAGTACAAATGGAAGCGATTCTGTTTCCTGGCATGGTGCTAGTAGACTGTCCATGTTTCACAAACATACAACAGTAAGGTCAGCACAACGGCTCTATAGACCCTCAGTTTGGTAGTCAGTCTAATACCTCTTTTCTCCCAAACTTTTCTTCAGAGCCTCCCAAACACTGAGTTAGCTCTGGCATTGAGTGCATCAACCTCATTGTCAATGTGTACATCCCTGGAAAGTGCACTACCAAAGAAAGTGAACTTATCCAGAGCATTCTCAACTTCTCTATTTGTTGTAACTGATGATGCCACTTTTGGGTGTTGTGGTGGTGGCTGATGGAGCTCCTGTGTTTTTTGGTGTTAATTATTATGCCACAATTGCCCCAGGCAGCAGAGAATTGATCCATACTTTGTTGCATCTCAGCTTCAGAGGCTGCATTGAGTGCACAATCATCTGCCAACAGAAAATCATGCAACACTCCTTTCACTTTGGTCTTGGCTTGTAGCCTTCTCTAATTGAAGAACTTACTATCAGAATGGTAGTTGACCTTGACGCCATGTTCGTCTTCATCAAAAGCATTTGACAACATTGCTGAAAACATCGTGTTAAAAACATGGGAGCAAGCACACAGCCCTCTTTCACTCCACTGGTAACATAAATCCAATTACATGCAAATCAGAAGACATCACCCATACCAATTACTATTACATCATCCATATTATTACTATTATGCATCAAAGTTCTGTGGTGACAGGCACATGATGAAGCAGCAGGAGCAGATATACTAGGAGCTGTAGTCACAGTCCTGTACACAGGTGACCCAGGCCATAGGGTCATTTCTTACTGAAAGCAGCAGTGGAACTTGGCAGCCCCCTGGGTGTCTGAGAAGCCTTTTAAAGGATCCCACTGCTTACTTCCTGGTGTGAGAAAGGGGGCTAGAAAAGGTGCCCTAAACATTGTCTGCTTACCCAACCTTGGCCTGATTATTGTGGCAGGCAAGGAATCCCACTACGCAGTTGAAACAAAAAAATGTTCAAAATATACAAAAACATCTGCAGAGATGATTCCACTCACCATCAGCACATGGAACATGTATACAGTAGTAGACAACACAAAATCCAGTAGACCTGAAAGATGAACTACTCTTGTTGCATGAGAACTCAAGAAGTATTGCATCCAAATAGCAGCCCTGAGTGACACAAAGTTGGCAAATGAAGGTCAGTTTACTGAAGTTGGAGCTGGATAGGCATTTTTCTGGAGTGGGTGCAGTGAAGGGGAGCACCCTGAATCTGGTGTGGGTTTTGCAATCAAAACTAATGTAGTCAGCAAGCTGGTATGCCTGCCAAAAGGAGTGAATGAGAGCCTCATGAGAATGTGATTGCTGTTCTCAGGTAAAAGTCATGCTACTATCATCAGTGTCTATTCTCCCACCATGGCAACCCCTGATGAGGCTAAAGAAATATTTTATGAAGACCTAGAGACCTTTATCATCAATGTGTCCAAAGAGGACGACCTTATAATTCTGGGTGAGTTTAATGCTAGAGTAGGCTCAGACTACCAGACTTGGCATGGAGTGCTAGGGAGGAATGGAGTTGGAAACAGCAACAGCAATAGTCATTTACTGCTGAAGACTTGTGCATTGCATGACCTTCTTATCACCAACGCTGCCTTCTATTTACCTAAACACAATAAAACTTCATAGATGCACCCTCGCAGCAAACATTGGCATCCAATAGACTACGTGATTGTGAGGAGAAGAGATAGATAAGATGTGAGAGTGACAAAAGCAATGTGTGGTGCACAGTGCTGGACTCATCACAGACTTATCCTTTCCAAGCTAAATATTCACATTTATCAAAAGTGCAGTCCCAAGGCAAAATGACTACCAGAAGAATTAATGTCATCAAATTAGAGCTCTTCTGTTAGTGTGAATAGTTTATTGCTAACTTGGAGGGAAAGTTGAGCCAACACACAGCTGACAACAGTGGAGCAGAAAAGGCAGCTTTTAGAGATTTGGCGTACAGTACTGCATTTGCTCATCTGGGTCAGAACACTCTCAAACACCAAGACTGGTTTGATGAAAACGATGGGGAAATTCAGAAACTAATAAGTGAAAAATGAGAACTCCACAAGATATATCAGCAGGATGGTTCATCCACCTCTAAGAAGGCAGCATTTAATTCCATTGAAAGCAAAGTACAAACAAAGCTTAGAGAGATGCAGGATTCCTGGCTCAGTAAGATGAAATTCAGTTTTATGTTGACAGTAACAATCCAAAGCGCTTTATGACTCCCTGAAAGCTATTTATGGACCAAAAACCTATGGTGCATCACAACTACTCAGTGCTGATGGAGCTACATTGATTAGTGATAAGGACATGATCCTAGAGAGATGAGTTGAACACTTTGATAGTGTTCTCAACAGACCATCAATCAATTCTGAGGCCATTGACTGTTTAACTCAGTTGGAAGTAAATCCCTCCTTAGCTGAACTTCCAACTGAAGAAGAGGTTTCAAGGGCCATTAGACTCCTTTCATGTAGCAAAGCACCTGGTGCTGATTCTATTCCAGCTGAGGTTTACAAGGTAGGGGGACCATTGCTTATATAAAAGCCGACTGAAATTTTCCAGCTTATGTGACAAGAGGAGGTTATCCCCCAGGAGTTCAAGGATGCCTCCATTGTCCATCGCTATAAAGGTAAAGGGAATAGATTGTCCTGAGACTATCACAGGGCAGTCTCTCTCTTAGCCATTGCTGGCAAAATTCTTGCTAGAGTCCTCCTTAATAGGCTGATCCTTCACCTGGAAGATGGTCATATACCTGAGAGCCAGTGTGGCTTCAGAAAAGGCTGAGAACAGCTAATATAGTGTTTGCTGGCCGACAACTCCAGGAGAAATGCCAGGAGCCCAACAGAGGTCTGTACACAACGTTTGTAGATCTGACCAAGGCCTTTGACACTGTTAGTCATGAGGGCTTATGGAAAATTATGTCAAAATGTAGCCCAGGTTAACTGAGCACCTTCTGACCATCAAAATTTGTCTTGTTTTAGAGAGGAGAAGTAAGGGGAGAGGGCTAGGTTAAGAGAGAAGATGAGGTGAATTACCCAGCTAGCTGGGTCCCGATGTAGGCAGCTCGTTCTACTCACAGGTTGTGTTCATCATTCGTTTTGGAAGAGAACCATGACATCAGAGAAATGATGACATGACTATCTCTTGATTTTATTTTGAGTGAGGAAGGGCTGTGCAAGGTCACCAGCCTCACTTTCTCCCTCATCAAGGAAGGAGGGAGAGAATTTGGAACTCAATATTAAAAATGAATATTGAAAATTGTTTTCCAGAGTAATTGGGGAAAAATAAAATACTAAACAAGAGGAAAAAAGAAAAATGCTCTAAATAGCATTGCTTAGAGAAATACAAATTAAAACATTTCTGAGATATTACCTCACATCTATTAGACTGACTAATAGAAAAGGCTAGTGGAAAAGGAAAATTACAAATGTTAGAGCATATGTGGGAAAATTGAGACAGTAATGCATTATTGATGGAGTTGTGAGCTGATTTAATCATTATGTAGAACAATTTTGAACTATGCCCCAAAAGCCTATAAAACCATGCATACCCTTTGATCTAGCAATACCACTACTAGGTCTGTACCCCAAAGAGATAAAAAAACAAGAAGGAAAAAGGACACATATGTACAAAAAATATGTATAGTGGTTCTTTTCAGGTGTCAAAGAATTGGAAATTGAGAGGATATCCATCAATTGGGGAATGACTGAACAAGTTGTGATATATGCATGTTATGGAATACTATTGTGCTATAGGAAATGAGTAGCTAGATGCACTCAGAAAAACCTAGAAGGACTTACATGAACTGATGTAAAATGAAATGAGTAGAACCAGGAGAGCATTGAACACAGTAACAGCAATATTGTAAGAGGATAAGATGTGAATGGCTTCGCTCTTCTCAGCAATACAGTGATTCAAGACAACTCTGAAGGACTTATGATGAAAAATGCTCTTCATCTCCAGAGAATGAACTGAGGGAATTGGAATACTGACTGAATCATACTTTTCTTACTTTTTTATTTTTCTTGGTGTTTTGGTCTATATTTTCTTTCACTGCATGACTAACATGGAAATATGTATATTCTATATCAGATTGCTTGCTTTTCTCAGTGAGTAGGGTAGGGAGGGAGGAAGAGAATTTGGAATTCAAAAATTTAAATTGAATGTTTAAAATTGTTTTTACACATAATTGTGGAAAAGTCAAATACTAAACAAATAATTAAAAAAAGAAATACCAGTGGAAAAAGTTTCCAAAATCGATCATATTAATACGGCAATCATCTTCCTCTGTTGATACAGAAGGCTACATGGAGAAAGTGCATGTTTCCCAACTAGAGGAAGTAGAGTAAAGAGAAGGAAAATATGAAGAATGAAGATGAGAAGGGACAAAGGACAGGAGGAGAAAGAAGGAAAGAAAAAACAAGTTCTCAGATTCAAGTATTATAAAATTGAGTTGAACTCACAGCTACATAGGATTATTCTTTAGATTCCTTTATGCTTATATAAATTAGCAAAGGTCTTTGGGGGGGGGGGTTGGTCTCATGACTCTGTTCTAGTTGGTCACTTCAAATCAGAACTAAAATATGTAGTTCCCTTTTTACATCATCATGATCGTCATCAACATTTGTCTAGCTCTTTAAGTTTACCACGTGCTTTATGTCTGTTTCTTCATATGATACTCACATTATGAGATTGGGGCTATTGTTAGTCTCATTTAAAAGCTGAGATAATTCAGGCAGAAAGGAGGGTCCTAGAACATGAGGTCGGTGGGATGTTATTTTACAGAAAGTAAAAGGAGGTCAGAGTCTGAGAACATTCATCTTATCTAGTGGGACCTTAGAATGCAAAATGTCAGGCGTGGGAGTATCCATAGAAGGGAATGTGAAATCTGGGAAGGAGGGGTATCATATCTAGGAAAGCCTTTACAAAATAGAAGGTAAGAACTGCAAATGGCCCTAAGACCACAAAATTTCAAAGATGGAAGGACCGTCAGAGTATAGATACCAGGAAGCATACTTAATAGACTTGTGGCCATAGCAGGTCCCCAAACCTATCTGAGCCTCAATTTTCTCACTAGTCAAATAGAGATAATAGCATCCCTGGGGAACTCGTGAGAATCAAATGAGATGGTACATGTACAACATAGGCTTCTACTTATTCTCCCCAACTCTACTCACATTGACAGGTCAGGTCCTCAAAGAGCAGCTGCTACATATCCCCCAGGGCACATAGCTCATAAATTCTCAACAGGGTGTTTCCTTCATGATGATAGGGAGGTATAATTCAGTCTATCTGAATCAATAACCTTTGAGTAAAGGCTATTTATTGCAGTGGTAGAGTTGGTATAAGAAACAAAATCTTTCCCACCCGAAGTCTCACTTTTCCACCAGTGAATAGGGAGTCCTGGGGAGAGAGGGCTCAAGCATTCTGCAAGATGATGTCATATAGCTAACACTTAAGAGGCAGAGAAGTACTTCAATGTTTTGAGTAAACAGTCCCTTACTTTGTCTTATATCTTTGCAGGACTGATGGCAGGACAATGACCTAGTTGGGTGTCTAGTTATGAGGGCAAGCATGGGCTGATGTGGGACTAGCTAGATGTAACAGGATTGTGTGTACATATGCTTCCTCACCAATGAAGACCTCTCAGCAAGGGAGTGGGGGATGAGGAGGAAATACAGGTGAAATTCCCAACTGGGTGGATGAAGTCTCCCAGAATTGTCAGGGGTGGTCAGGAGAGTATGTAGACAGACCTGGAGTAAAACAGGAGCTGTGTGCCCTTCTGCCCTACTCCATCTCCATTCCTATTCCAGACAGGTTATTTCTGCTCTCTGGGACTCAATTCTTTCTTCTCGACAATGGGAATCAATACTGACCCTTGCTATCTCACAAGAGTCTTGTGAGGTTCAAATAAGGCCTGTGAAATGTGCTTTGTAATCCTTATAGCACCTTTGGTGTTCTGCATAGCATGTTTCAACCTTCAGGGACTACCTGGGGAAATGTAAGAGTTCAACCATGCACTTGGACAAAGGACAGACTTACTCTCAGCAGACGAGGGGGTGATCATTGTGTTTTTAATGGCATAATGAATGGCATGTATGTTTTTCTCCTGCTTCAAGTCTTGTAGCTGGAGCACATTTACAGAGCTTCTTATCCATCCTATGCTGCTCTTGACTTCTGTGTTAATCTCTCTTTGGCTCAGACAGTATCTTGTTCTGTTTAGACATATACATCTGTCTGTCTCCTCCCTGTCCTCTCTCTCTCTCTCTCTCTCTCTCTCTCTCTCTCTCTCTCTCTCTCTCTCTCTCTCTCTCTGTCTCTCTCTGTCTCTCTCTCTCTCTCTCTGTCTCTCTCTCTCTCTCTCTCTCTCTTTCTGTCTGTCTCTCTCTCTCCTTCTCCCTCTCCACATATGTGTGTGCCTATCTCCTGTTCTTTTGCAGCACATAGGGATTTAATCCTGTGCCCACTGGAGTGTTCAGAAAAAAGTCATGAAGACACCAACCTCTCCTCCTGGCAGAGGAGTCAAACAGGTTCGTGACAAGGAGTTATTTAACATGAGTTCTAGCAACTCAGGATTTGGGGTTTTCTTGTAAACAGACTTTGACAACTGATGATTGAGTTCACCTAATGCTGCCTTTATGGACACTGAATACTTCCTCAGCAGAGACTCATAGTCTGAATGGAGGGGCTCCTGCTTAGAAGACATTTTAATATCTCCTGCAGACACTTTGCCAGTGTGGTATTGCCCTCCTTCTCTCTCCATAGCACAAAAATGGAGAATCCAGGCAAGGTAGAATTCAGATAAATTGACTGAGGAGGAGCACAGTAATTCTTAATGCATTTCTTCAGCATTCCAGCTACTTGGAGTTTGTACATTCCCAGAAGGAATGTACAAATTGATCTGTGGGTTCCAACCTGGAACCCATATTGAGATCCTTGCCTCCTGCAGAGACTTTGCTAGCCTGCTTTCTCTCATCTCCTCCCTCCAAGTCCCCAACAATAAACAGCAGAGGAAGATTCCATCCAGTTATTTTAGAAGGTAGGTAGTGGGGGAGCAGAGTACTGAAAAGGTATTGCCTTCTGCCTGGGATCCACAGATTCATACAGACTGCCCAGGTCATCACCCACAATCTCTCCCCACCCTGCAAAATATAGCAGTTGCTGATTGAGCTTGGATATAGAAAGAAAAGAGAGTCAAGGGAGGAACTGGGCAGGGAACCATGCTTTCTGCCTAAAAATCTAAAACCAAAGGCCCTTCCCCTACACTGTGAATAAGTGGAGTTTAACAGGTCAGTGGCAGAGAGATTTTGAGATGGAAAAGTAAACATTTTCTGTTTCTCTCAAATCACTCTCCATAAAGTGACAGTCGATCAGCTCACATCAACGATAAGCCTTGTAGACAAGTTTCACAACTGAGGATCCCTCAAGTTTCAGAGTATTTAGTTTCTCAGAAAATAGTTCATCAATTGACTCTACTCCCAACCAAGCTGTGAAAATGGACACACCACACTAGAGAATATAGGGGATTTTTCCAATGTAGGAGGAGTCTGTAGGAAATATTAGGGGACAGGATGAACTGAACTTTCGGTTCCAGACCCTGCTTCAAACCAGTGGCATACACTATGGTTATGACTTCTCCGAGATAGATATCATATGTAATAACTCCCTAGAACACAAATAATAATCATAGGATTTTGTAATTGAGATTTGTTTTCTTCATTATGTTATATTATATTATACTATATTGTATTATATTATATTCCATTCCCTTCCATTCCCTTCCATTCCCTTCCATTCCATTATATTATATTATATTATATTATATTATATTATATTATATTATATTATATTATATTATATTATATTATATTATATTATATTATATTATATTATATTATATTATATTATATTATATTATATTATATTATATTATATTATATTATATTATATTATATTATATTATATACCCATAGTGTAGAATAGTGCCTGATTAATAAATGATTCTTGATTCATTGGCCTGATTTGGATTGGAATGCAGCCCTCTAATTGGTAGCACCACTTACCTAAGGATGCACAGGTTACCAGATACCAGAAGGCACAGTGGCCTCATCTAGTAGAAGCTGCCCAAGCTTCCTTGTAGATGCCTGTCTTCATTCTTCTAGTGGAGAAGACAATGACTATAAAACAGTTACAAACAAAGTCTCAAAGATTAAACAAAGATTATGCACAAATTAAAATAGAATTCCTGGAAAAGATGGAGAAAGATTTTAAATTTTTTTCCTTAATAGTATTTTATTTTTTCCAATTATATGTAAAATAGTTATCATTATTCTTTTTTTTTAATTTTTGAGTTCCAAATTTTTCCTTCTCCTTCCCTTCCCTCTCCCTTACCCAAGACAGCAAGCAATCTGATATAGGTTATACATGTACACTCATGTTAGACATATTTCCACATTAGCCATACTGTGAAAGAAGAATCAGAATAGAAGGCGAAAACCGTGAGAAAGAAAAAAAACAACAAAAAAGTGAAAATAGTGAACTTTGATCTGCATTCAAACTCCATAGTTCCTTCTCTGAATATGATTAGCATTTTCCATCATGAGTCTTTTGAAATTGTCTTGGATCCTTATATTGCTGAGAGGAGCTAAGTCGGTCATGGTTATTCCTCACACAATGTTGCTGTTGCTGTGAACAGTGTTCTGATTCTGCTTAATTCATTCAGCGTCAGTTCATGAAACTCCAGGTTTTTCTGAATGTGCCTCCTCATTTCTTATAGCACAGTAGTATTCCACTCATATAACACAACTTGTTCAGCCATTCCCCAATTGACGGGCATCCCCTCAATTTCCAATTCTTTGCCACCCCAAAAAGAGTTGCTATAAATACTGCTCGCCATAATGATTGGATTAGTTCACAGCTCCACAAACAATGCATTAGTGTTCCAACTTTCTGACTGTTCTTTCCCAATCTTCTCCAACATTTATCAGTTTCCTTTTCTGTTATATATCTAATCGATAGTGATTTAGAGCATAAAGTGTTTTTAACTAATGAAATCAGAGCACAAGAGGAAAACTTTTTTTTGATATGGTATGAGTTCAAGGAGAATGAATTGGAAAGAGAATTAACAGTACAAGATATCCTAAATCTTGTCCAAGCAACAAACTCCTTGAAAATTAAAATGGACAGCATTGAAGCCAATCGCCATCACCCTCTGAGATAACAATAAAAGATAGAAGAAAATATAAGCTATATGATAACGAAAACAATTGACCTGGAAAATATAGAGAGGAGTTATACTTCAAGAATCATTGGACTTCTCGAAAATCATTAACTATTACCTTATAAGAAAACTGATCAGATCTTTTAGAACCAGATTGCAAAGTGGAAATGGATCAATGTCTTCATCCCTTAAAAGACCCTCTGCCCGAAATGAAAATTCTCAGGAACATTATAGCCAAAATCTAGACCTTTCTGGTCAAAAGAAATATGTTACAAGCATCCAGAAAGAAAGAATTCAGGTACTGAAGAGCCACAGTAAAGATCACATACATGTATTAGTCACTACTATGATGAAGAGAACTTGGAATACAACATACTAGAAGGCAAAGGATAGAGGCGGTAGCCAAGAATAAATTAGTAGGTTTTTAATTGAATCTCTAGGTTCTCTAAGTATAGCATTATATCATGTGCAAGGAATGTTTCCTTAATGCATATTCTTATTCCTTCAATTTCTTTTTCTTGTCTTAATGCTATAGCTAGCAAGCTAGTACAATGTTGAATAATAGTGGACATCCTTACCACACCCATGATCTTAATGGGAAAGCAATTAGTTTATCTCCATTATAGAAAATGCTTGTTTTTGGTTTTAGAGACACTACTTATCATTTCAAGAAAACCTGAATTTATTTCTGTTTACCAGTGTTTTTAATAGGAATGTGTGCTGTATGGTCACAAATTTTTCCTGTATCTATATAATCGTCTAATTTTTGCTGTTTTCATTAATTGACATGGTAAATTAGTTTTCCTCATATTAAACCTACATTCCACGCATAAATCTCATTTGGTCATAGTGTGTGATCTTTATTATTTCTTATTGTAATCTCTTTGCTAGTAGTTCATTTAAAAATTTTACATCGACATTCATTAGTGAAATTCATTTATAATTTTCTATCTCTGTTTTTGTTTTCATTTGTTTAGGTATCAAAATCATATTTTATTATAGACAAGAATTTGATAGGACTCCTTTTCCTTTTAAAAATAATTTATATAATATTGGAATTAATTCTTCTTTAAATGTTTAGTAGAATTCACTTGTAAACTCGTATGGTCCTAGGAGTTTATTCTTAGAGAGCTTGTTTTCCACTTGCTCAATTTCTTTTTCTAAGATGAGGCTATTTAAATGTGATATTTCTTCTTCTGTCATAATATGATTTATACTTTTGTATACATATTCGTCCATTTCACTTAGATTATCAGTATTATTGACATATAATTTTACAGAATATCTCATAATAATTACTTTAATGGTTTTTCTTTGGTGGCACATTTGCCTTTTTCATGTATAAGCCTAGTAATTTCATTTTCTTCTTTCTTTTTAAAATAAAATTAACCAGTGATTTATCTGTTTTTTTCATAAACCAAGATTGTAGTTTTACTTATTAACTCAAGGTTTTTGTTTTTGTTTTGCTTTCCATTTTATTAAACTCTCATTTGATTTTCATGATCTCTATTTTGGTATGTAGTTGGGTATTCAAAATGTATTCTTTATTCAGTTTTCTTTATTTGCATGCTCATTTCATTAATCTATTCTTTCTCTGTTTTATTGATGTTAGCATTTAGAGACAAATTTTCCCTGCAGTATTGTTTTGGCTGAATCCCAAAAATTTTGGTATGACGTCTTACTGTTGTCATTATCTTTAATGTTATCAATTGTTTCTCTTATTTTATTCTTTGAACCATCTATAATTTAAGAGTTCATTATTTAATTTCCAATTAATTTTAAATCTATTTTAATCTAATTTTTAACTCCCTCCATTGAATATAATTTTTATTACATCTTGGTCTGAAAAAGATACATTTAATATTTATTCTTTAGCATTTTTTGTGAAGTGTTTATGCCCTAATAAATGGTCATTTTGGGGGGGATGAAGCCAAGATGACGGAGTAGAAGGACGTACTTGTAAAAGCTCTCCCCCAGAGTCCATAAAATATCTGTAAAAAATGACTCTAAACAAATTCTAGAGCAGCAGAAGCCATAAAATGATGGAGTGAAAGAGATTTCCAGTACAAGACAGCCTGGAAGGCTGACAGGAAAGGTTTATCACACTGGGCTCACAGTGGAGTGCAGCAAGAACATGACCAGAGCAGACCTCGGGGAGTGGAATCCACAGTAGCAGCTGGGGTTTCCAGATTACTCAACCCGCAAATGACAAAGACAGCTTCAAATGTCAGTGAGAAAGCTCTTTCACCTGAGTGAGAAGGGAACACAATCTGACCCCACTGGCAGCAGCCACTGCAGGGGCAGCGTCCATTTTTGAAGTCCTCAGCCTAAACACCCTGGGGGAAATGAGCTGCTGATCTACATCTCAATTCTGAGTGGCGGCCCTGGAGTGAAGAGGAGAGCTGGTGGTGGTGGAGCTAGAGGTTGTTGTGGAGAGGGAATTCTACTCGCAGATCCTGGGCAGAAAAGTTTTTGGTTGCTCCCAGACCAGTGCACAGGCTAGGAGAGGAATAAACTTCTCTCACGTAATTGTGACACCTTGGAAGAACTGAGAACTTACAGGTCCCTAGAGTATACCCTCCTCTTGACAAAGAACTCAAAAGTCAAGTAACTGACTGAGAAAATGTCCAAAAAGGGGGAGAAATAAGACTATAAAAAGCTACTTTCTTGGTAAATAGATATTTTCTTCCATTCTTTCAGTGAGGAAGAACAATGCATAACATTAGAGGAAGACATAAAAGGCAAAACTTCTGCATCAAAAACCTCCAAAATAAATATGTGATGGTCTCAGGCCATGGAAGAGCTCAAAAAGGATTTTGAAAATTAAGTAAGAGAGGTGGAGGAAAAATTGGGAAGAGAAATGAGAGAAGTGCAAGAAAATCATGAAAAGCAAGTCAACAGCTTGCTAAAGGAGACCCAAAAAATGCTGAAGAAAAAACACCCTTAAAAATAGACTAACTCAAATGGCAAAAGAGGTCCAAAAAGTCAATGAGGAGAAGAACGCTTTAAAAAGCATAATTAGCCAAATGGTAAAGGAGGTTAAAAAGCTCACTAAAGAAAATAGTTCTTTAAAAATTAGAATGGAACAAACGAAAGCTAATGACTTTATGAGAAACCAAGAAATTACAAAACAAAACCAAAAGAATGAAAAAAATAGAAGACAATGTGAAATATCTTATTGGAAAAGCAACTGATCTGGAAAATAGAACCAGGAGAGACAATTTAAAAATTATGGGACTACCTGAAAGCCACGATCAAAAAAAAGAGCATTGTATATGTATGTGTATGTGTATGTGCATGTGCATGTGTATGTGTATGTGTGTATACTTTCCTGTTTGAATCCGTTCAGATGAAAATGAGGTTCAAGCATTGCCCAATTTTCTTCTCCACAGAAAAAGCTCTTTTTTGTGTGCCTGTTTTATGTGAGATAATATTCCCTCTTCTTCTTTTCCCATCCTATTTTTCTCAGTGCATCCCCCTTTCTTGCCCCTCCATTTTTTTATATTATCCCAACATAGTTGATTTTCACCTGGTCCCTCCATCTATCTAGACTCTTTCTAACTACCTTATGATGATAAAAATTTAGGAGTTAATTATATCATCTTTCTCTGTAATGTAAAGAATTTAACATTATTAAGCCCCTTATGATTTCTCTTTTATGTTTTTATGCTTCTCTTGATTCTTGCAAATGAATGTCTAATTTTCTATTATGCTCTTGTGTTTTCACCAGGAATGCTTGACAACCCTTTATTTCATTAAATATCTATTTTTCTCTGGAAGAATTATACTTAGTTTTGCTGAGTAGCTTATTCTTGCTTGTATTCCTAGATTCTTTGTCTACTGCAGTATTACCTTCTAAACCCTCTGCTTATTTACTTTGGTAAATTTTGTAGTGTCCTGACTGTGGCTGATGGACCCCCAACATGATGTTTTTCCTTTGATGATAAGTCCTTATCATTTAGTCCAGAATATTTACTTTAGTGATGGAGTTGGTATAAAAAAAGACAAAGCCTCCCACCCAAATTCTGTGATGTCCTTCTCCACCAGTACATACAGAGGCCTAGGGAAGAGGAACTCAGACTTTCTTGGAGATGATTTCATATAGCTTAAGTACTTAAGCAGAGAAGTATATCATTGTCTTGCAGTGCTGATGGAAGGACAGTGACCTAGATTGGTACCCGAAAATCAGGGCAAGCATGACTGATCTGGGGCTGGCTAGATGTAATGAGCTCTGAGAATTTGTGCTTACTCACCAATAAGTATCTCTCAGCCCCTACATGTGGGTGAATGAAATCTTCCAGACTGATCTCTGGAGGTAAAGACAGTGAGGACATCAGTGTGACTTCCATCCCTATCCCACACCCACCCACTTTTTAGGCAGGTCATTTTCCCTCCTAGGGCCTCAGTTCTTTCTTCTGGAGAATGGGAATAATAATACTTGTCCTTACCTCACATTGGTTGTTTGTTTGAGTTTCAAATGAGGTCTGTGAAAGGTGCTTTATAATCCTTATAGCACTTTTGGTGCTCTGCATAGGATGCCCACAACTTTGGGAAATTAGGAAATGTAAGAGTTTAACCATATATTTGGGCAAAGGACAGACTTATTGGCAGCTGACTAGGGAGTGATCACTCTGTTTTTAATGGCATGATGAATGACATGATGGTTTCTCCTGCCTCCAGTCTTGGAGCCACAGCTAGCTTACATGGCTATCCATCTTTGCTGCTGTTGGCTTCTCTATTAATGTCTCTCTGCTCTGCCAATTTCTCTATCTCTGGATAGATATATGTGTATATGCACATGTGTGCATATCTCCTGCTCTTTGGTAGCACCTAAGGATTCAATTCTGTGCCCACCTTACCATTCAGAACAAAGTAGTGAGCCATTCTCCTCTCTTCTTGGCTGAGGGGTCAAACAAGGTCTGGATAAGGAGTTATTTAGCACGAGAACCAGCAACTCAGGCTTTGAAGTTCTCTTGGAAATAGACCAGTCACCATGGCAACTGCTGATTGGGATTAGCTGATACTGTCTTCTTGGACACGCAGTACTTCCTCTGCAGTGACGCACAGTCTGAATGGCAAGGCTCCTGCATAGAAAACACTTTAGTATCCTCTCCTTCTGCAGGCACTTTGCCAGCACTGTCTTCCTCCCCCAGCCCCAGGACAAAGAAGAAAGGATATAGGAAAGGTTGAATCCAGGTGACTTGTCATAGGAAGAGCACAATAATCTTTAATGAGTTCCCTCAGCCCTACTCCCCCACCAGTCTCAATATTCTCAGGAGAGGGGGGAATGCACAAACTGACGTCTGTGCTTCTTCCTGGGGCCCATATTAGGATCATTTCCCATTTCAAAAACTTTGTTAGCATCTCTTCTCTTCTTCCCCTCCTCAACCTCCCTTCAGAAGCAGTAGACATAGAGTGTATCCAGTTATTTTAGAAGAAAGGTGGAAGAGGAAAGGATTATTAAAAGTGTGCTGCCTTCTGCCTGGGGTCAGCCCTAGTTAGGAATCCCTCACCAGCCTTCCCTCCACCAAATTTATCGAAACCCTCTAGGTCTACATCCTCCCCCAACACTGCAAAATGTTGATGTTGATTTATCCCAAACATAGAAGAAAAGGAAAGCCAAGGGAGTGACCAGGCAGGAAGCCATACCTACTGCCTTCAAATCCAAAACCAGAGACAACTCCCCTATGACATCACTGTGAATGAGTGAAGTTTAAAGGTCAGTGGTAGAAAGGTTTGTGGATGGTAGAGTGGACGTTTCCTGTGTCCATCAAATCACTCTTTTAAAATGTCATTTATTCTGCTCACACCAACTATAACCCTTATGTACAAGTTTTGTAGTTGCCTGGGTCAAAATCCCTTCAGTGTCAAAGTACTGAGTTTCTCAGGAAATTAGTTGACTCTGCTCCTAACCAGGCTATGGGAATGAACACACCAGACCAGAGAATATATGGTATTCTTCCAGTGTAGAAGGAGTCCATAGATTCTACCTTATAGAAACTTTAGGGTATGGGCTGAAGTGAGTCATCCCCACTTGCCATCTCAACTGCTGCTTCCTACCAATGGCACACCTTGCTATATAGAATCACTTCTTTGGGTTGGAGGTCAGACATATCAACTCCCTAATGTACTTAAGTAACATATAGTGGATTTTGTGGTTAGGGATTGTTTTCTTCATTATATTTTTTGTCTTCTGATAAAATGGGAAAGCCTGGGAAATACTAAATGCTTAAAAACTGTTTGCTGATTCATTGACTTGGCTTGGATTGAATTGCAATTCAATCCTCTGGTTGCTTAGCATCACATATCCTAAGGATGAGAAGCCTTGTATTGTCTAGAAGGCAGGGTAGCCTCATCTTTCAGAGACTGCCCAATCTCCCTGACGAAAGCCTGTCTAAATCCACTACTGGGGAAGAGAATGACTGTGAAACAGCTAGATCTATAATCCCGAGGTCAGAGAAAGAGGAAAAGTTCCTTTATGTACAAAAATATAGCTCTTTTTGATGTTAGCAATAAACTGGAAAATGAAGGGGGTATTCATCAATTGGAGAATGGCTGAACCAGTTAAGGGATATGAATATTTCAGAATACTGTTGTGCTGTAAAAATTGATTAAGTGAATAGTTTCATAGAAACTGGGAAGATTAATATCAATCTCTATAAGGTGAAGGGAGCTGATTCAGGAGAACAGTTTATACAACAATATTATAATAATAAACAACTTTGAAAAACTTGGAACATATGATCAAGATTATAATCAATCAAAACTTCAGAGGATTCATGATGAAGTATGCTACCCACCTCCAGACACAGATATGATCAATTCAGAAGGCAGATTAAGGCATATATTTTTTTGAACATACCTAAGGCAGAAACTTGTTTTGTTTACAATACATATTTCTAAGGATTTTACTTTTCTTGATTTTTCAGTGAAGGAGGAGGGTGTCTAAAGGAAAACAGAGGGGAGGTAGGAAATACATCTGAAAACAAAATTTTATTGCAAAAATAAGAAACACAAAATAGCTGTTCATAATTGGTTGTGACTTATTTATTCCATCACTAATTTTTAGTATGACTGTAAGTCAGGAGCATGATTTTCTCGGGTTCTTTTGAATGACAAGACTTATTTGGAGAGAGCAATTTGGGTATCTCTGATTAAAAAGAAATGGTATAGCTTTATACTCGTAATTTACATGTTTTCAGTGCTTTGAGGCTTATTCTCCAACCTAATGAAGCCAAGCAGTACAAGCTTTATTTTTGAAAGCAGGTGACTATTTATTCCTCACCACCCTCATAGGGAACAAAAATGAATGCATTTCTAGAAAGTACCAATGAAAAAACATTTCCAGAATTAATTCCATTAATATGGCAAATATTCTGCTCTCTTGGTACAGAAGACAGAAGGCTATGGGGGGAAAGTGCATGTTTCCCAACATAGTAAAAAACACATGAAGAATAAGGATAAGATGAGGAGAAAATGGAGAAGAAGGAAAACATAAAAGCAAGTTCTCACACTCAAATATTACAGTTAGTTGAGCTCATAGTTGCAAAGAATTATTCTTTAGATTTCCTTTATTCTTCCACAAGTTGTTAAAGATCGTTCTTGGGTTTGGACTCATGACTCTATTCTAGTCAGTCAGTTAAAATAATGTGTTAAATGTATGTTGTACTTTTACATAACAACAGTAATAGATATTTATCTATCATTTAAAGTTTAAAAAGTGCTTCATACCTCTCATCTCATATGATCACAGCAGACCTATGTGATAGGGGATAATGTTATTCCAATTTTAAAGATGAGAAAATGGAGGCAGGTAACAAAGATACTTGATTTGGATGAGGGTCCAGAACATGAGATAGGAGGGACCTTAGATCATAGAAATTGGGAGATGGTCAGAACTTGAAAAATACAAATTCTTACAACCAATGGGACCTTGGGACACAAGATGTCAAACATAGGAATAACATTAGAGAACAGAGGGTCAGAGCTGAGAAGGGGTATCTGAACTAGGAGAACCCTTACAACATATAAGAAGAGAACTGTTGTTGTTGTTTGTCCTTTGTTTTCAAAGAGTACTAGTGACACCACAGGGTGATGTCTTGATTCGTGAGTGAATTGGATTTAAGTGAGGCAGAGTTGCTTAAAGCCATCAGCCTCACTCTCTCAACTGAAGTCATCAAAGCCCAGTGGCAAGAAAAAAGTCAGAAAAACTGGCAATGGCCTTGGTGTCTTTGATGTCGGACCAAGTTCAAAGCCTTCCACAGAGCCTGCTTCAGCTGCTTTCTGGCTATTGGAATAAATTGCTCTCATCCACCTATTCAACTAGGGGAAGTCTTCACAGGCTTAGGGTAGACACATTCCTTACTCACTGACAAGTTTGTGTCCCTTCAGTTGTCCTTAATCTGGTTTTGCCCAGAGATGATCCAACAGGATGTGGTTGCTATGCATGTCACAGATCCTTGGAGCCACAGGTAAGAGTTGAGTTCCAAGTGCACACTAAAGGTGGATAAGCAGCTTTGGAAAGGTCCTGTCAAGCCATCACACCAGAGGTACTAGTCCTCCTTGAGCAACCGCACACAATTCACTAAGGTCTGATTTGAACTCAGGTCTTTCTCACCCAGATCCAGTCCTCTAAACCCTACGCCACCTTGTTGCCTATTTGGAGATCTGAGAGAGTTCTTAGAACACATACAACCACAGATCAGAAGCTGTTAAACAGCAACAACAACAATTTATATCTTTTCTGTTCATTGGGTTAAGGTAAGGACAGGGACTGAATAATTTAGAAAACAGTCACCAAAATACTTATGATAAACAACTTTATTTCAATAAAATTTATATCAGGTCTTTTATTGTTGTTCTAAATTAAAACTTAGATCCTGCAACATAAAGCCCAGGAGAGAACATGAAAACAGAATGGCTTATGTGGATAAAGGAAAAATGATGATCAAAAATGTAATTCCATGCAGTACCACGGTCAGGTAAGACAAGCGCTGATGTTATTATGATTGGCAATAAAAAAATAAAGTTTTATTTTGACAGAATTTTAATGAAATCACTTTTGTCCTTTGAAATCCCAGCATTGTGAGAGGTGGAGTCAAGATAGCAGAGTAAAGTCAGGGATTCGCCAGAGCTGTCTCCCTAAACCCTCCAAATACCTTTAAATAATGACTCAAAACAAATTCTAGAGTGGCAGAAACTACAAAAAGACAGTGAAACAATTTTCCAACCCAAGACTATTTAGAAGGTTGGCCATAAAGGTCAGTTGTACCAGAATAAGAGAGGAGTGCAGTCCAGCAAACTAAGAGCAGGTCTCGGGATGATTATATCAGTGGAAGCAGTGATGGCTTTCAGACCTCTCAACCCACAGATGGTAAAGGGTTCACTCAACAGGTCAGAAGGAGATTTGCAGGGGTCCCTATTGCCCACTCTTGAATCTGAGTTGCCACCGTGAGGAGGAGCCCTAGTATAGCAGAGCTGGCAAGGACCCTGGTCACAGTTACAGGGTTGAAAAGAGTGCTTGTGGTCACTCGCAAACAAGTGCACAATTCAAAAGAGTAGTAAACACACATCTCCTTAGATAATACCATCTTGGAAGAACTGAAAACATACAAGTTGCTACAATTACCTCTGAAAACAGCTGCACAAAAAACCTGTAGCTTGGGATGGTGCCCCCTCCACTTGGCGATCAGAGCCCTACTTTAGCATAGAGTTAAAAGTCAAGAAATAGGCTGGAAAATTTGCAAATAATAGAAAGAAACTTCTGACCAGAGAAAGTTACTATGGTAACAGGGGGCAGCTAGGTGGCGCAGTGGATAGAGCACCAGTGCAGGAGTCAGGAGGACCTGAGTTCAAATCTCACCTTAGACACTTGACACTCACTAGCTGTCTGACCTTGGGCAAGTCACTTAACCCTAATTGCCTCATCCTGGGTCATCTCCAGTCATCCTGATGAATATCTGGTCACTGGATTCAGATGGCTCTGGAGGAGAAATGAGGCTGGTGACCTGCACAGCCGTCCCTCATTCAAAAATAAAGTCAAGTGCAAGTCATGTCAATATTTCTCTTATGGATGGTCTTCTTTGACAACAAAAGATGAACACACACACACTATGATAACAAGAAAGATCCAAACACACTCAGAACAAGACAACAAAGTCAAAACTCCTGTATCCCAAGTTGCCAAGAAAAATAAGAATTGGTTTCAGGTCATGGAAAAATTCAAAAAAGATGAGAAAGAGGGATTAAAATAGAGATCCGTGTATTGTTAAGATATGTGCAGTGAATTAAAATAAAAGTAATTTTTATAAATCTTAAAAGAAACTAAAGTCTAGAATGTCAGAACAGGGGAGAGTTCTAGAGAATAGAATGTTAAGGCTATTAGTGAGCTTGGAATATAGACTATCTAGCCTGGGAGATGACACAGAGAATAGACTGTTAGACCTGGCAGGCCATTTAGAAGATGGGATATCAGTTATAAGAGAGCCGTTATACCATAGAAGGTCAGAAGGAAGAGAGGTTGGAACAACATGGGATTCTGAGGATTGAAGGGCCCTCAGAACTCAGGCATTAGCTAGCATTTATTAAGTGCTTTAATAAATAAGTTAACAATAATAATAATAATTTAATAAATAAGTTGGGAAAGCCTACGGCCAATACTGCCTCCTGTTACCCTCACCATAAACCAGGAAGGTGGGTGCTCTTACCATCCTCATTTGGGAAGAGGGGAAAGGGAGGCAAGGAAAGCTGAAGAGCCTCCCCCATGTCACAAATCTGGGAAGTGTCCAAGGTCCTGTTTGAGCTGAGCTGTTTCTGACTCTAGTCCTAGGGCACTGAGTCAACTACCAGCTTTCTGTCTGTCTTGAGGCATCGGACTTTGGACACCAAAACTCTTGGAGTCTCAGTTTTCTTTGTAAAATAGGAATAATAATACCACCCATGGAGGAAGGGAGAATCAAATGAGATTCTGCATGTGTAGCCTAGACTTGGAGATGCTCTCCCAATCCACATTGACTCTGGCAGCTCAGGTCCCCAGAGGGGTTCTATGGTATCTCCTTTCAGGGTTTTAGAGGTAGTCCTGAGGCTTTGTGGAGGAGAGGATGGTCATGATTCATGATTCCCCCATACTGTCCTTCTTCCATGATTAGCAACTGAAATAACTAAAGCCCCCTGACTTAACTGGTTACATTTCAACTGCTGTGTACATATGTAGAGAACTCTGCTCTTCCTGACCAACCAGCACCCCCCCCGCCCCGATCCCGAAGTCTGTGGCACACTCTCCCCCCATATTGTCTTTGGAAGTCTTCTACCTCTTACAGAGTCCTTGGGGAGGTAAAAGACGCTGGAGAGGGGCAGTGATTTGTCTTGACTCTTTATACGATGAATTAACCCAACAGGGATTTTTAAAATGACTACATATAGTATGCCTGGTAATGAGCTCAAGACCCATTTCTCTGTGAGCTATATTTTTCATCAGGTGAAATAAAGCTAGTCTTACATTGGTTTTGTTGTGACCCTGATTGTTCTTATGAAATACAAAGTTCCTTTACCCTTTCTTTGTATTGACCTAGATGGAAGTCAAGTACTTCTGTGCCCTGGGAAACAAGTAGTAGAAGTAGTAGTAGTAGAGTCTCTGAAAAGAAGACTGGGAGTAGTGGTTTCTCTAGACCTGGGTTCAGATTCTGCTTCTTTTCACTTTCTCTCCTTATGCCTCAATTTCCTCAGCTGTAGAATAAGTGGATTGGCCTAGGTGGCCTGTGAGTGACTTTGCAGTTCTAATATCTTTCTATCAGCCTGGTTAAATGCAGCATGAATGATGCCCACCAAGGCCAGAGTATCTTTGAGCACATTAAGTCCCAAAGTATGAGATGTTGATAGGGTTACATTGTTACAGGTGGTACCCACAAGGTATCTGACTTTCTAACAGTATCTAATGTTTCCTCAAGAGATGGTACGATTTTCCTGCCTCTTTGTATAGGTGGGGTACTAGAAGAACAGAATATTATATATACATTCAGATGTGGTCACAATGTAGGTCAGTTTTGGTTACCATTCTTCATTATAAATAACAGTCTGTTAGGGAGGGGAATAGCAGAAAATGGTTTAAAAAGTTAGAAAAAGAAAATGAAATCAATTAACATGATATACTAGAGATATGGGTTGGTGTGTAGTTGGAGTCAGAAGGAGCATGGGCTCCATCTGACACTTGATAGACTTGTGACCATGGTAAGTCCCCTAACCTCTCAGAATCTGTTTCCTCACCTGCAAATTAGGAATGATAACATCTCTAGGCAGTCTGTGAGAATCAATTGACATAATCCGTGTACAGTACAGGCTTTGAGCTCCCAATCCCCACTCACACTGGAAGGTCAAGCCTCCAGAGAAGGTTACATCTTTCCTCAGGGTTTAGAGATAAGCTTATTAGGGGTGGGGAAGCATCATAACTTATGAACCCTCAACAGTACATTTCCCCCATAATGATCAGTCCCTATCGTTTAGTCCACTTGACTTAATTACCTTTCAGAAAAGGGTATTTACTGCAGTGATAGAGTTGGTATTTAAAAATCTCCCAACTGAATTCTGTGGCAGCCTTTCCTAGCAGTGTCTTGGGAAAAGAGGGCTCAAGTGTTTTTCAATACAATTTCATATAGCTGGTACTTAAGTGACAGAGAAGTGTGTCAGTGTATTGAGTAAATAGTCCTTCATTTTGTCTGCTATCTTTGCAGGGCCCATGGCAGGACAATGGCCTAATTGGATACTTGGATATCAGGGCAAGCATGGATCAATCTGGGGCTGGCTAGATATGATGGGCTGTATGAATATATACTTACTAAGAGAACCTCTCAGCTTGGGGGCTTGGAGAGGAGGCGACATGAGATGGAATCCCCAAACTGAGTGGATGAAGCCTCGCAGAATGGTCTCTGGAGGTTAAGAGAGTGAGTGCAGGTATGAGACCTCCATCCCTCCCCATCATTCCCACCCCCATTCCAGGCAAGTCATTTCCTATCTTTAGGCCTCCATTCTTTCAATGCTTCCTTACTTCACAGAGGTCTTTGAGGTTCAAATGAGGCATGTGAAGGGTGCTTTGCAATTCCTATAGCACTTTTGATGTTTTGCATAGGATGCCTTAACTTTTAGAGACAAACCTGGGTAACTGTAGAGTAAAGCCCCATAGTTGAGCAAAGGACAGACTTCTTGGCATTTAGCTATGAGGTGATCATTGTATTTTAAAGACGTAGGGAATGGAATAGTTGTTCTTTCTCCTGCCTCAGGTATTATAGCCACAGCTGGCTTACATGGTTTCTTATCCATTCTGGGTTACTGTTGGCTTGTCTAGGAATCTGTCAGTCTTTCTCTCTATGTGTACACATTTCTGTATATGTATACAGTCGCATGCCTTCTGCTCTTTTACAGCACCTAGAGATTTAATTCTGCATCCAACTGACTGTTCAGAACAATGTAATGTAGTCACTGACCTTTCCTTTGGGCTGAGGGTAAAAACAGGAACTTCACAAGATCTATCTAGCATGCGAGTCAGCAACTCAAGATTTGAGGTTTCCTTGGAAACAGACAAGTCTCCATGGCAACTGGTGATTAGGCTCAGCTGATGCTGCCTTCACAGACACTGAATACTTCCTCAGCAGAGGAAGTCTGAAGGGAGGGGTTCCTGCCTGGAGACCATATTAAAAACTTTTCCTGCTCTAGAGACTTTGCCAGTACTATCCTACTTTTAAATTAAAAGAGAAAAGGCAGAATTCAGAAGAATTGTCACAGGAGGAACTTAATACACTCCTTCAGCACCCCTCCCCTACCTGCCTCCACATTCCCAGGAGAGATGCACAGATTGACCTCTGAATTCCTTCCTGAGGCCAATATTAAAATTCCCTCCTGCATCAGAGGCTTTGCCAACATGTCTTTCCCCCCCTCTCCACTTCAATAAGCAGAAGAAATGGATTGTGCCCAGTTATTTTAGAAGGTGTAGGAGGAAAGTGGTACTGAAAATGTTCTGCCTTCTGCCTGGAGTCAGCCCTAGGTTAGTAACCCCCAAATTTGTAGAAACTGCCCAGGTTACCTTCCACATGGTTTCCAATCTTGCAAACTGATAGATGCTGATCAACCCCAAATACAGAAGTAAAAGGAGAAACAAGAGAGGAACTTGATAGGTAGCCATGTCTGCTTCTCCAAATCCAAAATCAGAGCCCTTTCCCCTACTGTATCACTATGAATGAGTGGAGTTTACAGGTCAGTGGAAGAGAGATTTGGACATTTTCTCTGTCTTTCAAATCACCCATTATAAGAAATTCCCTATTCTGCCCACATCATCTGTATACCTTATGGGCAAGTTTCATCACTTCCTATACCAGCACCTGTCCAGTGTCCAATTATTGACTTTCTTAAGAGATTAAAAATCATCAATTTACTCTTCCCCCAATCAGGCTATGGGAATGAATATACCAGGCTGGAGAGTAGATAGGATTCTTCCAGTGATGGAGGAGTCCGTGGACTCTGCCTTGTGGAACCTTGTGGGGTTGGGCTGCACTGAGCCATCCTCACTTGCCATGGCAGCCTCTGCTCAGGATCAATGGCATACTTGTAATGACTTCTCAGACAAGAAAGTCAGATATAACTCCGTAATTTGTGTTGGAGTTTGTTATTAAGAATTGTTTCCTTTATTGTGTTTATATCCTCACAGCCTAGAGACCTGCTTGGGCCATGCTAGGTGCCTAATAAATCTTTGTTGACTCATTAATGTGGTTTGGATAGGAATGCACTCCTTTGGTTGTTGGCAGTGCTTATTCTATGGATGAGCAGTTTTCTAGCCAGTAGATGTCAGGGTGACCTTACCCAGAAAAAACTACCACAGCTCCCTTGTGGATACCTATGCAAATCTGGCAGTAGGGAAGAAAATGACTATAAAACATCTTGGTGTATAGTCTAAAGATATCAAAGAAATAGGAAAGACACCCACATATACAAAAATATGTCGTTTTCTTTTTATATTGGCAACGAATTGGAATTAGAGGTGGGTACCCATCAACTGGGTAATAGTGGGACAATATAAGGCATGTGAATGTGTTGGAATACTGCTGTTGTGTAAGAACTGATAAAGTGAATTGTTTCATATAAACTTCGGAAGACATATGAATTTTGGTAAAATGAAGTGAGTAGAACCAAGAAAACAATTTATACAAATGCCAATATTACAAAAATAATCAATTTTAAAAGACTTTTGAAATATGAGCAAGAAAATGACCACCTACAATTTCTGGATGACTCATGATGAATCATGCTGCCTACCTCCAGTGAGAGAATGGTGATTAATTCAGAATGCAAATTGAGGTATATACATCTAGCTATATGTCTGTCTGTCTATTCATCTGTCTATGTACATATACATATATACACACATATAAATACATATCCATATATATGTGTGTGTATATATATGTGTATATATATTTATAAATGAATTGACTAATACAAAAACTTGTTTAGCTTACTATACATGTTTCTAAGGGTTTACTTTATTTCTTAGTAAATGGGCAGAGTTGTATCTGGGTAAAGGCAGAAGAGAGGTAGAAAATGCATCTGAAAACAAAATTGAATTTTAAAAAGCAAAGAGGTCCTTGTTTACAATCGTTTATTGATCTGATCAACCAGAATTGGATACACTCTAACTTGACTTCAACATAGTGATGTCATTTCGATCTTCTTTGAGAACGAAGGACAAAAACCAATTCACTAACAAACCAGCTCTGTGCCAGGAATTGTGCTAAGCACATTTTAAACATTATCTCATTTAGTCCTCCTAACAGTCAGTTAGGTGCTATTATAGCAGCACCAATTACTCATGATGAATATTCTTCACCTCAGTAGATACTTTGATTCTTAAACAGTAGAGCCAAAAGAAACATAGAGAAATATATGTTTTTGAGCAAAAGGAAGGGATTATGTGATGAAGTGTTTCTATTCCAGTAGAGGAGAAAAATACATCTTTTCTCAGAATTCTACTGTCTTCAATAGTCCTAGAGTGAATAAAAAGAACTTGAGGTTAGTTTTGTTATATTCCAATTGTATTAAGAGACAAAAGATAAATGAAAGGGAAAGTAATATAGCCTAAGGAAGAAAGAGGGATAAAAAGGAGAAACTTATTATTTCACATAATCAGAGAGAGTGAAAAGACTATACAAATATGGAGTAAGTAGGCTGCCATCTTTTATTTGAAATAGTTGAGATGAAATACATAAATGCATGTACAAAAACATGTACTAAAGCTCAATTTTGTGTAGGCATACATTAAACTCAAGACACCCCCACACCTGTCTTAGACCCCTGCTGACCCAAATCCAGCCTCAACAATCGCCTCCTAGAAAGAGTTTCACATATTGGGTGTCAGCAACTTCTCTTTGTTAGTGACTATGTATAAACCATGGGCCATGAGTCCATCAACACATTGTTGAGAATACCATATTCATCTACTGCCAAATGGTAGAGTACCTTATCGGAAAGATCCAAGCAATTACTTAGAAAAAAGTAATCCTTAAAGTCACCTGAAATACCAACACAGGTTAAATACAATATACTTTAGGCCTATTGGAGTCTGAATGTCTCAAAGGCAACCTTGAGATTTTTTTTTTTGAGGTAATTAATGATTATTCCAGCATTGCTGTCTCAATTCTCTCTCCTGAGTGTTAAGTTCAAGAACATATTCACAATGAATCATTTTCTAGCTCAGATCTGAATAGGTCAGGTTAGATAGAGAGTGGACATGTCCATGGGGACAATGGGAATAGGCGGCCCTAGTCATTATTAAACTGTGGAACTTGCTATCATGGGGGCTCAGTGAGAGCCTGTGCATAGCTCTGCACCAGAGTGAGAAGTGATACTTCTCAGGCCCTGACCTTATGTGGATGGAAGTATCATGGTTCCACTGGAGACTGTGCTGTTTGCTACTCAGGGCTGAGTAATGTTCCCAGTGAGAGACTGAGGCAGGGACCTGTGCTCAGGAGGGTAAGTCTAAGGTGAAGAGTCCTTGCAGGTCCTAAACTTTGTCCTCATCAGAGAGTATGTATAGAAGCAATCAGCAGCTATGAGACTCTGATCCCAGGAGCAGATCAAGTTCAGAGCTCCAATGTCCAACCCTTCCTGGAGGCTATCACTGAAAAACCAAAGCAAGAAATCTAAACCAAGGGGAAGCCTAAAGTTCTGTCACTTTGCAGTTGTAGATTTTTCCAGCTGCCTGATAGTGGGTTGAGTCCAATAAGAGTTGTTTTAGATTGAAACTTGAAACCAAGATCAGTAAACTTCAGAGCTCAGATCTGCAGTGCATGATTCAGAATCACCCAGATCAGGCAGCTTTGAGAATAAGGAAAGTTTGCAGATGCTGTTCCTTATAACCTGGAATTACACACCACTCAGTACCCCAAGAAAGCAACAGCAGGACCCAGGAGGACACAAGTATACCTCAGCCATTCTCTCCACAAGTCCAGAGAGCCAAGCACTCAATTCAAAATCCGTAAGAAGGGCCTACAAATGAGCCAACACAAAATTGTACCATAAGGAGCTTTTAGAATGACAGGGACGCTCAAGCATCAAACATAGAATATTTCAATGACTTTAAAATATTGATAAAGAATTAACAACTTAGGGGATGGAGCCAAGATGGCAGAGCAGAAAGACACACATATACAAGGTCTCCCCCCACAACCCATAAAATAGCTGTAGAGAGGGACTCTCAACAAATTTTGGAGCAGCAGAGGTGGAGAACAACAGAGTGGAGCAGATTTCCAGCCCAGGGTGACCTGAAAGGCCCATGGGAAACGCCTCTTGCACTGGACGCGGAGCAGAGCGCAGAGCCCAGCCTAGCCTTGGCTGCACAGCTTGTGAACAGCCCATGGGGGCAGAATCTCCAGTTGTGGAATCCCCAGTCCCAGCAGCAGCCAGATCGCAGATCCCTCAACCCACAGGCACCAAAAGTCAGTGATGGGGCTTTTTCAGCTGGCCAGGAAGGGAGAAGGGCCTTCCATACCTCAGGCCTTAGGCAGCCACCACAGAGGCCACATAGGCAGGCGGCCACATTGGCAGGTGCAGCAGTTAGACCATTATTAGAGGGTAAAAACCCCTGGGGGCATCAAAGAGCTGAGCCTTGCCTCGGCCCTGTGTGGAGACCCTGGGCTTGTTGGTCTTTGTCTCACACTGAATGGCTGCCCTGCCCATCCAGCTTATCTGAAAATCGGCCCCCAGTGCTGACTTGGAGGAACTGGTGATCAGGTGGCTGTGGAGAGGTAACTGCTAAGTTTCTGGGCCCCCCAAAAAGTCCCTCTCTCTGTCCAGACCAGTACACGCTTGATTGGGCCACCTTGGAGGAACTGAGATCTTACAGATTCCCAGAGTATACCCTACTCTTGACAAAGGATCCAAAAGTCAAGGGAAAAAAAATAAGACTATAGAAGGTTACTCTCTTGGTGAACAGATATCTTCTCCCATACTTTCTGATGAGAAAGAACAATGCTTACCATCTGGGAAAGACATAAAAATCAAGGCTTCTGTATCCCAAACATCCAAAATAAGTATTCATTGAGCTCAGGCCATGGAAGAGCTCAAAAAAGATTTTGAAAATCAAGAAAGAGAAGTAGAGGAAAAATTGGGAAGAGAAATGAGAGAGATGCAAAAAAAGCATGAAAAATGGGTTAGCACCTTGCTAAAGGAGACCCAAAGAAATGCTGAAGAAAATAGTACCTTTAAAAATAAGCTAACTCAATTGACAAAAGAGGTTCAAAAAGCCAATGAGGAGAAGAATGCTTTCAAAAGCAGAACCAGCCAAATGGAAAAGGAGATCCAAAGGCTCACTGAAGAAAATAGTTCTTTCAAAATTAGAATGGAACAGATGGTGGCTAATGACTTTATGAGAAACCAAGAAATCACAAAACAAAACAGAAAGAATGAAAAAATGAAAGAAAATGTGAAATATCTCATTGGAAAAACAACTAACCTGGCAAATAGATCCAGGAGAGACAATTTATTTTTTTTTATTTAACTTTTAATATTTATTTTCACACAATTTTGGGGTACAAATTTTCTCCCCTTTTCTCCCCTCCCCTCCCCAGACCCAAGCTTTCTAATTGCCCCTGTGACCTATCTACTCTCTCCTCTATCCTCCCTCCCTGCCCTTGTCTCCTTCTTCTCTTTTGTCCTGTAGGGCCAGATAGCTTTCTTGACCCCTTAACCTGTATTTCTTGTTACCCAGTGGTAAGAACATTACATTTGGTCCTAACACTTTGAGTTCCAACTTCTTTAGCTCCCTCCCTCTCCACCCCTTCCCTTTGGAAGACAGGCAATTCAGTATAGGCCATATCTGTTTAGTTTTGCAAATGACTTCCATACTAGTTGTGTTGTATAGGACTAACTATATTTCCCTCCATCCTATCCTGTCCCCCATTACTTCTATTTTCTTATGGTCCTTTCCCTCCCCATGAGTGTCGACCTCGTATTGCATTCTCCTCCCCATGCCCTCCCCTCTATCCTCTCCCCCACCCTGCTTGTGCCCCTGTCTCCCACTCTCCTGTATTATGAGATAGGTTTTCCTATCAAAATGAGTGTGCATTATATTCTTTCCTTTAGTGGATTGTGATGAGAGTAGACCTCATGTTTTTCTCTTGCCTCCCCTCTTTATCCCACCACTAATAAGTCTTTTGCTTGCCTCTTTTATGAGAGATAATTTGCCCCATATAACTTCTGCCTCTCTCCTTCCAATATTTCTCTCTCACTGCTTGATTTCATTTTTTTTAAAGATATGATCCCGTCCTCTTCAATTCACTCTGTGCACTCTGTCTCTATGTATGTGTGCGTGTGTGCATGTGTGTGTGTGTGTGTGTGCTCCCACCCAGTACCCAGATACTGAAATGTTTCAAGAGTTACAAATATTGTCTTTCCATGTAGGAATGTAAACAGTTCAACTTTAGTAAGTCCCTTATGACTTCTCTTTGCTGTTCACCTTTTCATGGTTCTCTTCATTCTTGTGTTAGAAAGTCAAATTTTCTTTCCAGCTCTGGTCTTTTCATCAGGAAAATTTGAAAGTCCTCTATTTCATTGAAAGACCATTTTTTCTCCTGAAGTATTATACTCAGTTTTGCTGGGTAGGTGATTCTTGGCTTCAGTCCTAGTTCCTTTGACTTCTGGAATATCCTATTCCATTCCCTTCTATCTCTCAATGTAGAGGGTGCCAGATCTTGTGCTATCCTGATTGTATTTCCACAATACTTGAATTGTTTCTTTCTAGCTGCTTGCAATATTTTCTCTTTTATCTGGGAATTCTGTAATTTGGCCACAATGCTCCTGGGAGTTTCTCTTTTTGGATCTCTTTCATGCGGTGTTCTGCAGATTCCTTGAATATTTATTTTGCCTTCTGGTTCTAGAATCTCAGGGCAGTTTTCCTTGATAATTTCATGGAAGATGATGTCTAGGCTCTTCTTTTGATCATGGTTTTCAGGTAATCCCAGAATTTTTACATTGTCTCTCCTGATTCTATTTTCCAGGTCAGTTGTTTTTCCAATAAGATATTTCACATTATCTTCCATTTTTCGAATCTGCGCGGTATGTTCTGTGATATCTGTCTTTCTCATAAAGTCCTTAGCGTCCATCTGTACCATTCCAGTTTTGAAAGATCTATTTTCTTCAGTGAGCTTTTGAATCTCCTTTTCCATTTGGTTAATTCTGCTTTTGAAAGCATTCTTCTCCTCATTGGCCCCTTGCACCTCCCTTGCCAACTGAGTTAGGCTAGTTCTCAGGGTGCCAATTTCTTCAAGATTTTTTTGGTTCTCCTTTAGCAGGGAGTTGATCTGCTTTTCATGCTTCTCCCTCATCCCTCTCATTTCCCTTCCCAGTCTTTCCTCCACCTCTCTAACTTGATTTTCAAAATTCCTCTTGAGCTCTTCCATGGCCCGAGCCCATTGGGTGGGCTGGGACACAGAATCCTCAATTTCTGTGTCTTTGCCTGATGGCAAGCATTGTTCCTCCCCATCAGAAAGGAAGGGAGGAAGTGTCTTTTTTCCGAGAAAATACCCTTCAATAGTTTTATTTCTTTTCCCTTTTCTTGGCATCCTCCCCAACCAGTGACCCGACCTCTGAATCAGGAGAGACAATTTAAAAATTATGGGGCTACCTGAAAGCCTTGAACAAAAAAAGAGCCTAAACATCATCTTTCATGAAATTATCAAGGAAAATTGCCCTGATATTCTAGAACCAGAGGGTAAAATAAATATTGAAGGAATCCACTGATCACCACCTGAAAGAGATCCAAAAAGAGAAAATTGTGGCCAAATTCCAGAGTTCCCTGGTCAAGGAGAAAATATTTCAAGCAGCTAGAAAGAAACAATTCAAGTATTGTGGGAATACAATCAGGATAACACAAGATGTAGCAGCTTCTATATTAAGGGATAGAAGGGCGTGGAATATGATATTCCAGAACTCAAAGGAACTAGGGCTAAAACCAAGAATCACCTACCCAGCAAAACTGAGTATAATACTTCAGGGGAAAAAAATGATCTCTCAATGAAATAGAGGACTTTCAAGCATTCTTGATGAAAAGATCAGAGCTGAAAAGAAAATTTGACTCTCAAACACAAGAATCAAGAGAAGTATGAAAAGATAAACAGCAAAGAGAAGTCATAAGGGACTTACTAAAGTTGAACTATTTACATTCCTACATGGAAAGACAATATTTGTAACTCTTGAAACTTTTTTCAGTAACTGGGTAGTTGGTGGGATTACATACCCATACACGCACACACCCACAGAGACAGAGAGCACAGGGTGAATTGAATAGGATGGGATCATGTGTTAAAATAATGAAATTAAGCAGTGAGAGAGAAATATATAGGGAGGAGAAAAGGAGAAATGGAATGGGGCAAATTATCTCTCATAAAAGAGGCAAGTAAAAGACTTTTCACTGGAGGGAAAAAGGGGGGAGGTGAGAGAAAAAACATGAAGCTTGCTCTCATCACAATGGACTAAAGGAAGGAATAAAATGCACACTCAGTTTGGTATGAAAACCTATCTTACAATACAGGATAGTAGGGGAGAAGGGGATAAGCAGGGTGGGGGGGGGCGGATAATGGAAGGGAGGCCAGTGAGAGGAGGGAGCACTCTTGGGGAGGGATAGAATAAAAAAAAGAGAATAGAAGAAGTGGGGGGCAGGATAGAATGGAGGGAAATATAGCTAGTCTTACACAACACTACTATTATGGAAGTCATTTGCAAATTTACACAGATATGGCCTATATTGGATTGCTTGCCTTCCCAAAGGGAATGGGTGCGGGGGGGCGGGGAATGAAGAGAAGCTGGAACTCAAAATTCTAGGAACAACTGTTGAGTATTGTTCTTGCAACTGGGTAAAAAGAAATACAGGTAATGGGGTATAGAAATTTATCTTGCCCTTCAGGACAGAAGAGAAGATGGGGATATGGAAAGGGAGGGAGTTAGAAAGGATGACAGATTGGTGATAGGGGTAATTAGAATGCTCGGCGTTGCGGGGTGGGGGGAGGGGAGAAACGGGGAGAAAATTTGCATCCGAAGATTTTGTGGAAATGAATGTTGAATACTTAAATAAATAAATTTAAATTAAACAAAGAATTAACAACTTAGAAAAAGAGCTTCAGCCAGAAAAACACTGTACACAGTAACAGCAATATTGTATTATCGTCGGTTGTGAATGTCTTTGCTTCTTTTAGCAACACAATAATCTAAGACAATTCCCAAAGATTACTATGCTGTCTCCTTCCAGAGAAAGAAATGATGGCATCAGAATGCAGATCAGAACTTTTTTTTTTTTTTTACTTTATTTTCCCTTGGGTTTTTTGTCTATCACAATGAGGCTAATAAGGGAATAGATTTTGCATAACTACCATGTATAACCTATATAAAACTGCTTGCCTTCTCATTGAAGTGTTAGGGTGGGGGGGAGGATGAGAATCTGAGACTCAGAATTTTAAAAATTAAAAAAAATTAATGTTAAGTGTTTTTACATGTAACTTAAAAAAGTAAAATATTTTAAAAAAGGAAAAAGCTTCAAAATGTTACCCATGTCCTAGAATTCCTAAAAATTGCTCTTGTGCATTCATTTCGATCATGTATGAATCTGCAAGACGTTATTTGGGATTTTCTAGGCAAAGTTACTTCAGTAGTTTGCCATTTACTTCTCCAGCTCATTTTACAGATGAAAAAACTGAGGCAAACAGGGTAAAGTGACTTGCCCAGCGTCATATAGCTAGTAAGTGTCTGAGGCCGGGTTTGAACTCATATTTTCCTGATTTCAGTCCCAGTTCCCTATACACTGCACCACTTACCTGCCCTCCCTAAAAATTAGGATTGATTAAATAAGAAAATAATGACTCCAAGAAACAATAACAACAAAAAGAAAATCAAAAAAGTTAGAAAATAGATGGAAATATAAAATATCTCATGGGAAAAACAACTGACCTGGGAAACAGATCAAAGTGAGGTAATATAAGAATAAATGGACTATCTAAAAACTGTGACCAAAAATAGGGTCATATAGTTCAAGAAATTTTATATTTATCAGATATCTTAGAATCAGGATTCAGAATAGAAATAAAAAGAATCCCATAATCACATTTTTAAAGAAACCTCAAAATAAAAATCCAAGGAACATTTTAGTGTTAATCCAATACTTTTTAGGCAAATAAAAATACTACAAAAAGCCAGAAAGAAAAAATTGAAATGTCAGGGAGCCAATCGGCATTATGCAAGATTTAACACCCACTATTATAAAAGAGTGAGAATGTGGAGTGTCCTAGAAGGCAAAAAAAAAAAAAAAAAATACAGGTTTACAACCAAAAATAACTTGCCCAGCAAAACTGTATATAAATTTGCAGTGAAAAATAGATTCTTAATTAAATAGAGGATTTCAAGATGTCCTGATGCAAAAACCAGAGATGTGTAGAAACGTTTTAATACAAAGACTGGAGAGCAGAAAAAATATAAAAGTAAATATGAATAAGAAATTATAAGGATATAAACAAGAATAAATTATTTTCATTCTAATACATATGAGGATATGTATCACACACGCCCTTTCCCCTCACAGAACTCTATTATCTGAGGAGGTCATAGAGGGAATCTAGTAAGTCAGAGTCTGAGAATGTTTTTTATTAATTTAATTAATTTTTTTGTTTTCAGTTTTCAACAACCACTTCCATAGGTTTTATATTTTCTCTGCCTCCCTCCCCCCTCCTTTCTTGAGATGGCATTCCCTCTTATATGGGTTCTACACTTAAATTCTTATTAAACACATTTTCACATTAGTCATGTCGCATAGAAGAATTAAAACGAATGCAAGAAACCATGAGAAAAACCAAACCAAAACATACACAAGAGAAAGCAGTTTGCTTCATTCTGTGTTCTGATTCCATAGTTCTTTCTCTGGATGTGGATGGCATTTTGCCTCAAGAGCCCTTTGGGAATGTTTTAGATCCTTGCAGTGTTGTGAAGGACAAAGTCTATTAGAAACAGTTCTCGCACACTGTGGCTGTTGCTGTGTGTAATGTTCTCCTGCTTCTGCTTATTTCACTCAGTTTCAGTTCATATAAGTCTTTCCAAGTTTTTCTGAAGTTCAGCTGCTCGTCCTTTCTTATAGTACAATAATATTCCGTAACATTCATATGCCACAACTTGTTTACCCATTTCCCAATTAATGGGCATTCCCTTGATTTCCAGTTCTTGGCCACCACAAAAAGACCTGCTAAAAATATCTTTATACATGTGGGACCTTTTCCCATTTTTACCATCTCTTTGGGATACAGCGATATTGCTGGGTGAAAGAGTACATTTTTGTAGCCCTTTGGGCATAGTTTCAAATTTCTAAGAATGGTTTCTAAAAATAGTTTAAAATAAATGCTTATTGATGTTATGTTTTTTACATCATCATAGACATCCCCATCATCCATTTCCTTCTCACTCAGATAGCCATCTCCTATAGAAAATAATATTTGAAGACAAAAAAGATGAAGAAAAAGAATAAAAGCAGAACAAATTAATACATTTGAAAAGTCTAAATATTTGTGTTTTGTGTACAGCTGTGGATCCTATACTTTCATAGATGGGTGTGTTGGGGTTATCCTCTTACATGTCTTACAGTCATACTTTATATTAATATGTCTGTAACATTCACTTTTAATTTTTTGTGCAATTGTTCTTTCCATTTGTACTGATGGATTCATTGTTTTTATTGTTTTCATGGCTCTACTCATTTCACTTTGCATCAATTCACATAGGTCTTTCCACGTTTCTTTCTAGTCATCACATACATAATTTCTTATAGCACAACTACATTCCATTAACTTATATGCCACAATTTGTTTAAGCATTCCCCAGTCGATGGGTATCTACTCTCCTCTCTAATTCTTTGCTATCACAAAAAGTACAACATTTTAGTGTACATAGAGATTTCTTCTGATCAACAGCTTTCTTAGATTATATACCCAATAATGGGATCTCTGGTTCAAGTGGCATGGATATTTCAATCACTCAATTTGCATTATTCCAAATTACTTTCAAAAATGGTTATACCATCTCTTTGCTCCACTAACAAGACATTTGCATGTCTATCATTCCACAACCCCTGCAGCATTGACTATTGTCATTTTTTACCATCTTTACTAAGTTACAGAGTGTGAGGTAAACCTTCAGAACTGTTTTGATGTGCATTTCTCTTACTATTAGTGATTTATAACATTCTTTCATGTGGTTGTGAACAATCTGAAATTCTTCTTTTGAGAATTATTTACACATATCGTTTGATCATTTATTTATTGTGGAATGGCTATTAAAATGGCTATTAATCATATAAATATGTACATATATATGAACATATTATACACATATACATATTGTTCATATATCTTTGATGACAAATTCTTATTAGAAAAAAAATTTATCTGTGCAGAAGCTTTTCAGTTTCATGTAACCAAAGTTATCTTTTGATTTTTTATTTGTCTCTATTGTCTGATTAAAAATCCATCTCTTACTCATAGTTGTGATAAATATAATGATCTGTTTCTCTTCTAACCTTTTTATGGTATGATCAATAGTATGTGGGTGTTATATTTGTGAAATCTTCAAGAAAAACAACTGAGGTAGAGCTCTGAGCAAATTGAGACTTTATTAAGGGTTCTATGGACCCCTCTAATGAGGTAGACTTAGATATTTCTCATGATCTCGGATGCCCCTCATCCCCAGAACCTTGTTTTTATAAGATTTGATACCCATATATGAAAATGAGACACGGTAAAATACAGAATTTCATTGGTTGATAGACTTTGCTCTTGAGGGCCAAAAATAACATATCACCAGGGGTTCATAGGTTGGGCAAAGCATGGAGCACCTCCTTTGACTAAGTGGTCACAAGATGGTCATAAGATAGTCACCTGCTCATGTTGGACAGGAGAGAGTGACCTAGAGGTACAAAAATAAGTCTGGGGACTTACGAAAGAATCAAGATATCCCCACCCATGCTGGGTTTGGACATGGAATTTGAGTAAAACAGGATAGAGGTACCTTTGTCAGCATTCTTGTGGTTGCACAAGTGGTCTTCATATGCAGTAAACAAGTAGTGAACACTGCATTAAAGTTTGAGGACAATTATAAAAGCCTATTATAAGAGCCCATCTTTTCTAATTATCCCTTTATTATTTATGCAAAATATAAAACTGATTAATAGTGATTGAAATAGACTTCTGAAATAGGTGTCCAAATGAGTCATTCCTCACAATCACTAAGATTATATTTCCATTTTGAATGCATTAGTTTTCCCAGCAGCTTTTTTCCTAGGTAATTTGTTTTCCAGTATAACAAACAATAGTTCATGGAGTTCCACTGTTTCTGGTTCTCTCTCCTCCAATTTGTTCCATAGATTTATCTTTTTTATTATGAAAACATCAATACTGTACACTTTTGATTATTGCTGTATTACAGTATAGTTTGAGTTCTCTAACCTTCATTCCTGATTTTTTCACCTTCATTCTTATTTCTTTTCATCATTTCATTTGATATATGAGATCTTGTGGTTTTCTAAATGATTTTTTTTATTTTTATCTAGTTCTATAATTTATCTTGGTAGCTTGATAGGTGTAGTGTAAAAACTTCAAATTAGTTTTGGTAATATTGTCATTGTTATTATATTGGAATGGTTTAGCCATGAGCACTGAATATTCTCCTGGTTATTTTACTTTTTCTGTATTTCTTTAAGAAGCTCCTTGTAAGTGAATCTGTACAAGTATCTGTTTGTCTTGATAGATCAATCTCTCTATATTTTAAGCAAGAACAATTAACTTTTGAGAGCTAATTTTATAACCCACAACTTTCCTGCCACGATTAGTGTTTCGTTGGTTTCCATAGATTTTCCTGGTATATCATTATATCATCAACACATAGGGATAAGTTTATTTTCTCTTTACCTCTCTTTATACCTTTAATTTCTTTTTCTCATCTTATTGCTATGGCTAGTATTTCTAGAACTCTGTCAAATGATAGGGGGAAGAGTGGGCATCCATGCTTTACAAGTGAATTTCTTGAGATTCTAGTGTATGCTCTTAGCATAAAATATTTTTGGATTTAGATGGTTTTATGACATATAAAAATATTCTGCTACACTTATATGTTATAGGGCTTTTAGCTGAAAGAAGTGCTGCAATTTATTAGAGACTTTTTCTTCATTTATTTAGAAAATCATTTGGGATGTTTAAGTTTCTAATATGATTATTACATTGATTATTTTCCTAATATCCAACTACCTCTGTATCCCTGGTATAAATCCCACTTAGGTAATGAATGATTTCTTGGCTAAATTGCTCTAGTTTTTGTGGTTTTTTTGACATAGTATTGTTTAAAATTTTTTGAAGTACATATTCATTTATGATGTTGGCTTGTGTTTTTTTTTTTCTGTGCTTTATCTTTCCTCAGTTTTGGTATTAGGACTAAATTTGTCTCATAAAAGTATTCTGGTAGGGAACATTCTCAGTTTTGGAGATTAGTTTGTGAAATATTGGTACTAATTGTTCTTTAAAATTTGGTACACTTCTCCTACAAATCCTTTGGGACCAGGAGCTTTGTTTTTCCTTTTGAAGTTCCTTTACATCTAGATCTATTTTGTTTTCTCAAATTGGGTTATTTAAGATTCCAGTCTGGCTTTCTGATAGCTTGAATATTTTATATTCTTGAATTTATTCCTATATTTTTTTTGCATTCTTAGATGTGTTACCGTAGAATTGTGTATAATATGTCGTGATTACTCTTTTTATTTTTTCTAGTTCCGCTGTGATTTCAGCTTGCTCATCTGTTATTTTGTTGATTTCATTTCCTGCCCACTTTAAAAAAATCAGATTATATAATGGTTTATCAATTCTATCAGTCTTTTCAAAAAAAAAGATAAGTTTCATATATTGTTTCTATGCTTTTTCTAATTTATCTATTTAAAAATTTTTATTATCTTCTTTTGTGCTTAATTTTTAATTTTTAATGCATATTCAGTTTTTAGATCTTCTCTATTTCTATTTTGTTAATTGATCTTTGTAGAAATATGTCTTCTCCACATAGAACTGCTTTAACAGTATCCCAGAAATTTTGGTGTATTTTTTCATTATCACCATCATTTTCTTTTACCTCCTTATAAATTGTTTCTGTGATTTCTTTCTTTGACAAATTAATTATTTAGGGTTTTATTGTTGTCTTCATTTCATTCTTAGGTTTTGTTTGTTTGTTTGTAATCCCTGAACTGATGACTATTTTTATTGCATTGTTGATCTACAAAGGATGAACTAAGCATCTGCAGTTTTTTTTACGTTTGTTTGTGATATCTTTGTGTCACATACGTGGTCACTTTTTAAATGTTTATTTATTTATTTTTAGTTTTTGACATTCATTTCCACAAAATTTTGAGTTCCAAATTTTCTCCCCATCTCTCCCCTTCCCCCACCTCATAACACCTTGCATTCTGATTACCGCTTCCCTCAATATGCTCCCTCTTCTATCATACCCCACCCTTTCCTTATCCCCATATTCTCTCCTTTCTTGTAGGGCAAGATAGATTTCTATACTCCATTACCTGTATTTCTTATTTCCCAGCTCTATGCAAAAACAATTCTCAAGATCCCTTTCTAATACTTTGAATTCCAACTTCTCTCCCTTCCTCCCTCCCCACCTATCCCTACTGAGAAAGCAAGCAATTCAATATAGGCTACATGTGTGTAGTTTTGCAAAAGACTTTCATAATAGTCATGTTGTGTAAGACTAAGTATATTTCCCTCCATCCTATCCTGCCCCACATTTCTTTTATTCTCTCATTTGACCTTGCCTCTCCCCAAAAATGTTTACTTCTAATTACTCCTTTCTCTCATTTTCCTTCCCTTCTATCATCCTCCTCACCCCACTTGTCCCCTTCTCCCCTACTTTCCTGTTGTGTAAGATAGATTTTCATACCAAATTCAGTGAGCATGTTATTCTCTCCTTAAGCCAAATGTGAAGAGAGAAAGCTACACTTTTTCCCTCTCACCTCCCCTTTCTTCTCCACTGAAAAAGTGTTTTCATGTCTCTTTTATGAGTGATGATTTGCCACATTCCATTTCTCCCTTTCTCTTCCCAATATATTCCTCTCTCACCCCTTAATTTTATTTTTTCAGATATCAACCCTTCTTATTCAGCTCAACCTGTGCTCTATGTGCATGTGCACACGCGTGTATATAAAATTCCTCCAATTACCCAATACTAAGAAAAGTCTAAAGAGTTACAAATGTTATCTTTCCATGTAGGATGTAAACAGTTCAACTACAGAAAATCCTATACGATTTCTCTTTCCTGTTTACCTTTTCATGCTTCTCTTGATTCTTGTGATTGAAAGTGAACTTTCTATTCAGTTCTGATCCTTTCATCAAGAATGCTTGAAAGTCCTCTATATCATTGAATGACTATTTTTTCCCCTGAAGTATTATACTCAGGTTTGCTTGGAAGGTGATTCTTGGTTTTAATCCTAGTTCTTTTGACTTCTGGAGTATCCTGTTCCAGGCCTTTGATTCCTTAATGTAGAAGCTGCCAGATCTTGTGTTATCCTGGTTGTATTTCCACAGTACTCGAATTCTTTCTTTCTAGCTTCTTGCAATATTTTCTCCTTGACCTGGGAACTCTGAAATTTGACTAGAGTATTCCTGGGAGTTTCTCTTTTTGGTTTTCTTTCAGGAGGTGATCAGTGGATTCTTTCAATATTTAAATTGCCCTCTGATTCTACAATATCAGGGAAGTTTTCCTTGATAATTTCATGAAAGATGATATCTAGACTTTTTTTGATCATGGCTTTAAGTTAGCCCCACAATTTTTAAATATTCTCCCCTGGAACTATTTTCCAGGTAAGTTGTTTTTCCACTGAGATATTTCACATTATCTTCCATTTCTTCATTCTTTTGGTTGTATTTTGTAATTTCTTGGTTTCTGATAAAGTCATTAGCTTCCATTTTTTCCATTCTAATTTTTAAAGAACTATTTTCTTCAGTGAGCTTTTGAACCTCGTTTTCCATTTGGCCAATTCTGCTTTTTAAAGCATTCCTCTCCTCATTGGGTTTTTGGACCTCTTTTGCCAACTGAGTTAGCCTATTTTTCATGATGTTATTTTCTTCAGCATTTTTTTGGGTCTCCTTTAGCAAGCTGTTGACTCACTTTTCATGCTTTTCTTTCATCTCTCTCATTTCTCTTCCCAATTTTTCCTCCACCTCTCTTACTTGATTTTCAAAATCCTTTTTGAGCTCTTTCATGGCCTGAGACTATTTCATGTTTACTTTGGAGGCCTCTGATGGTAAGTATTGTTATTCCTCATTGAAAGGATGGAAGGAAATACGTGTTTACCAAGAAAGTAACCTTCTAAAATCTTATTTTTCCCCTTTTCTTGGCATTTTCCCAGTCAATTATTTGAGTTTTGAATCTTTTGTCAAGAGAAGAGCATACTCTGGGAACCTATAAGTTCTCAGTTCCTCCAAAGTGGCACAATCAAGCGAGAGGAGTTTAATCCTCTCCTGGCCTATACACTGGTGTGGGAGCAACTAAAAACTTTTCTGCCCAGAATCTGCGAATAGTGGAATTCCCACTCCACATCAGCCTCCAGCTCTGTCATGCCCCAGGAGCATGCTCAGTCTTGAGATTTAGATCAGCTGCTCAGTTCCCCCAGGGGCTTTAGGCAGAGGGCAGGGCCACCACTCAGGGCTGAGACCCAGACCAGCTGCTCAATTCTCCACAAGTGGATGCTACCACTATTGCCATGGCCACTGCTACTGCTGCTGCCCCCACCACTGCCTGGGGAGGACCCTACTCCTTTCTTGTCCAGTTGAAAAAGCCCTCTCACTGACATTTGAAGTTGTCTTTGGTGTTTCTGGGTTGAGGGATGTGAGAACTGCCCCCACTGCTGGGGATTCGGCCCCTGAGGCCTGTTCTGGTCCTGTTCCTGCCAGTGCCACATGGCCAAGGCTGGGCTGTGCTTAGCTCCATGCTCCGTGTGATAGACTTTTCCTGTCAGCCTTCCAAGTTACCTTGGTCTGGAAATCTCTTTCACTCTCTCGTGCTGTGGCTTCTGTTACTCTACAATTTGCTGAGAATCATTTTTTACAGGTATTTCAAGGGCTGTGGGGGAAGAGCTAGTGTATGCGTGTCTTTCTATTCCACCACCTTGGCTCCAGCCCACATTGTTATTTTTTGTAATATTTCCATGTGGGCCTGACAAACTTCTATATGCTTTGTCTTTCCCACTTAGAAGACGTTAAAAGTCTTTTAACACTAGTTTTTACTAGAAAATTGGTTAGTTTGCTTATATTTCTATTATGCTTAGCCAAAACTGAAATAAGGTTATTGAACTTTCCTGCTACAATTATGTTTCAGTTTATCTGTTCCTATACTTCATATAATGCTTCCTTTATCAATTTGGCTGCTAAGGCATTTAAGGCTTATGAGTTTATTTCAGATATTGGTTTCTTGTCTATGGTCCTTTCACCATAATGTACTTTCCTTTTTTATTTTATTTTTTTATTTTTCGAATTTTATTTTTGCTTTGTCAGATAGCATGATTATTATTCTTACTTTTATGGATTCACTAAATGCCTAGCAAACTTTTTTTTATTTTCTCAGTTTCTTTTTTTTAATGTCTTTTTTTCTTATGCAACTTCTTTTTTTCTCTTTTTTTAACTATTAATTTATTTCTTTTCAGTGTTCTACAATCACTTTCATATATCTTAGATTTTTCTCCTCTCTCCTCCCCTTTCCCCCACCTCCCCTGCTCCCTCCCTGAGACAGCATACAGTTTTATATAGGTTCTACACATACATTCCTATTAAATACATTTTCACCTTAGTCATGTCACACAGAAGAATTAAAATGAAAGGGAGAAATCATAAAAGAAACCAAAACATAATACAAAAGAAAATGATCTGTTTCATTCTGTAATCAAATGACATAATTCTTTCCCTGGATGTGGAAGGCATTTTGACTTAAGAGACCATTGAGAATTATTTAAGTCCTTGCATTGCAGTGAAGCACCAAGTCTACCAGGAAAATTTCTCAAATACTGTGTTTATTGCTGTGTACAAAGTTCTCCTAGTTCTGCTCCTTTCACTCAGCATCAGATCATATAAGTCTTTCCCTATGAAGTCTTCCTGTTCATCATTTCTTATAGCACAATAGTATTTAATTACATTCATTTACCAATTTATTCAGCCATTCTCCAATTGAAGGGCATCTCCTTGATTTCAAGTTTTTGGCCTGCACAAAGAGAGCTGCTATAAATATTTTTGTACATGTGGGACCCTTTCCCATTTTTGTGTTCTCTTGGGGATACAGTCCTAGAAGTGGCATTGCTGTGTCAAAGGGCATGCACATCTTTGTAGCCCTTTGAGCATAGTTCCAAATTGCTCTCCAGAGTGGTTGGATCAACTCACAGCTCCACCAACAATGAATTAGTGTTCCAACTCTCCCACATCTTCTCCAACATTTATCATCTTCCTATTTTGTCATGTTAGCCAACCTGATAGGTGTAGGTGATGTGGTAACTTAGAGCTGTTTTGATTTGAATCTCTCCAATCAGTAGTGATTTAGAGCATTTTTTCATTTGACTATAGATAACTTTAATTTCTTCCTCTGAAAATAGCCTGTTCATATATTTCGACCATTTATCAACTGAGGAATGACTTGTTTTCTTCTACATTTGACTCAGTTATCTATATATTTTAGAAATGAGGCCTTTATCACAGACACTAGTTGCAAAAATTCTTTCCCAGTTTTCTCCTTCCCTCCCAATCTTGGTTGCATTGAGTGTTGTTTGTGCACAAACTTTTCAACTTAATGTAGTCAAAATTATCCATTTTGCACGTCATAATGCTTTCTATCTCTTGTTTAGTCAAAACTTCTTCCCTTCTCCATAAATCTGATAAATACATTATTCATTGCTCCAATAATTTGTTTATAGTATCAATCTTTATACCTAGATCATGTACCCATTTGGACTTTATTCTTATGTATGGTGTGAGGCATTGGTCTATGCCTAGTTTCAGCCACACTGTTATCCAGTTTTCTCAGCAATTTTTGTTGAACGGTGTGTTCTTGTCCCAGAAGCTGGGGGTTTATTAAACAGTAGATTGCTATATTCATTGATTCCTGTGTCTCCAGTATCTAAACTATTCCACTGGTCTGCCTTTCTATCTCTTAAGCAGTACCAAGTGGTTTTGATAATTGCTGCTTTATAATGCAATTTGAGTTCTGGTAGAGCTAGGCCACCTTCCCTAACATTTCTTTTCATTAGATCCCTTGATGTTCTGGACATTTTGTTCTTCCAGACGAATTTTGATATTATTTCTTCTAGCTCTATAAAATAATTATCTGATAGTTTGATTGGTATGGCACTGAATAAGTAAATTAATTTAGGTACAACTGTCATTTTTATTATATTAGCTCGGCTTACCCATGAGCAACTGATGTTTTTCCACTTATTTAGATCTGACTTTATTTGTGTGAAAAGTGTTTTGTAATTGTTTTCATATAGTCCTTGGGTTTGTTTTGGCAGATAGACTCCCAAATATTTTATAGGGTCTACTCTAGATTTAAATGGGATTTCTCTTTTTGTCTCTTGCTGTTGGGCTTTGTTAGTAATATATAGAAATGCCCAAGATTTGTGTGGGTTTATTTTGTAACCTGCAACTTTCCTAAAGTTGTTTATTATTTCAAGTAGTTTTTCACTTGAATCTCTGGGATTTTCTATGTATATCATCTTGTCATCTGCAAAGAGTGATAACTTAGTTTCTTCTTTGCCTGTTCTAATTCCTTCAATTTCTTTTTCTTCCCTTATCGCTACAGCTAACATTTCTAATACCATATTGAACAATAATGGCCATAATAGACATCCTTGTTTCACCCCGGATCTTACTGGAAATGTATCTAGCTAATGCTTGCTGAAGTTTTTAGGTAAATATTGCTTATTATGTTATGGAAAGTTCCATTTATTCCTATGTTCCCCAGTGTTTTCAATAGGAATGTGTGTTGTATTTTTTCAAAAGCTTTTCCTGCCTCTATTGAGATCTATTGAAACCATAATCATATGGTTTCTCTTAGGTTTGTTGTTGATGTGATTAATAATGCTAATAGTTTTCCTATTATTGAACCAGCCTTGCATTCCTGGCATAAATCCTACCTGATCATAATGGATTATTCTCATGATAAGCTGATGTATTCTTTTTACTAAAATCTTATTTAAAATTTTTGCATCTATATTCATTAGAAAAATTGGTCTATAATTTTATTTCTCCGTTTTGGCTTTTCCTGGTTTAGTTATCAAAACCATATTTGTATTATAAAAGTAATTTGGGAGAACTCTTTCTTCCCCAATTTTCCCAAATAGTCTATATAGTATTGGAATTATGTCTGTGTTTTTTAAATTGTGCTTCTTGTAAACAGCAGCTTGTTTTATTGAATCATTTCATCCATTCATATTTAAAGATATGAATTAGATTTATATTTTCTTCTATTTGTCAATAGCATTTTTTCAAAGTTATCATTTTCCATCTTATTTTGTAAACACAGTAGTATGTTCCTTCAATTACTTCGACTTACTTTCCCAATGATTTTCCTTTCCCTTACCTCAACTTTCCTCCTCCTCTTAGTTACCCTTTTTCTTTGTGGTTTCATTTATTAATTCTTCATTATTTCCTGCTTTTATGGGTTTATTTATTTCTTTCTATCTCTTTGTTTCCCTCTCATTTAATCAAATCAACACTTCCTTCCCCTTCTCTTCTTAATCTAGTTATGTTCATTAGTTTATATGGTTTCAACTTTTGCTCATCTTTCCAGCAAAGTTTTTCTCATAATTTTCATTTTACATCTTCTTTTTCTGTCCACTCTGTACTCATGTTATCTGATTCCTGATCCCTCTAATTATATAGTCTCTTGCTATTTTCTCTATTTCTCAGAGAATCAGAAATTTTACAATGTTCATTCTAGGCTCTCCTCTTTAGGAAATTTCTACCATTGACATGTAGTGTTTATGTCTTAGATGATTCTTTCTGTTGTGACTTACTTTCATAGTAAAGCCAATTCCTGTAAATGTCCTGTGGTAGAAACACCACTAATACCCCCATGTCTAAGTATGCCGATCACCGCTCTTTTATGCCGTCTACTTTGTTACTATCTTTCTCCATTTACCTCAACATCTGCCCTGCCAAATTGATGCCAACTCATTCTTCAAGTGTCACTAGTCCCAGGAATCCATCTCCACCCCTCTAGAGATAGAACAAGATGTCTTTTCAAATATAAAAACTCCCAGACAACATCCAACACAGAGTCCGAATTCTCCTTCCCAGAACATCTCTATTCACACATTAGGAACATTTATCAATGAAACTCTAATAACCAAAGGAAGGTCTCCCACTTTGCCTCCCATCTTTTCAGTCTGTCCCCTTCATCCTTTCTGACTTCTCTATAAGTTCATATCTTTCTGAGGCCACAGGAATCCTTTCCCTCTCATTGCCAGCTCTTGAGTTAATCTGTATACATGACAGGCTGGATTCTTTCCTTCTATACCCCTCCCTTATTCATCAATCCTTTCACTTTCTAATGTAGCCCCTACCCATCAAAACAAATATAATGCCCCAAATTCACTTCCTCACTGTTATCTCCACCTGACTTCTTCCTTTACCTCTTTCTCTTTGTGTACATTTAGAAACAAATTATTTTACAGTTCTCTCTGTTGTCATTGTGTCCCTGTTGCAAGCCTTGGCTTCTGTATTTGTTTGCTGCTTATGTATTTCTGTTGTCTAGATTCTTTAAGAAGCAAATAATCTCTTCTGGTCTGTTTCTTCACCTAAAAATATTTCAAATACCTCCTTACTATTGAATGTCCATTTTCTTTTGTGGTTTATTTAGTATTTTATTTTCCCCAGTTACATGTAAAAACAACTTGTAACATTAGTTGTTTTAAACTTTGAGTTCCAAATTCTCTTTTTTCCTCCCTCCCCATCTCCCTCATCGAGAGATAAATTGTTATACATGTGTAGTTATGCAAAACATATCCATAATAACCATGTTGTGAAAGAAAATGTAGACAAAAAGAAAACTCAAGAGGGTATGCCCATCAATTGGGGAATGGCTGAACAAGTTGTGGTATATAACTATGATAGAATACTATTGCAGTATAAGAAATGATAAGAAAGATGCTCTCAGGAAAACCTGGAAAGGTTTATGTGAACTGATTCAAAGTGAAATAAATAGAACCAAGAGAACATTGTACACAGTAACAGCGACATTGTAAGATGATCAACTGTGAATGACTTAGCTATTCTCAGCAATACAATGACCCAAGACATCTCTGAAGGATTTATGATGAAAAATGCTACCCATCCCCAGAGAAAGAACTGATGGAGTGTGAATACAGATTGCAACATTTTTTTAGCTTTATTTTTCTTGGTATTTTTGTGTTTTCTTTTATAACAAGACTAACATGCAAATGTGTTTTGCATGACTACATATGCATAAACTATGTCAAATTGCTTTCCTTTTCCATGAGGGGGTTAGAGAGAGAAGAATGGAAGGAATTCTGAGTTCATAATTTTAAAACTGAATGTTAAAAATTGTTTTTACATGTAACTGGGAAAAAATAAAATACTAAATGAAAAAATATTTCTTTTCTTGTTATTTGAAAGTCTTTCTCTTGCTTGCAAAACTTTTAAAAATTGAATTATTTAATTTAATTTCTAGGTTTGTTGGAGTTTTTAGTCTTGAGGTTTTTCTTTTTCTAAAAATAATCTATAAATTATTTCATTTGGTTTTTAAGTTTTCATATTCACAAGTTCTGGATATTTGTTTTTTTCCTATTGTCTTTATTTTGCTGCTGTTAAAGTTTTTATCTTTTCAAATTCTTGTTGGAGACCTATGAACCTTAGCTTGTCTCTAAACATTTTATTTCTGAAATTAATGTTTTTCTTATATAGTGTCCTTATTTTCTTTAAATTTTTTTTTGCTTCTCAATTTTCTTATACTTCTCTGTATTCTTAATATATCATTCTCAATTTTGTTCTTTTAATGAGTCTTGCCATTGCAAATTAGAATTTTTTCATTCTAGTAATTTTTTGTGGGATATTAATTCTACTTTCATAATTTTAATTTCTTTTTAAAACTTTAGGAACAGCATGCTGTGGTTGCATGTTCTGATATTCCATAAGGTTAGGACATGTCATATATTAGGTCATTTCCATTTTGGTGCCGTTATTTTTTTCACAGATGCCTGAACTACTTTAATAGGTCTGGGAGCGATATTTCCTTTTGCTATTATTGTTTTCCTTGTTGATTTATCTGCTTAATTTCAAGGTTTTTGAGTTTTTATTTCTTCCTGAAATCTTTTATAATTTTAGGTTTTTTTTGAATTCATTTTTGCCCATTGCTCATTGTCTCATTCCCTCCTCTCTGATAGCGTTTTCCTTCTAAGCTTTACTTAAAAGCATCCTAGCCTCCTCCCACCTGTGTTATTCATCATTCTTCAGACTAAGTCTCTGCCCCAATTAACTTTGAGGGAGCAGGACTAGCTCTAGCTGGATGCTAAGCTCTTCTTGCTTAGTGGAGAGCCACACAACCCTCCTTTTAAAAAATACACACAGTGACCTTTTCCTGTGTCCTGCCTTGTTTCCTCTGTCTTTCAGTTCTCTAGTCTGGCATCAGCAGTTTTGAGACCTACCACACTGGTGCTATGAGGTTATTTCCATAGTTTGGATGTCTGAGGTGTGGGAAAGAAATAGAGTGGAGCGTGGTATTGAGCTCTATTTTGAATCCAGACACAATTGCTGCTGTTTTTACTCTACTCCTGCATCTCTTATAGATATTTTGCAGCATAGACGCTTGACCTCCAGCAAGCTGCTACTCCTGAAATACTGCCCTTGGAATGGCTGTCTCTCCCAGCATGAACAGGTTTCCACAGTTTGTAACCAGAATTTCTGCCGTACTAGAAAAAGGAAGGGAAACCTAGGGTATGAGGTTAAATTCTATTGTTGTCTCATATATTGAATCTTTTAATTGGATCCTGCAGTTGTATTTTAGACTAAGCTAAATGCATTCTCACTACCAGTAGTGTGGGATGTGAAGGAGAAGTACTGTGTGAGCGTACTATAGAAGTCAAGTCATAGGTTTATTTTGTTTTACCTTCTTTTCGATTCTCTATGTATTAAATCATGGATACAGCTGATGTTAATCCATCTTTGGTGAATTATCTCTCTTTTGGAGATGTTTCAGAGGTCAAGGGATTAGAAAATATCTAGTCCTCTATCATGTTGATCATTACGACCTGAAAGTCCAATTCTTGTTTGTTTCCATGATTTCTTTAACTCACCCACTAATTAGGATTTCACTGTTAAGTCTGCAATTTTTTTTTATGTCTTTTGTTTGTGGTTCCTGCACTAATGACTGTTTTTATTATATTATGGTCTATAAAGGATTTGTTCATTATTTCTGCTTTTTTATGTTTGTTTTCAATATCATAATAAATCACCAACTTTTTAAAAGCTCCATTGGATTGAGAAATATGTATATGCATTCACATATACATATTTCCATTTAAAAGAGAGCACAAATATTCTAGCTTCACTTTCTCTAGTAATTTTTTTCACTTCCACATTTTTTCTTTTGTGTATCTATTAAACTTACACAAAACTGAGAGAGGAACATTGACTTATCCTGTTACCATTATGTTATTGTTTACATCTTCTTGCAGTTCGGTTAATGTTTCCTTCTAAATTTGGATACAAAGGCATTTGGACCTCATGTTTATTCGAGATGTTGCTTTGTTTTCTGTGATTCCTTTCCATGATCTTCTGTTTGTCTCTAATATTGTATTTTTTTCAAGCTATGATTTCCCTCCACTTCTGCTGGATGTAAAGTAGTATGTTTCTTTAGAACTTAATCTTTTTCAAAGTTGGCCTTCTTTCTATTGAGTTTTTTCTCCTTACTCCTAAATCCCCCTCCCATTTGTTGCCCCTTTTGAAGTTTAACTTATTAACACCTTCTTCTTTCCTAATTTTATTTGGTAATTTAATGATTTCTCTCTTTTCTTCCTCTCAGTAAATTGGATTCCCCATTTCTCTCCTTTTTAACTAGCCCTCTTTATTGGGTTTTTTTTTGTTCTTTTTTAAAGTACTTTTAAAATTTCAATATTTGCTCCCTGCTCTTTTTTTCTTTTTTAAAACATTTATTTTAAGACCGAAGTTTTCTTGTCTTCAATTTCTCTCCCACCCAGTGAGAAAGCAAGAAATATTATGCCCATTATATTTATGAAGTCATGAAAAACATATTTCTGCATTAGCCATGTCCCAAGAAAAGAAAAAAAAACAAGAGAAAAAAAGGAAAAAATACGGTTCAATCTGCAATATGAATCCATCAGTTATCTCTGTAAATGGATAGCATTTTTCATTATGAGTCCTTTGGAGATTTGGTAGCTCATTTTATTGAACACAGTTATTAAGGCTTTAACAGTTAATTATCTTTATAATATTTTTCTTACTGTGTAAATTGTTTTCCTGTTTCTGTTAACTTTCTTTTGTATCAGTTCATGTAAGTCTTCTCAAGTTTTCCTGAATCCATTTCCTTCTTCAGTTTCTTAGAGCAGAATAGTATTCCACCATAGTGATATTTTTTAACCTGTTCTGTCATTGCTCAACTAAAGGACATTCCCCCAGTTTCCAATTCTTTGTCACCACAAAAAGAACTGTTATAAATATTTTTGTGCATATAGATCCTTTTCCTTTCATCTCCTTGAAGTGTAAACCAGTAGATATACTAGTGAGTCAGAGGTTATACACAGTTTTATAATCCTTTGGGCGTAGCTCCAAATGGTCATTCAGAATGACTGGACTAGTTCACGTTTGCTCCTTTTTCCATAAAGGGTTTCTCATTAATTTTCTTTATTGTCCATCTTCTCCTTTTTTCTAGACCCTTCTTTGCTTCCTGACTTCAACAATCATCTATTCTCTCACTGTTTGCTGTATACTTTATGTGCCAAAAACCCTCTGAGGTAATCATTCTGGACTCTCTTTCTTAGGTGTTTTCTATCACTGCTTTGTAGAACTTGCCCTGCAAGCTGCCTTTCCTTATTCTGACTCATTCTCAGAAAATACCATTTTTTTTCCAGCTGAGAGAGAGGATATTACTCTTCCATTGCAGAATGCCCTCCCATATCAAATCCTTGATTTTGATGCTCACCATTGAATTATATCCTTCTCTTGGTCACCCTCCTTCCTATTTGCCTCTGAATCTCCTACCTAGGTCTATGTCCTCCCATTCCTCTGGGCTCCAGTAGCTTCAAGGATCTATAACTCCCTTCTTCCTAAGCGGAGGACAAGTGGTGTTTTCCAGCATTGATTTTCTGCACACAGTATTCCATCTCCCTTCATCAAATATTTCACTTTACATATAGGAACATTCATCAATGGAACCCCTTCCCACCACTAAAGCAAAGCCTCCTTCTTTTTCATCCCCTTTCAGTCTTTACCTTCTCTTCCTCACCCTCACCCCACAGGCTTTTCTCTTCCTTAAAGACCACAACAATCATCTTCCCCTTCTTGTTAATCTTCAATTTTATCTGAGTGCATCACTCACTCTATCTTTCTCTGCTCCCCTTTCCTTCCACACACCCTGCTATATTTTGATGTAGTCCCATAAAAACATCAATACACCTGTATTTGAAGTGTGGTGAGGTTCCGTCCATAATGCACCAGGTCTGCTTCTTGATATCACCTGTACCTGACTTCTGTTTTCATTCTTGTCTCCTTGTATAAATTTAGAAAGAAGTCTCTTACTGGTCTCCTTAATCTCACTCTCTTCTTGATGTCTTTGGTTTTATTCACTCCTCCTACATTTCAATTGTCTTGGATTTTCAAGAAGCAAATATCTTTAGGTCTGGTTTTCACATACCTCTTGTTTAATGTCAAACTTTTATTTTCATTTATGGTTGAGCTAAGGTTTGCAGGATAGTTTATTCTGTACATCCTGATTTCTGTTGCTCTTTAGAACACATCATTCCAATACCTCCTGAAGTTTTTTTTTTTTTAATGGGTGCAGGATAGTCTTGTGTCATTTGAGTTTCCTTTGATTTGTATATTAATGCCTGTTCCTTTGGAGAATTTGTTATTTCTGACTTGAATTATTAAATTTAACCACCGTGTTTTTAGAATTTGGTAGCCTTATGTTTTGTTTTACAGTAGAACTATGAATTATTATGATTAATATTTGAATTTTTACGTTCAGAGTTTCTCAGCAGTTCTGTTGTATTATTGCTTACTTTATGATTTTCAGCTTTTCTCACTTTTCATTTTCTTCTGGTAGACCCATAATCCTTAGACTGTCTCTACACATACTCTTTTCAAGACCAGTATGTTTTCCTTAAATAGAAAACATGTTTTGTTTTAATGTTATTGTCTTTTGATTTGCTGCCTTTACATTGTCCTTCACTTCTATGTATTTGTATTCCCAATCAGTAGTTCTGTAATGAAAATTTCTATTATACATTCAAGTTTTTCTATTCAGTCTCTTATTTTTCCCACAGTGCATAAATTCGAATGTCAAAAATTTTAATTTCTCTTTTAAATCACTCAGGATCAATCTACTGTGGTGCCATGTTCTCCACAAATTCAACAGAGACCTCTGTCTCATCAAGTGTTGAGTGATTTTCCTTTATTTCAGAGTATTTTTTCATAAGGGACTGAATTTATTTACTACATCTAGAAATATATGTTCTTTGATTGTAAAAGGTATCTTATACACCACCCCAAATTTATCAAATGATAACCAAAAAAAAAATCAAAAAAATAAAATAACTTTAGAATCATTTAACATAAAATAATAAAACTTTAAAAATTGATGTAACTGAGAATAAGCAATTAAAATACCTTAATCCTAAAGAATGAATTGGTTCAAAAATAAATTACAGAGTAAAAAATTTCATTAAACTAATGACAAAAATGGGAGAAGATAACAAAATTTTGTTACAGATCTAGCAGTCCTTAGAGAAAATTGATATCTCTAAACACTTTAATCAATTAAAAGAAGAGCAAAACAGTAAATTAGACATTTACCTAGAAAATAACCTAGAAAATAAGCAAATTGAAATGCCTCATTTAGACACCAAATTAGAAATCCTGAAAATATGAAGTTAGCAAAAGTGAAAGAAAAATAATAACATGATGGCAGTAAATAAAACTAGCAATGATTTTAAAAAAAGACTAATCAGATGAAGATATCATTAAATAACTTGATTTTTAAAAGGGAAAAGCCAAATTGTAAGTACCAAAAATGTTGTAATGTGAATTCACTGTTAATGAAGAATTATTTGCAAGCATTTCACTCAATTATAGCTAATAAAAGTGAAAAATTGAAAAAAATAATAAACATTTACAAAAACATAAATCTTCCAGATTAAAACAACTAGAAATAGAGGTGCTAAACTTATGTTAGAATAAGTAGAACAGGACATAGAACAAACAGAACAGGGCCATTTGAACAGAGCATAAATAAACTCCTAAAGAAAAAAAATCCCTAGGAACATATTAATTTGCATGTGAATTGTATCAAACATTTGTAGAACAATTAATTCCACTATGACATAAACCAATAAATGAAATAGGAAATGAAAGGGTCATACCCAATTTCTTCTAATATGGTCTTGGTAAATAAACTAGAGAGGCAAAACAGAAAGAAATCTACAGATTATTATTCCTCATTAATATTGATGCAAAAACTAAATAATACATTATCAAAAGGACTACAGTAGCATATTATAAAGATTAAACTGTATTATCAGGTTAGATTTCTCTCATGAATGCTTCAATGGTTCAATATTAGGAAAACTATGAAAATAATTCTCCACATATTAAATAAAAATGACAGAAATCATTGCATTTTATCAATAAATGTAGAAAAAGCTTCTCACAGGATATAGCACCCATTTATTCCTCTTTTTAAAAAACAAACATCTAGAAAGCATAGTAATAAAAGCTTTTCCTTTATTTGACAAATAATATCTGCCTTACATCAAAAGACAGCATTATTTGTAATTTGAGTCAACCAGGGCCCTTTCCAATAAGATCAGAGAAAAAGGAAAGATGTTCATTGTCACCATTCCTATTCAATATAATGCTCGAAATGCAGTTATGGCAAATAAGATAAGAACAGGAAATTGAGGAAATAAGCAAAGGCAAAGAAGAAACAAAGTTACCACTTTCTGCAGTTTATATGATGATTTATTAGAGAACTTTGGAGACAACTGAAAACCAAGTTATCAATTAACAACTTTAGGAAAGTTGCTTGACATAAAATAATCTCGGAAAAATAATCAACATTCCGTATATTCTCCAAAATATCTAGCAGAAAGAGATAGAAAGATAAATTCCGTTTAAAATAACTGAAGGATAAAATACTTCAGAGTCTCCCTTCCAAAACACAAACAAAAACTATGTCAACACAATTACAAAACATATTTTAAAGAAATAAGGGAAAATATAAATAATTGAAGAAATATTAATTGCTCTTAATTAGGCTGAGCTAAAATAATAAAAATGAGAAGCTATTAGTTAATACATTTATATATGACATATTTTATATTATATATACAAATATAAATATATTTATTCAATGCTGTATCTATCAAGCCATCAAAGGATTACTTTTAGAACTATAAAAAATAATTGGAAATGCCATATGGAGGAAAAAAAGGTTTAAAATAAAAATGGATTTAATGCAAACCTAAGAAGTACCAGTTATTAAACTACAGAATAAAATCATAATCATCAAAACAATTTAGTACTGGGTAAGAAATAGAGAGTTTGATCAGTGGAATACATTGGTTACACAATGTATAAGAGTAAATGGGCACAGTAACCTAATATTTGAAAAACTTCAAGCTACTAAGCTAAGAACTCAAAATTTGACCAAAACTATTGGGAACACTGGAGCATCTAGATGTCTTAGTGGATAGAATACTGATCCTGGCATCAAGAAAACTTGAAATCAAATGTGACCTCAGACACTTACTATCTGTGGGACCCTGAGCTCTATTTACTTGAATTACAATGGAGAAGGAAATGACGAACCACTCCTATAACTTTGCCAAAAACACCCCACAGACCATACCACAAGACATGACTAAATGACTGAACAACAAATCCAGAAAACTAGAAAGTAGACGGACAAAAACTAAATAGTGACCAAGTTGTGTTCCATGATAAGCTCCAAATAGGTATGTGTCTTAGACATTAAAAGGGACATCAAAAGAAAATCAAAAGAATATGGGGGAAATTACCTAAAAGATCAATAAATAGAGGATGCGTTCATGACAAATGAGATGCAGGGGTTCCCAGGAAGTACAATAGATAAATTTTTATTATATCAAATGAAAATATTTTGCATAAATAAAACATGCAATTAATATGAAAATAAATATAGGCAAGTGGGGGAAAATCTCTGTAGCAAGTTTCTATGATAAAATTCTCACTTCTAAGACAAATAGGGTACTGAGTCAAATTTATAAAGGATAATAGTCATTTCCTAATTAATAAATAGCCAAAGATATAAATAAGCATTGTTATGAAGAAATACTCTATGTTATCAATAGCCACAAGAAAATTACTTTAATTCCATAATAAAGAAGTGAAAATATACATGAAAATATCTCTTACACATAAAAATAAGTCTGAGGTACCACTTCACACCTGTCAGATTGACTAAGATGACAGAAAAAGAAAATGACAGATGTTAGAGGGGCTGTGAGAAAACACACACTTTAAAACTGGTAGATCTATGAACTGGTACCAACATTTGGGTAAGTCCTTTGGAAGTATATCCAAAGTGATATTCAACTGAGCATATTCTTTTACTCAGTTTTACCCCTACTAGTTCTATTTTCCAAATAGTTCAAAGAAGGAAGAAAAGGACATGTATTCACAAAAATAATTGTAGAAATGCATTTTGTGGTGGCAAAAAATTGGAAACTAAAGGGATGCTCATCATCTGACAACTGGCTGAAAGAAATTATGGTGTACAAATGTGATGAAATGCTCTTGTGAAATTAAAAAAAATGATGAAGAGGATGATTTAAGAAAAACATAGGAAATTTGTATGAACTGATGCAAATTAAAGTGAGATGAATCAGGAAAACAATTTAAACAATAACAGCAACATTTCGAAGATAATCAATTTTGGAAGACTTCAAACTTGTGATTAACACAATGACCAACCACAATGCCAGAGGACTCATGATAAAGCATGCTTCTCACTTCCAGATAGTGAACTAATGGAATCAGAGTGCAGATAGAAACTTCTTCCTCTTTTCTAGGCCTGGGCCATCACTGAGAAGGAGCTTACTGATAATACTTATATCATTTCAAAGAGAAGTTCTAAATTAATGGTTCCTGGCTTCTGTGTAACCATCATTGTTTATGTGTCCTCATAAAAAGACGTGCAGGAAGATAGAACATTCTCCATTATTACTGGCAGTGGGTGGGCATAAAAATCTCTTTATAGGGCAAACCTCCTAAATAGCTGTGGTATATCAGAATAATAATACTGCTGGAGGTTTTAGGAAGAGAGGGAGGGAGGGAAGGAGGGAAAGAAGGAGGGAAGGAAAGAAAGAAAGAAAAAAGAGAGAGAAGAAAGAAAGGAAGGAAGAAAGAAAGAAAGAAAGAAAGAAAGAAAGGAAGGAAGGAAGGAAGGAAGGAAGGAAGGAAGGAAGGAAGGAAGGAAGGAAGGAAGGAAGGAAGGAAGGAAGGAAAGAAGAAAGGAAGGAAGGAAGGAAGGAAGGAAGAAAGAATAAGAAAGAAAGAAAGAAAGAAGGAAAGAAAGAAAGAAAGAAAAAGAAACATTTCTATGGGGGCAAGGACTAAAACACGAATATCAAAGAGGTCAGCATTGAGACTGTACTCCCATCTGAAACTTCAAAAGGGAATATGCAATAGTCTTAAACTCAAAGAGCATTCATGGAAGAACTCAAGAAGGATTTTAAAAGCCAAATTAAGGAAGTAGAAGAAAAACTGGCCAACGATTTTAAAACATATGAAAGAAGAAATCACAGAAGAATTTTAAAGGAAAATTGGAAAAAGGAAGGATAAAACCTAATTGGGAAAATTGGACAAATGGAAAAGGAAGTACAAAAAAAAAAAACTGGAGAAAATAACTCCCTAAAAGGAAAAATTGGACAAATGGAAAGGGAGATGCAAAAGTAGACTGACGAAAGCAATTTGTTAAAAATTAGAATTGGGCAAGAAGAAGCTCACAACTCTCTAAGCCATCAAAAATCAGTCAAACAGAATCTAAAGAATGAAAAGATAAATGAAAATATAAAATATCTTATTGGAAAAAACAACTGAGATGCAGGAGAGAAAAATTTAAGAATTATTGACCTACCAGAAAGTCATAATGAAAAAAAGAGCTTGGACAGTATCTGCCAAGAAATCATCAAGGAAAACTGCCCAGAAGTCCTAGATTCAGAGAATAAAATGATCATCGAAAGAATCTACCTTTCACCTTCTGAAAGAGATCCCAAACTGAAAACATCAAGAAATGTTGTTGTCAAATTCAAAAACTATCAAATAAAGGAGAAAATACTGCAAGCAGCCAGAAATAAACAATTCAAATATGGAGGAACTACAGTTAGAATCACACAAGGCTTTTCAGTTTCTACATTAAAAGATCGGAGGGATTGGAATAAGATATTTTATAAGGCAGAGGAGCTTGGATTACAAGCAAGGATCTATTGTCCAGCAAAATTGAACATAATATTTAAGGCAAGAAGATGGACTTTCAGTAAAATACAAGATTTCCAGACCATCCTGATGAAAAGGCAAAGCTCTTTAGAAATTTTGTTTAGATTCCTATAAGGGAAGATGATACTTCTTTATCTTGAGAATTGTATATTTATCATGATATTTAAAAGGGATATACATAGATAGAGGGAGTGTACATAAATTAAATGATATGATGATAAAAAATAAGATTTAAGGGTGCCAAGGGATTGTAACGGGCGATGTGGAAAGGAGGAAGCAGAAAAAAGTAAATTATATCACAGGAAAAGGCACAAAAACACATTACAGCAGAGGAAAGAGGGGAGGGAGATGAGCACTATTTGAGATTTACTCTCATTATATTTGGTTTAAGGAGGGAACAACAAATTCAGTTAAGTACATAAATCTTACTAGTCCTGTAGGCAGTAGGAGGGGAAGGGGAAAGAAAAGAGAGAGGAAGCTAAAAGGGAGTGAAGAAGAAAGAGAAAAGGGGAAATAAGGGAGGGAACAAAAAGGGGAGAGAAGACTGAGAAGGGTGGTAGTCAAAAATTAAGACTGTTGTGGAGGGGAAGGGAGAAGGGAGAACTAAAATCACAAATGGGGGAAAATAGGAAACTATCTTAATCTCAGATAAACAAAAAGCAGAAATAGATCTAATCAAAAGAAATAAGGAAGGAAACAATATACTATACACATATGCACCAATAGGTATAGCATCCAAATTTTTAGAGGAGAAAGTAAGGGAGTTACAGGAAGAAACAAATAGCAAAACTATACTAGTGGGGGAATTCAACGTCACTCTCTCTGAATTTGGTAAATCTAACCTCAAAATAAACAAGAAAGAAGTGAAGGAGGTGAATAGAACTCTGGATAAGGTAGATATGATAGATCTCCGAAAAAAATTGAATGGGGAGAGAAAGAAATATACTGTTATGTCAGCAGGACATGGCATGTATACAAAGACTGACATGCATAAAAACCTTGTAATCTAGTACAGCAAGGCAGAGATAACCAATGCATTCTTCTCAGATTATAATGCATTAAAAATTATATGTAATAAAAGGCCATGGAGGGATAGACCAAAAACTAATTGGAAACTAAATAATCTAATCTTAAACAATTAGAAGGTTCAACAGCAAATCATAGAAACAATCAACAACTTCACTCAAGAGAATGACAATAATGATACAACCCAGCAAAACTTATGCGATACTGCAAAAGCAGTACTTAGGGGAAGTTTTATATCATTGGACACCTACATGAATAAAACAGAGAAAGAGGAGATCAATGAATTGGGCATGTAGCAGAAAAAGAACAAATTGAAAATCCCTAAGTAACAACCAAATTAGAAATACTTAAAAGCAAGGGAGAGATTAAAAATACTGAAATTAAGAAAAGTGTTGAACTAATAAATAAAACTAAGAGTTGGTTTTATGAAAAAAACAATTAATGAACTCCCTAGGAAAATATTTCCAGCGTCAGATAGATTTGCAACTGAATTCAATCAAACATTTAAAGAACAGTTAATTCCAATACTATATAGACTATTTGGGAAAGTTGGTGAAGGAGTCCCCTGAAGTTCTTTTTATGATACAAATATGGTTCTGATACCTAAACCAGGAAGAGCCAAAACAGAGAAATAAAATTATAGACCAATATCTCTAATGAACATAGATGCAAAAAATTTAAATAAGATATTAGCAAAAAGAATACAGCAACTTATCACTAGAGTAATACATTATGATCAGGTAGGAATTATATCAGGAATACAGGACTCTTTCAATATTAGGGAAAATATCAGCATTGTTGATCATATCAAGAAGAAAACTAACAAAAACCATATAGTTATCTCATTAGATGCAGAAAAAGCTTTTTGAAAAAATACAACATCCATTCCTATTGAAAACACTGGAGATCATAGGAATAAATGGAGCCTTCCATAAATTAATAAGGGGTGCCTACCTAAAATCATCAGCAAGCATTTTATGTAATGAGGATAAACTAGATGCATTTCCAATTAGATTAGGGGTGAAACAAGGATGTCCATTATCATGGTTATTATTCAACATAGTATGAGACATGTTAGCTTTAGCAATAAGAGAAGAAAAAGAAATTGAAGGAACTAGAATAGGCAAAGAAGAAACTGAATTATCACTCTGTGCAGATGATATGATGATATACTTAGAGAATCCTAGAGAATCAAGTAAAATGCTACTTGAAATAACAAACAACTTTGGCACAGTTGCAATTACAAAAGAAACCCACATAAATCATCTGAATTTTTATATATTACTAACAAAGCTCAACAGCAAGAGACAGAAAGAGAAATCTCATTTAAAGCTACTGTAGACACCATAAAATATCTGGAAGTCTACCTGCCAAAACAAACTCAGAGACTATATGAACACAATTACAAAACATTTTTTTGCACAAATAAAGTCAGATCTAAGTAAATGAAAAAACCTCAGTTACTCACAGGTAGGCCAAGCTAATATAATAAAAATGACAATTCTACCTAAATTAATTTACTTATTCAGTGCCATACCATTCTAGAGCTAGGAAAAAGTCAAAATTCATCTGGAAGAACAAAAGGTCCAGAATATTAAGAGAACTAATGAAAAGGAATGCTAGGGAAGGTGGTCTAGCCCTTCCAGATCTGAAATTGTATTATAGAGCAGGAGTCATCAAAATCACTTGGTACTGGCTAAGAAATAGAAGGGAAGAAGAGTGGAATGGATTAGGTATTCAAGACATAGTAGTCAATGAATAGAGCAATCTATTGTTTTGATAAACCCAAAAACCTCAGCTTCTGGCATAAGAGCTCACTGTTTGACAAAAACTGCTGAGAAAAGTGCATAGCAGTGTGCTAGAAATGGGGAATGGACCAATGCCTGACACAGTACACAAGAATGAAGTTCAAATGCGTGCATGATCTAGGTATAAAGAGTTATACCACAAACAAATTAGGGGAGCAAAGAATAGCGTGTTTGTGACATTTATGGAGAACGGAGAAATTTATGACCAAACAAGAGACAGAGAACATTATGAAGTCCAACTTGGATAATTTTGATTACGTTAAATTGAAAAGTTTTTGCACAAACAAACCCAATGCAACCAAGATTAGGAGGCAATCAGAAAACTGGCAAAGAATTTTTGCAACTAGTGTCTGTGATTAAGGCCTCATTTCTGAAATATATAGAAAACTGTCAAATGTACAAGAAAACAAGTCATTCCCCAATTGATAAATGATGAAAGTATATGAACAGGCAGTTTTCAGAGGAATAAATTAAAGCTATCTATAGACGTATGAAAAAATGCTCTAAATCACTATTGATTAGAGAGATGCAAATCAAAACAACTCTGAGGTACCACATCACACATCAGATTGACTAATGTGACAAAGCAGGAAGATGATAAATGTTGCAGAAGATGTGGGAGAATTGGAACACTAATTCATTATTGGTGGAGCTGTGAGCTTATCCAACCATTCTGTAAAGCAATTTGAAACTATGCCCAAAGGGCTACAAAAATGTGCATACCCTTTGACCCAGCAATATTGCTTCTAGGGCTGTATCTCAAAGGTACCATGAAAATGGGAAAGAGTTACACATGTACAAAAATATTCAGCTCTCTTTGTGGTGGCCAACAACTGGAAATCATGGGGATGCCTATCGATTGGGGAATGACTGAACAGGTTGTTATGGAATTTTATGGAATGCTATCGTGTTATGAGAAATGATGAAGAGGAAGACTTCAGAGAGGCCTGGAAGGGCTTATATGAACTGATGCTGAGTGAAAGGAGCAGATCCGGAAGAACTTTGTATACACTAACAACCACAGTGTTTGAGAAATGTTTCTGATAGACTTAGACCTTTACAAAAATGCAAGGATCTAAAACATTCCCAGTGGACCCTTGAGGCAAAATGCTTTCCACATCCAGAGAAAGAGCTATACAATTGGACCACAGAATGAAGTAGAATATTTTCTCTTCTGCTATGTTTTGTTTTGTTTTGGTTTTTCTCTTGATTTCTCCCATTCATTTTAATTCTTCTATGCAACATGACTAATGTGAAAATGTGTTTAATAAGAATGTAAGTGTAAAATCTATATAAGATTGCATGAGCTCTCGGGAAGGGAGGGAAAAGGAAGACAGAGAAAATCTAAGATTTATGGAAGTGATTGTAGAAAAGTGAAAAAAATATAAAATGAAAAAATAGACTAATCTTAAGTGCTGATGAGATCCAAAAAGTCAATGAGAAGAAGAATGCCCTTAAAAGTAGAATTGGCCAGATGGAAATGAGATCCAAAACTACCTGAAAAAAATAATTCCTTAAAGATTAGAATGAATCAGATGGAAACTACTGACTTTATGAAAAATCAAGAAATTATAAAACAAAACCAAATGAATGAAAAAATAGCAGACAATGTGAAATATCTCATTGGAAAAACAACTTACCTGGAAAACATACCCAGGAGAGATAATTTAAAAATTGTGAGACTACCTGAAAGCCATGATCAAAAAAAGAGCCTAGACATCACCTTTCATGAAATTATCATGGAAAACTTCCCTTATATTCTGGAAGTCAAGGGTAAAATAAATATTGAAAGAATCCACCAATCACCTCCTGAAAGAAATCTGAAAGAAAATCTCCTAGGAATATTGTAGCCAAATTCCACAGTTCTCAGGCCAAGAAGAAAATATTGCAAGCAACCAGAAAGAAATAATTTGAGTATTGGGGAAATACAATCAGGATAACACAAGATGTAGTAGCTTCTACATTAAGGGATCAAAGAGCCTGGAATATGATATTCCAGAAGTCAAAAGAACTGGGATTAAAACCAAGAATCACCTACCCAGCAAAACTGAATATAATACTTCAGGGGTAAAATTTGTCATTCAATAAAATAGAGGACTTTCAAGCATTCTTGATGAAAAGACCAGAGCTGAATAGAAAATTTGACTTTCAAGCACAAGAACCAAGAGAAGCATGAAAATGTAAACAGGAAAGAGAAATTATAAGGGACTTGCTAAAGTTGAACTGTTTACATTCCCACATGGAATGATAATATTTGTGACTCTTGAAACTTTTCTCGGTATTTGGGTAGTTGGAGGGATTACATACATATACACAGAGGGCACAGGGTGCGTTAAATAGGAAGAGATGATATCTAAAAAATATACAATTAAGGAGTGAGAGAGGAATACATTGGGAGGAGAAAGGGAGCAATGGAATGGTGGAAGTTGTCTTCATAAAAGAGGCAAGAAAAAGCTTTTTCAATGGAGGGGAAAAGGGTGGAGGTGAGAGGGAAAAAGTAAAACTTATGCTCATCACATTTGGCTTAAGGAGGGAATAACATGCACACTCAATTTGCTATGAAAATCTATCTTACTCTACAGGAAATTAGGGGAGAAGGGTATAAGTGAGGTGTGGGGGGATGATGGAAAGGAGGGCAAATGGGAGGAGGGGATAATTAGAAGTAAACACTTTTTGAGAGGGACAAGATCAAAAGAGAAAATAGAACAAATGGGGGACAGGATAGGATGGAGGAAAATATAGTTAGTCTTCCACAACATGAGTTTTGTGGAAGTATTTCGCATACCTACACGTGCATAACCTATATTGAATTGCTTGTTTTCTCAGTGGGGATGGGTGGCATGGGAGGAAGGGAGAGAATTTGGAACTTAAAGTTTTAAAAACTAATGTTTTTAAAATGTTCTTTCTACCAGAAAGCAACAATTCTAGTATTGTGGAAAACCAATCAGAATAACACAAGATCTAGCAGCTACTACATGAAGGGACTGATAGGCTTGGAATATATTTTTCCAAAAATCAGAGGAGCTAGGATTAAAACCAAGAGTCACCTATCCAGCAAAACTAAATATAATCCTTCAGGGAGAAAAGTGTAATTTAAATGAAATAGAAGACTTTCAAGCTTTCTTGATGAAAAGGCCAGAGTTGAATAGAAAACTTGACTTTCAGGGACAAGCATCAGGAGAAGTATGAGAAGGTAATCTGGAAAGAAAAATCATAAGGGATTTCTTAAAATTAAACTGTTTACATTCCTAAATGGAAAAATAATATTTGTAATTCTTGAGACTTTTCTCAGTATTTGGATAGTTGGAGGAATTATATACATATAGACAGAGGGCAGAGGGTGAGTTGAATAGGAAGGGATGATACCTAAAAATAAAAGAGAGAGGAATATATTGGGAGAAGGAGAAAGGGAAAGGTAGAATGGGATCAATTATCTCACATAAAAGAGGCAAGAAAAAGGTTTCACAATTGAGGGGAAGGGGGGAATGTCAGAGAGAATGAGTGAACCTTATTCTTATAGGATTTGGCTTATGGAGGGTATAACATATATACTCAATTGGTACCTTACTGTACAGGAAAGTAAGGGGGATGGTGATAAGGGTGAAGATGATAGAAGGGAGGACAGTTTGGGGGAGGGGGTAGTTGGAAGCAAGTACTTTTGAAAAGGGACCGGGTCAAAAGAGAAAGTAAAATAATTGATGGGTGAGATAGGATGGAAGAAAAAATAATTGGTCTTTTACAACACGACTATTATGGAAGTGTTTTGTGTAACTACACGTATGTAACCTATATTGAATTGTTTACCATCTCATTGAGGTTGGGTGGGGTGGGAAGAAGGAAGAGAATTTGGAATTCAAAGTTTTAAAAACAAATGTTAAAAATTGTTTTTACGTGCAACTAGGAAATAAGATATATAGACAATGAGGTATAGAAATGTATACCTACCTTCACCTTGATTGGAGAACAGAGTCATGAACTCCAAAACCCCCACTTAAGGAGATGGTTGAGGGCAGATGTCTCATTTACTTGCTGGTTGCACTACTTAGAGACTTCTCTGACTTCTCGTGCCCCTGCATTATGTACCTGACTCTTTTTTCAACTTCCTTTTCTTTGTTTTCTTCCCAGGTTAATTTGCAAGCTCCTTAAGAGCAGGGACTATTTTCCTCCCTCTTCTGTTTTGCATTATTATTCTAAACACTTAGTACAGGTGATGTGACTTTATGGACCTTTATCTCTCAGCCCCCATATCCAAGTAGGTTCCAAGTCTTGTCATTACTATAACTTTTCTATCATTTACCACCAATTTCCCCCTGTCTTCACTTTGAACTTCCTCTTCCATCTTGAAACTTGACTCTAGGTCTTTAATTCACACCTTGAAAGTACTCTCCACTTCCAAGCTTCTCCAACTGCTTCGATGGCTCCTCCTAGGGTTCGGAGCAGCCATGCTTCATTAGTCTTCAGGCAGCATTGCTATAAGATTTTTCTACCATGCCAACCCCAACTCACAAAATTGTTTTTTTTCCTGTACTGTCTTCTCCCATTATAAAGTCAGCTCCTTGAGGGCAGAGACTGATTTTATTTCTACCTTTATATTCACAATGCTTAGAATAGTGCCTAACATATAGTACATGTTTAACAAATGCTTATTGACTCACTGATTCATGCAATCTCATATTTCTGACCTGGACAATTGCAGTAACATGATTGATTTACCTTCATAATGTCTCTCTGCTCTGCAATCCTTCATCCACTCATATCCACAAATTCTTCCACATCTGATTATTTCAGTCTCCTGTCCAGTCAACTCTGAAACACCCCAGGACATCTAGGATCACATATGGACTCTTCTTTCTGTCACTGAATGTCATTTATCTGTAACTTACACTCTACCTTTCTAGCCTTTTATTATACTCTTTTTTCTTCCTCAGTGGTATAGTTGTGGAAGATGGCAAGATCAAGGGAATAACCACTGTGTATGGCTAAGGTGGGATGGAGCATGAAGACATGGGAAGTGAGTAGGTTACGGCATTGAATTATTAAGGATGTTTGAAATAGAGTCAATGTGTGAGTTTAAGTTCGCTACTACGAGACCAGGAGTTGGGGAAAAAATGTGAGTCACTTACCACACTCATGAAGGAAGGAATAAGAATGACTCATGTCTGTAAACAACAGCTATCAAGATTCTGATTGGATGGTAGATATCAAAAGTATGAACCTCAAATTCTCCTCAAGGCCATCTCCCTTGCACTAGTCACTTTTTCTGCTTTTCTCCATCCTGCTCACTTGGTTTGACATTTCATCTTTACACTGTTCTCCTCTCATGAATCCCTTGCCACCTTATCATTTCACTATGTTCTGCTGTGTCTGAGACTGGGAACTGTCAAAACATTTGCTACCTTTACTCTTACAATTGTACTACTAAATGAAGGTGGAGAAAGTCATAAAACCATTCTGAGTGGATGCACTATAAATTTATGTTACACAGCTTCAACTGAGCTCTTGCAGCTGCTTGGAAATTCTACTGTACTTCTCTTATCAACTCACTATCCCCATTCTCCATAGTAACTCTTTCAAACCTTTTCATCTCTCCTCAAACCTCTTCTGGTTCCCAAACACTCAGCTGAGAATTTTGCTTCATATTTTACAGAAAACAATGCCGTTCACCCTGAGCTCTTTTCTTCTCTTCTTTCTCATCATATAACAATCACAAGCCTTCTGCCACTATCTCTGTAAGACCTGTGATTTCATTAACATAAAGAACTCCCTGTAGCAATGCAAATCCTGCCTTGTCTGCAACGTCTAATCTAATCTTTAATCTTAGCCTTGCATATGGAGAAGGTAAGTTACTTCCTCTGGGTTAAAGGACAGTAATATATGACTCAGAGGCAAGACCCTACCCAAGTTCATCAGGAATTCAAGGACACCTTCCTCCTTCTTACCTTTCCCAACTAGAAGAATTTCTGACTTTCTTTAAAACACAAATTAGGTGCTCTCTCCTACGATCTTTTGTGATTCTCCCTAGTCATTAATGTTCTCCCTGAAAAAGGGCCAAGGTCACTGCATCCTGGACCATCTCCAGTCATCTTAATCAATATCTGGCCAGTGGACCCAGATGGCCCTGGAGGAGAAAGTGAGACTGGGGACTTTGTACAGACCTCCCTAAATTCAAAGTCAATTGTAAGTCATGTCATCACCTCCCTCATGTCATGGTCGTCTTTGAGAATGAAGGACAAATCACAAGTCCCTATCTCCTCTTTCACCACTGTTTCCCATGATGAGGTGTCTTTACACATTAACAAGGCCAAGTCCTCTATCTGCTCAAGGAATTCTATTCCATCCAGTCTTCCCCGAAAGAGGCTCTCTTTGTCATCCCTACTCTACTTATTTTGAATTTCTCCTTGTCTACTGGCTCATTCCCTACTGCCTACATATCTTTCCTATTCTCAAAAAGCCATCACTTACTCTTTCATCCCTACTATCAACCCATATCTCTTCTACCTTTTGTGGTTAAACTCTGTGAAAAGGCTTTCTATAATAGGTGCTTCCACTTTCTGTGTGAAGCCTTTCCAAGTTCTCCCTCAGCCACTAGTGCTTCCCCAAAACATCTTCCTTGCAGAGCCCTACCTCATTCAAAACAAACTCAAGTACAAGTCATATCATTCATTTCTCTGATGGCATGGCCTTCTTCGGCAATGAAGGACAAACACAATAACAGCTTCCACTTTCTTTCCTCTTACTGTCTTCTAACACCTTATAATGTGCCTTGCAACCTTTTCATTCCACCAATACTAGTCTTCAAAGTAACCTGATCTCTTGGTTGCCACATTCCATGTCATTTTCTCAGTCCTGATTCTCCTCAACTTCTCTGCATCCTTTGACACTGTCTTTACTTCTTTTTTACTTTTTTCTTTGACAAGGTATATTTTATTTAAAAAAACACACATTGCCACATATGCAGCAGAATGTAAGCAAGGATTCAATATAAAATAACAAATTTTCATTTCAAGAAAACCTTTATGATAAATACTACACCTTGTTTTCAAGGCTTCCCAGCTTTTCTCTGCTTCTTTCTAGATTTTCTTTTGTTCTTTGCTGTACACTTTTTACTTTATTTCTCCTCTCTCTCTCTCCACCTTAAAGAAGACTCCAATTAAACATGGATGCACACACACATACACATGCACACATACATGCACACAAATGTAGATATCTATGAACATATACATATACCCATACACATATATGAATAACGTGCTATGCCATCTTTTTCTCTGAAAGTGAATAGCATCTTCCTTTGTAAGTCCAAGTCTTCCCACGTTTTTCTAAATCAACCAATTCATCACTTCCCTATACCACACCAATATTCCAACCTAATCACAGCCTATCTGAGAGATTGTCTATGAAAGTTTTCCACCCATCTACTGCATTCCTTGTATTCTTGGCTGCATAGGTTTTATTTATATAAGAAAATTTTAATTTAAAATAATCAAAGTTATTCATTTTACAATTCAGCAATGCTCTCAGCTTATAATATAGTTTAAGATCTAATACTACCGAATCTGTTTCCTTTACATCTTTTTTCCTGGTTTCTTTGAAGTTCCTGACCTTTTGTTCTTCCAAATGGACTTTGTTATTTTTTCTCAGTAAGATATTTTTTTTAGTAATTTAATTGGGATGGCATTAAATAAATAGACTAGTTAGGCAAAATTGTCCCTTTTTTATTATATTGGCTTTACCTACTCATGAACAATAAATATTACTTCATCTATTTATGTCTGATTTTATTTGTATAAAAATTGTTCTATGATTATATTCCCATAGTTTCTGTGTCTGTTTTGGTCCTATGTCAGGTATTTTATATCGTGTCATGTGTTTTATACTGTGTAGGTATTTCAAGTGGTCTAAAACAATATTGAATAATATTGCTAATACATAGTGTAGTTTTCCTATTTTTCTCTTTTGAGTTAATCTATTTAAGCTTTAACTTTGTCTGAGATCATGATTGCTATCTCTGGTTTTTTTTACATAAACTCTACTCCTGACCTTTATTTTATCTTTATGTGTGTCTCTCATCTTTGTAGCATTTCCTGAAGCAATATATTGTTGAAAAAAAATTTTAATCTGCTATCAGTTTCCATTTTGTGGGTAAATACATCCCATTCAAATTCTAAGCTATAATTGTTTGTGTATTTTCCTCCTTCCTATTTTCCTCACTATTCTTCTCATCCTATCACTATCGCTCCTTACTTCTCTGCTTTACTTCTACCTGCTACCTTGCCTTCCTATTCCTTAACCCACCCACTTCTCCAAAAGTCCCTCCCTTATACTCTCTCCCACCCTGTCCCCTTGCACTCCTATTACTTTCTTAATTTAGAAGACTTTTATACCCTTCTAGATATATGTTGTTCCCTCTTTAACCCATTCTTCATGAGAGTAAGGCTCCAGAACTAACTGCTCTCCTTCTACTAGTTTCTTCTATATCAATTCTTCCTTTTATGCCTCACTTGTATGAGGTAATTGCTCGTTTTTAGTCTCTCCCTACACAATTTTAGTTGTTTTAGAATACTCCATCATGCACAGCTCAGTCCATGCCTTTCTTTCAAACGACCCAATTAATGATGACAGTTATAAAAGTACCAATGACATTTTTATATTTATGAAGTAAACAATTTAACCTTATTGAGTTCCTTAAAATAGGTCTCTAATGTTTGCCTTATATTTCTATTGGATGTTGTAGGTTGAATTTTCCCATAAGTTCTGATATTTTTGTTCCAAATACCTGAAAGTCTTTCAGTTTGTCAAATGCTCATTTTTTTCATTCAAGATTATACTTAACTTTCCTTTCTTTAAGCTACCCTTGTTCGTAACCCCAGCTCTTTCTTTCTATGAAATATCTTTTTCCAAGACTTATGGTCTTTCAACATAGTAGTTGCTAGGTCTTATGTAATCCTTATTGTAGCTCCATGATATTTAAATTTTTTTCTGTTGCTTGCAATATTTTCTCCCTAACCTGAGAGCTTTGAAACTTGGCTATGATATTTCTGTAAGTTTTCCTCCTGGGATCTTGTTCAGGTGGTGATGAGTATATTTTTCTCTATTTCTACTTTGCCTTCTTATTCTAGAATTCCAGGGCAATTTTTCTTGATAATTTTTTGTAGTATTGTATCAAGATTATTTTTATCATAATTTTCAGGTAGTCTGACTATTCTTATATTATTTTTTTCTTCAGTCTGTTCTCCAAATCAGTCATTTTTTTCTGATGAGATGCTTCCTAATCTCTTTTTTCTATTCTTTTGATTTTGCTTTATTATTTCTTTGTGTCTTGGAATGCCATTAGTTTCCCTTTGCTCAGTTCTAGGTTTCAAGGAATTATTTCCTTCCTTAAGTTTTTGATTCTCTACTTTATTTTCATAATTTTCTTGGATTGTTCTTATCTTTTCCTAATTTTTTCCTCAATCTCTCATGTTATATTTAAAGTTCTTTTTAATTTCTTCCAAGAACTCTTTTTGTCCTTGGGACCATTTGAAGTTTTTCATTGAAAAAGGACTGGCTTCTTCTAGCTACATTATTTTCCTCTGGTATGAACCCAGACCTTCTTTACCCTCATAGTAGCTGTCTGTGCTTGGGTTCTTTCTCTTTTGCTTACTCATTTTTATTTATTTATTTGTTTTTTTTTAATTTTTAACAGCTATTAGTGCAATCAAGTTCTAGTCCTGAGGTATGGAGAATAATGCCCCAAGCCTTAGGTCTTTCTTATTGTTATTTTATGATGTCTGTTCTGGGGTTCAACCTTGAGCTCTCCTCTTCACTTCTAAGCCATGGTTAGGGCCCCCAGCCACACTGTCCTGCAAATGATCTTGCTCCCTGAAATTGCTCTACTGATTTCTAACTACAACTGTCCTCTCTGCCCTGGAACTGAAACCAGGGACTCTTCTCTCCTGGAAGTGTGTGCAGTCATTAGGGTTCCTGCCCCTCTGCTACTGCACTTATCAAGAGTATGCTGGCTCCTTCTTCCCCTCTGCATCTCATCAGCACAGCTATGTTTGGCAACCCTCAGCAGTGGAAGGTCCTTCAGTCTTCTCTTACACAGCCATCAGATCCCCACACTGTGGGTAAGATGAAAGTTTCTAAGGCTAGGACTGCCTCCCAAACCCAGCTGTCTCCATGATTTGTTGTTTGTTGATTCTGCAGAATCTCCACCCCTGGAAGTCTGGTCTTTCCTGGGATCTCCCCCAGTTGTCTTAGGAGAACAACTGCTTTACCCTGACTTTTGTTTATTTCTGCTGCTCTATGTTCCCTCTGAGGTGATGGTCTGTCTTTTTTGTTGAGGAAATCTGGAGAGTTGAAAGTTGTCTAACCTACTTAGCCATCTTCCCAGAATCCTTTCCTACCCTTTACTTCTTGATATTCTTTTCTGTCTTTAGAGATGACACTTTCTCCTTTTTCTCCTGCTATTAACTAACTACTCATCCTCACTCTCCCTTACTAGATCTTCATATAGATCACAGCCTCTAACTCTAGGTGTCACATATAGTTCCATCTTTGGCCCTCTTCTCTTCTCTTTTTATACTGTTTCCCTTGTTGATCTTATCAGCTTCCACGAATTTTATAACCTCCTCTGTGCTGATGAATTTCAGTTCTTCCTATCCTGCCTCAAACTGTCTACTTACTTCCTGTCATTCACCTTAAACTGTCTTTTAGACATTTGGAACTGGATGTCCAGTAGACAGTTTTAAGTCAATATGTTTAAAACCAAACTCATTTCTTCTCCAACATCCCCTTTTCTCATCTATATTATTGTCGAGACCAAGATCATCTTCCCAGTTCATAAAGTTAACAGTCTAGGTGTTGTCCTTGACAACTCACTATGTTTCACTCTGCCTCCCCCTCCCCAATATCAAATTTGCCAAAACCTTTTGCTTCCACTTTTGCAACGTCTCTACAATATGCCCCTTTTTCTGTTCTAACAGTGTCACCACACTGTTGTAAGCCTTCATCACATTATGCATGTCATTTACCACTCTTGCATTTCAGTAGCTTACTCTTGGGTCCGGCTGCCTCAAGTCTCTCCTCAGTCCCACCCATCTTGCATTCAGACACCAAAGTTATTTTCCTAAAGCACAGGTCTAACCATGTCATCCCCCTACTCAAGAACCTCCAGTGCCTTCATATTACCTCAAGGATTTAACACAAAATCCTGTGTTTGATCTTCAATGTCTTTATAACCTGGCCCTCTGGTACCTTTTCTTTCTTTTTATACCTTTCTTCCTGCTACTTCTTCTTTGTTTCTGTGACAATGGCTTTCTTACTGTTCCATGACCAAGGATAATCCATCTCTTGACTCTAGTAATTTTCTTTACTTATCCCCTATGCCTGTGGCTCCCATTTCTTTGTAAGTTAGAGTTAACATCCTGTCTTCAAGATGAAGCCTATCCCACACCCACTTAATTCTAGTGTCTTCCTGTCTCAGTTAATTCCTATTTATACTATATATAACTTTATTTTTGTTTGCTTTTTGACTCTCCAATTATGTTGTGAACTAGTTGAGGCAAGGTGATGTCTTTAGTCTTTTTGTCAATCCCCAACACTAAGCACAATTCTTGATACATATCATGCACTTAATAAATGCTTTTTGAGCGGATGACATGATCCCCTCTTGTTATTAGATCTCTACCCCATTACCTTGCTTTTTCTTGATGTTTTACATAGAAGTTCTTATGTATATGCTCTTCATGGCAGGGAGTGTCTCATTTTTGTCTTTGTATCCTTGGCACCTAGAACAGCCCTTGGAATATGCTAAGGGCTTAAGAAATGTTTTTTGAACAACTAATTGACTTTAAGTTAGATAAGATGGTCTTTCGGTGACATCTGGTGTCCAGTAAGAATGTTACAGTTTATTAAATCTTTTTTAGGGACATCTGCCCTCTTGTGCTCAGTTCAGATATTACAATTTTAGTCTGCCATCGCGTGTCCAAACCCTAGGATTACATTTTCTTCCATTTTAAATTCTATTTTTCCTGGATTTTTGCATTTGTGAAAACTCACTTGCTGCTAAGAAAGGGAAAATTAAGCCAAATGAAATCCTGGATTCATGAACTGAAGTATGTAATGAATTCTTTCAGTTAAAATAGAAATTCAGACTAAATCATCACCATTGAAATTAACCCTTACCTTTTTATCTTGTCAGAAGAGATAAGGTAAAGGTTAAGATATAATAGCAATGGAGTGAGAATGGAGTACGCTTCACTCTACGGTGCCTGGCACTTAGCAACATATTAATGTCACACATTCACAGGAACAAAACTGGGGTAATATAAGAAAATTGTACTTTCTGATATAATCTGAACATTGAACTGAACATTGAAGGGAGCTTATTAAATAGGTATAAAAATGCAATTGAGTCAATTCTCCCAGTTGGAAATGGCTCCTAAAAGCTTCCAAGAACTGATTGTTAATTTTTTAGGAGTTTTTCAAGGTAGTTGATAAACAGCTAGAGCAAAATTTAATCAATTCCTGCACAGGTAATGTTATTTCAAAAGTATTGGTATCTGCCGAAGGGCATCAACAATTCTCCAAGATAAGGGCTGATTTATTTTTCTTTTAGTGTCTTCAACACCTGGAGCAACATTTGGAACTTAGTAGCAGCCTAAGAAGTATTTATTGAATAATTAAGGAATATTTTTGAATATAACAGGTCTTTGTTGACATCATGTGTCCAAACAAAATATTACAGGTCACTGAAAATTTTGTGGAGGGCTTGCCCTCCTTATCCAATCCAGATATTACAACTTTAGTCTGCCATTGTGTGTCAAAAACTTAGTAGCAAATTTTGACTCTTTCCAAACACTAGTTTTACTGGACTTTTAGCACATTTGACTACTCATTCGCTTTTAAAGTAGCCAGAAAGGACTCCGATGAAATTGATTTCTGAAGTAAATCAAGTAATGAAATCCTTAAGTGTAAATAGAAATTGCGACTCTATCACAGGAGATATGATATAGGTTAAGACTTAATAGCAGTGGGGACAGTACTGGGCAGGCATTATACTATAGTGTACCTGGTCCTTTATTTAAATATTAATATTATTCATTAATGCTTTCATTCACAAAAGAAAAATATCGGAAGAAATAAGTCAAAGAAAATGGCTGAGCTCCACATAGAAGGAAATTTGTGAAATAAAACATCAAAATTTGACTAAGATAGTGCTGTGCCAAAGCCCTGAGGCTCCCATAGGCTTCCAAGATCTGATTGTTAAATTTCAGGAATTTTCCAGGCTTGTTATGAAGTCAGTAAGATTGGAAGCATTTCTTAAGTATTTACTATATGCCAGGTACAGTTAGATAGTCCAGAAGATGGAGTGCTTGGTATGGAGTCAGGAAGACTTACCTTCTTGAGTTCAAATCTGAATTCTTTCCCTTACGAGCTGTCTGACCCTGGGCAAGTCACTTAATTCTGGTTGCCTCAGGTACCTCATCTATTATCTTTGGTAAGAGAACACCAAATGAGTTCAAGGAGAATTGGACAGGACTGAAATGACTGAACCACAACAATATTAAAAGTTGTACTTTACTTTATCTTGTTTTTATTGTGGTGGTCTCCAGTCCTGAAAAAAATGTTTGGACTAGCTAGGGAATTGTTAGAAGTTATTTCTAAACTCATCATTTGGCACTGTTCATATCATTGATTGTAACTGTCATTTAATAATTTCCTAACTAAAATAAAAAGTACAATCATTTAAAAATATTTCTGAATAAAATCCATTCTACTTATCATTAATCTAGTTTTTTAAAAAATCAAACCAAACTAGAAGCTGTAGCTAAAGAATTTGACGTTGAAATAATTAAAATTTGTTCAGTACTGGCATTGAAATGAGTAGTGTGTTGTTTAGGAGATGCTGCCACTATATGATATGTTTATCCAGCATTACATAGAAATTTTTTGCTCATTCTTTTCTTAATTATGTTTTATAAAGAGATTGCTGTTGCCATTGTTGTTCAGTCATTCAGTCATATCTGACTCTTCATGACCCCATTTGGGGTTTTCTTGACAAAGATACTGGAGTTGCCATTTCCTTCTCAAGTTCATTTTACAGATGAGGAAATTGAAGCAAACAGGGGTAAGTGGCTTCCCCAGGGTCACAAACTTGTAAGTATCTGAGGCCAAATTTTAACTCAGGTCTTCTTGACTCCGGGTATGAGATTAACCAATATGATTTTTTTTTGGAAGATTTTGCTCTAATGTTTGACTTTCTTGAAGAACTTTCATTAAATTCAATTGCATTGCAGTTGCCCCCAACTAACATTCATGAAGAACAAAAATTATTCAGCCTATTGTACATGCTTTGGAAATATTTTTTTTATTTAACATTTAACATTTATTTTCACAACATTTTGGGTTAAAAATTTTCTCCCCTTTTCTCCCCTCCCCCCCCCAAACCCAAGCATTCTAATTGCCCCTGTGACCAATCTGCTCTCTCTTCTATCCTCCCTCTCTGCCCTTGTCTCCGTCTTCTCTTTTGTCCTGTAGGGCCAGACAGCTTTCTTGACCCCTTAATCTGTATTTCTTATTTCCCAGTGGTAAGAACATTACATTTGATCCTAACACTTTGAGTTCCAACTTCTTTAGCTCCCTCCCTCTCCACCCCTTCCCTTTGGAAGGCAAGCAATTCAATATAGGCCAAATCTGTGTAGTTTTGCAAAAGATTTCCATACTAGTTGTGTTGTATAGGACTAATTATATTTCCCTCCATCCTATCCTGACCCCCATTACTTCTATTCTCTTATGATCCTTTCCCTCCCCATGAGTGTCGACCTCGTATTGCATTCTCCTCCCCATGCCCTCCCCTCCATCCTCCCACCCACCCTGCTTGTGCCCCTGTCCCCCACTCTCCTGTATTATGAGATAGGTTTTCCTATCAAAATGAGTGTGCATTTTATTCTTTCCTTCAGTGGAATGTGATGAGAGTAGACCTCATGTTTTTCTCTTGCCTCCCCTCTTTATCCCTCCACTAATAAGTCTTTTGCTTGCCTCTTTTATGAGAGATAATTTGCCCCATTCAACTTCTCCCTTTCTCCTCCCAATATTTCTCTCTCACTGCTTGATTTCATTTTTTTTTTAAGATATGATCCTATCCTCTTCAATTCACTCTGTGCACTCTGTCTCTATGTATGTGTGCGTGTGTGCATGTGTGTGTGTGTGTACTCCCACCCAGTACCCAGATACTGAAATGTTTCAAGAGTTACAAATATTGTCTTTCCATGTAGGAATGTAAACAGTTCAACTTTAGTAAGTCCCTTATGACTTCTCTTTGCTGTTCACCTTTTCATGCTTCTCTTTATTCTTGTGTTAGAAAGTCAAATTTTCTTTTCAGCTCTGGTCTTTTCATCAAGAAAATTTGAAAATCCTCTATTTCATGGAAAGACCATTTTTTCTCCTGAAGTATTATACTCAGTTTTGCTGGGTAGGTGATTCTTGGTTTTAGTCCTAGTTCCTTTGACTTCTGGAATATCCTATTCCATTCCCTTCGATCCCTTAATGTAGAGGGGGCTAGATCTTGTGTTATCCTGATTGTATTTCCACAGTACTTGAATTGTTTCTTTCTAGCTGCTTGCAATATTTTCTCCTTGATCTGGGAACTCTGGAATTTGGCCACAATGTTCCTAGGAGTTTCACTTTTTGGATCTCTTTCATGCGGTGTTCTGCAGATTCCTTGAATATTTATTTTGCCCTCTGGTTCTAGAATCTCAGGGCAGTTTTCCTTGATAATTTCATGGAAGATGATGTCTAGGCTCTTCTCTTGATCATGGTTTTCAGGTAGTCCCAGAATTTTTACATTGTCTCTCCTGATTCTATTTTCCAGGTCAGTTGCTTTTCCAATAAGATATTTCACATTATCTTCCATTTTTCGAATCTTCACGCTATGTTCTGTGATATCTGTCTTTCTCATAAAGTCCTTAGCGTCCATCTGTACCATTCCAGTTTTGAAAGATCTATTTTCTTCAGTGAGCTTTTGAATCTCCTTTTCCATTTGGCTAATTTTGCTTTTGAAAGCATTCTTCTCCTCATTGGCCTTTTGAACCTCTTTTGCCAATTGAGTTAGGCTAGTTTTCAAGGTGTTAATTTGTTCAACATTTTTTTGGTTCTCCTTTAGCAGGGAGCTGATCTGCCTTTTAAGCTTCTCTTTCATCCCTCTCGTTTCTCTTCCCAGTTTTTCCTCCACCTCTCCAACTTGACTTTCAAAATTCTTTTTGAGTTCTTCCATGGCCTGAGCCCATTGGGTAGGCTGGGACACAGAATCCTTGATTTCTGTGTCTTTGCCTGATGGTAAGCATTGTTCTTCCTCGTCAGAAAGGAAGGGAGGAGGTGTCTTTTCTCCAAGAAAGTACCCTTCAATAGTTTTATTTCTTTTCCCTTTTCTGGGCATTCTCCCCAGCCAGTGGCTTGACCTCTGAATATTCTCCTCACACCCACCTCGCCTCCTGATCCTCCCAGCCAGCACTTGGGGTCTGAGATTCAAATGCTGCTTCCTGCCTTAGGGCTTTTGGCGGGGGCAGGGCTGCTATTCAGTGTGAGAATTAAGTTCAGATGGTCAGGTCGGGGCAGGGCCCCCTCTCAGGCCCAGTTCCCTCAGGGGGTTTAAGCACAGACCTTCCACAATGGATCCAGGCTCCTGCCCGCTTGGGGAGCCCCAGTCTGCAGCTGCCTCTCAGCTTCTATCTCCTGGGGGGGCCCGAGCCATGGGGGCACCCCACTCCCCTCTCAACCCGCCAAAGAGACTCTCTCACCGACCCTCGTCACCTGTGGGTGGGGGGGCTTGTGCCGCTGCTGGAGATCCCTTCCCTAAAGCCTGCTCGAATCTGTACCTCTCGGAGCCATGGCTGCCGCAGGTCCGGGCTGGGCTCCTCGTCTGCAGCGCAACGGACCTTTTGCGAGAGGTTTGCAGGTCCCTCTGTGGGTGGAGGGACCCTCGTGGCCGCAGGATATCTCGTCCCCATAGCCCGTTCGGATCTTTTCCTCACGGTGTCGCGGCCGCTGCAGGGCTGCACTCAGCTCCCAGTCCCGGCGCCCAGTCCACAGCGTGAAGGACCCCCCGCGAGAGGTTTGCAGGTCTCTCCGGAACAGAAATCTCCCTCGCTCCAATATTCCGTGGCGTCTGGGTGCAGAATTCACTGTGGGTTGGTCCCCTCTAGCCGTTCTGTGGGTTGTGGGTTTGGAGCTATGTGTATGTGCGTCTTTCTACTCCGCCATCTTGGCTCCGCCCTCCCATGCTTTGGAAATTTTAAGGATTGCTACTGGAAAGTATGAATCTCAAGTAGATTTAAGTCTGATAAATAGATAAAGACATTCTAATTAATAAAATAATACATTTAATGCTCTTCCTAGGAATATGTTACTAGAAAATATAATTCAACAGATGAACTTCCATCCTTTGCCACGCAGATGGAATGATTAAAGCATTTTTAGCTATTTGGTTCATTAGATCACTCTAATTAACCTTATAAAGAACTTCCTTGATTATGGATAGATGGTGGAAAATGGAATAATTTAAATGAAATTGTAAACCATGAAACTGATTTAAATAATTTTCTGTATTATTGTAACTCATTATATAGAGTTAAACAATGTTCCAGTCGCTGCAAGTATATAATAGGCTTAAAAAATTAATTACCTCTATGGCATTCTATTGAGCCAAAGTTGAAAGAGGTTACATTTTAATGAATAAATTTTGAATGGGGGAGAAATATGCTAAAAATCGATGATATATGTAATATAATGACACTGAATTTATTGGGGAAAGAATCATCCAATAAATTGAGACACAACTTTATTTATAAAATTGTGATTGAATTTCAACCATCAATTTGCTATTGACACAAGAATTAAGCAAAGGCTGAGTAAAGTGTTCTGTGAAAATCAATTGACTATACAGAATTTTTAATAAAAGGTAATGTCTATTTTACTGTTATTTTCAAATTGTAGGCTAGAATCCTTTATTTCAACAAAAATTTTATAAAGTTATATGTATGTATATATGTATGTTTCTTTATAAACAAAGACAAACTTGAATTTTTAAAATAATAATAATTTTATTTATTTTTAGTGTTCTACAATTACTACCATATAATTTAGATTTTTTTCCCCTACCACACTCCTACCTTTCCCCTTCCGCCCTGAGACAGCACACAATTTTATATACAATGTACACATATATTACTGTTAAACACATTTTCACTGTAGTCATGTTGTGTAGAAAAATTATAACGAATGGGAGAAGTCACACGACAAACCAGAACGTGATTCACACACACTCACATATACACACAAATGATCTGCTATATTCTGCGATTGAATTCCATAGTTCTCTCTATGGACGTGGAAGGTATTTTGATTTAGAAGATCACTGGGAATTTTTTTTTTAAGTCCTTGCATTGCTACTAAGTTTCAAGTCTATCAGAAAAAACTCTCGCACGCTGTGGTCGTTGCTGTGCACAAAGCTCTCCTGATTCTGCTCCTTTCGTTCAGCATTAGATCATATAAGTCTTTCCAGGCCTCTCCGAAGTCTTCCTGTTCATCATTTCTTATAGCAAAACAGTATTCCATTACATTCATATACCTTAATTTATTCAGCCATTCCCCAATTGATGGACATCCCCTGATTTCCAGTAGATTTCCACCACAAAGAGTGCTACTATAAATATTTTTGTACATGTGGGACTCTTTCCCATTTTTATAATCTCTTGAGGATATAGTCCTAGAAGTGGAATTTCTGAGTCAAAGGGTATGCACATATTTGCAGCCCTTTGGGCATAGTTCTAAATTACTCTCCAGAATGGTTGGATCAGCTCACAGCTCTAGCAACAATGAATCAGTGTTCCAACTCTCCCACATCCTCTCCAACATTTATCATCTTCCTGTTCTGTCATGTTTGCCAGTCTAATCGGTGTGATGTGGTACCTCAGAGTTCTTTTGATTTGCATCTTTGTAATCAAAAGTGATTTAGAGCATTTTTAATATGATTATAGATATCTTTAATTTTTTCCTCTGAAAATTGCCTGTTCATATCCTTTGTCTATTTATCACTTGGAGAATGACTTGTATTTTTCTACATTTGACTCAGTTCTCTATATATTCTAGGAATGAGGCCTTTATCCCTGACTTTAGCTGTAAAAGTTCTTTCCCAATTTTCTACATTCCTCCTAATTTTGGTTGCATTGGGTTTGGTTGTGCAAAAACTTTTCAGTTTAAGGTAATGAAAATTATCCATCTTGCACTTCATAATGCTTTCTATCTATTGTTTAGTTAAAAATTCTTTCCTTCTCCATAAATCTGATAAATCCACTATTCCTTGCTCCATCAATTTGTCCATAATATCAATCTTTTTACCTAAGTGGTGTACCCATTTGGATTTTATTCTTGTGTATTGTATCAGGCATGGGTCTATTCCTAGTTTCCGCCACACTGTTATCCAGTTTTCCCAGCAATTTCTGTCAAACAGTGAGTTCTTATCCCAGAAGCTGGGGTCTATGGGTTTATCAAACAGTAGATTGCCATATTCGTTGTCTACTGTGTCTTCAGTACCTAGCATATTCCACTTGTCTACCCTTCTGTTTATTAGCCAGTACCAAGTGGTTTTGATAATTGCTGCTTTATGATACAATTTGAGATCTGCTAGTGCTAGGCCACCTTACCTAGGATTTATTTTCCCTAGTCCCCTCGATATTCTGGACCTTTTGTTCTTCCAGATGAATTTTCACACTATTATTTCCAGTTCTAAAGAATAATTATCTGATAGTTTAATTGGTATGGCACTAAATAAGTAAATTAATTTAGGTGGAATTGTCATTTTTATTATATTACCTTGGTCTACCCACGAGCAACTGATATTTTTCCACTTACTTAGATCTGACTTTATTTGTGTGAAAAGTGTCTTGCAGTTGTGTTCATATAGTCCCTGAGTTTGCTTTGGCAGGTAAAGTCCCAGATATTTTATAGTCTTTACCCTAGCTTTAAATGGGATTTATCTTTCTCTTGCTGTTGGGCTTTGTTACCACTATATAGAAATGCAGAAGATTTGTGTGGGTTTATTTGGCAACCTGCAAATTTCCCAAAGTTGTTTATTATTTCAAGTAGTTCTTTACTTGAATCTCTGGAATTCTCTAAGTATATCATCATATCACAGGCAAAGAATGATAGCTTAGTTTCTTCTTTGCCTATTCTAATTCCTTCAATTTCTTTATCTTGTCTAATTGCTATACTTAACATTTCTAGCACCATACTGAATAACAGTGGTGATAATGGACATCTTTGTTTCACCCCTGATCTTATTGGAAACGCATGTAGCTTATCTCCATGGCACATAATGCTTGCTGAAGGTTTTAGGTAGATATTGCTTATTATTTTGTGGAAAGTTCCCTTTATTCCTCTCTTCTCCAATGTTTTAAGAGGAATGGGTGTTGTATTTTGTCAAAAGCTTTTTCTGCATCTATTGAGATAATCATATGGTTTTTGTTAGTTTTCTTGTTGATATGATCAATAATGCTAATAGTTTTCCTAATATTGAACCAGTCCTGCATTCCTGGTATGAATCCTACTTGATCTCTTGATACGTTGCTATATTCTTTTTGCTAAAATCTTATTTAAAATTTTTGTATCTATATTCATTAGAGAAATTGGTGTATAATTTTCTTTCTCTGTTTTGTCTCTTCCTGGTTTAGGTATCAATACCATATTTGTATCTTAGAAAGAATTTGAGAGTACTCCTTCTTCCCCAATTTTTCCAAATAGTCTATATAATATTAGAATTATGTGTTCTTTAAATATTTGATAGAATTCACTTGTAAATCCATCTGGCCTGGAGATTTTTTCTAGGGAGTTCATTGATGGCTTGCTCAATTTCTTTTTCTGAGATGCGGTTGTTTAAGTATTCAACTTCCTCTTCTGTTAATGTGGGCAATTTATATATTTTTTAAAATACTCATCCATTTCATTAAGATTGTCAAATTTATGAGCATAAAGGTGGGCAAAGTAATTTCTAATTATTGTTTTAATTTCCTCCATGTTGGAGGTGAGTTCACCTTTTTCATTTTTGATATTGGTAATTTGGTTTTCTTCTTTCTTTTTTTAATCAAATTAAACAAAGGTTTATCAATTTTATTAGTTTTTTCATAAAACCAACTATTAGTTTTATTTATTAGTTCAATAGTTTTCTTAATTTCAGTTTTATTGACCTCTCCTTTGATTTTCACTATTTCTAATTGGGTATTAACTTGGGGATTTTCAATTTGTTCTTTTTCTAGCTTTTTCAGCTGCATGCCCAAGTCACTGATTTCCTCTTTTCCTATTTTACTCATGTAGATATTCAAAGATATAAAACTTCCCCTAAGAACTGTTTTTGCAGTATCCCATAAGATTTGGTAAGTTGTCTCATTATTGTCATTCTCTTGAATGAAGAGGTTGATTGTTTCTATGATTTATTGTTCGACCCATTCCTTCTTTAGGATTAGATTATTTAGTTTCCAATAAATTTTTGGTCTTTCTTTCCATGGTCTTTTATCACATATAATTTTTATTGCATTATGATCTGAGAAGGATGCATTGACTATCTCTCCCTTTCTGCTCTGGATTGTGAGGTTTTTATGCCCTAGAACATGGCTAATTTTTGTATATGTCCTATGTACCGCTGAGAAAAAAAGGTATGTTCCTTTCTATCCCCATTCAGTTTTCTCCAGAGGTCTATCATACCTATCTTACCCAGAGTTCTATTCACCTCTTTAACTTCTTTCTTGTTTATTTTAAGGTTAGACTTATCAAGTTCAGGGAGGGAGAGGCTGATGTTCCCTACTAGCATAATTTTTCTGTCTATTTATTCCTGCAACTCCCCCAACCCCTCCTCTAAGAATCTGGATGCTATACCACTTGGAGCATACATGTTTAGTAATGATATTGCTTCATTATCTATAGTGCCTTTTAGCAGGATATAGTTTCCTTCCTTATCTCTTTTGATTAGATCTATTTCTGCTTTTGCTTTCTCTGAGATTGGGATTGCTACCCCTGCTTGTCTTGCATCAGCTGAAGCACAATATATGTTGTTCCAACCTCTTACCTTTACCTTGTGTGTTTCCCCCCATTTCAAATGTGTTTCTTGTAAACAACATATTGTTGGATTACGGCTTTTGATCCATTCTGCTACCTGTCTTCGTTTTATGGGAGAGTTCATTCCATTCACATTCACAGATATGATTACAATGTGTGTCTTTCCCTCCATCCTCTTTCCCACCATTTGTGCTTTTAGTTATCCAGTCTCTTTTCCCTTCTCAATAGAGTTTTCACTTTTGACCACCCTTCCGGCAGTCTTCCCTTCCTTCTTTCAGCCCTCCTCCCTTTTACTCCCCTTTACTCTTACTACTTCTTCCCCCGCTTTTATCTTCCCCTCCCCTTTCTTACCACTTCCTCTCCTACTGCCTATAGAGCTAGTTAGACTTACATATTTAATTAAATTTATTGTTCCCTCCTTTAATCAAATCAGATGAGAGTGTTTCTCAAACAATGCTCCTCTCCCTTCCATCTTTCCCTGTACTATAATATAATTTTATATTTCTTCCTGCGATGTAATTTCTCATTTTCTGCTTCCTCCTTTTTACATCTCCTTTTACAATCCCTTCACATGCTTGAATCACATTTTTATCATCATATCATTTACTTTATACCCGTTCACTCTATCTATATATATCCCTTTTATACTTCATAATAGATGTACACCCCTTATAGGGGTGTAAAGAGTTTGTCCCAATTGAGTAACAAGTTTTTCTTTTCCCCTGTTTACCTTTTTATTTCTTTCTTGAGACCTGTGTTTGAAGATCGAATTTTCTGTTGAATTCTGGCCTTTTTTTCAGGAAGATCTGGAAATCCCTTATTTCATTGAATGTCTATCTCTTTGCCTGAAATGTTATGCTGAACTTTACTGGGTAATTGATCCTTGGTTTTACTCCAAGCTCCTTTGCCTTCCGAAATATCATATTCTAATTCTTTTGTTCTTTTAATGTAGAATCTGCAAGGTCCTGTGTGATCCTTACTGTAGCTCCTCCATATTTCAATGGTTTCTTTCTGATTGCCTGTAGTATTTTCTCCTTCACTTGATAGTTCTGGAATTTGACATCGATATTCCTTGGTGTTTTTAGTTTGGGATCCCTTTCAAGAGGTGAATGATAGATTCTTTGCACGACTATTTAGCCCTCTGGATCTAGAACTTCTCGGAAGTTTTCCTTGATAATTTCTGGGAAGATATTGTCCAGGTTCTTTTTTCATCATGGATTTCTGGTAGGCCAACAATTCTTAGATTTTCTTTCCTGGATCTATTTTACAGGCCAGTAGTTTTCCAATTAGATATTTTGCATTTTCTTCTATTTTTTCATTCTTTAGATTTTGTTTGACTGATTCTTGCTGTCTCATAGAGTCATTAGCTTCTACTTGTCCAATTCTAATTTTCATCAAATTGTTTTCTTCAGCTAACTTTTGCATCTCCTTTTCCATCTGTCCAATTATTCCTTTTAAGGAATTATTTTCTCCAGTAAGTTTTTGTACTCCCTTTTCCACTTGTCTAATTTTTCCTGTTAGGTTTTGTGCTTCGTTTTCCATCTGTCCAATTTTTCCAGTTTGGTTTTGTGCTTCCTTTTCCATCTCTCCAATTTTCCCAGTTAGATTTTGTGCTTCCTTTTCCATCTATCCAATTTTCCCAGTTAGGTTTTGTGCTTTCTTTTTTCATTTGTTCAATTTTCCTTTTTAGAGATCTGTTCTCTTCTGTGAATTCTTTTTTCATGCTTTTAAAACCATTGGTTAGTTTTTTTCTATTTCCTTCTTCAGCTGTTCCAGGAGAGCTGTTTGTGCATGCGAGTAGTTCATAGTCCCTTCTGAAGTTTCAGATGGGAGTACAGTCTCACTGCTGATCTCTTTGCTTTTATTGTTTTGATCCTTGTCCTCATGGAAAGATTCTATTGTATTTTACTTCTGGCTTTGATTTTTCTTGCTCATGGTGGTGAGGCTTTGTGTGTTGTGCCCTCTTGTTCTTTCAGTTAGAAGCTGGAGAATGTGTTGTTGAGTTGCTGAAGTGGAAAAGCAGGTGCTTTTGTTTTCCCTTTTTTGTGTGTTTCCCGGGTTAACCCTAGGGCTAGCTTGTTAAATGTTGGGGAGGGGTGTTCTGGTCAGGGGAGATCTCGTCAGCTGGGATAGAGCAAAGGCAAGCTCAGCTCACGCCTGGGTCATAGTGCATGTTTCCACCCCCTCTGTGGTTCCTCTCCTAGTACTGAGGCACACCTGGGTCCTAGCTGAAGTTTCCACCCCCTCTGTGTCTCCTCCCCTAGCCCTGAAGCACATCTGGGACCTACTGCGAGTTTCTACCACTCCTGGAGCTCCTTTCATAGTGCTGAGGCATGCCTGGGTCCTAATGGAAGCTTCTATCACCCTTGGGGCTCCTCACCTTCTGGTTAGCCCCTGCCATAGTAAGAGGAATCTCCCTTAGCGATTTTCCTATCCTCAGGTGCTGTGAGACTGTTTGACCCTTTAGCTGTTCCCACTGATCCAGGATTTTTCTGAGGAAATATTTTTTTGGTTCTTTTTGAGGTCAATGAGGGGAGAGGGTGAGAGCATTTACAGATCACTCTGCCATTTTGGCTCCTGGAAATTCAAGTAGGTGACTTAAAGATGTTTAATCTGGGTACTGAAAGTCTCTGGAGCAGCTGCAGCTGATACCCAAGGCTCAGTGCTGTCACTCATTCAGCTCTGCTGGTCTCCTGCTCTGGGCTGTCACTTTGCCTTTCAGTCATGCTGCTGCTGCCTGAGGCCACCATGGGAGTCCCCCACCTGGTCACGCTGCTGAGGGAAGCACTACGTTGTGTGCTGTTAGTTCACCCTCTTGGAACAGATCCTTCCTGTCGATCTTCCAGTCTGTCTTGGTCTGTGAATCTACCACAGTCTGTCCCCTATTGGATTGTGCACCTCCAAAACTTGGTCAGATTCTCTTTTTAGAGGTGTCTGAAGGAGTTTGTCTAAGAGCCTAAGTGAGTAGTTGCACTCACTCCTCTATCTTGGCTCTGCCTCCTTGAATTTCTTTTTTGAGAGGGGTGATGAAGCAGTTAGGGTTAAGTGGCTTGCCCAAAGTCACACAGCTACTAAATGTCAGATGTCTATGGTCAGATTTGAACTCAGGTTCTCCTGAATCCAGGGCCAAAACTCTATTCACCATGCCACCTAGCTTCCCCAGAAAGGCTTGTTAAATATTTTTACAAGCATACCATAAGACTGAGAATTTAGCAGTGGGAAAGAGTATTTAAAAAAGATCTAACCTTGCCGTATACAAATCTACAAAGTAATCAAAGCTACTGGTGTAATCATTGTATTAAGCAATGGCACTGAGATTCAAATATGACTCCTCTACCTCCAGTCAATCAGTATGCATTTATTCATCACTTACTACTTGACAACTCTGAACTAATCCCTGGGTATAGAAAGAAAGACAAAAGATATGCCTTGCATTGTACCGGGGATGGTTATGTTAACAAAAACTATACCAACAAGATATTTAAAGAATGAATTAGACATAATCATCATTGGGGAGGTATTAGAACTAAGGGGAAATGGGAAATTCTTCCTGTATAAGGCAGTACTTTAGGTGCTACCTGATGGAATCCAGGGAAGCCTAGAGACAGAGATGAGGAGACAGAGGATCCCAGGCATGGAGGACAACTAGAGAAAATGGGCAGATGTGAGGGATGGAGTTTCTTGTTCATAAATTAGCAAGAGGCCAATGTTACTGAATCAAGTGGTGATGGGAGTGGAGGTGGAGGGCAAAGGCTTTAAGGTTTATGAAAACAGGAAAGGGATCGAAGATTGTTGATATCTTGAACAAAAAAGGCTTTTATATTTTATCTTGGAGATGAAAGGGAGTCATTAGAGTTTATTAAGTGTGTTTGTTAGGGGGAAGAGGGGGATGAGTGGAAGTGTCATGTTTAGCCTTTCACTTTAGGAAAATTACATTGTGAACTGAGTGGAGAATGGACTGGAGAAGGCATACTTGAGATGGAAACTAACAAGCAGATGATTACAATAGCTCAGGCTACAAATGATGAGGACCTACAGTGGCTTTGTGAAACTGTGAGAGCAGAGAAGGGGATGTATGTGAGAAATGTTTCGAAGATCTAATAAACAGGTTTTGGGAACAGCATGGATCTGGGGTGTGTGTGAGAGAAAGTGAGGAGTCAAGGATGGCACCTAGGTTTATGGTCTAGGTGGATGTTGGGACCCTCTACAGTAATAGGAAAGATAGGAAGATGGTAGAGTTTACTGGGAAAGATGAGTTCAGTTTTTGCCATGTTGAGTTTCATATGTTTGTGTAGGAAGAAAATAAGCATTTGGTAAATGCCTACAATGTGGCAAGCATTATTCTAAGTACTTTTAAACTGTCATCTTCACCTATCTCTGACAACTTTGTGAAGTAAGTGTTATTATCATACTCATTATACATTTGAGTAAACTGAAGTAAATAGAGGGTAAGTGGCTTGCCTAGCCTGTCACAGCAAGTATCCAAAACCAGATTTGAATTCGAGTCTCTCCTGACTCTAGGGCCACCTTGTTGTCTACAGAACATACATTTTGAGTTGTCCACCAGGCAGTTGGAGGTTTGATATTAGAGTTCTATAGTCGATTTAGCTAGGATAAATACATCTGAGGATTATGAATAAAGAGATGATAATTGAATTCTTGGGTATAGATGAGATCACCAAATCAAATAACACAGAGGGAAAAAGGCAGAGGGCTCAGGATAAGTCCTGTGGGGCATCTATGGTGAGTGAGCCTGACCTGGATGAAGATCTTGCAAAGGAGTCTGAGAAAGTGGAAAGAGATAGGTAGAAAAAGGATCAGGAGACAAAAATGACACGAAAATTGAGGCAGAAGGCAATATCAAACAAGAGAAGGTAATTGAAAATGTCAAAATGGACAGAGAGGACAAGAAAAATGAGGGCTTTGAATAGTCCATTAGATTTGGCAATTGAAATATGGTTAGTAATTTTGGAATGAACATTTTCAGCATTCATTTTTTTATTAAGGTTTCAAATTCCAAAATTTCCCCCTCTTTCCCCTTACCCCTCCCCAAGGAAGGAAACAATCTGATATAGGTTATACGTGTGCAGTCAGGTAAATGTATTTCCACATTAGTCATATCGTGAAAGAAGAAACAGAGCAAAAGGGAAAAACTAAGAAAAACAAAAAAAAGTGAAAATAGTGTCTTTCAATCTGCATTCAGACTCCATATTTCTTTCTCTGGACTTGGATAGAATTTTCCATCATGAGTCTTTTGGAATTGTTTAAGACTACTGTATTGCTGAGAATAGCCAAGTCATTCACAGTTGCTCATCTTATAATGTTGCTGTTACTGTAAACAATGTTTTCCTAGCTCTGCTATCTTCACTCAGCAGCAGTCTTTCCAGGTTTTTCTGAAATTCACCAGTTCATCATTTCTTATAGCACAACAGTATTCTATAACATTCATATACTTGTTCAGTCATTCCCCAATTGATGAACATCTTCTCAATGTCCAATTCTGTGCCACCACAAAAAGAGTTACCACAAATATTTTTGTACATATGTGTCCTTTTTCTTTTTTATGACCCCTCTTGGATATAGACTTGGAGGTGATATTGCTGGACCAAAGGGCATGTACAGTTTTATAGTCCTTTGGGCATAGTTCCAACTTGTTCTCTAGAATGGTTGGATCAATTCACAACTCCAACAATGCATTTATGTCTCAATTTTTCCACATCTTCTCTGGCATTTTCCATTTTCTTTTTCTGTCATATTAACCAATCTGATAGATTTGAGGTGGTATCTCAGAGTTGTTTTAATTTGCATTATCTAAACAACGAGTTAGAGCATTCTTTTCATATGGCTAGATGGTTTTGATTCCTTCATCTTAAAACTGCCTGTTCATATACTTTGACCATTTATCAATCAAGAAATGACTTGGATTCTTATGAATTTAACTCAGTTCTCTGTATATTTGAGAAATGAGACCTTTATAAGAAATTCTTGCTGGAAGCACTTGCCTCTTTTATGTCAGATAATTTTCCCAATTCTATCTCTCCCTTTCTCTTTTTTCCCAATATATTCCTCTCTCACCCCTTAATTTTAGAGATCATATCTTCAAATTCCACTCACCCTGTGTCTGTCTGTCTGTTTGTCTATCTATCTATCATCTATTTCCCCCAACTACCCTAATACTGAGAAAGGTTTCATTAGTTACAAATATCGTCTTTCCATGCAGGAATGTAAACAGTTCAACATTAATAAGTCTCTTATGATTTCTCTTTCCTATATACCTTTTAATGCTTCTCTTGATTCTTGTATTTGGAAGTCAAATTTTCCATTCCGTTCTGGTCTTTTCATCAAGAATGCTTGAAAGTTCTCTATTTCATTGAAATTCCATTTTTCTCCTGAAGGATTATACTCAGTTTTGCTAGGTAGGTGATTCTTGGTTTTAATCCTAGCTCTTTTGACCTCTGGAATGTCATATTTCAAGCCCTCTGATCCTTTAATGTAGAAGCTGGTGGACCTTGTGCTATCCTGATTGTATTTCCACAATACTCAAATTGTTTTTTTTTGACTGCTTGCCGTATTTTCTCCTTGACTTGGGAACTCTGGAATTTGGCTACAATATTCCTAGGAGTTTTCCTTTTAGGATCTCTTTCCAGAGGTGATCAGTGGATTCTTTCCATTTCTATTTTACTCTCTGATTCTAGAATATCAGAGCAGTTTTTCTTGATAATTTCTTGAAAGATGATGTATCGGTTCTTTTTTTTTCTTGGCTTTCAGGTAGTCCAACAATTTTTAAATTATCTATAGTCATTTTTACAGGTATTTGTAGGACTTTGAGGGAGAACTCAGGGAAGTCCCTTCTTTAATTCTGCCGTCTTGTCTCCATCCCCCTACTTCTATTTAATCTTAGCCTGCATCATTTCTCTTGTGACAGGATTAAGAGTGAAATAGATCATTGGAATGATGATGATGTAGTTTGAAATTCTATTTAAAATGAGGGATTTCATTTGGCTTCTTTCTGCCTGTCTTCACAGCGACTGAGCTGTCACATCATAAAATCAATTAAAAATATGGTTTGAAATGTATCAGAGTGTAATACTAAGATTTGGATAGGAGATGGACAGAGGAATTTCTACATGAACTATTTTTCTGCCTAAAGTTTTTCATATACTGCAGTATTCTGTCTGGTGAAAAGATGTCTGTGAAAGCCTGTCCTATTTTCCTAAATGGTGATGAACTAGCCAACAAGTACTGAATTTCTTAAGCACCTATCTTATGTGAGGCCAGAGATTAGGTTCTGGGGCTATAAAGACAATAATTCAGTAGCCACTGCTTTCTAGGAGCTTAAATCCTACTAGTGGAGACAACATGTACCCATATAATTATGAATAAAATATAAAGAAAATATAAGTTTTGGGGGACAAAGGGGGAAGATCTCTAATTTTTTGTGGGGGTGGTGACAGGAAAGTCCCTAAGCAGGATGAGATGGCTTGCTAGCTGAGCTTCAAAGGTAACTGGGGAACTAGAAGAAGCAGAGAGGAAGATCAGTTGAATTTCAGACAAGAGGATCAGCTTTTCTAAAGGCTTGAAGAAGGGAAATGAAAAGTCACGTGTGAAGAACAGCAAGAAAGTAAATATGCCTGGATCTTAGAGTACACAAAATGCAATAATACAAGATTACATCAATAGTTAGGATTTAGGTGTTTACAAATGATGACAAAAGACTGAGTGGGTTCCATTTGATACTCGATGTACCAGTGAGGCAATGTAACCTTTAGAGTTTGAGATTGACATGATCAGAGCCCCACAGCAGAAAAATCCCTTCAGCAGCTGAGTGGAGGATGGAATGGAGAGGGGAGGAACTTGAGACAGGGAGACCACTTAGGAGACCACTGTAATAGACAAGAAGAGGAGAGATGAGGTTATGTGAGTGAAGATAAAAGAATGCAGGTCTGAGGTATTGTTCATGTTGTTATTAGAAAACTTGAAGACTGATTATATATGGGAGCTGAGGGAGTGTGAGGACCATGGGATAGAGAGATAAATGATATATAGATCATAGAGGCAGAAAAATATTTTCTGGCATAAAACTTTCAGGATGTTGCAATATCTCTTTTAAACACTATATATCATGGAAGTATTGAACTATTTGCCTCAATGACATGTCTAATGATAGATTGAGAGTTAAAAAGATACATACATAAATACATAAAAACCAATTGCTAAATTTTAGTCTGAGCATTTACACCTTAGAAATTGGTAAATATCATAAATCTGGGCTCGATTAATTTTATGGATTAGACTTATGAAAGTGATAAGATGTTAATCATAGAAAATAAATTTGCAAGTATATTGTGCATATATTTTTCAGAGAGCTGGTTTTTAAATACTGACAAAGCCATACTTAAATAAATAGTTACATAGATAGATGGATGGATGGATGGATGGATGGATGGATGGATGGATGGATGGATAGAGTCCTGGAATTTATTGAGTACTTACTATGTCCCAGATATTATGCAAAGTGTTGAGTTTAACAATACAAGCAAGAATAAAAACAGCCCCTGCCTTAGGTGAGCTTCCATTCTATGTGAGAGAATAGAACTTTGGGGCACTTGAAAAAATTAGAGGAGAGAATAGTTTAGATCTGATGACTAGGAAATGAGGTACAGCATTGGTTCCAGGAAAGATGAGGCATAAATTCCCTTATCAGATGAGATCTTTGAGGGTATATCTCAAGGTGGCTGGAAAGGCAGTGCTGTCACAGATAATGATAGGGAAGGTAGAAGAGGGAAGAATTTCAGGGGAATGATGTTTTCTTGTGAATGTTTACTGTTACCATATTGAATCTGAAAAATCCACTTCAAGTAGTAGGCAGTAATTTCTTTCTTCTTCAGCCATTTTTCTTTTGTAAGGAAGTGGAAGGGTTCCTAGCATAGAGAAATTCTGTGTTTAGCCAAGATTTTAGTACCCTCCTAAACATGTTATGAGAGGCAGATCCAGATCTTGTCAGAACAAGGTTATCAAGGGGGGCTGGTTTTGTCTGGGTTCACTTTGTATTTTAATGAAGGGCATATTTTGAGTCGACCTACCAGCATGTAAGCAGCAGCAGCAGCCAGCAGTACATAGCAACAACACTAATGATAATAATAATAGTTCCATTTTTGTGGTGTTTTAAGATTTCTAAAACATTTTACATATGTTACTTTATTTGATCCTTGGAACAACCATCTTATGTAAGATTGCATTCCTCTCATTTTTACAGATGAAGAAACTGAGGCAAAGAGTAGTTTGGTGATATTCCCAGAGTCACATAGCTAGAGAGTGGCTGAGGTAAGACTCCTCCTCAGATCCTCCTTAAAGTAAGTCCTGTGCCTTATCCACTCTGCAGCTTATCAGTACCAGTAGATGAGAAAAAGGCTTTTTGACAAAATCCAACACTAAGTTATATGAAATACTATAGAAAGCATACTAATAAACAAAACTTTCTTAAACATAGTAAATAATATTTATCTGAATTCAAGGGCATAAATTATGAGTAATGTAAAAGAGTCAATTCTTTCCAATAACACCATAGTTAAAGCAATGATGCTTATTTACAACACTAGGGTTTTACATAGCGTTGGGAATGCTGGCTGTTGCAATAGGGCAAGAAAGAGAAATACAGCAAGTGGGAGCGATGTTTAAACAAAATGGGGCACATGAATATAATGCAGTGTTTTTGTTCCTTATGAAATGACCGAGTAGGAAATTTCTGAGGAATCTAAGAATACATAAAAATCGCAGAGTGGTTAGCATAAGAAATAGTCGAATAATTTATACGGTAACAATGGCATTATAGAGAAAAGATAGTTTTAAATGACTAGAACAATAATCAAGGCCATGATAAAGCACTAGTCTGAAAAACTGAAGATGAAACATATTCGTCACTTCTCATCAGAGATGAGATTGACTTAAATGCAGAAAGAGATGTTCATTTTCAAACACAGTAGGATTAGTTTTGTAAACTATGCATGTTGTAAGAGTTTTTATTTTTGTTTCATTAATTTGAGAGGGGAGAGGCCAAGTTGGAGGCATATGTTGTAAATGATTACATAATAAATAATTAAAAGCTAAACATGGACTTTAGAATCTATGACATATTCTTTGAAATTTTTGTCCTATTCAGTTTAGAACAGAGATTTCATTTGAGGTAAAAGCAAACCACTGCACGTGTAGATAAACACCTTCACTGCCACTTAGTCTCAGACTTTCCTGTCTCAGGTCACAGAGCCAGTATGCCAGAGTCAGGATATGAACTCAAGTCTTCCTGATTTTGAGATTGGTACTCTCTCCATCATGTAACATTGCTTCTCATTAAATCTTACTAATGGTCAGTCTTCATGCTATGAGAATGAATGGTTTTTTTCATTAATTTTTTTATTGTTGTTTTCTCACATCACCATAGAATCCCACATATCCCTCTCCATCTAATATGATGAGTAGGGTTGTTTTTTAGGAGAGGAAAATAAATCAGCACAATAGATTGATAATTTGAGAAAGTCCAAAAACATGTGCAATGTGTAGTACCTGAGGACCTCCCACCTCTACCAAGGAGTAGGTTGGGAGTATCTTCTCTTGTATTTTTATTTGAGTCATTCCTGCCTGATCTTTATAATTTTGTTATATTTACTTTTTATTTTTCCACATGTTCTTTCCATTTGCATCATTGTTGTTGCTGAATATAGGGTTATTTCTTTTTGCCTCTGCATACTTTATTCTTCATTAATTCATGGAGTTTTTTCCATGCTTCTCTGTATTCATTACAGTCATTATTTCTTATAGTATCCCATTATGTTCATGTACCACCATTTATTTAGCCATTTCTCATGTGATAAATATCTACTTGATTTCCAGTTCTTAACTATCACAAAAACTACTCCTATAAATATTTTGGCATATCCAGGGATTTTTTTCCTTATTGATATCTTCCTTGGACAATAAACCTAATTATAGAGTCTCTGGTCCAAAGGGTATGGACATTTTAATCACTTTATTTTCATAATTCCAATTTTTTTCAAAATATTCTAAAGCACCACCAACAGTGATAGTCTACCTATCTTCTGAAAATCTGTGCAACAGTATTGCCATTTTTTGTCATTTTTGCTTATTAGGAGGGTAGGAGAGGAAGCCTCAAGTTTGTTTTCATTTGCATTTTTAAAACTGTTTTTTCATCTCTTTTCACCATTTATCTATTGGGGAAAAGGTATTAGTTTTATACACACACACACAAACACACACATATGTATATACATTGCAACTTCACAAAATTCTGCCTCACGTAAATCTAATTTTTTTCTGAATTAAAAGAAATCACCTATATCATTTTACCATTTTTACCTATTTCAAAGTCCTGTGGCACTAGGCAAGTGATGAAGCAGCAGGTGCAGCTACACTGGGAGCTGTAGTCACAACTGCACATAAGTCGCCCAAACCATAGGGTCATCTTCCCACTGAAAGTAGCAACAGGATTTGGTAACCCTCAGGTGTCTAAACAACATTTTAAAGGATTGAACTACTCACCTCCTAGTATGAAGAAAACATTATAAAAAGTGTCCTAAAAATTAAGTATTTCACTCAACCCTAGCCTGCTTACTGTGGGAGGTGGTAATCCCACCATGCAGTCTAAACACACAAAAAGAATGTACTAAAACTTTTGCAAAGATGATTCTACTCCCCCTCATGGAATGTGTATACACTTGTTGACAACATGAAATCCAGTAGAAAGATGAACAGGTCTTGTCACAAGAGGACTCTCAACAGGTCTCACCTTGCTGGTATCATCACTTCCAAATAGCTGCCTTGAGTGAAACAAGACTGGCAAACGAAGACCAGTTTATGGAAGTTGGAGTTGGATTCATTGTTTTTTGGAGTGGCCACAGTGAAGGGGAATTCTATGAAGATGGCACAGGTTTTACAATTAAAACTAATCTAGTCAACAAGCTTGTATGCCTACCAAAAGGAGTGAATGACAGATTCATGACAATGTAAGCAAGTGGCATGTCACTGTCATGTGCCTATGTTCCCACCATGACAAGTCCTAACGAGGTGAAAGAAAAAAATTTTATGAAGAACTGGAGACCATCATGATTAATGTGATGAAAGAAGACAAACTTAAAATTCTAGGTGACTTTAATGCAAGTATATGCACAGACTACCAGACATGACAGGGAGTCCTTGGGAGAAATGGAGTAGGAAACAGCAACAGCAATGGTCACTTACAACTGAAAACTTATGCATCTCATGATCTTTTCATCACCAGCACTATATTATATTTATCTAAATGCAATGAACTTCAATGATGCCCCCTCACAGCAAACATTGGAGCTTAATAGATTGCTTTATTATAAGGAGGACAGACAGGATGTGAGAATGACAAAACCAATGATAGACATCCTCTCCAAGCTAAGCAGTCACATTCAACAAAAGTGGTGGTCCCAAGGCAAAGTAACTACCAGAAGACTTAATTTCAAGAGATTTCAACAGAGTGTTCTCTAAGTGTGAACAGTTTCTTGCTAACTTAGAGGGAAAACTAAGCCAATTGGTTGGTAACAGTGGAGCAGAAAAGGAATGGGTAGCTTTCAGAGATTTGGTGTATAGCAGTTCATTTACTTATTCCTTGAAATAAGTAATGGGGAAATTCAGAAACGTCTAAGTGAAAAACAAGAATTCCCAGGGTTTACCTGCAGGAAAGTTCAACCATCTCTAAGAAGGTAGCATTTAACTCCATCAAAAGCAAATTGCAAGTAAAATGTAGAGAGAAGCAGAATTCTTGGCTCAATAAGAAGACAGATAAAATTCAGTTTTATTTTGATGGCAGCAATCCAAAGCACTTTTATGATACCTTGAAGGCTATTTATAGGCCAAAGACCTATGCTGTGTCTCAACCACTCAGTGTCGATGGAACCACATTAATTACTGCAAAGGACATGATTCTGTAGAGATCGGCTGAGCACTCCCATAGTTTTCTCAAAAGATCATCATCAATCAATGCTGAAGCAACTGGCCATATACCTCAGGTTGAAGTCGATCTCTCTCTAGCCAGATTTCCAAATGGAGAAGAGATTTTGAATGACATTAGGCTCTTCTGTAACAATCATCCCAGCTGAGATTTGCAAGACAAGGGGTCCACTGCTCCTACAGAAGCTGAAATATTCTGGGTTATATGGCAAGAGAAAGTTATGCCCTAGGAGTTCAAGAATGCTTCCATTATCCATCTCTATAAAAGTAAAGGAAATAGATGGTCCTATGTCAATCACAGGGGGACTTCTGTCTTAGTCTCTGCTGGCAAGATTCTTGCCAGAGTCCTCCTTAATAGTCTGACCTTTCACTTGGAAGATGGTCACATACCTGAGAGCCAATGTGGTTTCAGAAAGGGCTGAAGAAAAGTTGATGTGGTATTTGCTGCCCAACAATTCCAGAGGAAATGCCAAGAGCAGAGCAAAGTCTGGACACAACATTCATTGATCTGACCAAGGCCTTTGATAGTGTTAGTCATGAGGTCTTATGGAAAACTATGTCAAAATTTGGTTACTAAGTGAGGTTCATCAGTATTGTATGTCAATTTCATGACAGAATGCTTGCCTGCATTCTGTATAATGAACGATACTCTTACACTTTCCTAGGCACTAATGCAGTAAAGTAACACCGTTTGCTTGCACCTATGCTTTTTAGCATGATGTTTTTAGCAATGTTGTTAGATGACTTCAATGAGAACAAGCAAAGCATTAAATTTATCTACCATACTGATGGTAAATTATTCAATCTGAAAAGACTACAAGCCAAGACCAAAGTGGAGGGAGAGTTGGTGCATGGTTTTTTATATACACATGATTATGCATCCAATGCAGCCTCTGAATCTGAGTTGCAACAATGTAGGGATTGATTCTCTGCTGCTTGTGCTAGTTTGGCCTAACAATACCAAGAAGATGTACCTTCTCCACCAGACAACACCACAGCATCCATATGTAGAACAGTCAGTTAGAGCAAATGGAGACATTTTGAACATTGTGGATAAGTTGACTTACGTTGGCAGTGTTCTTTCCAGGGATGTGAAGCAAAGGAACATCTACAAAGAAGAGAACTATGAATGTGGGAATTATTACAGAAGAAAGATTGTCGCTAACGCGTATCTATATAAAGATTTTGAGAAAGAGGTAGAAAATGGAAGTCACAGATGAAAATGAAAGTAATCATTATAGATGATGAGGTTGATGCACACGTTGCCAGAGATAGCTCAGTGTTTGAGAGACTCTGAGGGAAAGTGTGGGAGAGAAGAGGTATTAGACTGCCTACCAAACTGAAGATCTACAGAGTGTCTTGTTAATCTCATTATTGTATGCCTGTGAAACCTGGACAGTATACCTGTGCCATGCCAGGAAACTGAATCATTTCCATTTGAATTGCTTTAGGAAGATTCTGAAGCTCACCTGACATGAAAAGGTACCAGGCACTGAGGTCCCTGCTGGAGCTAAATTGCCAAGCATTCAAACTGTACTGCAGAGAGCATAACTCTGATGAGCTGGCTACATTGTTCAAATGCCAAACATATGTTTTCCTAGAAGATTATTTCATGGGGAACTTAGGCAAGGCAGGCACACGCAGTGGTCATAAGAAGTAATACAATGACACTCTCAAGGTCTCTCTAAAGAACTTTGTAATCAATTATGTGGAAGGAGAGACACTGGCACAGGACCACTCAGCATGGCATGCCCACATCATAGAACGTGCTGTGTTCTATGAGTGAAGCAAAATTGCAATAGCTCAAAAGAAATGTGACATGCACAAATTTAGAGACATCTCCACTCCAAATGTTCATATGATTTGTGCCCAATCTGTGGTAGAGCCTTCTGAGCTTGTATTGGTATGATCATCCAGAATCAGGCATATTGTACTTTGACTCCAACATAGTGATGTCATTTTGGTCCTCTTTGTGAGTGAAGGACAACAACCAACTGAACATATATATATGGATAATTATACATTATCGAATTTCTCTGATAAGGGTTTGGTATCCAAGATGTATAAACAATTACATATATAATAATATGATATGTGTAATTGTTTACACATCTTGGATACCAAACCCTTATCAGAGAAATTTGATACAATATTTTCCCCGTTAAATCCTTTTCCTTTCTTATCCTGAATTCATTAATATTTTCTGTGCAGATTGTTCCTTGATTTTTTTGAAGGAATGTTTAATAATTGAATATGTACAAGTCATTTTTGTGTTTTGGGATGTTGAACTCCAGATATTTTATGCCTTTTGCAGTTATTTGGAATGGGGTTCCCCTCCTAATGCTTCTTCTTTTTTTATTATTATTACAACATCAAACTGCTTGAGTGCAAGGTTTTATTTGGTAGCCTACAGTTTTGCTGACTATTAATTGTTTCAGTGAGTATATTTACAGATTACCTGGAGTTTTCCAATTAAACTGTCACATCATCAGCAAACAGGGATAGTTTTATCTTTTCTTTACTTTTCTTTATTTCTTCAATTCTTTTCTCTTTTCTTATTGCTCTCAAATAATAGTGGTTAAATTGAGCATCCTTGCTTCATTTCAGTATGTACTGGAAAATATTCTAATTCCATACGATGACTGCTTTTAGTTTTAGATGCTTTTTATCATGTTAGGATTTTTAACATGAAAGATTGTTATACTTTCTAAAAGACTTTCTCTACTGAGATGATTGTATCATTTGGGATGGTTGAGGTATAACATGATTAATTATATAGATTTTTTTCCTGATACTGAACCATCCTTTCATGCCTGATAGAAATTCTAGTTGACCATAATGAATAATTTCTTTGATAAATCACAGCAGTCTGACGGGATATTGTTTAAAATTTTAAATTAGTGATATTAGTGTATAGTTTTCTTTCTGAGTTTTATCTTTCCCTGGTTTGGGTATTAAGACCATATTTGCCTCACAGATTGATTCTAGTAGGTTTCTCTCTTTTTTCAGTTTTTTAGAAAAATTTGTATAGTATAGGTATTAACTGTTCTTTAAGAGTTTGATGGAATTCTCCTATGAATCTATCAGGTACAGGCATTTTTTTGTAATTTCTTTATGTGTAGACCTATTTCCTTTTCTGAGATTGGATTATTTAAAAGCTCTATAAGGTATTCTGATAGAATAATTTTTTTTTAATTTTTGAATATATTCCTTTATTTCCTTTCTCTTCTCAATTTTGTTAGTATATAACTGTACATGAACTGTTCTGATATTCTTTTTATTTCTTCTAATTTTAGTGTCATTTCACCTTACATATTTGATATTTTATTAATTTGATTTTCTAATCTGTTCTTTTAAATCATATTAGCTAAGGCTTTATCAATTTTATTAGTCTTTTTAGAAAACTAGCTTTCGACTTTATTGGTTATTTCCATGATATTTTGTTCCCAACTATCTATTTCCCCTGTCACTTTAATATCTCCTCTTCCATGTTTATTTGATTATCTGATACTTTGTAGTTGATTAATTTTCTCTTTTTTATTTTGTTAATGTACGGTTATAATGATATGATTTTTTACTTGAGGACTTCTCTAGCTGCATCTCAGAAGTTTTGATATCATTTTCTTTTATATAAGTATTGTTTTATGATTTGTTATTTAGCCTACTCATTACTTAAGATTTCATGGCTAAATCTCTACTTGGATCTGTATCTTTTGTTTATAACCCCTGAACCAGTTTCTATTCCTTTCACATTATAGTGTGTAAAGGATGAATTTATTATTTCTAAATTTTTATATTTGTTGTTTGCAGTATCTCTGTTGGACATAAATTCTGCTTTCATAATTTTAATTTACTTTTAAATCCATAACAGTGTGTTGTAGTTCTATGTTCTCAAATTCCACAGGGCTTTCTGTCTCATTACTTTTTGGGTCATTGTCATTTGTTGTTCAGTTTTTTCATAGGTACCTTAACTAATTTAATAGATCTGGGAGCCATATTTCATTCTACAATGATTATTTTCCCTTGTTGATTTATCTGCATAATTTCAAGGTCTTTGAGTTTTCTTTTCTCAATGTAATACTAGAATATGGATACAAGATAAACACAAAACTTCTGTCTCAATGAACTATTTTCTCATATAAACTTTTCCAGATGCTGCAATATTCTTTCTGGACAGCATATGTTAGGATAAGATTGTCTTAGTTTTCTAAGTGGCACAGAAATGGTCAAAAAGTATTAAGCATGTACTTACTTTATTTGAGGCTAGATTCTAGGTACTGGGATATGAAGATAATAATTAAATAGCCTCTGCCATCCAGGAGCTTTTATCCTATTGGTGGAGATGACATGTACATGTATAATTGTATGTAAAATATAATGAAAAGGCAAGTTGTTTGAAGGAAAGGGGGAAGCTTTCTAACTTTTTTGGAGTGGGGCAGCAGTAGCAAAGTCCTTAAGTAGAGTGTAGTGGCAGGTTAGCTGAACTTCAAAAGAAACTAGGGGACTGGAAGAGGCAGAGGTGAAGATAGACTGAATTCAAGGCAAGAGTTAATGACCATCACAAAAGCTTATGAAAGGGAAATGAAATGTTGTGTGTGAAGAAGAGCAACAAGGCAAATATGCCTGGACCTTAGCGTACACAAAGTCGAATAATATATGATTACATTAAATAGTTAGGTTTTAACACCTGGTAGTACATGACAGAGGGATTTGGATTCGACACTTGTGACCCAATGTATTTTCTGGTTGTGGGATGGACATTATCTGAACCACAATGCAAGAATGTCACTTAGTCAGCTGAGTGGAGGATGGAATGGAGAGGGGAATGACTGGTGGCAGGAAGACCATTTAGGTCTTTACAAAGGATACTGCTTGCTTAGAATAGAATCCATTTTCAACTCTGTCAGTTTTCTTTCAAAACTCAGGTAACATTATTCTTCTTCCTACTTGAGGCCTAGATAGTGACCTTTGGACATTAAAGAACTTATTACTTTCCCAAAACAATTAACTTGCCTTTGGTTATATTTTTTAACATAATTATACAAGCACATGTCATCTCCAAGAAGATTTAATTAACTGAAAGACAGAGGCTTTTTAATGATTGTGTTTACATGCCCAGCATCTTGCCTAGGGCTTCACATATAGTATATATTTAACAAATACTTGTTGACAGCTTCATTGCCAATTACACAAATGGAAAGATACTTGTCCAAATTGTTTTGCAGTTAGAATTTGCAAAATTTGGCAACTGATTGGATATGGGAACTGAAGGACAGTAAGGACCATGGGATAGATAGATGATACATAGATTAGAGACAGAGAGAGAAATGTTTTTGGCCTGCCCACTCAGAATATTGATGTATTCCTTTCAGAACCCATATGTCAATGAAGAAATGCAACTTTCCTCAATGTCGATGAAATTGCCAGTGTTAAAACTGTACCTTGCTTTAGTCCCGTGACCACCATTCCTTTTCTAGTCATTATAGTAAGTTTTAGCAGAAAGTAAGATTGCAAAGGGGGATCCTGAAAGCCACATAAAAATCATGACAAAGATCAAAGGAATGTAATTTATAAATTGTTTCATGTGTCAACTAAAATTCATATCCTGGCAACGTGTGCTTAATCAGGGGAAATCACCAAGGTGTTCCTTGTCAAGACTTCTGGTCCTGTGATGTGTAAATTCCTGACAAAATACAGACCTCAGTAGTTTCAGATCAGCAGGACATCAAAAAAGTGTTGATAACTTTGGGATGGCGACTTTGTAGTTTCACTGATAACTTTGAGATGATTGGGAGATGTTGATCCTGAGATTGCATAGAGGGGAGTTGGTCTGTTTCTCTTAAAGGATTATAAAAATGAGACTCAAACTCCCCCCTTCCCCACAGTGCTCTTCCATCTCCATCAGGTCCATGATGCCCAGTACTCTCAGTTCTAAACTTCACGGCTGATATTGTCTTCCTCTCTTCCTCCCCATCCTCTTGCCCAGGCAGTCTGCTTTCCTTCACCATCCCATTCCCTGTCCCCTGCCACTGTCTGCCTCTGCACTACTTTTGCCTCTTGTTTCTGTGCATTGTTAAAGTGTGATTGTCCGCCTGTTTCCTGAAGTCAGTCAGTTGTGATCTTTCCCAGCAAATGACTGAAGAACTAGAGGTGTTGTCCCAATTTCATAATTTAATTATAAATTCAGGTAGACAGATAAAAATTCAGAGTTATGGAAATTTATTAGGTGCTTACGTACTTTTAAACAAAATTCTGAGTTTAAAAACCATAAGAAAGAAAAAGAAGTCCCTCCCCTAAGTGAGTTTCCATTCTGGTAAGTAGGATAAAACAGCTTAGGAGAACTTCAAAAACTAAAGGGAGGAAGGGGTCTAGAGTTGGTGGTTAAGAGGTGAAGTGGAGTCTTGGTTCCAGGCAAGATAACGTTTAATCTCACTTATCAGAAAATGCAGCCCAGGGTGGATAGAAGGGAGGGTCTGTCCCAGACAGTGACTGGGAAGTTCAGGAGAGGGAAGAACTTTAGGGAAAAGATAATGAGGTCACTTGTGAACATGATGAATTTAAGACTTTCCTTTCAAACTAGAAAGCCGTCATTTCTTTCTTCTTAAGCCTCTTCTCTTCCATTTGTAAGGAAGATTAGGGATGGTTCATAGTCTATAACATTCTTGTTTTAAGCAAAGTCTGTGGCAACCTCCTAAACATGTTATGAGAAACAAGTTCTGGTTCTAGGCAGAAGGAACATTTCACTGGAAGGTGGTTTTATCCAGGATCACTTTGCATGTATGAAGGACTTATTTCAATTAAGTTTAGATCTGTGTAAATAATAGTAATGGTAATACTGACGACAACAGGAGGAGGAGGAGTGGTAGTAATAATATGGCAGCTAAAAGATGACATAATTGCAGAAACAAAGGTGAGAGCTCCTGAGCATATTGATCTATTAAGCAATGTGTGCTTAATGAATCAGTATTAGTCATTCCTTGTCTTTGGCACTGGACTCTGAATACAGGGAGAAACAGATTGTTATACCTTAAAAACAGTTAATCAAATAAGACCAGTTAATTAAAGATAGCAATTAATCAGAATACAAAATTGGATAATCTGATTTCTAATTGGAGGAAAGATTAGGGACTTTTCAAGTTCGGTGGGGGAGCGAACACGTACAATTCCCTGAAATAAGAAAAGTGGTAACCCTCTCCCTCATGTTCTCCTGACAAATTAATGCCAATTCAATCAAGAGAATACAAAAACAATAACTGATTAACCAGTTTGGGAACAAATTCCTTGCATCAGCATAACTTCAGGCCTTGGTCAAGGATACCTAAGCAGCAGGTAGAGCTGTTCTGGCTTGCCAGCCACTCAGGGCTGAGTTCAAACAATGCAATAAAGTAGATTTTTTTGACAATTCCCACAATTGAAGAAAGTTTTCTCACAAGACAGAAATTATACTATACCCATAATTGAATAAAAAGGGAATTGTCCTAGATGCAGAATTGGATCACAAGATAGAGTCAGTGTGGTTTCTTCAATTCCCACTACCACTTGCTATTCTAATCTCTTCATTGGTGGTAGTAGTAGTGGTAGTGGTGGTGTTAGTAGTAGTGATAATATTTATAGTTTATATTTGTATGATGTTATATGCATGCATATAATGTTATATAATGTTTTCAGATTTGTAAAGCTTTTTGCATATATTACTTCATTTGGTCCTCACAAAGCCTTCTCATTTGGAGGATTTTATTGCCCTCATTTTATAGATGACTAAATTGAGGCACAGAGAAGTCAGGTGATTTTCCCATGTTCAAACAGCTAGATAGTGCCTGAAACAGGACTTCAGCTTAACTTTTTTTGATTCAAAGTCCTATGCCCTCTGCACTGAGCAGCATAGCTGCTTCAGGAGTTTTGAAATTGTGGACATACCTAGTGATTTATTGTAAGTATAGCTTTCATACATGTGGGTGTTACATATTAGGTCTGCATCTGCTCTTTCCTCCTCTCTGCCTCACTTTGTGCTTCAGCCCTCAGTGAAGTCAGGCTATGACTCCTGTCTCCTGAAAGGGATCGTAACTTTTCTTTTCTTTTTTCTTTTTTTTATTAATTTATTTAACTTTTAACATTCATTTTCACAAAATTTTGGGTTCCCCGTTTTCTCCCCTTTTGTCCGCTCCCCCCACCCCAAAACACTTAGCGTTCTAATTGCCCCTGTCTGCCAATCTGTCCTCCCTCCCTCCCCACCCCTTCCCTTTGGAAGGCAAGAAATTCAATATAAGCCAGATCTGCGTAGTTTTGCAAATGACTTCCACAATAGTAGTGTTGTGTAAGAACTAATTATATTTCCCTCCATCCTATCCTGTCCCCCATTACTTCTATTCTCTCTTTTGATCCTGACCCTCCCCATGAGTGTTGAGCTCAAATTGCTCCCTCCTCCCCGTGCCCTCCCTTCCATCCTCCCCCCCACCCTGCTTATCCCCTTATCCCCCACTTTCCTGTATTGTAAGATAGGTTTTCATACCAAAATGAGTGTGCATTTTATTCCTTCCTTTAGTGGAATGTGATGGGAGTAAACTTCATGTTTTTCTCTCACCTCCCCTCTTTTTCCCTCCACTAAAAAGTCTTTTGCTTGCCTCTTTTATGAGAGATAATTTGCCCCATTCCATTTCTCCCTTTCTCCTCCCAATATATTTCTCTCTCACTGCTTGATTTCATTTTTTTTTAAAGATATGATCCCCTCCTCTTCAGTTCACTCTGTGCACTCTGTCTCTATGTGTGTGTGCGTGTCCGTGTGCATGTGTGTGTGTGTTATCCCACCCTGTACCCAGATGCTGAATAGTTTCAAGAGCTACAAATATTGTCTTTCCATGTAGGAATGTAAACAGTTCAACTTTTGTAAGGTCCCTTATGATTTCTCTTTGCTATTTGCTTTTTCATGCTTCTCTTCATTCTTGTGTTTGAAAGTCAAATTTTCTTTTCAGCTCTGGTCTTTTCATCAAGAATGCTTGAAAGTCCTCTATTTCATTGAAAGACCAATTTTTCCCCTGAAGTATTATACTCAGTTTTGCTGGGTAGGTGATTCTTGGTTTTAGTCCTAGTTCCTTTGACTTCTGGAATATCCTATTCCACGCCCTTCGATCCCTTAATGTGGAAGCTGCTAGATCTTGTGTTATCCTGATTGTATTTCCACAATACTTGAATTGTTTCTTTCTAGCTGCTTGAAATATTTTCTCCTTGATCTGGGAACTCTGGAATTTGGCCACAATGTTCCTAGGAGTTTCTCTTTTTGGATCTCTTTCAGGCAGTGATCTGTGGATTCCTTGAATACTTATTTTGCCCTCTGGTTCTAGAATCTCAGGGCAGTTTTCCTTGATAATTTCATGAAAGATGATGTCTAGGCTCTTGTTTTGATCCTGGCTTTCAGGTAGGCCCATAATTTTTAAATTGTCTCTCCTGGATCTATTCTCCAGGTCAGTTGTTTTTCCAATGAGATATTTCACATTGTCTTCCATTTTTTCATTCTTTTGGTTTTGTTCTGTGATTTCTTGGTTTCTCATAAAGTCATTAGCCTCCATCTGTGCCATTCTAATTTTGAAAGAATTATTTTCTTCAGTGAGCTTTTGAATCTCCTTTTCCATTTGGCTAATTCTGCTTTTGAAAGCAGTCTTCTCCTCATTGGCTTTTTGAACCTCTTTTGCCAATTGAGTTAGCCTATTTTTCAAGGTGTTATTTTCTTCAGCATTTTTTTGGGTCTCCTTTAGCAGGGAGTTGATCTGCTGTTCATGCTTTGACTGCATGTCTCTCATTTCTCTTCCCAGCTTTTCTTCCACCTCTCTAACTTGATTTTCTATGAGCTCTTCTATGGCCTGAGCCCATTGAGTGGGCTGGGATATAGAGGCCTTGACTTCTGTGTCTTTGCCTGATGGTAAGCATTGTTCTTCCTCATCAGAAAGGAAGGGAGGAAATGCCTGTTCCCCAAGAAAGTAACCTTCTATAGTCTTAATTCTTTTCCCTTTTCTGTGCATTTTCCCAGCCAGTGATTTGACTTCTGAATGTTCTCTTCACACCCACTTCGCCTCCTGATCCTCCCAGCCAGTGCTTGGGGTTTGAGATTCAAATGCTGCTTGCCAGCCTCAGGGCTTTTGGCGGGGCAGGGCTGCTATTCAGTGTGAGATTTAGTTCAGGTGCTCAGGTCAGGGCAGGGCCGCCTCATGGGCTCAGTTCCCTCAGGGGGTTTATGCAGAGACCTTCAACAATGGATCCAGGCTCCTGCCTGCTTGGGGAGCCCTGGTCTGCTCCCGTCTCCACTGTTGCTTCCTGAGGGGGCCTGAGTTATGGGGGCACCCCACTCCCCTCTCGACCCGCCAAAGAGACCCTCTCACCGACCCCTGTCACCTGTGGGTGGAGGGACTTGCGTGGCTGCTGGAGATTCCGTCCTTGAAGCCCACTCGGATCTTTTCCTCTCGGTGCCGTGGCCGCGGCAGGGCTGTACTCAGCTCCCAGTCCCGGCACCCAGTCTGCGGCACGAAGGACCTTTTGCGAGAGGTTTGCAGGTCTCTCTGGAACAGAAATCTCCCTCGCTCCAATGTTCTGTGGCCTCTGGGTGCAGAATTCGCTGTGAGTTACTTTTTTGTAGATGTTCTATGGGTTGTGGGCTCGGAGCTATGTGTATGTGCGTCTTTCTACTCTGCCATCTTGGCTCCGCTTCCCATACGTACACATTTATAACTACTATCAAATTCCTTGCCTTCTCAGTGAAGAGAGTGGGGAAGTATGGAGACAGAGAATTTGGAACTCAAAATTTTAAAAATTAACGTTAAAAATTCTTTTCACATATAATTAGGGAAAAATAAAATACTAAATAATTAAAAAAAGAAACTTACATTGCAAATACATTCAACAAGTAATCAATACATAAACTGTCATCTACAGTAGAGTCTTGTCACCAGTGAAATTCCAGAATCCTTGTTTCCATCAAAATGAAAGGTGTGACTGTAAGTCAAGCAAATGGTTTCCTCAGGTTCCTTTGAAAGATGTCGACCTGAAAGTTTGGTTCAAAAGGCAAACAGGCTGAGTGAATATTGTTTATTCCCTTATAGAGAGGGGTTACATAGTCATGGAACCAGAGAAGGGAATCTCCGACTGAATGTTACAGGAACGACCCTGCTTAAATCTGCTTTAGGACAACCCAAGGATTTCTAGGGAGGTCTTATACTTCTTTGTATAAAAAAAAAAAAAACACAGATAAAGATGCTATTTTACTTGCCTTCACGTTTTTTAACAGGAATGCTTGAATGTCTGTTTCTTCCCCTGAAGGATTATGCTCTGTTTTGCTGGGTAGGTCATTCTTGGTTGCAGTCCTAACTTTTTGCCCTCTAGAAGACTTCTAATCCTTTAATTTAGTAGTTGCTAAATCTTCTGTTATCCTGACTCTGGCTCCACAATATCTGAATTATTTCTTTTTGACTACTTGCACTATTTTCTCCTTGACCAGAAAGGTATGGAATTTGGCTATAATATTTCTGGGAGTTTTTATTTTGGGGTCATTTTCAGGACATGATCAATGGATTCTTTTAATTTCTGTTTAACTGTCTGGTTCCAGAATATCAGAGCACTTTCCATTGACAATTTCTTGAAAGATGATGTCCAGGCTCTTTTTTGATCACGACATACAGGTAGTCCAGTAATTCTTAAATTATCTCTCTTGGATCTATTTTCCATGTCAATTGTTTTACCAATGAGATATTTCACATTTTCTTCTACTTTTACCTTTCTTTTTATTGTGTTTGATTGCTTTGGGTGTCTCATAATGTCATTAGGTTCCAATTATGAATTGTAACGTTTAAGGAATTATTTTCTTTAGTGAACATTTGCACCTACTTTTCCATTTGGCCAATTTTACCTTTTAGGGAGTTTTTTTCAGTGAATTTTTGAATATTTTTTTCCATTTGGCCTATTCTGCTTTTCAAGGCATTCTCCCCTTCAGCGGACTTTTGTGCCTCTTTTGCTATATGGTCTATTACGTTTTTAAGCTGTCATTTTCTTCAGTAATTTTTTTGTGTCTCCTTTACCAACCTGTTGACTTTTTTTCATGATTTTCTTGCATCACTATCATTTCTCAGTTTTAACTCTACCTCTGTTACTTAATTTTTAAAATTTTTTTTGAGTTCTTCCATGGCCTGAGACCAATTGCTATTTTCTTTGAGGCTTCAGATGCAGGAATTTTGAATGTGTTGTCTTCTTCCGATTGTGTCTTTTGATCTTCCTTGTCACCATAATAACATTTTAAGGTCAGAATATTTTTCTGTTGTTTGCTCATTTTCCCAACATATTTCTTCAACTTTAACACTATATTCTGCTTCCAGAGTGGAGGGGTCCCTGTCTCAATCTTCAGGTTTTTTGTGCAGTTCTTTTCAGAGGTAATTCTGGGAAGTTTTCATAAGTTTTTGGCTCTTCCAAGGTGGTATGATCTAGGAAGAGGTGTGTTTGCTTCCCGCCTGTACTGAGCACTGGTTTGTGAGTGAGCACAAGCACTCTTTTCTATCCTGGACCTGTGCCCAGGGTCCTTGCTCCCTTCTGGTCACAACATCTGCTGTACTAGTACTCCTTCTAGCACTAGGACTAAGATCCAGTACTGCAACCCACATACAAATATAAGCAATCAAGAGAGACTGGCCCCTGGTGCCAGCAAAGGGACCCTTATAAATCTTCTGATAAGTTGTCTGATCCCATTACTGTCTGTGGACTAAGAAGTTTGGAAATTGCTACTGCTGTCACTGATAAAGTTGCCCTGAAGCATGCTACTGGTTTTCTGGGGTCAGGTCTTCCCTGGACTGTGCTCCTCCTTCACCCTAGTGCAAGAGAACTTTTCTGTTGAACTTCTAATGTATCTTAGGATGGAAAATTGTTTCACTCTGTCTTTTTGTGGGCTTTGTCACTGTAGAATTTGTTTACAATTATTATTAAAAGATAATTGAAAGGTTTGGGAGAGAGTTCAGGTAAGCCTTTGCCTTTACTCTGTCATCTTGACTCCTATTCTTTGTTTCCTCATTCTTCAAGCTATGCTTCTGGATTGTGAACTCTTCATCAGTATTTGGCTCTCTGGATTTGTGGAGAGATGTCTGGGGCATTTTTGTGTCCTCTTTGGTGCTGTTGTGGCTCTCTTTGGGCATTGAGTGGTATATTCAAGAATATCAGGAACAGAACCTGAAAATATATGTTTGATCTGGGTAATTCTGAGTCATGCACTGCTGGTCTGAAGTCTAAAATTCACTGATCTTGACTTCAGGTTTCAATCTCATTCCCTACTGGACTCAATCCACTATGAGGAAGCTGGAAAAATCTATAGCTGCAAAATGATGGAACAGTAGGCTTCCTTTTAGTCCAGCTTTCTTGCTTTGGTTATTCAATGACAGCCTCCAGGAAGGGTTGGGCACTGGAGGTCTGAACCTGATCTGCTCCTGGAATCAGAGCCTCACAGCTGCTGATTGGTTCTGTAAAGACTCATTGATGAGGACAATGTCTAGGACCTGTAAAGCCTCTTTACCTTAGACTTCCCCTCCTGAGCACAGGTCCCTGCCTCAGTCTCTTACTGGGAACATGACCTAGCCCTGAGTAGCAAGCAGCACAGTCTCCAGTGGGAACATACTTCCAACTGCCTCAGGTCCTCTATGTAGGCCTGAGAAGCAGTTCTTCTAACTCTGGTGCACAATTATGCACAGGGTCTCACTGAACCTCCATAACAAAAAATTCACATAGTTTAATATTAGCTAGAGCTTCTCCTCAATTTCCCCAGACCTCTCAGACTGACCTGACCTATTTTTACCTGAGCTGGAAAATGACTCACTGTGAATTTCTTTTGTACTTCCCAATCAGTACTAAGATTGGTGCATTTTCTATGTCTTTGTGAGGCAATTCGGAGGGAGGAGGGAGGACTTGCTTATACTTCTCCCTGCTACTTTACCATCTTAGTTGGTCTCTTCAGTTCACATTACTACAACTGTATCAAGAGGCTCATGTCTACTCTAGCAATAGTAGAGAATTCAGACAACAATGCTGGAACCAATGTTAATCATGTAAAAACAAATTTCTTCGAGGTTGGCTTTGAAACATTCTGACTCCAAGAGGCTTAAACTGTTTTGTGTTTAAATGGTGCTGCCATTGCAGATGATTTAAAGTTTTGTTCCTCCTGTAGAATGTTTGAATTTTACCACTAGAGTTACTCTGTCATGGCAGTAGAAGAACACAATATTCTATTTTTATTCTTTTGTTTATTACATTTATTCATTTATTTTTAGTTTTCAACATTCACTTGCATAAGATTTTGAGTTCTAAGTTTTCTAAGATGGCATGCAGTCTGATACAGTCTGATATGCATTCATATTAAACATATTTTCACATTAGTCATGTTGTAAAGAAGAATTAGAACCAACAGGAGGAACCACAACAAAGAAGAAAAAAACAACAAAGACAGCAAGTAGTATGCTTCAATATGCATTCAGACTCCACAGTTCTTTTTTTGGTTGTGGACATTAATACAGCAAAACTTGTTCAGACATCCCCCAGATAATGGGCATCTCTTCAGGTTCCAGTTCTTGGCCACCACAAAAAAGAGCTGCTATAAATATTTTGTACATGTGGATAATTTTCTTACTTTAATGATGTCTTTGGCATACAGACGTAGAAGTGGTATTACTGGTCCAAAGGGTATTATAACCCTTTGGGCATATTTTAAAATTGTTTTCCAGAATGGTTGGATCAGTTCAAAACTCCACCAACAATGCATTGGTATTCCAACTTTTCCACATCTCCAACGTTTATCATTTTCCTGTTTTGTCACGTGAGACAAAATGACAGATGTGGTACTTCAGAGTGGTTTTGGTTTGCACTTTTCTAATCAATAGTGATTTAGAGCATGTTTTCCTTTGACTATAAACAACTTTAATTTCTTCATCTGTAAACTTCCTGTTCAAATCCTTTGATCATTTATCAACTGGGGTATAACTTATAAATTATAAATGCATAGTCTTATAAATAAGATTCAGTTCTCTATATATTTTAGAAATGAAGCTTTTATCAGAGATTCTGGTTTAAAAGCTTTTTCCCCAGCTTTCTGCTTCCTATTTCATCTTGGTTGCATTGGATTTGTGCAAATACTTTTCAATTTAATGTAACCAAAATTATCCTTTTTGCATTTCATAATGTTCTCTCTCTCTTATTTAGTCATACATTCTTCTGTTCTCCATAAATCAGAAAGGTAAATTATTCTTTCCTCTCCGATTTGATTATAGTATCAGCCTTTATATCTAAACCATGAACACAATCCTGGTGAGCTTGATGAGTTGATGTGCTTGATGATCTCATGGTCCATAAATTTCATGGAGTCTAGTAAGTCACTAGCAAGAAAAATTTGCTGAAGCCCAATATGTGCAACTCTTTGATGGCAAAGGCTGGATTTTGTGCAGCAGGGACTCTGGGACAAGCCAAAAAAGTAGCTTGAGTTTCTTGTATGCCTACACCAAATTCAGTTTGTGTGCATGTTTTGTATGCATATATGTATTTATGCATATATGATTTTAACCCCTGTTTATTTCAGAAGAAAAAAAGATGGTAGCATGCTTATTTCATAATTTTATAGTCTTCTCCCTCCTCTGACTATGTGAAATAGTTAAGTTCCTCCTTTTTCATCTCTCTTTTTTTAACCTTCCTTTTCCCATATATTTTGTCTCTTAGTACAATCATAATATAGCAAAACTAACCTCAAGTTCTTTTCATTCCCTCTAGGATCTTTGAAGACAGTACAGTTATGAGAAGATGTGTATTTTTCTTCCTTGTTAGACTAAGAATACTTCATCACATAGTCCCTTCCATTTGCTCAGAAGCATATATTTCTCAATGTTTCTCATGACTCCAATGTTGAAGATTCAAAATACTTATTCAGGTGAAGAATACTCATCATGAATCATTGGAAATCTTCTACTCTCTTATATAACTACACCTAACTCACAGGGTTGTTGGGTGAATTCAATGACATAATATTTAAAATGTGCTTAGCACAATGGCTGGAACAGAGTAGATGCTTAATAAATCCTTGTTCCATTGGATTCATAAATGGTCCATTACCCCACCTGTAATACTATAGTCTGTTATGCTAAAATGGGTTATTGGACTTTAGCTTCTACCTTCTAGAACAGTATATTCTAATCACTCCTCTGCTTTACAGTGGTAGCTACCAGGTCTTCAGTGATGATGACTGGCTGATACATGTAATCTTTTTTTTTTTTTTTTTGTCTTTATGTAGTTCTTTGAATTGGAGCCTCTGGATTTTGGTTAAGAAATTTTCTGTAGTTTACAGTATGAGGTTTCTGTTAGGAGTTAAAACGTATAATTTTTCTATTTTCATTTCGCATTCTCATTTACCTAAGTATGGCCAGTTTTCATTTGTGATTCCTTGAAAGATTTTTATCTATACATTTTGTCCTTAACATTTTCTAGTACTACTGTGAGTTTTAAATCATCTCTTTTTTATGTTCTGTTTCTGTCTTTCTATTTTGTTCTATCTTTTGGTTGTCTCATATTTAGTCCTATCTAATTTTCTATTAGTTTCTTATGTCACCAAGTTTTTACAAGTGCTGTACTTAGCCATTCATTCACTATCAGATACTTTCTTCCAGAGAAGTCTTTTTTTTCTCATTCTTTCCTCTGGAAATGATTACTTTAATGAACATTTTTATAACTCTTGTTTCCTAACGTCATGTAATTCAAATAAAATGTATACTAAAGCTTTGATTTTATTTGGGATGCCCTCTAGGGCTACTCACACGTTTTACTTGAGAGAAACATTTCTGGGTGGTGACTGCAGGAGAAGATTCACAGCCAGATGTGGAAGGTCAACACAGAGTCCCAGGAAAAACATAGTGAGTATAGTGACATTAGAAACTGGGGTTGGGTTCTCTTTGTCCTCTGGATTTTGTGTAGAGAGGAGGTTTTGGGGGCAGGTGGTTTTCTTTGGTATCCTGTCTCACTATGCTGCTGCTAGCTACCAAAATTCTTATCTGAATTCAACACCTCTAGGAGTAAAAAATCTATAGTTGGACGAGACCTGAGGACATATTTTCTATGCCGGAGTGGGGGGGGGGGGCGACTTTGTAACTCTGACTGTCAAACAATCTGTAGATGATAGAATGTTAGATTGTGAAGAACTTCAAGGTGGAGGTCTACTATTTATATTACCCACTTCAAATAATTACCTTTTTCAGGAAGAACAGTTCTTGATAGAATCAAAAAAATCTTAACAATTTTGAACAAGAACCTCTTTGCTTTTGGAATTCAATTTTGTTTTTATGTGTATTTTCTACCTCTTTTCTTACCTTCCCCATATATACCACATACTTCTCCCCATTCAAAGAGAAATAAAGAAAAGTATCATCCTTAGAAATATGTACAGTAAGTAAAACAAGCTACTGTATTGGTTATGTCCAAAAAATATGCCTCAATCTGCATTCTGAATTTATCATCACCATCTCTCCTGAGGTGGGCAGCATGATTCCTCCAGGAACTCTTGTTGGTTATTTTCATGACCATATTTTTTAAGCATTTCAAAATTATTCTTGGTTCTGCTCATTTCAGTCTACCAAAATTCATGTCTTCCCAGGTTTGTATGTAACAACTCACTTTGTCAATTCTTAGGGAACAATAGTATTCCAACACATTCATATATCTTGCACAGTTCTGCCATTACACAATTAATGAATACGCCTGCTCCGATTCCAATTCCTTGCCAATGTTAAAAAAAAACTAGAAATATTTTGTACATTTGGGTCCTTTTACTCTTTCTTTGATATCTTTAAAATGTCCCAAAGGCAGTATCAAAGGTCATCCCTGTATCAAAGAAGGCACTGTGCTCCATGAACAAAGCAGAATTGAAGTAGTCCATAAGAAACCAAGATTCACTGATTTAGAGAATCTACCCCAAATGTTCACATGGACTATTTGTGCCTAACTTCCCGCAGAGCATCCTGAGTTCATGTTGGTCTGATCAGCCACAGTTGGACACACTATAACATAACTCTAACGCAGTGATATTATTTTTGTCGTCTTCAAGAATAAAGGACAACAGTCAATGAACCAATTAGACTATACACCAAGCTGTTTTGCAGTCATTGTCTTCGCTAATTAAACCTTTGCCTCTAAAACCCTGAAAGGAGATGCTGTGAAGCCCTCAACGGACCTGGGCTGCGAGTGTGAATGTGGATTGGGAGAGCTATTCCAAGCCTGGGCTACACATGAAGGCTCTCCTTTGTTTCTCCCACCCTCCCTGGGTGGTGTTATTATCCCTAGTTTACAAAGAAAACTGAGGCTCCAAGAGTTCTGGTGTCCAAGGCCCCATGCCTCAAGATGGGTAGCAAGCTGGGAGAGGGCTCAGAGCCCTGAATCTAGAGTCAGAAACAGTTGAACTCAAACATGACTTTGGATACTTTCCAGGTTTATGACGTGGGAGTGGGGGGAGAAGATGATCATCAGTTATCCTTGGCTCCTTTTCCTCTCCTCCCAAATGAGGATGGTAAGGGCACCAATCTTACTGGATTGTGGTGAGGATAACAGGAACTTGGCCAAGGGCTTTCCTAGACTTAAAGCTATTTAAATGCTAGTTAGTGCCAAGATTCTCAGGGCCCTTCAGTCCTCAATATTCCATGTTGTTCCCACCTCTCTTCTTTTGGCGTTCTATGCTGTAAGGGTTCTCCAATCACTGAGAGTTCTTCTACCTGGCCTGACAGGTATTATCTCCAGGACTAGACATTCTATATTACAAACTCTCTAACATCCTTGATATTCTATGCCCTAGGAGCCCTATCTTAATCTGAGATTCTAAGTTTTTGTTTCTTCCAAGATTTTTGAAAATAATTTTCATTTTAGTCCCTACATATATGTTAGCAATTCAGCGATTGAAAAGAATAAAGGTGGTTCCATTCTAATAGTGTCAATTTAACATTCTGCAGTCATTGCCAATTACAATAACATCAATAGTTGTCTTACACGATGATGGTACTGTTGAGGTTCGGGGTGCTGGGGACCCCAAATTACTGACACATCAGGTCCTGCTCTAATGAATTCCCAGAGTCCATACCCCACCAGTACTACCTGAAATTACATTTTTAGTCATCACTTGTTCCTTATCCATGTAAACCACTCTGTTTTCATGTTTTCTCCTGGGCTTTGTGTTGCAAGTTCTGTTTTAATTTGGAACAACAACAAAAGACCTGATATAACCTTTATTGAAATAAAGTTTTGTATTATAAGTATTTTGGGCTAGTGTTTTCTAAATTAATCTGTCCCTGCCCTTACATTGGCCCATGGAACAGAAAAGACATAAATTTTAACTGCTTCTGATTCATAGCTTTTTGTGTTTTAAGACTTCTCTCATTAGTGAGGTAGGTTGAACAGTGGATAGAGTGCTTGGCATGAAATCAGGAAGACTCGTTCTCCTGAATTCAAATCTGGCCATAGGAATTTACTAGTTGTGTGACCTTGGTCAAGCCACTTAAAGAATCAGAATGGGACTGAATAATAACTACAGCCCCCTCAGTTCTCATGATTGGAAACTAGGTGGCACAGTGTTTGGATTCCTAGATCTGAAGTCAGAAAGGCCTGAGTTGAAATCAGACCTCAGAGAATTACTAGGTTGTGGCACTGGCCAAACCACTTAAACTCTGTTTGCCTCAGTTTCTTTAAGTGTAAAATGAGGGTGATAGTAGCACTTACCTCAAGGCTATAATATAAAGACAAAAGATCTTATTTGTACGACTGACAGAGATATGGGACCTGAACTCCCTGAAAAGGAAAAGACCAGCAGTGCTTAAGCTTTCCCACACTGGTAAAAGACCATGTCTTTGTCTTGAACTCTCCCAGACATTTCAAAGGCCTCTGTCTCTGGCTTTCACCTGAGGCATCCAGGCCATCCCAGGTAATAATCCTTTCAACTGTCCTTTCATTGTGCCCCTTTCCAGTCCAGTCTTTCATCGTCTGTACCTGGTCTACTCCAGGCTACTTGCCACTCCTTGATCCCATCCAGATTTTCCCAGTGTTTTTCTGTATAAAAGTACCAATCTCACCCAGTCATTCAGTGTATAATAATGCATTACTACTCTGACTGAAAGAAGGTTTGAATGGTCGAATTTTTCAAGGCAGATCCATCCTGTACGCTTGCATTTCACGGGTTCCTAAAACCCCATATCTCAACAAAGCACTTTGCCAACCTTAAACTGTTTTATAAATGCTTCCACTTATCTGTCATATCAAGCCTTTCCTTCTATTAAATTCTGTGCTGTTGAGGTCACTCCTAATTCTCATCTTTTATGTTGAAAAGGATCTCCTAGTTCTGATATTCCTTTTTCTCAGTTCTGACATTCTCTTCTCTAAGGCTACCCCCATGCCTGACATCCTGTGAACTAAGATCCCATTGAATCTGACAATTTTTGTTGTTTTTTTGTCCTCCATTGTAGAATAAGGCCATGACATCAGCAAAGTGATGCCATGACTTGCAAGTGATTGGATTTAAGTGAGAGAGGGCTGTGCAATGTCATGAACCTCATTTTCACCTCTAGAACCATCTGGGACCAGTGGGAAGACATAAATCAGGAGGACTAGAAATGGCCTCAGATGCAGTGGAAGACCTTGGCCTTTTTAAGTTAAGATCTTTCCGAGGTTTCTGGCTGACTGAGGTAAGGCCCATTCAGTATATAAGTCTAGGTTGGCTGGAAGTTGTCCCTCTTTCTTGAAGAGGACTAAAATGATATCACTATGCTAGAGTCAAGTTACAGTGTGTCCCACTATGACTTATAAGACCAACAAGAGCTTGGAATGCTTTCCCGCAGGTCAGACACAAATAGTCCATCTGAACATTTGGGGTGGAATCTCTAAATCTGCCCATTTTGTGATTCTTTTGAGTTTCTTCAATTCTGCTTTGCTCATAGACCACAGCATCTTCTCAGATGAAGGCACACCATGCTGGATAGTCCTGTGCTAGAGTCTCCCATGTCATGCAATCAATTCCAAAGTTCGGAAGGGAGATCTTGAGAGTGTCCTTGTGTCTCTTTTTCTGACCACCATGTGAGTCCCTACCCTGTGTGAGCTCTACAAAAAGTAGTCTTTTTGGCAAGTGTGCATTTGATATTTGAACAATGTGGCCTGTCATCATAGTTGTACTAGGTAAGAAATGAACCAAAGAATGGCCTCTTGCACCTAGTCAAAAAAAATCAATTTGGGAGGGGAAGACCCTCAGCGTTTCTAGCCAAAACAGAAACTATTCCTATTTACATTCACTCTGAGGTATCAAGGCTCAGACAATGACCACAGGGGATTGTCCTCTGTCCTTTTGTTGGCCAACCACTGTGAACTAAAATGAAGTAGGTTTAAGGCATGATCCTTAAAGAAATCTAGCCCATAAACCCCAATATATCTTCCAAGGGTTCAGTGACCAAAATTTACATTCCTTTAAAAAGAACACCTTGTATTTTCAAGCTGTGTCCATCTCCCAATTTCTGTGATATAATGTCCCTCTCCTCTCCTGTAGTAGGCCCGCATCCTAATCAGGTATCTTTGTTACCTACCTCCATATCTTCATCTTTTTTAAAATATTTATTTATTTATTTTTAGTTTTCAGCATTCATTTTCAAAAGATTTTGAGTTCCAAATTTTCTCTTCATCTCTCCCTTTCCCCCACCCAAAGACACTGTTGATTCTCATTACCCCTTCCCTCAATCTGTCCTCCCTTCTATCACACCCCTTCCCTCCCTTATCCCTATCTCTATTTTCTTATAGGGCAAGACAGATTTCTATACCCATTACCTGTATTTCTAATTTCCCAGTTGCATGTAAAAAACAATTTTTTACATTCATTTTTAAACTTTGAGTTTCAACTTCTCCCTCTTCCTCCCTCCCCACCTATCCATCTGAGATGGCAAGCAATTCAATATAGGCTATATATGCACAGTTATGCAAAAGACGTCCATAAAAGAGAGTCATGTTGTGAAAGACTAACTATATTTCCCTCCATCCTATCCTGCCCCCCATTTATTCTATTCTCCCTTTTGACCTTCTCGAAAAGTGTTAATTTCTATTTATCCCCTCCACCTACTTGCCTTCTCTTCTATCATCCCCTCACACTCACTTCTCCCCTTCTCCCCTACTTTCCTGTAGTGTAAGATACATGTTCATACAAAATTGAGTGTGTATGTTATTCCCTTCTTAGGCAAATGTGATGAGAGTAAGCTTGAATTTTTCCCTCTCACCTCCCCCCTTTTCCCCTCCATTGAAAAAGCTTTTTCTTGCCTCTTTTATGAGATAATTTGCCCCATTCCATTTATGCCATTCTCCTCCCAATATATTCCTCTCTCACTTCATAATTTTATTTTTCTAGACATCATCCCTTCCTATTCAACTCACCCTGTGCCCTCTATCTATATGTATTTATCCCTCCAACTATCCAAATACTGAGAAATGTCTCAGAAATTACAAATATTATATTTCCATGTAGGAATGTAAGCAGTTCTACTTAATAAGTCCCTTCTTATTTCTCTTTCCTGTTTACCTTTTCATGCTTATTCAAGAATTTCTAATTCTTTGCCACCACAGAAAGAGCTGTTATAAATATTTTTGTACATGTGAATCCTTTCCCTTTTTTATGATCTCTTTGGGCATAGTTTTATAGTCTTTTATGCATAGTTTCAAATTGCTTGTCAGAATGTTTGGATCAGTTCACAACTTCACCAACAATTCATTAGAATTCCAATATTCTCATATCTTCCCCAACATTTGTCGTTTACTTGGTTTGTCATGTTAACCAATGTTATAGGTGGGAAGTGGTGCGACAGATTTGTTTTAATGTGCATTTCTCTAATTAATAGTGATTTAGAGCATTTTTTCGTATGATTATAGATAGCTTTAATTTCTTCATCTAAAAATAGATGGAGTCCTAGCAAATTCTCTTTGTGATGCAAATATGGTACTGATAGCTAAACCAGAGTTAAAAACAGAAGAAAAATTGATAGATCAATTTCCTTATTGAATACTGATGCAACATTTTGATAAATTTAAATAAAATATTAGAAAGAGACTACAACAATTTATCACCAGGATCATACATTTTGACGAAGAATGATTTATACCAGTAATGCAGGGCTGGTTCAGTATTGGGAAAACTATCAGCACAATTGACTATATCAATAAAAAAAGAAAAGAAGTCATATGATTATTTTAATAGATGCAGAAAAATCTTTTCACATATACGTCATTCATCCCAATAAAACACTAGAGAACATAAGAATAAATCGAGCTTTCCTTAAAATGGTAAGCAATATCTATTTAAGACCATCAGCAAGCATTATCTGTAATGGGGATAAACTAGGAGCTTTTGCAATTATATCAGAGGTGAAACAAGAATGCCCATTATTACCATTATTATTCAGTTTTATACTAGAAATGTTAACTATAGCAATAAGAGAGGAAAATAAGTTGAAAAATTGAGAACAGGCAAGAAGGAAACAAAAAGATCACTCTTTGCAGATGATATAATTGCATAATCACAGAAACTTGGAGAATCAACTAAAAATTATATGAAATAATTAACAACTTTAGCAAAATCACAGGTTATAAAGCAAACCCAAGCAAATTATCAGTGTTCTTATATATTATCAGCAAAGGCAGTGAACAATAGATAGAAAGAGAATTTTCATTTAAAATAACTGTCCATAATATAAAAAAACTTGAGAGTCTGACTGTCAAGATCAACTCAGGAACTATATGAAAACAATTACAAAACATTTTTCATACATATAAAGTCAGATATAAACAACTGGAAAATATATCATTTGCTCATGGGTAAGCCAAGCTAATATAATAAAAATGATAATTCTACCTAAATTTATTTATTTATTCAAGTGCCACATCAATCAAACTACCAAAATCTTATTTTATAGAGCTAGAAAAAATAATAACAAAATTTATCTGGAGGAGCAAAATGTCAAGAATATCAAGGGAACTAATGAAAAAATTGCAAAGTAAAGTGGTCTAGGTGTAACAGATCTAAAATTATATTACAAAGTGGCAATCATCAAAACTATTTGGCACTGGCTAAGAAACAGTGGTGAATCAGTGGAATAGATAAGGTACACAAGACATAGTAGCAAATGATTAAAGTAATGTACTGTTTGATAAACTCAAAGACTCCAGTTTTGAAGATAATAACTCAGTATTTGACAAAAATTACTGGGAAAACTGGAAAAGGGTATTACAAAAACTAGGTACAGAGCAACATCCTTCACTATATACCAAGATAAGGTCAAAAAAGGTACCTGTTTAGACATAAAGAAGGATGCCATAAACAAATAAGGAGAACAATGAATAGTTTATCTATCAGACTGATGGAGAAGAGAATTCATTTTTTTAAATTTATTTATTTATTTTTAGTTTTCAACATTCATTTCCACAAGATGTTGAGTTCCAAATTTTCTCCCCATCTCACCCCTCCCCACACTCCAAAACACCATATATTCTGATTACCCCATCCCCTAGTCTGCCTTCCCTTGTACCATACCCCTCCCTTCCCTTATCCTCATCTTCTCTCTTGGTTTTTATCCTAGCTCCTTTGACCTCTGGAATATCATGTCCCAAGCTCTTCGATTCATCAGTGTACAAGCTGCTAAATCCTTTTTTATTCTGATTGTATTTCCACAATATTTGAATTGTTTCTTTCTGGCTGTTTGTAACATTTTCTCCTTGACCTGGGAACTCTGGAATTTTATTCCTAGGAGTTTTTCTTTTGGGAGCTCTTTCAGAAGGTGGTCGGTGAATTCTTTCCATTTCTGTTTTACCCTCTGGTCTAAAATATCAGGACAGTTTTCCTTGATAATTTCTTGGAAGATGATGTCTAGGCTCTTTTTTTATCATGATTTTCATATAGACCAATAATTTTTAAATTATCTCTCCTGGATCTATTTTCCAGGTCAGTTGTTTTTCCAATGAGATATTTCACATTGTCTTCTATTTTTTTCATTTTTTTGGTTTTGTTTTTTAATTTCTTGGTTTCTCATAAAGTCATTAGCTTCCATATGCTCCATTCTAATTTTTAAAGAACTATTTTCTTCAGTGAGCTTTTGAACCTCCTTTACCATGTGACCAGTTCTGCTTTTTAAAGCATTCTTCTCCTCATTGGCTTTTTGGACCCCTTTTGCCATTTTGTTTAGTCCATTTTTAAAGGTGTTATTTTCTTCAGCATTTTTTGAGTCTCCTTTAACGAGCTGTTGACTCGCTTTCTATGATTGCTTGCATCATTCTCATTTCTCTTCCCAATTTTTCCTCCACCTCTCCTATCTGATTTTCAAAATTCTTTTTGAGATCTTCCATGACCTGAGACCACTGCATATTTTTTGGAGGTTTTGGATGTAGAAGTCTTGATTTTTATGTCTTCTTCTGATGGTATGCTTTGTTCTTCCTTGTCTGAAAGTATGGAAGAGAATACCTGTTCACCAAGAAAATAACCTTCTATCATCTTATTTTTTTCCATTTTTGGGGCATTTTCCCAGCAAGTTACTTGACTTTTGAGTCCTTTATCAATTGCAGGATATTCCCTAGTGACCTGTAAATTCTCAATTCCTCTGAGGTGTCGCAATCAAGGGAGAGGAGTTTACTCCTCTCCTGGCATATGCTCTCTGTTCTGTGAACAACCATAAGCATTCTTATATGCCCAGGATCTGTGAATAGGATTCCTTTTCCACAGTCACCACCAGCTGTACCACATCAGCACTCTTTCTCACCCCAGAACCGGCACTCAGAACTGAGACCCAGGTCAGCTGCTCGATTCTCCCAGAGTCTTTAGCCTGAGGGCTCCAAAAGTGGACACTGCTGCCGCCACCATTGGGTCAATGCTGGCACCAGACCATGCTCCCCTCTCACCCAGGTGAAAGAACTTTCTTACTGACCTTTGAAGCTATCTTTGGCATTTGTGGGTTGAGAAATCTGAGAACCGCAGGTGCTACTTGTGATTTAGCACACTGAAACCTGTTCCAGTCTTGTCTGTGTTGTGCCATGGCCAAATCTGGACTGTGCTCCACTCTGAACCCAGTGAAATAGACCTTTCCTGTTGGCCTTCCAGGCTGTCTTGGGCAAGAAATCTTTTTCAGTCTGTCTTTTTGTGGCTTCTGCTACTCTAGAATTTCTTTAGAGTTATTTTTACAGATATTTTATGAGCTATGGGGGGGAGAGCTTCTACAGGTCCATCTTTCTACTCCTTTATTTGTATTATTAACATGATTTATTATATTTACCATCTGTCTTAAACTGAATAAACACTATATTTTTTTTGATGGTGCTGGTCAGTCATTTCAATTTTGCCCAACTCTTCATGATCCCATTTGGGGTTTTCTAGCAAAGATTTCCTTCTCCAGCTCATTTTACAGATGAGGAAACTGGGGCAAAAAAGGTGAAGTGACTTGCCAAGATTCACAAAGCTAGTAAGTTTCTGAGGCCAGATTTGAACTCAGTTCTTCCTGACTCCAGACCTAGCAATATAAGCCTAAATGGTCACAGGGTATAGTCTTTCAAATGTGTTGCCACTGTTTCCTTGCTAATATTTTATTCAAAAATTGTTTGTCATATTCTTTCAGAATATTGGTCTATGATTTGCTTTCTATGCATTGCCTTTTTGCTTCTTTAGGCAAAAAGACCTTGATTGTACCATAGAAAAAGACTGTAAGAATGGCTGCTTTTCATTTAATTGCAAACACGTTATATATTAAAAAAATGACTGGAATGTCCTATAACTTTGGCATCATAATTTTCCTAGAGTCCAATAAGTCTCAGATGAAATCTCACCTCCTTCTGGTCCCTGTTCTTCCTATACATGTGAGGCTTCTCCACCAAGATTATGTTTCTTCTATTTTCTATGTATCAGATATGTACTTATTTATTTACTTGTCATCTCCACAATTAGATTTTAAGCTCCTTAGAAAGCAGAAACTGTTTTTGTTCTTTGAATCTTTGACAATGAGGGGGAGACAAAAGGAGAGAGACAGAGGGAGAATTATTTGAAGTGACATCAATAAAAATTATTAAAGCCATGACTAATTACTATATTTAACCTCTAAACTTTGAATTTCTGAAAGAAGGCCATCATAAAAGTATAATCCCAGGAGGAGCAGATACAAGATGGTGGAGTGAGAGCAAAAAGTCACCTAAGCTCTTAGACAAACTCCTTCAGATACCTTTAGAAAGAGAATCTGACCAAATTTTAGAGGGGCAGAATCCAACGAGAGATAGACTGTGGCAGATTCACAGTCCAGGACAGACTGGAAGGTCGATGGGAAGGTCCTGTTCCACAGGGGTGGAGGAGCACACAGCACATAGCACAGCACATCCCCACCACAGCAAGACCAAGCAAGAAAGCCCCGTGGTGGGTCTGAGACAGTGGCAGCAAGGCAGGATCTAGGGGAAAATAGTTCAGGACAGGAGTCCAGTGGAAACGAGCGAGTGAAAGCTACAAAGTCCCAGGTATCTGCAGCAGTTGCTCCTGAGACTATCAGCCAGCATATTAAATGTCTGTAAGTCACCTGCTTGAACTTCTGGGAGCCAAAATGCCAGAGTGATAAGTACATGCTGTCTCCCCCTCCCCTTGTTGACCTTGTAAGAAGCATTAAATATTTCCCCAGAAAAATCCTGGATCAGTGGGATCAGCAAAAGGGGCAAACAGTCTTGTAGCATGTGAGGCTAGGAAAATCGCTAAGGAGGATTCCTCTTTCTGTGGCAGAAAGGGACAAGTCCAGGACCAGAGCTATCCCGGACAGCCCCACCTCAGCCAACTGGAAGGAGATCCAGAACCCCAGGTGGGTGGAGCCTTGCAACCACCAACACCAGGACCCCAGGAGTGCTTCAGCACCCCAGGGGAAAAGGGAAGACACTAGGGCAGTGGGGATCACTAACTGCTGAGCTTGTCTTTGTTCTAGCTCAGCTGAGGAGACCTCTCGTGGCCAGACCACCCCTTTCCCACATTTAACAAGCAAACTCCAGGGCAAATCCAGGGAAACACAATAAGACTTCACTTGGCCTCTGCTTTCCCACACCAGCCAGCTCAGCACTAAGTTCTTTAGCTTCTAACTGAAAGAACCAGAGGTCACAACACTCAAAGCCTCATCATCATGAGTATGAAGCAAAGCAGGAAAGAAAAGATTATAGAATCCTTCTATGGGGAGAAGGGCCAAAACACGAATAACAAAGAGGTTAACACTGAGACTACACTCCCATCAGAAACTTCAGAATGGACTGTGAACTGGTCACAAGCACAAAGAGCACTCTTGGAAGAGCTGAAGAAGGATGTTAAAAGTCAAATTATAGAAATAGAAGAAAAATTGGCCAATGATTTTATAAGTATGGAAAAGAAATCACTGAAGAGAACGGCTCCTTAAAAAGGAAAATTGGACAAATGGAAAAGTAAGCACAAAACTTAACTGGGAAAACTGGACAAATGGAAAAGGAAGCACAAAAACTAACTGGAACAAATAATTCCTTAAAAGGAAAAGTTGGACAAACGGAAAAGGAGATGCAAAACTTAACTGAACAAAACAATTTGATAAAAATTAGAATTGGACAAATGGTAATGACTCTATGAGACAGCAAGAATCAGTCAAACAAAATCCAAAGAATGAAAAGACAGAAGAAAATGTAAAATATCTAATTGGAAAAACAACTGACTTGGAAAATAGATCCAGCAGAGAAAATCTAAGAATTACTGGCCTAACAGAAATACATGATGAAAAAAAAAAAGGACCTGGACAATATCTTCCAAGAAATCATCAAGAAAAACTGCAGAGAAGTCCTACATCAAAAGAGCTAAATAGTTATCCAAAGAATCTACCATTCACCTCTTGAAAGGGATCCCAAACTAAAAACACCAAGGAATATCGATGTCAAATTCCAGAACTATCAAGTGAAGGAGAAAATACTACAGGCAACCAGAAAGAAATCTTTCAAATATCGAGGAGCTACAGTCAGGATCACACAGGACCTTGCACCTTCTACATTAAAAGAATGAAAGAATTGGAATATTGTATTTCGGAAGGCAAAGGAGCTGGGAATACAACCAAGGATCAATTACCCAACAAAGTTGAGCAAAATATTTCAGGAAAGGAGATGTACATCCAGTGAAATAAGGGATTTCCAGATCTTCCTGATAAAAAAAGGCCAGAACTCAATAGAAAATTTGATCTTCAAATGAAGGTCTCAAGAGAGGCATAAAAAGGCAAACAAGGGAAAAGAAAAACTTGTTACTCAATATGGGAAAACTGTTTACATCCCTATAAGGGAAGATGATGCTTCTTAATCTTGAGAATTGCATATTTATTATTAAATACAAAAAGGATATACATAGATGGAGGGAGCAGGTATAAAGTAAATGAGGTATTGATAAAAATGTGATTCAAGCATGTGAAGGGATTGTAACAGAAGATGTGAAAAGGAGGAGGCAGAAAATGGTAAATTATATCACAGAAAGAGTCACAAAATTATATTACAACATATGGAAAGAGGGGAGGTAGAGGAGCGTTGTTTGAGAGGTACTCTCACCTGATTAGCTTCAAGGAGGGAACAGCAAACTTAATTTAGTATATAAAGCTAATTAGCTCTATAGGCAGTAGGATGGGAACGGGGAAAGAAAGGGGAGGGGAGGCTAAAAGAGACAGAAGAAGTAGCAAGGGCAAAGGTGAGCAAAAGGGAGGGGGGCTGAAAGAAGGAAGGGAAGACTGCAGGAGAGGGTGGTGAAAAATTAACATTCTATTTTGGAGGGGAAGGGAGAATGTAGAACAAGAAGCACAAACATTGGAAAAGAGGATGGAGGGAAAGACACAGATAGTAATCATAACTGTGAAAGTGAATGGGATGAACTCTCCCATAAAACAGAGAAGGATAGCAGAATGGATTAAAAAGCCATAATCCAACAATATGTTGTTTACAAGAAACACATTTGAATCAGGGGGATACACACAGGGAAAAGGTAAAATGTTGGAGCAGAATATATTGTGCTTCATCTGAGGCAAAAAAAAAAAAAAAAACAACAGGGATAGCAATCTTAATCTCAGGCAAAGCAAAAGGAGAAATAGATCTAATCAAAAGAGATAAGGAAGGAAACTAAAACCTGCTAAAAGGCACCATAGATAACAAAGCAATATCATTACTAAACATATATGCTCCAAGTGGTATAGAATCTGAATTCTAAGAATAGAAGTTAAGGGAATTACAGGAAGTAACAGGAAGCAAAACTATACTACTGGGGAACCTCAACCTCCCCCTCTCTGAACTTGATAAATCTAACCTTAAAATAAACAAGAAAGAAATTAAGAGGTGAATAAAACTCTGGATAAGATAGGTATGATAGACCACTGGAGAAAATTGAATGGGGATAGAAAGGAACATACCTTTTTTCTCAGCAGTACATGAGACATATACAAAAATTAGCCATGTTCTAGGGCATAAAAACCTCACAATCCAGAGCAGAAAGGGAGAGATAGTCAATGCATCCTTCTCAGATCATAATGCAATAAAAATTATATGTAATAAAAGACCATGGAAAGAAAGACCAAAAATTTATTGGAAACTAAATAATCTAATCCTAAAGAATGAGTGGGTTACACAACAAATCATAGAAACAATCAACAACTTCATTCAAGAGAATGACAATAATGAGACAACTTACCGAATCTTATGGGATACTGCAAAGGCAGTTCTTAGGGAAAGCTTTATATCTTTGAATGCCTACATGAATAAAATAGAGAAACAGGAGATCAATGAATTGGGCACGCAGTTGAAAAAGCAAGAAAAAAGAACAAATTGAAAATCTCCAAGTAAATACCAAATTGGAAATACTGAAAACCAAAGGAGAGATTAATAAAACTGAAATTAAGAAAACTATTGACCTAATAAATAAAACTGAGTTGGTTTATGAAAAAAACAGTAAAATTGATAAACCTTTAATCAATTTGATTCAAAAGAAGAAAGAAGAAAATCAAATTACCAAAATCAAAAATGAAAACGGAGAACTCACTTCCAATGAGGAGGAAATTAAAACAATAATTAGAAATTACTTTGCCCAACTGTATGTGCATAAATTCAACAATCTAAATGAGACAATTATTTGAAAAAATATAAATTGTCCAGATTAACAGAAGAGGAAGTTGAATAATTAAAGAACCACATCTCTGAAAAAGAAATTGAACAAGCCATCAATGAACTCCCTAGGAAAAAATCTCCAGGACTGGATGGATTTACAAGTGAATTCTATCAAACACTTAAAGAACAGTTAATTCCAATACTATATAGACTATTTGGGAAAATTTGGGGAAGAAGGAGTACTCCCAAATTCTTTTTATGATGCAAATATTGTTTTGATACCTAAACCAGGAGGAGCCAAAACAGAGAAAGAAAATTATAGACCAATTTCTCTAATGAATATAGACACAAATATTTTAAATAATATTTTAGCAAAAAGAATACAGCAATTTATCAAGACAATAATACATGACAATCAAGTGGATTTTATACCAGGAGTGAAGGGCAGCTTCAGTATTAGGAAAACTATTAGTATTACTGAGCATAACAACAAAAAAACTAACAGAAACCACGTGATTATCTCAATAGATGCAGAAAAAGCTTTAACAAAATACAACACCTATTTTCGTTGAAAACATTGGAGAGCACAGAAAAAATGTAACTTTCCATAAAATAATAAGCAGTATCTACCTAAAACCTTCAGTAAGTGTTATATGCAATGGAGATAAGCTAGATCCATTTCCAATAAGATCAGGAGTGAAACAAGGATGTCCATTATCACCACTGTTATTCAGTATGGTACTAGAAATGTTAGCTTTAGCAATAAAAGAAGGAAAAGAAACTGAAGGAATTAGAGTATTTGCAGACGATATGATGATACACTTAGAGAATCCTAGAGATTCAAGGAAAAAACTACTTGAAATAATAAAGAACTTTGGCAAAGTTGCAGGTTACAAAATAAACCCATGCAAATCTTCGGCATTTCTATATACTACTAACCAAGCCCAACAGTAAGAGATAGAAAGAGTAATTCCATTTAAATCTATGGCAGACACTATAAAATACTGGGTAGTCTAACTGCCTAAACAAATCCGGGGACTATATGAACACACTTACAAAACACTTTTCACACAAATAAAGTCATATCTAAGTAAGTGGAAAATAGTCAGTTGCTCATAAGTAGGCCTAGCTAATATAACAAAAATGATAATTCTACCTAAATTAATTTACTTATTCGGTGTCATACCAATCAAACTATCAGATAATAATTTTCTTGAGCTAGAAAAAATAATATCAAAACTCACCTGGAAGAAGAAAAGGTCCAGAATACCAAGAGAACTAATAAAAAGAAATGCTAGGGATGGTGGCCTAGCTTTACCAGATCTCAAATTGTATTATAAAGCAACAATTATCAAAACCAGTTGGTACTGGCTAAGAAACAGAAAGGTACACCAGTGGAATAGGTTAGGTACTCAAGATATTTTAGTCAAAGAACATAGCAATCTACTGTTTGATAAACCCAAGGACCCCAGCTTCTGTTTGACAAAAGAACTCACTGTTTGACAAAAATTGCTGGGAAAACGAGATAACAGTGTGGTGGAAACTAACCATAAACCAATACCTGACACTGTTCACAAGAATAAATTCCAAAGGGTACATGATTGAAGTATAAAGATTGACACTATAAACAAATCAGTGGAGCAAGGAATAGCGTATTTATCAGATTTATGGAGAAGGGAAGCATTTTTGATTAAACAAGAGATAGAAAGAGTTATGAAGTGCAAAATGGTTAATTTTGATTACATTAAATTGAAAAGCTTTTGCACAACCAAACCCAATACAATCAAGACTAGGAGGGAAGTAGAAAATTGGGAAAGAATTTTTGTAACTAGTGTCTGTGATAAAGACCTCATTTCTAAAATATCTAGAGAACTGAGTCAAATGTAAAAGAATACTATCATTCACCAATTGATAAATAGTCAAAGGACAGGAAAAGGTAGTTTTCAGAGGAAGAAATCAAAGCTGCCTATAATCATATGAAAAAAAGCTCTAAATAACTATTGGTTAGAGAGATGCAAATCAAAACGACTCTGAGATACCACATCACACCTATCAGATTGGCTAACATGACAAAACAGGAACATGATAAATGATGGAGAAGATGTGGGAGTGTTGGAACACTAATTCATTGTTGATGGAGCTGTGAGTTGATGTAACCATCCTGGAGAGCAATTTGGAACTATGCCCAAAGGGCTACAAAAATGTGCATACCCTTTGACCCAGCAATACCCCTTCTAGGACTGTATCCCCAAGAGATCATAAAAATTGGAAAGGGTCCCACATACACAAAAATATTTATAGCAGCACTGTTTGTAGTGGCAAAAACCTGGAAATGAAGGAGATGCCCATCAGTTGTGGAATGGCTGAATATATTGTGGTATATGAATATAATGGGATAGTACTATTGTACTATAAGAAATGATGAACAGGAAGACTTCAGAGAGGCCTGGAAATACTTATATGAACTGATGCTGAGTGAAAGGAGCAGAACCAGGAGAACTTTGTACACAGCAGCAACCACAGTGTGCGAAGATTTTTTCTGGTAGACTTAGAACTTCATTGCAATGCAAGGACTTGAAAAATTCCCAATGGTCCCTTAAGGCAAAATGCCTTCCACATCCAGAGAAAGAATTATGGAATTTGATCCCAGAATGTAGCAGATCATTTTTTTTGTATTATATTTTGGTTTATTTTATGATTTCTCCCAGTCATTCTAATTCTTTTTAATTCAACATGACTAAAGTGAAAATGTATTTAATAGAAATATATGAGCAGAACCTATATAAAATTGTATGCCATCTCAGAGAGGGAGGGAGAGGGAGGGGGGAAAGAAGGGGAGGGAGGGGAAAAAATCTAAGATATGTGGAAGTGATTGTAGAACACTGAAAACAAATAAAATAACAAAAATAAGAAAAAATATTATCCTGGTTCCCTGGTTCCCTCTCCTTACAGACCTAAGTTTGAGGTAGGAAACACAATCAGATACTAACTCACAATTGATAGGTTTGGGTACTTCTGTCTGAATTTGACTTTGGAGACTCCTGGGAACTTAAAATTAGAAGAAAGACATTCTTCTTACATCTTGCACCATGCAAGATGAAGTGCATTTGGGAGAACTAAGCTGCCTCTGATTTCTACATGCTGCCTCTCCTGCTTTTCTGGGATTTTGGTACAATGTAGTAGGAAGAGGATGGAAGTCAGAAATGATGGTATGCTTGCTACTGACCCTGACACTTTTACTGAACATGGAAGAACAGAGTAGGAAGAGACAGGAGAGAGAGAAATATGAAGTCCTTAGCTCTCGTCAAAGCTGTCATCTGTGTGTACGTGTGTGTGTGTGTGTGTGTGTGTCAGTTCAGTATCTAGGTATAAACAAAGGATATTTGGCAGTCATCAAAACCTTGTGTGGTATGAGTAATGCTGGTCTATATCAAGCTTTGGTGAAAAGTTACGATCCGGGGCAGAGCCAAGATGGCGGAGTGAAAGCAACGACTCACCTAAGCTCCTGGAAAAACTCCTCTGGATATATCTGGGGGGAGAGTCTGACCAGACTTTGGAGGTGTAGAATCCAGTGGGAGACGGACTTTGACAGATTCGGAGCCCAGGCTGGACTGGAAGGTCCACGGGAGGGATCTGTTCCGCGGGGGTAAGACCCTGGCGCACAGCGCAGCGCGGTCGGCGCGGCAGGGCGGAGGCGACCCGAGGGGCCCGAGAGTGGCGGGCGAGACCAGCGGAGCAGGAGATAAGCCAGGCCGAGCCAACGATATCAGTGCAACAGCCTTTGAAATCTTCAGCCTAAAGACGGGACTTCAGTGGGTCACTACTTGAACATCCAGGAGCTGGGATGCTGGAGTGATCAGTAAGTGCTCTCCCCTCCCCCCCGATGACCGTGAGGGAACCATAAAATTCTTCCCCAGATTGATCCTGGATCAGTGGGAGCAGCAGAAGGGGGCGGGTGGTCTCATAACACCAGAGGCTGGAGAGGTGGCAAAGAGGGAATCTTCCTACCGTGGTGGAGGCTATCTGGAGGGACAGACAACCCAGGGCAGAGAAAAATTCGCACTGAGACCCAAGCAAGCCTCAGCCCGGGAGACGAGCCCCAGGAGGGGCGGGAACACGCATTAGCCTCTAGGCGTGCCCCAGCCCTCCAGGGGAAAAGGGAAGACAATAGGGAAGCTGGGATCACCATCCCCGTACCTTGCCTTTACCTCAGGCCAGCTGAGGAGATAGCCTGAGACCAGACCACACCTCCCACACACCTATCAAGCTAACCCCAGGGTTGATCTGGGAAACAACAACAACAACAACAACAACAACAACAACAACAAAAAAGCCTGCTTTTAACCTAGACAAACATCAACTCAACTTAAAAGATCTGTATCTTCTGACTGAAAGAACCAAAAGCTACAACACTCAGCCAACATCATGAATCGGAAAAAGCAGACGAAAAGTGAAAAAACCATAGAATCTTTCTATGGGGATAAGGACCAAAACACAAACACCAAAGAGGTCAGAGCTGAGACTGTACTTCCATCTGAAACCTCAGATGGGACTATGAATTTCTCGCAAGAACAACTAGATTACCTGGAACGTCTGAAGAAGGATATAAAAGAAAAACTGGCCAATGATTTTAAAACTATAAAAAAAGAATTCACTGATGAGAACATCAATCTGAAAAAGAAAATTGAAGAAATGGAAAAGGAAGTTCAAAAATTAACTGGAGAGAATAATTCCCTAAAAGGAAGAGTTAATCAAACGGAAAAGGAAACTCAAAACCTAATAGGGAAAATTGATCAGATGGAAAAGGAAACCCAAAACCTAACTGGGAAAATTGGTCGAATGGAAAAAGAAGTACAAAAATTAAATGGAGAAAATAGCTCCTTAAAGGGAAAAATTGGCCAGATGGAAAAGGAGATGCGAAAGCTAACTGAAGAAAACAATACGATCAAGATTAGAATTGGGCAAGTAGAAACTAATGACTCAATGAAGCAACAAGAATCAGTCAAACAAAATCTAAAGAATGAAAAGATAGAAGAAAATCTAAAATATTTAATTGGAAAAACAACTGACCTGGAAAATAGATCCAGGAGAGAAAATCTAAGAATTATTGGCCTGCCAGAAACCCATGATGAAGAAAAGAGTCTGGACAATATCTTCCAGGAAATCATCAAGGAAAACTGCCCAGAAGTACTAGACTCAGAGGGCAAAATAGTCATCGAAAGAATCCACCGTTCCCCACCGGAAAGGGATCCCAAACTCAAAACCCCAAGAAATATAGTTGCCAAATTCCAGAGCTATCAAGTGAAGGAGAAAATACTACAAGCAGCCAGAAAGAAACAATTTAAATATCAAGGTCACACAGTCAGGATCACACAGGACCTTGCAGCTTCTACATTAAAAGATCGAAAGAATTGGAACCCAATATTCCGTAAGGCAAAGGAGTTGGGACTCCAACCAAGGATCAACTACCCAGCAAAGTTCAGCATAACATTTCAGGCAAGGAGAAAGTCATTCAACGAAATAAGGGATTTCCAGAGCTTCCTGACCAAAACACCAGAACTCAATAGACAATTTGATCTTCAAATGCAGGTCTCCAGAGAATCATAAAAAGGTAAACAGAGGGGAAAAAACAAAAACAAAAACTTGCAACTCAATTAGGGCAATCTGTTTACCTCCCTGTAAGGGAAGATGCTACCTGTTAATCTTGAGAACTGTGCAGCTATTATGATAAAAGGGATATATGTAGAGGGAACGGGCATAAAGTAAATGATGTCATGGCAAAAATATGATTTAAGTATGAGAAGGGAATGTAATAGGAGGTGTGGAAAGGGGGAAGCAGAAAATGGCAAATTATATCACAGGAAGAAGTACAAAACCATAGTAGAGGGAAGGAGGGGAGGGAGATGAGCATTGTTTGAGAGGTACTCTCATCTGATTTGTTCAAAGGAGGGAACAATAACCTTAAGCAGATAATCCTAACTAGCTCTATAGGTAGTAGGAGGGGAAGGGGGAAGAAAGGGGAGGGTGGCTAAAAGGGAGGAAAGAAGCAATAAGAGTAAAGGGGACTAAAAGGGAGGGGGGCTAAAAGAAGGAGGGGAAGGCTGCAGGAGGAGGGGGAGAAAAGTGAATACTATTGAGGAGGGGAAGGGAGACGGGAGAGTTAAAAGCACAAATGGTGGGAAAGAGGGTGGAAGGAAATACACAGATTGTAATCATAACTGTGAATGTGAATGGGATGAACTCTCCCATAAAACGGAGACGGATAGCAGAATGGATTAAAAGCCATAATCCAACAATATGCTGCTTACAAGAAACACATTTGAAACGGGGGGATACACATAGGATAAAGGTCAAAGGATGGAGCAGAATATATTGTGCTTCAGCTCATGTAAGAAAGGCAGGAGTAGCAATCCTAATCTCAGACAAAGCAAAAGCAGAAATAGATCTAATCAAAAGGGATAAGGATGGAAACTATATCCTACTAAAAGGCACCATAGACAATGAAGCAATATCATTACTAAACATGTATGCTCCAAGTGGTATAGCATCCAGATTCTTAGAGGAGAGGTTGGGGGAGTTGAAGGAAGAAATTGATAGCAAAACTATACTAGTGGGGGACCTCAACCTCCCCCTCTCTGAACTAGATAAATCCAACCTTAAAATAAACAAGAAAGAGGTTAAGGAGGTAAATAAAACTCTGGATAAGGTAGATATGATAGATCTTTGGAGAAAATTAAATGGGAATAGAAAGGAATATACCTTTTTCTCAGCGGTACATGGAACATTTACAAAAATTGACCATGTACTAGGACATAAAAATCTCACAATCCAGTGCAGAAAGGTAGAGATAATCAATGCATCCTTTTCAGATCATAATGCATTAAAAATTACATGTAATAAAAGGCCATGGAAAGAGAAACCAAAAATCAATTGGAAACTAAATAATCTAATTCTAAAGAAGGATTGGGTTAAAGAAGAAATCATAGAAACAATCAACAACTTCATTCAAGAGAATGACAATAGTGAGACAACGTACCAAAACTTATGGGACACTGCAAAAGCAGTTATTAGGGGAAGTTTTATATCTCTGAATGCTTACATAAATAAAATAGAGAAAGAGGAGATCAATGACTTAGGCTTGCAGTTGAAAAAGCTAGAAAAAGAAAAAATTGAAAATCCCCAAGTAAATACCAAATTACAAATACTGAAAACCAAAGGAGAGATTAATAAAATTGAAATAAAGAAAACTATTGAATTAATAAATAAAACCAACAGTTGGTTTTATGAAAAAACTAATAAAATTGATAAACCTTTGGTTAATCTGAGCAAAAAAAAGAAAGAAGAAAACCAAATTACTAACATTAAAAATGAAAGGGGTGAACTCACCTCCAATGAGGAGGAAATTAAAACAATAATTAGAAACTACTTTGCCCAACTTTATGCCCACAAATTCGACAATCTAAACGAGATGGATGAATATTTTAAAAAATACAAATTGCCCAGATTAACAGAAGAGGAAGTTGAATACTTAAACAACCCCATCTCAGAAAAAGAAATTGAACAAGCCATCAATGAACTCCCTAGGAAAAAATCTCCAGGGCCAGATGGATTCACAAGTGAATTCTATCAAACATTTAAAGAACAGTTAATTCCAATACTACATACACTATTCTTGAAAATTGGGGAAGAAGGAGTCCTCCCAAATTCTTTCTATGATACAAATATGGTTTTGATACCCAAACCAGGAAGAGACAAAACAGAGAAAGAAAATTATAGACCAATTTCCCTAATGAATATAGATGCAAAAATTTTAAATAAGATTTTAGCAAAACGAATACAGCATCTTATCACGAGATTAATACATTATGATCAGGTAGGATTCATACCAGGACTACAGGGCTGGTTCAATATTAGGAAAACTATTAGCATTATCGATCACATCAACAACAAAGCTAACAAAAACCACATGATTATCTCAATAGATGCAGAAAAAGCTTTTGACAAAATACAACATCCATTCCTACTAAAAACATTGGAGAACGTAGGAATAAAGGGAACTTTCCATAAAATAATAAGCAGTATCTATCTAAAACCTTCAGCAAGCATTATATGCAATGGGGATAAGCTAGATGCATTCCCAATAAGATCAGGGGTGAAACAAGGTTGTCCATTATCACCACTATTATTCAATATGGTACTAGAAATGTTAGCTGTAGCAATTAGACAAGATAAAGATATTCAAGGAATTAGAATAGCCAAAGAAGAAACTAAGTTATCACTCTTTGCAGATGATATGATGATTTACCTAGAGAATCCCAGAGATTCAAGTAAAAAATTACTTGAATTAATAAACAACTTTGGCAAAGTTGCAGGGTACAAAATAAACCCACACAAATCCTCTGCATTCCTATATATTAGCAACAAAGTTCAACAGCAAGAGATAGAAAGAGAAATCCCATTTAAAGTTAGGGTAGACAGTATAAAATACTTAGGAGTCTACCTGCCAAAACAAACCCAGGGACTATATGAACAGAATTACAAGACACTTTTTGCACAAATAAAGTCAGATTTAAGTAAGTGGAAAAACATTAGTTGCTCATGGGTAGGCCGTGCTAATATAATAAAAATGACAATTCTACCCAAATTAATATACTTATTTAGTGCCATACCAATTAAACTATCAGACAATTACTTTCTAGAGCTGGATAAAATAATATCAAAATTCATTTGGAAAAACAAAAGGTCCAGAATATCAAAGGGACTAATGAAAAGAAATGCTTGGGAAGGTGGCCTAGCGCTACCAGACCTTAAACTGTACTATAAAGCAGCAATTATCAAAACCACTTGGTATTGGCTAAGAAACAGAGAGGTAGACAAGTGGAATAGACTTGGCACTCAAGATGCAGTAGGCAAGGAATATAGCAACCTTCTGTTTGATAAACCCAAGGACCCCAGCTTCTGGGATAAGAACTCATTGTTTGACAAAAATTGCTGGGAAAACTGGATAACAGTGTGGCGGAAATTAGGCATAGACCCATACCTGACACCGTACACAAGAATAAAGTCCAAATGGGTACATGATTTAGGTATAAAGATTGATACCATGAATAAACTGGAGAAGCAAGGAATAGTGTATTTATCAGATCTATGGAGAAGGGAAGAATTCTTTACTAAAGGAGAGATAGAATGCATTATGAAATGCAAAATGGATAACTTTGATTACATTAAACTGAGAAGTTTTTGCACAACTAAACCCAATGCAACCAAAATCCGGAGGGATGTAGTAAATTGGAAAAAAATTTTTACAGCTAAGCTCGGGGATAAAGGCCTCATTTCTAGAATATATAGAGAACTGACCCAAATGTATAATCATACAAGTCATTCCCCAATTGATAAATGGTCAAAGGATATGAACAGGCAATTTTCAGAGGAAGAAATTAAAGCTATCTATAAACATATGAAAAAATGCTCTAAATCACTATTGGTTAGAGAGATGCAAATCAAAACAACTCTGAGGTACCACATCACACCTATAAGATTGGCAAACATGACAGAACAAGAAAATGATAAATGCTGGAGAGGATGTGGGAGAGTTGGAACACTAATTCATTGTTGGTGGAGCTGTGAGCTCATCCAACCATTCTGGAGAGCAATTTGGAACTATGCCCAAAGGGCTACAAAAATGTGCATACCCTTTGACCCAGCAATATCGCTACTAGGACTATATCCCCAAGAGATCATAAAAATGGGAAAGGGTCCCACATGTACAAAAATATTTATAGCAGCACTCTATGTAGTTGCCAAAAACTGGAAGTCAAGGGGATGTCCATCAATTGGGGAATGGCTGAATGAATTATGGTATATGAATGTAATGGAGTACTATTGTGCCATAAGAAATGATGAACAAGAAGACTTCAGAGAGGCCTGGAAGGACTTATATGACCTGATGCTGAGTGAAAGGAGCAGAACCAGGAGAACTTTATGCACAGCAACAACCACAGTGTGTGAGAGTTTTTTCTGGTAGACTTAGATTTTTGTAATAACACAAGAACTTCTGAAAAAAAAAAAATCCCAATGGTGGACCTCAAGGCAAAATGCCTTCCACACTCAGAGAGAGAAATATGGAAGTCACTCACATAATGTAGCAGATCATGTTTGTGTATGTGTATCTGTTTGTGTATCATGTTCTGATTTGTTATACGGATTCTTTCATTTATCTTAGTCTGACTACATAGCATGACTATAGTGAAAATATACTCAATAGGAAAGTATATGTAGAATCTATACAGAATTGTATGCAGTCGTGGGGAGGGAGGGAGGTAGTGGGGGGTGGGTGGGGAGGGATAAAATCGCAATTGTATGGCAGTGATTGTTAAACATTAAAAAAATAAAAAAATTTAAAAAAAAAAAAGAAAAATTGTCATTCAGTTAAGCGAATTGTCAAAAAAGAAAGAAAGAAAGAAAGAGAAAGAAAGAAAGAAAGAAAGAAAGAAAGAAAGAAAGAAAGAAAGAAAGAAAGAAAGAAAGAAAGAAAGAAAGAAAGAAAGAAAGGAAGAAAGAAAAAGTTTTGTGCATTGTTTGAACACTGCCCTGTGTAGTTGGGATACTGGAGTACCTGTACCTACTGCTTAGAGACCCTTAACCAAAGGCCTACTTTATGATGAAATAAGTAGTTTTCTTAAAGCAACCTATATGGCTTATTTGAAAACTGCCCCCAAACTGGTCAATAATTTATTGTTTCCATGTTCCTTTGACTGAATATGGACACTTGGTAGAGTGGGAGACAAGGCGGAGAGTGGGACACTACTTTTCTCATTTCAGAGAACTGTACTTTTTCACTCTCTCGCTCCAAACTTAGAAATTCCCTAATCTTTCTTCCAATTAGAAATAAGATTATCTAACTTTGCATCCTGGTTAATTGTTTTCTCTTAATTAACTGGTAGGATCTGATTGTTTTAAGTAATAAAAATCTACCTTTTCAAATATTCAGGGTCCAGTGGCAAAGTTGAGGAAAGACTGGAAATTGAAATGTATGGCTTGATAAATCGATATACTTTGGGAGTCTGAATCTTTGCTTCCTCTGTCACTCAATCCTAATCTGAAACTTTAGTTGGGAGCACTGGGCATCATGGCCCTGATGGACATGGAAGAGCACTGAGGGGTGGGTAGGTGTTTGAGTCCCATATTTATAAGGCTTTTTAGGGAAACAGACCAACTCCTATCTGTGGCACTTTGGAGTTAGGTCCTCAACATTTTCAAGATATCAGTGAAACTTCAGTCATCATCCCAAAATTATCAACACCTTTTTGATGTCCTACTGGACTGAAACTACTGAGGTCTGTATTTTGTTGGAAATTTACACGTTATAGGACCAGAAGTCTTGACAAGCAGCACCTATATGATTTCCCCTGATATAACACACCTTTCCAGGATGTCAATTAACATATATAAATTATATTCCTTTAATCTTTGGGATGATTTGTTTGTGACTTCCAGGATCCCCTTGAAACAGTAAGCACCCCAACATGCAAAGGGGGACCCGCTATTAGAAGTTCTTATATCTGCATTCATAAAAGGAAGGCAACTTTTGAAGAGTCAGTAATCACTTTAATAAAGCACATATATCATTCACCTCTTTCAGAGGAGTCAGCACCCTGAACTCCAGAGTAATCAACATTCATGGCTTTCTCTGTCTGACCATAATTCAACAGACAGACCTCTTTTGCCAATTGAGTTAACCTATTCTTAAAGGTGTTACTTTCTTCGCATTTTTTGGGTCTCCTTTAGCAAGCTGTGGACTCCTTTTTCATGATTTTCTTGCATCACTCTCATTTCTCTTCCCAACTTTTCCTCCACCTCTCTTACTTGATTTTCAAAATCCTTTTTGAGATCTTCCATGGCCTGAGCCCTTGGAATATTTATTCTGGATGTTTGGGATACAGAAGCCTTGACTTTTATGTCTTTCCCTGATGGTAAGCATTGTTCTTCCTCACCTGAAAGGATGGGAGAGAATACCTGTTCCTCAAAAAAGTAACCCTCTATAATCTTATTTTTCCCCCTTTTTTGGGCATTTTCCCAACCAGTTACTTGACTTTTGCATCCTTTGTCAAGAGTAGGGTATACTGTGGCGACCTGTAAGATCTCAGTTCCACCAAAGTGGCAAAATCAAGGGAGAAGAATTTACTCCCAGGCCTGGCTTATGGCTAAGATTCAGATCAGCTGCTCAATTCCCACAGGGGCTTTAGGTGGGGAGAGGGCCACCACTGAGGGCTGAGATTCAGATCAGCTGCTCACTTACCCCAGGGGCTTAAGTTGAGGCTCCAACAATGGAATTCAGCTGCTGGCTTCCTTGGCTACCATAGTCTCTAACCACTCGCTGCTACTGCTTTCACTGCTGTCTCCACTGCCACTGCTGCCACCTGGGGCTGGTACTAGGGGAGGACCTTGCTCCCTTGTCCCCAAGGTGAAAAAGCTCTCTCATTGACCTTTGAAGCTGCCTCTGGCGTTTGTGGGTTGAGGGATCAGGGAACCCTGCTGATGGGGATTCTGCTCTCAAGGCCTGCTTCTCAGGTTCCTGGCCCTGGCCAAGGCTGTGCTGTGGTCAGCTCTATGTTTGGTGCAACAGACCATTCCCGTCCGGCTTCCAGGTCTCCCTGGGCTGGAAATCTCCTCCAAACCGTTGTTCTGTGTCTTCTGCTGCTCTAGAATTTGTTGAGAGTCTTTCTTTACAGGTATTTTATGGGCTGTTGGGAAGAGCTAGGGTATGTATGTCTTTCTACCCCACCATCTTGGCTCCACCCCCCCAAAATTTTTTTAATACATGTATATTGACATATTTATTTCTGACAACTTCTTTACTGCTGAGTACAGTTGATCTCCAGAGTCTGAAAGGAAGGTTACAATGTCCTGAATGGGCAGGCTAAGAAATAATTATCTCTCTATATAATCTCTCTCTCTCTGTCTCTCTCTCTCTCGCTCTGTATATATATATATACATATATATACATATAAAATCTATCTGTACCATGGTCCTAACTATCTCTCAGTTCCCATAATCAATCAAGTGGCCAGTTTTATAATTACTGCCTGTAAAACAACATGGACAAAGATCTTCCTATTGATCTCATTAGCAATAAAGTTGTCAACAAGTATTTCTTAGTTACCTGCTATATGTGGGACCCTTGGCTGGTTGCTGGGGATACAAACACAATAATCAAAATGCTCCTGCCTTTCAGTTAAGTAAATCCTCTTGGGGGAGACAACGTGGGCAAATATAATTATGTGCAAAATGTAATAGTACGCGAGTTAATTGTTTTGGAGATGGGAGACTCAATCAGATGCTCATGGAAATTTTAGAGGATTTGGTGAGTTTTGCATGAACTTAACTTTGGAGACTTTTGGGAATTGGAAGTCAGAAGAGGGGTATTTGTCCTATATCTTGCGCCGTGCTGAATTTCTGCATTCTGTTGTTCCTGTCTTCTAGGACTCTGCTACAATTCAGAAAGAGGAGGATGGAAGCCAGAAAGGATGAGATGCTTCGTGCTGGTGCTGCCATGTTTCCTGAACTTTTAAAGGAGGAAGAGGGAGGAGGAACAGAGCTTTATGCACCCAGTCCCTGTTCATTGGGGCCGTTTTCTTTCCAGTTAGGATCATCCCTCTTCTCTTGTGCTCTGTGTCTGGTTACTAACCAGGACTATCTCTTACTTAAACAAATCCTTGTCTGGCATATGTAATACTGTTTTGCATCAAGATTTGATGAGAATGTTGGGTCCCTTTAGGGACAAAGGGGCCACAAGTCTGATGCAGTGAGAGCTGAGGCACAAAGTGGGGCAGAGTGGAGGGAAGAAATATGGATCTAATTTGGAACACCATCCCATAAGAGAGTTGCAGCTATATTTAGCTAATCCTAACCCTAACCCTTGTATATGTCCATGTTTGCAAAAACCCCAAAAAACCAAAAAACAAACCAAAAAAACCTAAAGAAGCACCAGCTAAGCTGCAGAGTGAACAAGGCACAGGACATGGAGTTAGGAGGACCTGAGGTGGAGTCATATCAATTCCTATACCCCTCACTGCTCTCCCAGACCATCTCCCCTATACTAGCCACCTTCTCCACTTGCCCCACTTGCCCACTTGGTGAGCCATTTCAATTCTACCCTATTCTCTTCCCTTGAATCTCTAGCCACCTTATTATTTTACTAATTATGTTTTGCCGAGCCTCAAAATGAGATCTCTTATTCCGCTTCCTACCTTTGCTTTTACAATTATGTTGCTGAATGAAGGTGGAGAAAAATCACAAAGGCCTTCTTACTTGATCCACTACAAATTTATGATGTACAGTTTCAACTGTATCCTCATTACTGCTCAGAAACCCTCCTGTTCCACTCTTATCAACTGACTATCCCCATTCTCCAGAGCAGCTCTTCCAAACTCTTTCATCCCTTCTCAAATCTCTCATGGCCCCCAAGCAGAGAATCTTGCTGCTTATTTTTACAGAAAAAAAAACTGAGGCCATTCACCTCGAGCTCTTTCTTCTCTTCCTCATTGTATATCAATTACTCACACTTTCTGCCACTATCTCCTCTTTCACTACTTTTTTGACATAATTGGGTTTCCTGACACATTACAGAGGTCAAGCCCTCTACGTGATCTAGCAATTCTATTCCATCCTATCTGCCCCAAAAGATTGCTTTCTCTGCCATTCCCATTCTATGACTTACTTTGAATTTATCCCTGTCTACTGGCTCATTTCCTGTTATCTACAAACATGTTCATGCCTTCAAAAAATCACCACTCATTTTTTCTGTCCTCATTATCAATCTGTGTCTTTTCTGCCTTTTGTAGATAAACTCCTTGAAATGGCTGTCTACCATAGGAGCGTCCACTTCCTCTCCTCTCAATCTCTTTAAATGCCTTTATAATCTGTATTCCAACCTTATCACTTTAACAATACTGCTATCTTCAGTGTTATTAATGACCTCTTAGTTGCTAAATCTGATGCCCTCTTCTCAGCCCTCATTCTCCCCAACTTCTCTGCTGTCTTTGACATGGCTAATCATCCTTTTCTCCTTAATCTTTTCTCTTTAGGTTTTCTCCCTTCCCAGAGAGAGTACTGTCCTCTGGTTCTCCTCCTATTAACCTGACCAGGTCCTTCTCATTCTCCTTGATGTATCTTTATCCAGATCATACCATCTAACTCTAGGTGTCACACACAGTTCCATCTTTCATCCTCTTCTCCTCTCCCTTTGTACTGTTACTCTTGTTGATCTCATTAAATTCCATGAATTTAAAAACTACCTCTGTTCTAATGATTCTCAGTTCTCCCTCTGCTGCCCCAAGATATCTCCTTGCCTTCAATCTTGCATATTCAACCAAATATCCAATGGACAGCTTCAACTCAGTCTTTCTAAAACCAAATCTGATCTCCTAAATTCCCTCCTCTCATTTCTAGTACTTTAGAGTCCACCATCACCCTCCCAGTCCCTGAGGCTAACAACCTAGCTGTTATCCTTAGACTATCTCTCATACCCCTTTTTAAATCTATGTTCAAAGCCTTTTGTTTCCACGTTACCAGATCTCTACAGGATGTCCCCTTCTCTCTTCTAATAGTGTTAGCACACTGGTGTCAGTTTTCATCACTTTATGTATGCACTGGGTTTCTATTGCAATTTCATTGGTTTTGGGTCTGCCTGTCCCCAAGTCTCTCCTCACTCCAATCCATCCTCCATTCATCCACCAAAGTGCTTTTCCTAAAGCACAGGTCTAACTCTGTCATCTCCCTATTCAATACACTCCAGTGACTCCATAGCACCTCACGGATTAAATATGCAATCCTCTTTTTGGGGCATTCAATGCCCTTCAACTGTCATATCTTATTCCCTACCACTTATGGTCTGAAGTTGTGACAGTGGCTTTCTTGCTGTTTCATGACCAAGATATTCTATCATTTGACTCCAGTAATTCTCTCTGCTTATCCAAAATACCTGGAGATATTTTCCTTCTTATTTTTCACTCTTGGCTCCCATGGTTTTTCAAAATTCCAGTTAACATCCCGTCTCCAATATGCAACCTGTCCCCAACCTTCTTAATTCTAGCGCCCTCTCTCCCAATTGTTTCCTAGTTATCTTGCATATACTTTTATTTGCTTGATTTTGGATTCTCCAATTAGATTGGGAGGAAGTTGAGGCAAGGGATTGTTTTTAGCCACATTCTCCATCCCTAGGACTTAGCACAGTACCTTGCACATAGCAGGCATTTAATAAAGGCTTAATGCCTGACATCATCCCCTTAATGACTGAGATTATGAGAGGAGAGGAGAGGAGATTTTATTCGTGTTTTGTATTGACATATTTATATGTATGATTTTCATGGGTGGGAGTGCCTCATTTTTTTTCTTTGATCCTCAGTGCATAGAGAAGCCTCTGGAATATAGGAGGTGCATAAGAAATGTTTTTTTGAAGAATTAATTGGCTGTAATTTTATACCATCGTCTTTCATAATCATCTGGTGTCCCAGAAGAATGTTGCAGTTTATTGAGGCAATCTTTTGGGGCACAGCTACCACCTTGTGGACAGTTCAGATATTACAGTTCTAGTCTGTCATCGCGTGTCCAAACCCGACTATTACATTCTCTCCCTTTTTAAATCTCGTTTTTTCCTGGATTTTTGCATTGTGAAAGCTCACTTGTTGTAAAGAAAGGGAGAATGGAGCCAAATGACATCCTGGATTTATGTACTTAAGTATGTAATGAAGTGACACAATCATCTTCAGTGAAATTACCCCTTGCACTCCTAATCTTGTCAGAAGTGATATGGTAAAGTTTAAGGTATGACAGCAGTGGAGTGAAAATTCAGCAAGCTTCACTCTACAGTGAGTGACCCCTGCTAACATTAATGTTATACATTTCCAAGAGGAAACCTGAAGAAACAGAAGAAAATGGGTGTTCTGAATAGTGAAGGAAATTTATAAAATAAGTATTAGTGTGATTAAGACAATCATCCCAGTTGGAATCAGCTTGTAAAGGCTTCCAAAATCTGACTTAAATTTTAAGGAGTTTTTCAAGGTGGTTGATAAATAGCTAGAGCACAGTTTAATCAGCTCTTGTACAGGCAATGTTATTTGTTACTTGAAAAAAAATGGTGTCAAGAAATTAAAAATTCCTCTAAGACAAGGGATGTTTCATTTTTGGCTTTGCATCTGCAACACCTGGAGAAATATCTGGAACTTAGTAGCAGTTTAAGAAATATTTATTGAACCTAGCAATATCACTTCTAGGACTATATCCCAAAGAGATCAGAGAAATAGGAAGGGGCCCCACACATTCAAAAATATTTATAGCAGCTCTCTGTGTGGTGGCCAAGAACTGGACATTGAGGGGATGCCCATCAATTAGGGAATTGCTGAAAAAGTTGTGGTATGTAAATATAATGAAATAGTATTTTGCCATAAGAAATCTTGAGCAGGAGGATTTCAGAGAGACCTGGAAGGACTTATATGAACTGATTCTGAGTGAAATGAACAGAACTAGGACAACATTGTACACAGTAAGAGTCACAGTCTGAGAGTACTGTTTCTGATGGACTTAGCCCCTCACAGCAATGCAAAGACATAAAACATTCCCAAAGGACTCTTGAGGCAAAATGTCATCCACATCCAGAGAAAGAACTATGGAATCAGAATGCAGAACGAAGCAAGATATTTTATCTCGTGTTATGTTTTGTTTTGGTTTGTTTTTCTCATGGTTTCTCCTGTTCATTTTAATTCTTTTATGCAACATGACTAATGTGAAAATGTGTTTAACAAGAATGCATATCTAGAACCCACATAAGACTGCATGCCGTCTTGGGGAGGGAGATGGGAGGGAGCAGGAGAAAATTTAAGACTTAGGGAAGTGATTGTTGAAAACTGAAAGTAAATTAATTTTTTAAAAATCAAAAAAGGGGTGGAGACAAGATGGCAGAGTAGAAGGACTGACCTACTCTAGTTCTCCACCCATAACCCATAAAATGCCTGTAAAAAAATCACTATAAACAAATTCTAGAGCAGCAGAAGTCACAAAATGACGAGTAAAATAGATTTCCAGCCCAAGACAGCCAACAGGAAAGGTCTATCACACCAGGTTCAGAGCTAAGTGCAACCCAGACTGGGTCACGTGCCAAGGACAGGACTACAGCAGGCTTCGGGATGTGGAATCATGGGTAGCAGCTGTGTTTCCCATATTTCTCAACCCAGAAAAGCAAAAGGCAGCTTCACAGTTCAGTAAGAGAGCTCTTTTATTTGGCAAGATGGGAGCACGCTCTGGCTGCAGCCCTGGCTGGGACCAGAAGAGGAGTAAACTCCTTTTGCTTAATTATGCCATCTTGAGGAAATGAGAATTTACAGATACCTAGAGTATACCCTCCACTTACAAAGGACTGAAAAGCCAACTATCTGACTGGGAAAATGCCCAAAAAAGGGAACAAATAAGATTATATAAGGCTACTTTCTTGATGTAAAGGTATTTTATTCCATCCTTTTGGATGAGGAAGAACAAAGCATACCATCAGAGGAAGACATAAAAGTCAAGGCTCTATATCCAAAACCTCCAAAAAATATGCACTGCTCTCAGGCCATGGAAGAGCTCAAAAAGAATTTTGAAAATCAAATAAGAGAGGTGGAGGAAAAATTGGGAGGAGAAATGAGAGCAATGCAAGAAAGTCATGAAAAGCAAGTCAACAGCATGCTAAAGGAGGCCCAAAAAATGTTGAAGAAAATACAACCTCCAAAACCGGACTAAGAGTACTTTGCCAATTCTGCTTTTTAAAGCCCACCCTTTTGAAGTCCATCCTGATATTCCAATTTTACTGGGACATCCAGTGTTTCTAAAACCTACTATTATATTTCTACCCTTCCCAAACAGTATTTTCAATGAATTTTTAGCAAGTTTGACTATTCACTTGCTCTTCAGGTGACCAGGAATGACACAAATGAAATCAGTGATATGTGAAGTAAAGCAAGTAATGAATTCCTTCAGTGTAAATAGGAATTCAGACTCTTAACACAGGGGATATTATATAGTTTAAGACTCAAAAGCAGTGGAAATAGATGAGCAGGCATCACACTATAGTGTACCTGGTCTCTTATTTAAGTATTAATATTGCTTATTAATACTTTCATTCACAAGAGCAAAATTTGGAAGAATAAGTCAAAGAAACTGGCTGACCTCCATTTAGAAGGAAATTTGCTAAAGAAAACACCAAAGTTTGACCAAGACAGTGGTGTGACAAAGGCAGCACACAGAGGCTCCTAAAGGCTTCCAAGACCAGATTGCTAGATTTCAGGAATTTTCCATTTTGGATTTGCAGTCAGTCAGATAGGGAGCATTTGTTAAGTATTTACTATGTGCCATGTACAGTTAGGTGGTGCAGTAGATAGCGTGCTTGGCCTGAAGTCTGGAAGACTCATGTTCCTGAGTTCCAATCTGGCCTCAATCACTTACTGTCTGTGTGACCCTGGGCAAATCGTAGAATTTTGCTTGCCTCAATTATTTCACCTGGAGCTGGAGAGGGATATGGCAAATCACTCCAGTATCTTTGCTAAGAAAACCTCAAATAGGGTCAAGAAGACTCTAACATAACTAAAATTACTGAACATCAACACTATTAGAAGCTGAACTTTATTTCATCCAGTTCTTATTGTGCTGGTCTCCAATACTGGGAAGCATGTTTGGAATAACTAGGTAGTTGTTAGAAGATATTCCTAAACTCATCATTTGCCTCTGTTCAATTACATTGATTGTAATTAGCATTTGGTAATTTCCTAACTAAAATAAAAAGTTAATCTTTTTTAATATTTCCGAATAAAATCCATTCTTTTTATAATTATTCTAATTTTAAAAATCAAAACAAAGTAAAATCTGTAGTTAAGGAACTTACCACCAAAATAAATAAAATTGGTCCAGTTCTGGGACAGAAATGAGTGGTTTGTAGTTTGGGAGATTCTACTACTATGTGGTACGCTGATTCAGTATTAACATAAGAGTTTTTCCTCATTGTTATTGTAATTATGTTTTGTAAATAGATTGTTACTGTTATTATTCTTCAATCTTTTCATTTTCAATTCTTCATGACCTTGGCAAAAATACTGAAGTGGTTTGCCATTCATTACCTTCTCCATCTCATTTTACAGATGAATAATATGAAACAATCTGGGTTAAATAACTTGCTCAGTGTGATAAGCTTGTAAGTATCTGAGGCCAAATTTTGACAAATTTTGACTTTCCTGATTCTAGACCTGAGATTAAACAACATTAATTTCTTGAAAGTTTTTGCTTTCATGATTCCCACCCTTGAATAATTTTCATTAAATTCAATTGCATTGTAGTCACCATCAACTCACCTTCAGATAGCAAAAAATTCATCAATATATCCCACATAATTTGGAAAATTTACAGATTGCTACTGGAAAGCATGGATTGTAGTAGGTTTAAGTCAGATAAGTCAAAAGACATTTCATCTAATAAAATAATACACATAGTAATCTTACTTGGAATATGTTATTAGAAAATATGATTTGACTGATGAATTTGCACATTTTGTCAGACAGAAGGAATGATGAAAGCATTTTTAGCTATTTTGATTTATTAGAATTCCCAAATTGGCCTGATGAAGGACTTAATTGATTAGGGATAGATGGGAGAAAATGGAATTATTTAAGGGAAATTGTAAAGCACAAAACTGATTTAAATGAATTTCTGGATTTTTATAGATGTCAATGTAGAATTAAACCATGTTCCAATCACTGCAACTATACACGAGGCTAAATGAAGGGTTGTCACTATGGAATTCTGGTTAGCCAAAGCTGACAAAACTTTCAATATAATGAATAGATTTTGAATGCGGGAGGAAGAGGTTAATAAGAGATCATTTATCTAATATAATGACACTACATTTCCTGGAAGAAGAGTCAGCCGATTGAAATTTAACTTTCTTTGTAAATTCATGATTGAATTTCCACCATAGGTTGGCTATGGACACAAGAGTAAAGCAAAAGTTAAAGAAAACATTCTGGGAGAATCAGTTGGCTATACGGAATTTATAGATAAGGAATACATGACTTCTGAAAGTGTATACATTCATCATTAAAACTTAATCATATCACTGCTGTGCTACCTGACCAAAATAAATAAAAACATCACCCAGGATGCCATTGTTGTTATTTTCCTGGTATCAAGCCTCCAAAACAATTATCATTGAATCTGCTATATTTAGAAAAGAGCTGATGTTCACCTAGGTATAATTTACTAATGTTAATTCCATCCTAACTGACTTCTTGATGGAGAGACACGGACCAAAGGAAAACTCACCAGGGCTGTTGAGAATGAAGGTCCAAACCTTTTGGTACATGTGAAAGTCAAAGGAGAAGAAAAGTCTTAAAGACTACTCCTTTAGGCTTCAGTCTTAGCACATCTAGAGAGATGAGAGTATAGGTAGGAGGTAGCTACATGGAGTGGCTCCGTTGCTGAACTTGAGGTACAAATGCCTGAGTTTCAATCCAGCCTAAGCCCCTAGCTAGCTGTGGGATATCATACAAGTCTCATGAACAGTCTTGGCTTCAGCTTTGTCCTCTGAAAATTGAGGGGGTTCAACTAGATTACCTGGCAATTCCCTTCCAGCTAGTACTTTTAGTATGAAATGGACAAGTCATTTTCATTCCCTTGGCCTCAATTTTCTCTCATGTAAATCAAGGACCTTAAATAAGAATACTCTGAGGCCTCAGCCAGGGGTAGATCAATGATCTTTAGAAAAAATTGGAGCAAGTCGCTTCACCTCCCTGGGCCCTAGTTTCCTCCTCTGGACAAATGAGAGAAATGATCATTAATAACCAATGATTTGGGGAGATCCAGAGTTGCCTCCATTTGAGTAAAATTCTTATTTCATATGTTCAGTCTCTTGAAGGACTTTGCTGATAATGACACTGGACTAACTTTCTTTTTTTAATTAGAAAGATCCTTTTATTTGTAGTGTATTAATTTCTTGATACGAAGTTTCTATTTTAATTAAAACAGAGTATTTACTAAATATAGGGTTAGTAGGAGGATTAACTGTTAGAGCCACACTTGACACACAAAAGAGTATCAGGGAAAATTTATTAAAGTAGAGGTCAGAGGAAGGGAGGCCTTCTATGTTCATTCCCTTCAATGAATGGGTAGTTTCCAGTAAGGCTCCAAGAAGACTACCATATGTTCAGAATCATGGAAGCTTCTTATAGTGTTCTGAATTTTGGACTCAGGGCACCACCATTCCCTGGTCATGTGACTCCATGTTCTCCTCTCAGATAAACTTTCCCTCAAACAGCTCATCAGGCCTGGGCACAACCTTTTAACCTTTACCTGACCATGCTGGGTCATAACCCTGATCACCTAAGACTATGGAAGCAGAACTTCCTTCTTTCCAGTATTAAAACTACTTAAAGCTATCTGACAGAGACTGTACTTTTTTAAAGGACACAGAGTGTAACTTTTTCACTATTTCGTCTCAAATCACTCAAAACTTAAATACATTTGTTGAAGTCTAGAGGTGGGGGAACCCCAAAATTCAAGGGCACATGACTCAAACCTTCTTTCAGCCAGAGATTAGGTTTGTTAGGACACATTAGGGTTGGCAAGATTTTAAGAATACACTCTTTTGTCCAGACTCTTGAGGAATCTGAACAGTTTAATGGGAGTCAAGATGGACCTTATGTACAGAAAGACTGTGGGAAAATTCTAGTAGTGGCCAAGTGATCTAAGGTGACTGAGAGATAACAGAGAATGATCCAGAAGCCCCGGGCTGCCCAGGCATAAACCAGGGACATGGACCATGGGGGAAAGTTCAGGCATTTTCCTTTCTGGGGTCTAGATGCTAAAGACTTGATCCTTTCTTTTTGGGGATTCGAATCCCCTCTCCCGTTATCTCCTCAAACAAACAGGACCCAAATTCTTTTGGGGTGACTGTGATGGTCTTGGCTTCTGAAATTGCTTCCTGTTGGCAGGGAGCAGTAGAACTATCCCTGCCTGCAGGGATGGACTAATTTTCTTAATAATTTTGTTTAGACCCCACCCAGGAGGGGAAGCTATGGTGCTCTAGCCAGATTTGGACAGGGATAATTTTTTGAATAGATTGCCCAGGGCTTGGAGTACCTTAGAAGTAAATGACAACAGCAAAATTTGATTCAATAGGGTCAGTCCCTCATTGTAATATTCATTCTCTTCTTAATTGTTTAGTTGATTGCCAACCTCAGGAACACCCCTTTTCCAATGGATATGTAAGCCTTGAACAAACTGCCATCAATGTCTTTAGTCTAAGAGACAGATGGCATAATGCTGGAATTATTATAAAATGATTAATTTACCCAGACATTATGTCTCTCGAAATTTTAAAAAGTCATCATATATAATGTTGGGGATGGAATACATAATCTCTGAAATCCCTTCCAACCCTGTGTCTAAGCCTTTGCTGAGGCAGGAAGTGGAGACCACACTTTTGAGAAGTTTGAAGGGAATGAAAGGAGAGGAGCGTCAGCTTTCATCAGAATGAAGGGCCAGAGTGGGAGGTACATGGAGAGCCTGGTCCAAAGGTAAGAACACTGGAATTGGAGGAGAGAAGCGAGATTCCAGTTGAAGCTCTACTACTTCCCACAATGCCTAGAGTAGTTTCATTCACTGACTGATAGTGCATATTTCAAGATTAAGGATGTTTCTAGTATCCCTAAACCCAAAGACAAGCATTCACCTGTTGTTTGATTTAAATCAGGTAGCATTCTAACTTTTGATATTTATTTAAAAAAACACAACTTCCTCCAAAGCAAAGATACATGGTTTTCAAGTATCAATTTCTTTAATGTTTTGCAATTGTGAACGGGCAGCATTAATGCACCACCCAGGGACTAGGTGCACTGTAGGATAAAGCATATGCAGTTCTCTCTCTACTTCTATTTAATCATAACCTGCATCATTTCTCCTATGACAAGATTAAGAGTGAAATAAGTCATTGGAATGTTGATAATTTAATCTTAATTACGATTTACACTGAAGGATTTCATTTTGCTCTTTTTCTTGTTTTTATAGTTACTGAGGTGTCACTGTCACAAATCAAAATATTGGTTGTTATGAGTCAGAATGTCATCCTAGGATCTGGATAGGAGACGGACATAAGATTCATGTCTCCAGAAACTATTTTCTGGCTTGAACTTTTTCACATGCTGCAGTTTTCTTTCTGGCCAGCAGATGTGAGTGAAAGTCTGTCTTATTTTCCTAAATGGCAGTAAGTATTTCTTAAGCACTTCCTTCCTGTGATGCCAAAGGCTCGCTTCTGGGGTTACAGAGACAATATTCAAAGTTCCAGATATTTCTCCAGGTGTTGCAAATGTCAAACCAAAAATGAAACATCGCTTGTCTTAGAGGAATATTGAATTCCTTAGCAGACAGAATTCTTTTCAAGTAACAAATAACATTGCCTGTGCAGGAGCTGATTTAACTATACTCTAGCTATTTCTTGGTCACCTTAAAAAAACTCTTGAAAATTAAGTCAGATTTTGGAAGCCTTTAGGATTTGATTCCAACTGGGATGATTGATTATCTCAATCACAGTGATACTTACTTTATAAACATCCTTGAGTGTCCAGAGCAGCTATTTTCTTCTGTTTCTTCAGTTTTCCTCTTGCAAATGTTTAACATTAATATGCAACCCAGAGGCAGGCAGGAATTTCAGAGAGAGAGAGAGAGAGAGAGAGAGAGAGAGAGAGAGAGAGAGAGAGACAGAGAGAGAGAGAGAGACAGAGAGAGACAGAGACAGAGAGAGAGAGAGAGACAGAGAGAGAGAGAGACAGAGAGAGAGACAGAGAGAGACAGAGAGAGAGAGAGAGAGAGAGAGAGAGAGAGAGAGAGAGAGAGAGAGAGAGAGAGAGAGAGAGAGAGTAATGTTTTGGGGAAGTTAGGATGGAATAGGATTGCTAGGTCATGTAGAGGACTTGGCCTTGTGAATGTGTCAGGACACCACATCACGTGAAGCAGTGGTTAAAGAGGAGATAGGGGCGGAAAGTGTGCTTGATTGATATAAGATGAGGAAGAGGAAAGAAGGAAGACCTCAGGGTGAATGACCTTAATTGTTTTCTGTAAAAGATGAGGCAAGATTCTCAGCTGAGAGTTTGGAGGACAAGAGGGGTTTGAGAAGGAATAAAAAGGTTTAGAAGAGCTGCACTGGAGAGTGGGGATAGTGAGTTGATAAGAGTAGAAAGGAAGATTTAGGAGCAGCAATGATGGTGCAGTTGAAACTGTACAACATAAATTTGTAGTGGATCCAGTAAGAAGGGCTTTGTGATTTTCTCCCCTTCATTCAGGAGCGCAATTGTAAGAGCAAAGGTGGAAAATGGAATGAGAGATCTCAGTCTGAGACTTGGAAAAACATGATCAGCGAGATCCTAATGTGGTTAGTGATTTAAGGGAAGAGAATAGGGTACAATTGAAATGGTTCACCAAGTGGGCAACATGGGAAAAAATGGAGAAGGTGGCTAATGTAGGGGAGATGGTCTGGGAGAGAAGTGAGGGGTAGAGGAATTGAAGATCACATTAGTAAAAATATGGCTTGGTAAAGGAAGTCAGAGGGAGAAGTAGAAAGAAAATAGCTTAAGATAAGAGAAGATGATTGTGGAATTCTTGCACTTGGAGGTCGTGTATTTGTGGAAGATGGCAAAATCTAGGCTGTGACCCTTGTTGGGTGTGGCTGATGTGGAGAAGAACAGTAAGATATGGAAAATGAGCAGATTGAGGAACAGAGTGGTTAAGATATGTTTGAGGAAAAATAAATATGTTAGTTAATGTTTGCTTCTGTGGTGCCAGGAGTTGAAGAGGGGGGAAAAAGTGAGTAATTTATCAAACTCACTAGAGAAGTAAGGGGATTGACCTGAATCTGTAGACAACAGCCATCAAGATTCTGACTGAGTGATAGATATAAAAAGCATGAACCTCAAAGAAGGAGATTTTACTGAGGAATTGATTTGGAAAGAAATGAATATTCAGCTCCTCTTCAATTACATGTGAGTTGCGGGGAATGTATAAAGATATAAGCAGTTCTAGAAAAGGTGACCAAGGAGGCCATGTTGTCAAGGGAAGAACCAGATTTGAGCTATAGCTAGTAGATAGAAGGAGCAGCAAAGGAAAAGATTTAGAAAGAAGTAACGTTTGCTGTGGGTAGAAATAAGCATTTAAGAGGGAGGAGTGGAAGGGATGGGAGTATTTGATTGGAACTTTGGAGTTGGAGGGTTGGAGGGGGATAGGAATAAGGAGTTAAGTGGTGTCAAAGAGGATTTGGATAATCACCCACAAGGGTTTAGAATCACTGGGAAAAGTACAATGTAGCAAAGGGTCAGAATGTTCATCACTGAGTGGAATGGGTCACTCTCCGTTTCAAAGGAGATTGTAGATCTCATTGGACATAGGTGTGGTATGACATGGGAGGCACAGGGTCAGATTCCCCTGAAGACACAAAAAGGTGGAATGCTATCTGAGTTAGAAAGAAAATGAGGGATACTACAGAGGCAGCGGTAAAGGAAGGAACACATCTCAGGCATGAATGACTTCCATTTCAAAAGGACGTGGGTAGAAAATAAAATGTCATATGTGAAGAAAGAGCATCGTTTGTTTGTACCATAAAGTATGTGAAGAGTAATATCTATAATAGAAAGCTAGAAAGGTATTGTGTAGGCAGTTTATAAATATATTTGAAAGACAAAAACAAAGATACATATACGATCTTATAAATATTGGAGTATTTCAGAAGTGGATTGGGGATTGACATGAGTAGATGTGGGGTTTAGAAATCTGTTGAACTGAGTGGATGAAATGTTTCTCACTAGAGAGTCATAATGCAGTTAGATCAGTCAGAAGGTTGTTGCAATTGTCCAGGTGAGAAAAGCTAAGATTACAAGAGTCAGTGAGTCAGAAAGTATTTCCTAAACACATACTATAAGTTAGCTCTCAGCTAAGGACTGGGAACAGAAAGGGAAGGAGAAATAAAGCCAGTCCCTGCTTTCTAGGAGCTGACTTTATAATGAGAGAAAATGACCTAGAAAAGGCCAAAAAGCTGTTATGTGTTGAATTTAGCTTGTAGAGAAATTCTACAGTAGTAGCAGGAGAAAGGAAGAAGAAATTCAGAATGAAGAGAAGTGAAAACAGATGGGGAATGGAGGATATGCTTTGGTAACGAAAAGACTTAGAAACTCCTTGGATATGGGGACTGAAAGATAATGAGGCTCATAAAGTCAATTCACATCAACAAACATTTATATAGTTCCTGCTATGTACCAGGTATTGTCCTAAGTGTTCAGAATAGTAATACAGAATACGATGAAGGAAAACAGTTTTTAGCCTCAATGAATTTGCAATTTTATTGGGGGAATAAATCACAGAAAAACAAGTTGAAATATGGGTCAGGTATATAATGCAGGGCTATGCTGAAAAAGTCAGAGAAGTCCCAAAGTCCTTCAGCAAGTAGATAAATGAGATGTCTGTCACCAACCATCTTCCCAAATGGAAGTTTTGAAGTTCATGGTTCAGCTCTACAATCAAGGGAAGATCCTTTAGTATCACTTGATAGGTAGTTGGAGAGAGATTTAGCATTTATTAAGTGCCTTCTAATGGCCAAGTATAGTGCTTATTGCTGAATCTAAAAATTATAAGCAAGCAAGAATATTTAAGTCTTAGTGAGATTATAGTAGAGAAGAAGATCACATAAATAAGAGCTGAAAGTGCTGGAGTAGGACGTGGTTGAGAATTTGTAGTCCTTATCCCATTGAGAATAATAAAAAGGTGCATAAAATATTAAAGATATGTCCGGAAAACCATGCAAGATAACTGTGTAGATTTCATTGCTGAGTTGTACCTAAAGGAATAAAGAAAAGCTTTAGTAACGTGAGAAATGGCCAGTGCTCACGTCTACGTCGTGCTAATATGATAAAAATGACAATACTCCCTACAGTAATTTACCAATTAAATGTTATACAAATGGCACCAACTAAAAGGTACATTACACAACTAATGAAAAAACAACAAAACATATTTTTAGGGAAAAGACATAAATTATCAATGGAAACAACCCCACCTCCAATTTTAAAAATTAAAGAGGTTAATCACGTTAGAACTCAAATTATACTGCAAACCAGTAGTCATCAAAACATTTTCAATGGTTTAAAAATGGAGAAACAGATCAGCGGAACAAACTATAAGCTGAACCAGCAACAATGAACCCTTAATTCCAATGTTGGTTCAACCTGGAAACATAAATGACTCAGTAATGAAGTCCTTATTTGATAATAACTGCTGCGACAACTAGCTAACAGTCAGAGAGAAATTAAAGTTAAACCAACAGTGTATACTGTATTGAACAAAAAATTTTAAATGAATTTATGACATTATTGACGATCACATCACAAAAAAAATATTAGAAAAAAAGAACACTTCCCTTTCTCAGTTATAGGTAAAAGATATATTCTTAAGATAGTCTTTATATTTCAGGACATTATTTCTCCTGTCGTACAATTCAGATAAATCTTTAGCCAGGATTTATTCAAGGCATGGATTATCAGTTTCAGAGATAAGTTTAAAATGTTTGGTCTAAAGGGAGAACCTGACCCTAGTGCAAATGGAAGTCCTTGAAGAACAGCCATCCCTGACACAGAGAGGGGACTGAGTATTTTGTTAAGATCACTATTACATGTAAGGCCTCATCTTGCAAGTCAGCCCTTTCAGTGCCAATCAGATTATCTTCTGTGGCACTGCAGTAAATGCATTAGTGGGATCCTACCAGGATATAACAAACATTCCTTGTTTTCCCTTTGACATCCTTCAAGAATAAATATAGGAGGAAATTATATTCATAGTAGCCATCAGGTGACACAAAACACTTCTGGAACCTGTGGAAGGGTCTATTTAGGGTGTATACTCCAATCCTCCACTCTTTTGGGAAGAACTTAGGAATAGATCTTACCCATGATACCGGATAGGGATCGACATATTTAGAATTGATTCTAAACTGATTACCTTTCTACTAGAGGAAAATGAAACCAGAGAACTGCCAGTCTTTGGGGAGATATTTACATTTATGTGAAGTTTTAAAAAGCAGTTGTAAAAATGTCCAATTGATTTATTTTTCCCCATATCCAGCACCCAATGTCATCTGCTCCAGAGTTTGTGTTATTGCAATGACTGAAACAATTCTACACCTTGCTATCAGTGAATAGGCCAAGGAATGTGTTTTATACATCAGGTAAAAGGTCACAATTTGGTGTCAATTGATGTCAAATTTTGGGGAAACTGGTGCTAGGTCCAGACCCTTCTTTAAAGTACTCATTCACATAAAATTGACCTTAGGATCTGACACAGTGATGAAGTCTCTTTAGTCATTTCCTGGAAAATAAAAGGGCCCTAGTCTTATAAAGTCTCTGTTACAGGGATGCTTCTTCCTCAGGATTTGATGCTTTATACTTATATACTGGCACCATTACATCTGAAATCCTCCTGAACTTTCTTCAAAATGGATATCTGATGTAGTTATCTACAAGACTGGGTACAGTTCTATAATTCTGAAATTTTATAATTCATTCTCTTTGGAAATCAGATATCTGTAGATTCTTAACATTTGTTGATGCTACTCTCCTTTTTAAACATTATCATTGGCTTCCCTGCTTGATATTGCTTCTGTTACCTCAGTTTCAAATTTTTAAGACACATTTCAAATAAGTCCTTGCTAATTTTATTAGACACACCTATTTCCTGAGGGAAGTGACCTTTGCTGAGTGCTTTTCTCTTCTAGTTTCTGTCACCTCTCTCTTAGACTGGACCACCACTGAGAAAGAGCTTATTGATAATACTTCTGTTTTTTCAAAGGGCTGTATGAAACCAATGATTCCTGGCTAATGAGAACCTCTCTCTCTGTGTAGGGTGTTCTCTCAAAGATAAATGCAGAAAGATAGTACATTATCTGTTAGCACTGGAAAGAAGTGGGCATATAAAGTCTCTTGACAGGACAAATCTCCTAACTAGATACTGGTATTAATGGGTTTCCAATTTTACTATATGTTTTAAGAAATAAGGAATGAAGGAAGGAAGGAAAAGAAGAAAAAGGAAGATGGGGAGGGAAGAGAGAGAGAAACACACACACACACAGAGAGAGAGAGAGAGAGAGAGAGAGAGAGAGAGAGAGAGAGAGAGAGAGAGAGAGAGAGATAGAGAGAGAGAGAGAAAGGATGGTTTAGTCTGTACAGTGAATGCATCAGGTTCTCTATTTGGAGGTGAGTGGCATGTTTCATCATAAATCTTCTGGAACTGTGTTCGGTGATTTTATTGATCACAGGTTTGAAGACATCCAAAACTGGTTATCTTCAAAATATTGCTGCTATTGTATAACGGTTTTGTTCGCTTTTTTTTTTCACTTTAATTTGCATCAGTTTGTACAAATATTCCCATTCTTTCCTGAAAACATCGCCTTCATCAATTCGTACTTCACAAAAGTATTACATCACATTCATGTACACTGACTTGTTCAGCCATTCTCCAGTGGATGGGCATCCCTACAGTTTGTAAATCTTTGCCATCGTAAAACGAGCTTCTGTAATTATTTTTGTGTAAAAAGGTCTTTTCCCTCATTCTTTGAACTATGTGGGGAATTGAACTAACAATGGAGTCACTGGATAAAAGAATCTACTCAGCTGAAAAGCAATTTGAGTATAGTTCCACATTGATTTTCAGAATATTTAAACCAGTTGGCAGATCTACCAATACTGAAATACATGTTTTCTCACAGCTTCTCCAGTATCTGTCGTTTTCCACTTTTGTCCTCAATCTGTTAGGTGTAACATGGTACCTCAGAGTTATTTTAATGGGTAGAAGATAACATTCTTAATATTATTATTGAATTAAACTACTTTTTCATGTGTCTATTGATAGCTTAGATTATGTCCTCTTTATAGTGCTTTTTTATATGCTTTGAACATTTAGTAATTGGGGAATGGCTTTTCTTCTCATAAATTTGATTCAGTTTCCTATTTATCTTAGAAATCATCAGCAAACGTTGCCTGCTGCAAAGACTCCCCCCATTTTCATGAATTTCTCTTAATATTAGGTTCATTTGTATTGTTTGTGCAAAATATTTTCACTTGATATAATAAATCTCTTTATTGCACTTCTTGGGAACCACTCTGTGCCCTCTCTGGTCATGAACTCATTCCCTATGTATCAATCTCTTAAATATTTTTTTCTATATTCCTTTGATTTGCTTATGATATCACTTTTTGTATCTAAGCCATGTACCTGCTTGGAGAATATCATGGCATGCAATGTGGTCTCTATTTAGTTTCTTGCCAGGTGACTTTCTATTTTCCCCAATTTGTTGTTGTTCAGTCATTTAGTGGTATCAGATTCTTTGTGACCCCATGGATGACAGTGTTGTTTTTTTGGGGGGCGGGGGGCAAAGATACTGGAGTGGTTTGCCATTTCCTTATTCAGGAGCTTAGGGCAAACAAAGGTTAAGTCACTCCTGCAAGGTCCCACAGCTATTAAGTGACTGAGGCCAAATTTGAACTCGATTCTTCCAGACTCTAGGCCCAGTGCTCTAACCACTGATCTATCTAGCTGCCCCAGTTTTCCCAATAGTGTGGGCAATATTGAGTTCTTACCCTATAGCTTAGATCACTGAGTTTTTCAAACACTAGGTCTCTGTGTGCATTTACTTTTATCTATTGTGTACCTAATGCGTTCCACTGATCAGCCTCTTTGTTTCTTATCTAGTATCAAATTGCTTTGATGATTATAGTTTCATTGCATAGTTGTAGATCTGGTACTTAGCAGGTTTTGCATTAAATCCCTTGTTATCCTAGACCTTTTATTCCTTCACATGGCATTTCCTATTGTTTTAATCCATTAGAAACTAATCCTTTGATAACTTGATACATATGGCACTAGATAAATATATTTATTAAGGAGTTTTTGTCATTTTTATTATTTTGGTTAAATTTAAACAAGAGAAATTAATATTTTTCCATTTATTGAGGTCTCTATTTCTTTAAAGTATGTTTCATAAGGTTGTTTACATAGCTTCTGTGTGTGTTCCAGAAGGGTGACTTCCAAGTATTTTATTCTTTCCATAGTTATTCTAGGTGGAATTTATCTTTGTAGCTCTTTCTGCTACATTGTCGGGTAATATTGAGGAATGCTATGAGTTTATTTTATGTCAAGCAACTTTTCTAAAGTTGTTAATTGATTTAATTGATTTTAAGATATTTCTAGAGTTCACTAATAAATCATCACATAAAGTGATAATTTTGTTTCCTCTTTATTTATGTTGATTTCTCAATTTCCTGTTGTTGTTTTATTTGCCATAGCTATCATATCTAGCACCATATTGTGTAAGAAGAGTGATAATGGACATCTTTCCTTTTTTCCCTGATCTTATCGGAATGGGTCCTAGTTTACTCTAGTTACAAGTTATTCTGCCACTTGATTTTGACAAATACTCGTTATCATGTCAAGGAAAGATTTTTTCATAACTATGCTTTCTAGTTTTTTTTTTAAATTGTCATTATTTAATATTTGGATTGTAATTGTCATAGTTTCCCCAATATTGAGCCATCTCTGCATTAATGATATAAATCAAGTCTTGCAATATTGTTTAATCTTTATACTATTTATTTTAGTCCCTTGCTAATACATTACTAATTTTGGTATCAGTGCTCATTAGGAATATTAATTTATAGATTTCTTTCTATAAATAGCTTTTGCTGGTTTATGTATCAGAATCATATAAGATGAAATTGTGCATAGCCTTTATTTTCCTGTTTTTTTTAGCAGTTTATGTCATATTGCAATTAACTGTTTTATAAGTTTTTGATACAATCAACAGGCAAATCCAACTCATCCTAGGGATTTTTTTCTTTGAGTGTTCATTTATGGCCTGTTAAAATTCATATTTAAAATATGTTTATCACCTCTATTTCTCGTGTAAATCTGGAAGGTTTCCTATTTCATAAATAATTTGGTTCAATTTGTCAGCTTAATTAGTATGTAATTTGGTGAAATGATTCTTAACTAATAATATACTTTGGTATTTCTTAATGAATTTACAATTAAAATAAAATTGGTACTAGCAATTTAGGGTTTTTCTTTTTAAAATAAAGTTACTTAATGTTTTATCTCTTTGTTGGTCTTTTTTAAAAAGTCATTTTATTACTACCATGTTATATTTTCCTTTCACTTTTTTTAACCTCACATTTTAAAGATTTCTGATTTGGTGGCTAAATGTGAAATATTAATTTTTTGATTTTCTAGATTTTTTTTGTAGGTATGTGCCTACTCCATCGATCTGCTCTTTCTTTGTTTAACTGATATAAGTGGATAGAAGTATCAGTTTTTCTCTAACTGCTTTTAGATTTGCATCTCAAAAATAACTTTTATGTTCTCTCATTTTTGTCATTTTGTTTCAGGAATTTTTTATTTTATTTGTTCACAGAAAAACTTTTTTAGGATAAAAGTATTTTATTTTCTTAGTTTTCAAGTTACTCTATTTTAAAACAATTTTTCTTTCATAATAATCACAAAGTTATTGTTATTTCTGTTCATTTTATGAGCAATTGCTACATTTTGGGGTGGTGTAAATTCATTTCTACTTTTTCTGTTCTCTTATTATTTCTTTTAAGAAAATGAATGCAATGGCATTTGGGTCATATATGTTTAATATTTAGAATTAATTCGTTATCTATGTGACTTAATGTGAACCACAGATCTGTGGTAATTTTCATACTAGTAAATGTATTTACTTTTGTATGCTTTTGTTTTTGCTTTGTGTCAGATCATTACTGCCACTGCTACTGTTTTTTTTTTTTTACATCAGCATTAGTAAAATAGTTTCAGCTCCAAATCTTATATTAAAGTTGTACATTTTTCTGTTTCAGGTGCATACATTGTAAAAAGTATATTGTTGGATTTTGATTTCTAATTACTTTAGCAAACTTCTTCAATTTTATAGCCAAATTCAAACCATTCAAATTTATTATTTCTTTCTGCAGATCACCAGAAGATTCTTTATATTATGCTTTTTCCTCTTGTTCTCAAAGATGAAGGCAGTTTTCTTTTATGATCTCTTGGAATACAATGTGTATGCTCTTTATTTGTTCATGAAATTCAGGTAGCCGGATGACTCTTAAATTCCCTCTGCTTGATGTCATTTTGAGGTCAGTTACTTTTGAAATGCCTTATATTTTCCTCCATTGTTTTGGATTTTTTAAAACATGTTTTAATATTTATTGTAAAACATGTATTAATATTTATTAATATTTAATATTTATTGTAAATATTATATTTAATATTTAAATAATTTATTTTAATATTTAATATTTATATATTTAATATACCATTATTTTCTGTTATTGCTTTGTTTCCAATGAGTTTCAAGAAAATTCCTAGTGAGATACCTTGAGATCTAACCACCTGACAATACATCATCAGAGTGGACATAGTCAGAAATTGAGTAATAAAGAAAAATGGGGGGGGAATAAAAAATTGTAATTACCAAAGATTTCATTAGAAGAAAACTGAAAAAAACTTAAACCTAAGCATATAGTTCAACAGGGAAAACTTGAACAGCCAAAGGACATATACTTCTAGATCTAGCAAATAAGTTCATGCCTCCATAAATCAATACTGCAAATCAGGAAAATGACAACACTTGATGAGGCAGAGGTTCCTGGAATTTCTGGAAAAGATGGAACCACAATACACTGATCCTGAGAGATTTTTAAAAAATACTAAAATTTAGACATCTGAATTTATGTGCTGTGGGAAAAAAGTAATTGGTAGAATAGAAAAACTTGATTCTATGACAGAAATTCTCATCACAGAAACAAAAGAAAAGACAACTGAATGGGAATGCAAATAGACATAAGTCAAAGACAATATCAAAGAAGAAAACAAAAAAACAATAATATAAAAAGAAAATAGCTCTCCTTTTGAGGAAAACATTCTGATTTTAAAGATATTATGTGTAGAAAAATTTAAGAATTATGAGACTCTCAAAAGAAAATGAAAAATCTAAAAGAAACTATAAGGTAAACAATAACAATGAAACTCCTAAGAACTTCTGAATATAGAAATTGAAATATCAGTTATATTAATTTAGAGATTACTTCTAGAACAAACCTAAGTTTACAACAATCTAAGCACATAGTTGTTAAATTTAAATTTTCCAATCAGGAATTACAAATTCTCCAAGTGACCAAGAAAATGACCTGAAAATCTAAATGAGGGGAAGTCCAAATGACATATGCCTATCATAGAATAATGTATTTAAGTAAAACAACAAAAGTCAGAATGCTGTAAGGGTAAACTAGCTTGTAAGTCTGAATTTAACCATAAATGAAGAAATACTGAGATTCAACAATCAAGACATACTTGAAATAGTCACAGAAAGAAAACGAGACGTGAAGACATTATTTGTTGTTTGAATGTTCCAGATAATTGAAATGTAGGGGACTGAACAAAAACAAAAGTTATCAACAAGACAATGAGATAAAGGAGACCAGTAGGAAACTTTTTTCTCAATGTATACAAGGAGAGAAGAGTGAAAGTGGAAATCAGATGGATGTAATTTCAAGAGGTTGGCTGGATATATTATGTACAGAACCTCACTACACTTTACCAATAGGTGAATAAATGCTTTGGTGGGATTACATTACAAAACATGAGTATGCATGGAAGGGAGAGGGGAGAATAGAAGGAAAGAGTAGAATGTATGGTATACACAAGTCCAAATGGAGGATAACAAGGAAAGGAAGTTGATCTTTGTGATATTTCAGACAACAACAGCCTGCAGGGGAGAGGGTGAGGAGCAGAAGATAAAGACTGAAAAGGAATGAAAAAGAGGGAGATCTTGTTTTAGTTCTTAGAAGGGGTTCCTTCACTGAATGATCCTATGAGTAAAGAGAGATATTTGATGGAGGGAGATGAGGATGATGTACTGATTATTGTGCGTCAGATATTGGCGCTTGAAAATATTACTTGTCCCTTCTCAGGAATTAGTGAGGTAGAGATCCTTCAGACAACTGCAGCCTGGGGGAAAAACTAGAAATGAGCAGAAAATTTGACTTTCAAACAAAAATCTCAAGTAAGAAAATGTAAAGAAGAAAGAAAAAAATATGTAATTCAATAAGGCTAAACAGTTTACATCCCTAGATGGGAAGATGATACTGGTGACTCTTAAGATTTGTATCTCTATTAGGGAAGTTAAACGAGTATACATAGACAGAGGGTATGGTTTTAAGTTGAGTTTGATGCAATGATACAAAATATTAAGGGTTGAAAAAACAGGATTGTACTGTTAGAAGAGAAAAGGGGGAGGCAGCATGGGGTAAACTATATCACACGGAGGCGTGAAATACCTATCACAGTAGAGAGAAGGGAGTATGCTGAGCATTGTTTGAAACCACTTTCATCAGATTTAGATGAAGAGGGAGTAACATAAACATTTTAGCCCATACACACCTAGTTTGCCATATAAGAAAGTAGGAGGGGATGAGGGAAAGAAAATGTATGGGACTGACAGAAGTGAGGGAAGACTGAGTGAAGTGGTGGTCAGAAAAATAAAAAAAAAAGTGAGGAGCGTCAGAGTGAAAGGAGAGAGAGAGAGAGAGAGAGAGAGAGAGAGAGAGAGAGAGAGAGAGAGAGAGAGAGAGAGAGAGAGAGAGAGACAGAAAGACAGACAGACAGAGAGAAATATAAGTAGGAAAAAATAGAATGGAGGGAAATATACAGTTTGTAATCATAAATGTGAATGAAAATGGGATGGACACTCCCATATAATGGAAGCAGATAGCAAAGTGGATTAAAAAACAGAAGCATACAACATGTTATTTACAAGAAACACATCTGAAAGAGAGAAGAACACACAGAGTAAATATATTATGCGTCAGCTGAAGTAAAAAAAAGGTAGGGGTAGCAATCATGATCTCAGACAAAGCAAAAGCAAAAGTATATCTAATGAAAATACACAAGGAAAGAAATTACGTCTTGCAAAAAGGTACCATAGTGCATGAAGTAATATCAGCACTAAACACATTATCATTAAATGATATAGCATCCACATTTCTAAAGGAGAAGTTAAAGGAGAACTAGGTTAACCTAACTACAAATAAAGGAGAAAAAGTTAAGGAGATAAATAATATTTTAGAAAAGATAAATATGATGTCACTGTAAAAAACTAAATAAGGATAGAAAGAAATATACCTTTCTCTCAGAAACATATGGCACCTACACAAAAATTGACCACATACTAGTGCATAAAAACCTCATAATCAAATGAAGAAATGTAGAAATATTGAATACATTCTTCTCAAAACATGATGCAATAAAAGCTACATTTAATAAAGGTCCATGGAAAGATATATTAAAAATGAATTGGAAACTAAATGATCTAATACTGAAGAATAATTAGGTCAAGCAATGTCATAGAACAAACAGTAATTTCATAAAAGAGAATGACAATGGTGAGACAACATCCCAAAATTTATGGGATGCAGCCAAAGTAGCGATGAAGAGAAATTGTGTATCTCTACAAGTTTATAAAATAGAGAAAGGACACAAAGATTATATATTATCTTCACTTGGGATTTATAACAGGAAAGCAGGGATGACTTAATATAAGCAAAACTATTAACATACTCGATTATATCAATAACAAAAGTAAAAATATATTATTTTACCTACATTATTTTACATGTATATTCTTGTAGTCTCTTACATACTATATTATTTAGGATTTTTACATCCAGTGAAATTAGTTTATAACTTTTCTTCTCTGTTTTTGCTCTTCCTGATTTATGTATTAGCACCATATTTGTCTCCCAAAAATAGGTTGGTAGGATTCCTTTGTTTAATATTCCAAATCATTTATTTAATATTGGAGTTATTTGATCTTTAAATTTTTGGCAGAATTCACTTGTAAATCCAGTGGGTCCTGATGCTTTTTTCTTAGGAAGCTCATTTATGCGCTGTTCAAATCCTGTTTCTAAGACCGGTTTTATGATATTCTGCTAGGCCACTATCAGTTGTCCTGACCTGTTTCTTGTCCCTGGCTTCTGATCACTCTGAAAGAGAGAGAGGGGGTGGTTTTGCACAGCTTTGCCTCACTTAAATTTAATTCCTTTACAAGGCAAGCCATCACCTGATTCATGTCATTGGTCCTGGTCATCAATGAAACACTCAATTTCTATGATTATTAAGTGCAGTGTATTATGTGCTTAATCTATTGCACTGATCTACCAGTTCATTTTTTAGCCAGTATCAGATTGTTTTGATCATTACACCCTGTAATATTGTTGAAATCTGTCTGCCTTACAATACCTTTTTCCCAGTGACTTGATATAAGCTATACATGTACAGTCGTATTAAACATGTTTCCACATTAGTCATGTTATGAAAGAAGAATCAGAGATAAAAGGAAAAAACCTTGAGAAAGAAAAAAATTTAAAAAAAAAACCACAAAAAAGAGGAAATCATATGCTTTCATATAGTTCTTTCTCTGAATGTGAATAGCATTTTCCATGAAGTCTTTTGTAATTGTCTTAGTTCATTGCATTGCTGAGAAGAGCTAAGTCAAACAAAGTCAGTCATCACGCAGTGTTGCTGTCACTGTGTACCATATTCTCATGGTTTGCTCACTTCACTTCATGTGAACTTTTCAGGTTTTCCTGAAATCTGTCTGCTCACCATTTCTTATGAGACAATAGTATTCAATTGCATTCATAAATCACAACTTGTTCAGCCATTCCCCAATTGATGGACATCCCCTCAATTTTCAAATCTTTGCCAGCACAGAAAGAGATGTTATAAATATTTTTGTACATGTGGGTCAATTTCCCTTTTTTATGATCTCTTTGGGCATAGTTTTATAGTCCTTTATGCATAGTTCGAAATTCATTGTCAGAATGTTTGGATCAGTTCACAGCTCCACCAACAATTCATTAGAATTCCAGTTTTCTCATATCTTTCCCAGCAGTTTTCATTTGCCTGTTTTGTCATGTTACTCAATCTTATGGATGGGATGTGGTACCACAGAGTTGTTTTAATATGAATTTATCTCATTAATGGTGATTTAGAGCATTTTTTTCATACAACTATGATTAATTTTAATTTCTTCATCTAAAAATAAGTGAAGGAGTCCTAGTAAATTCCTTTTATGATACAAATATGGTGCTGATAGCTAAACCAGGAAGAGCTAAAATGAAGGAAAAGAATGATACAATAATTTCCTTACTGAATACTGATGCAAAATTTTAATAAATTTAAATAAAATGTTAGCAAGTGATTAAAGCTATTTATCACCAGGATCCTATACTAGGATGAAGTAGGATTTCTACCAGTAATGGAGAACTGCTTAAATATTAGCAAAACTATCAGTACAATTGACCAAAAAAACAAAAGAAGTCGTATGATCACCTTAATAAGATGCGGAAAACTCTTTTGACATATACATCACCCATTCCCAATAAAACAGTAGAGAACATAAGAATAAACTGAGCTTTCCTTAAAATGATAAGCAATATCTATCTAAAAGCATCAGCAAGTATTATCGGTAATGGTGATAAGCTAGAAGCCTTTGCAGTTATATCAGGAGTGAAACAAGAATGTCCAATACCACCATTATTATTCAATATTATACTAGAAATGTTAGCTATCGTAATAAGAGAGGAAAAATAAATTGAAGGATTGAGAACAGGCAAGTAGGAAACAAAATGATCACTCTTTGCAGATGATATGATAGTATACTCAAAGAATCTTGGAGAATCAACTAAAAGTATGTGAAATAGTTAACAACTTAACAAAATCACGTTATAAAATAAATCTAAATAAATCATCAGTATTTGTATATATTATCAACAAAGTCCATGAACAAGAGCAAAAAGAGAACTTCTATTTAAAATAGCTGCCCACAATACAAAAAAAATGAAGAGTCTACCTGTCAAGATAAAACCAGGAAGTATATGAACACAATTACAAAACATTTTTCACACAAATAAAGTCAGATCTAAACAGCTGGAAAAATATCATTTGTTCATGAGTAAGCCAAGCTAATATTATAAAAATTACAACTCTATCTAAATTTATCTATTCGAGTGCCACATCAATCAAACTTCCAAAAATCTATTTTATAGAGTTAGAAAAAAATAATAACAAAATTTATCTGGAGGATCAAAATGTCAAAGATATAAAGGGAATTAATGGAAAAATTGCAAAGGAAAATGACTTAGCTGTAACACATCTAAAATTATATTACAAAGTGGCAATCATCAAAACTATTTGTCACTGGCTAAGAAACAGAGTGGTGGATCAGTGGAATAGATTAGGTACACAAGCCATAGTAGCAAATGATTATAGCAATGCACTGTTTGATAAACTCAAAGATTCCAGGTTTTGGATAAGAACTCACTATTTGACAAAAACTTCCTGAAAAACTAGAAAAGAATATGGCAAAAACTAGGTAGAGAACAACTTCTCTCACTGTATACCAAGATAAAGTCAAAAAGGATACTTTTTTACACATAAAGAAGGATGTCATAAACAAATAAGTAGAGCAAGGAATAGTTTACCTGTCAGAGTCATGGAGAAAGGAAGAATTTCTGACCAAATAAGAAAGAGCATTAAACATGCAAAATGGATATTTTGATTATATTAAACTGAAAAAGTTTTGCACCAAAAAGCCATGATTAGAAGGTAAGCAGAAAGCTGTGAAACAAATTTTACTGCAAATGTCTCTGATAAACGTCTCATTTCTAAAATATGGAGATAAATGAGTCAAATTTATAAGAATACAAATCATTCCCCGGTTGATAAATAGTGAAAGGATATGAACAGACAGTTTTCAGATGAAGAAATGAAAGGTATCTATACTCATATAAAATTGGTCTAAATCACTATTGATTAGGGAAACACAAAGTAAAACAACTGTGTGGTACCTCCTTACACCTATAAAGTTGGTTAATATGACAGAAGAGGAAAATGACAAATGTTGGAGAAGACGTAGGAAAATTGGGAACTAACCCAACCATTCTAGAGAACAATATGGAATTGTTCCCAAAAGGGCAATCCAACTAGGTCCCTTTGATCCAGTAATACCACTACTAAGTCTGTATCTCAAAGAGATCGTAAAAATAGGGAAAAGGATCTCTGTACCAAAATATTTATAGGAATGTTTCTTTTCTGGTAACAAAAAATGAATAGAGGGGATTCTCATCAACTGTGAAATGACTGAACAAGGTGTGGTATATGAATGTAATGGAATATTATTGTGCTATAAGAAATGATGAGCAGGCAGATTTCAGAACAACCTAGAAAGACTAACAAAAACTGATACTGAGTGAAGTGTGCCGAATCAGGAAAATACTGTACAGAATAACAGGATCAGTGTGAGATGATCAACTATGATTAATTTGGCTCTTCTCAGCAATACAAAGATCCAAGATGATTTCTACGGACTCATAATGGAAAATGCTATCCCCATCCAGAGAAAGAACTGATGGAGGCTGAATGTAGGTCAAAGAATATTATTTTTGCTTCTTTTTTTTCATATTTTTTCTTTTTATTCTGGTTGGCCTTTCACAATACGAAGAATGTGAAAATACATTTTACATGATTGCTGATGTTTGTCCTTTGCTCTCTAAGAAGATCATGACATCAGGAGAGGATGACATGACTTGCAGTTGACTTTGATTTGAGTGAGGGAAGTCTGTGCAAGGTCACCAGCCTTATTTTCTACTACAGAGCCATCTGGGACCAGTAGCCAGATATTTATCAGGAGAACTGGAGATGGTCCAGGATGGTCCAGGGAGACCCTGGCCATTTTAGGCCAAGATCTTTTCAGATTCTCACTTTGAGAGATCTTCCCATTCAGTTAATAGGCCTCTTTAAGTAGTTATTCAAGGGTTCTTTTAGTAAAAAAATTAAACAGAGTGGTGAAGACCTTCAGTGTTCATGGGCAAAAGAGAAACAGTTACTATTTAGTTTTTACATTAACTCTGTGCCAGGAGGGCAGGGACGTATTGAACAATCTATGAGCTCCAAACTGAATTGGACTAAAGACTTGGTCTTTGAATAAGAAGCCTAACCAGTAAACCCAAATTAATAAGACAACAAAACCCTAAAGATTTAATTCATAGTCTTAAAATGAGTGAACATGACAAGAAAAATAACAACAGAAAATGTTGTAGGGGTTTTGGAATGACAGACACACTAATGCTTTGTTGGTGGAGCAAAGAGATTGTATAAACATTTTGGAAAGTAATTTGCAATAATGCAGATTAAGTGAATAAAATATTCATACCACTTGAACCAGATTTTTCCTTATGGGGCACTTACCCCAAGATAGCCATGGTCAGAAAAAATCTCTATGTATCCTTAAAATATTGTGGGTTTTTTTTGATGCCAAAGAATTGGAAACAAAGTAGATGCTCATTGATTGGGGAGTGCTTAAACAAATTGTGGTAAACATAATGAAATATTACTGTACTGTAAGAAATTATGTGTGATGGTAAGAAAGAAGGATGAAAAAATCTATATGAATTGATGCAGAGTGAAGGATGAAGAGCCAAGAAAACAATATAAATATTGACAACAGCAAAGTAAACAAAACAATCACACACACAGAGTTTTAACTCAATGTAACAGATGAATAAATATCAAACACAACCCCAATTAAGACATGTTAGAAGACATCCCTAAGACATCCATTTATGAAGGTTTGAAATCCACAACTGTTAACTCGTTGTACAAATATTTAGATTTTTCTAATATATTAATTAGTTGTACTGATTATTTTTCTTCATCATCTTTTTTTTTGTCTTAAAGAAATACTATTTGTTATAGGAGATGGCTTTCTGGGGGAATAAGACAGCAGATACTGAGGATAATAACTATGATGATGTAAAAAACATAATATACCAATGAACACTTAATTAAAATATTTTCAAAGACCATTTGTAGACTGTGACATTAGATTTCCTTAATGACCTCTTAAGTTGATATGGTTCTGTGGAAGTAAGGAGAGTGATATATATGGTCATATGTATTCAGGTGGAAAGAGTTTTTTCTTCTTTAGGTCCTCATAATCTCTGCTTCATATTTGCATTTATTTTCTCTGTACTTCAGTCTTTAAATTTCCATGTTTCTATACAGCTCAGCCTTTTGCATTGGGAATTCTTGTAAATCTTTTATTTCACGGTCCCCTGGTCACATTAAATCTATGATTAAGTGAAACTGAGGCACAAAAGTCTGAACATAATCTGAACATAATGGTAAATGGGTCAATTACAAATAATAAAGGTCAAAGACCTACTCATACAATTAGAGCACCCTTTTATACAATCTGGTTATATAAGTTTATTACATAATGTCAACTGGTGGCAAGAAAACTAAGACTGTGATTGGTACATAATTATGCTTATTTGCAAAACTGATCATCAGAGCAAGTGGTAACAGGGTAACAGAGTTAGTTAATATCCTTGGAAAGTTCCTAACCCCACACTACCCTCATATACAGAAACACAGTGCTGGGAAAAATATCCCATGACCAGGTTAAATCAATCTTCATTCAAATTCTTTATCGCCTTCAAGAGTTAGACTCACTCAAAGAGAAATGCATACTATCCTACCTAGTATTATACTACTCAAAGTTATACACATACTCTCCTATCAAGTATCATGACACCAAGGCATATAAAAATAGTTCTAAATCAACGATTTTAGAAACTGGTTATAACCGTTATTGCTATGAATAGTAGAACTCTTATCTACTAATTAGTCATGGATTTCATACTCTGTATACTTATAAACAGTTTTGCCAGGCAAGGTATTCTTGGTTTTAAGGCTTTTTTTTGCCTTCTGGGATATGATACTCCACATTCTCCACTTTTGTCATAGTGACTGTCAAATTGGCTACAATGTTGATGAGCTCCTTCCACTTAAAGTCTTTCTTTCTGGCTGCTTGTAGTATTTTTTATTTGACTAGATAGCTTTGGACTTAGGTGAAAATGTTCCTGGAATTTTGCTTTTGAGGCTTTTTCAGAAGGTGATTAGTGGTTTATTTTTATTTGCACTTTGCATTCAGGTTCTAAGATATCTGATCAGATGTGACTCTTTTTGAAATAAAACAACTGATTCTATTTTTGGTCAAAGTTTCTAGATAGCCCATTAGTAATATTTTCTCTCCTTGGTCTGTTTTCCAAGTTAGCCTGAGACCTGAGTGAGTGTTGCCCCAGCAAGAGGGGCTACAGAGGGAGGCACCCCAGCAAGACTCACAGATAGGGACTGAGGTAGAGTCCCCAAGGAGGGGTAGGTTACGGGGAGTGATACTGCACAGACTGCCGTGGGGTTGGGGCCTGAGGTCTGAGTGAATGTTGCCCCAACGAGAGGGACTGCAGAGGGAGGCACCTCAGCAAGCCCCGTGGCTGGGAACTGAGTGGGGGTTGGGAACGGAGATAGGGGAGGAAGTGAGGCCGAGACCCTAGGAGCCATAAACAAGCGGTCATCCAAAACATCCAGTTCACCCCCATTTCCCTTTTGTGGGACGGCTCTAGCTACAAGCATCTTACAATCTGTTCTGAGAATGGGGTCCTGAGAGAGTTCGACAAAGGCCCTTATGTAAGGTATTTCTATCTATTTTCCCTTTTGGAGGCAATATAATTGTAATTGTAAAAGGGTATTACATTGTAAAGTCCCAAACATGGGCCACACTTCGTCGTCCTTCAGGTGATACTGAGGCCAAAGTGTGTTGCAAAAGAATACCAACTTTTTCTTTTTAAGGTCTTTAGAGAAGTTAAATTTTTTCTAATTTTGTAAAAGACAGCCCAAAGGCGAATTCCTTGGAACTGATGAATTTTGAGCAATTTTTTTCTTTTGGGGCTGGAAGTCCCCGCCCCCTCCTTAAAGGAGGACGTGGAAGTAAGCCTTGAGAAAAAAACAAGAGGACAAAAATAATCGAGTTTTTTCTGATTTCCTTGCGCCCAGGAAACCCAGAGAATTGGGCACTCACTTAACTGACGTTTCTCCCACCTTCTAGCGCCCAGAAAGTTCAGAGAATTGTGCTTTGGAGGGTATGCCCAGGTCCATGACTTCAGACACAGCCCAGAAAGTTCAGAGATTTTGCCTGATACTGGGACCTGAAGCCAGGTCCGAAAAACCGCCTCCAAGGTGCTTGGAGAGCAAGTAAGGGATAGAGAGAGGGGGAGGCTTACATACCTTACAGTTTGAGCAGAAGAACTTGAGGTTAGCAGCTTTCCCAGTCAGGGAGCCATAAATGAGGTTCAGGGGTGAAGGGGACCCCAAAATACCGACAGTCCAGGTCATGCTCGAATGAATTCGACTCAAGCCTTCTTAAAGCCAAAGAAAACAAAGCTTATTAAAGATTCGCCTAATTGGGTTGCCTCTCAAGGAGCCTAAGCATTTGTAACACTTGTATTCACAAGCGGGCCAGATAGAATCCCAGCTAGACAGAGTCTGAGCTGGATTGACTCTGAGCCTAATTCTGCTTTTTAAAGCCTCCTTCTCCTCATTGGCTTTTTGGACCTCTTTTGCCAATTGAATTAGCCTCTTTTTAAAGCTGCTATTTTTCCTCAGCATTTTTTGGTTCTCCTTTAGTAAGATTCTAACTCGTTTTTCAAGGTCTTCTATTGCCTGAGCCCAATTTAAATTCCCTTTGGATTCCCTGGAGGCAGGGGCCTTGACTTCCTCTGACAGTATGCCTTATTCTTCCTCATCCAAAAGGATGGGGGGGAGATACCTGTTCCTCAAGAAAGTAACCTTCTATGGTCTTATGTTTTCCCTTTTTTGGGGGCATTTTTCCAGCCATTTACTTGACTTCTTAGTTTTCTTTTCACAACCACTCCGCCTCCAGTTCCAACAAGCCAGCACTGGGAGCTGAGATTCAGATGAGCTACTCCAATTCCTCAGGGGCTTTAGGAGGGGCCACGGCTGCTATTCAGAGTGAGATTAAGATCAGTTGCTCAGGTGGGGGCAGGGCCTCCACACAGGGCTCAGTTCCTTCAGGGGCTTTCCCATGAGACCTTCAACAATGGATGTAGGCTACTGCCTGCCTTGGGAGCCCCCATCTGCTGCTGTCTCCCCTGCTGCCACCTGAGGAGGCCTGAGTTATGGGGACACCCTGCTCCCTTCTTGGCCAGCAGGAAAAAAAAACCCTCTCACTGACCTCTAGTGGCTGTGGGTTGAGGGATCTGCGCTGCTGCTGGAGTTTCTGTCCCTGAAGCCTGCTTGGTTCTGCTCCTCCTGGTGCTGTGTGGCCAAGACTGGGCTGGGCTCTGCTCTGCGTCCAGTGCGACAGACCTTTCCTGTCAGTCTTTCAGGTCACTCTGGGTTAGAAAGCTCTTTCACTCTGTCGTTTTGTAGCTTCTGCTGCTTTAGAATTTGTTTAGAGTCATTTTTATAGTTATTTTACGGACTGTGGGAGGAGAGTTTCTAGAGGTGTGTCTTTCAATTCCACCACCATGGCTCCACCATCAGTTGTTTTTCCAATGAGATACTTCACATTGTCTTCTATTTTTTCATTCCTTTAGTTTTGTTTTTATAATTGCTTGATTTTTCAAAAAGTCATTAGCTTCTACCTGCTCTGTTCTAATCTTTAAGGAATTATTTTCTTCAGTGAGATTTTGGATCACCTTTTCCATCCGGTCATTTCTGCTTTTTAGGGCATTCTTCTCCTCATTGTCTTTTTGGATCTCTTTTGCCATTTGGATTAGTTTATTGTTTAAAGTGCTATTTTTCCAGCATTTTGGGGGGTCTTCTTTAGCAAGAAGTTGACTTGTTTTTCATGATTTTCTTGCATCACTCTCATTTCTCTACCCAGTTTTTGCTCTACTTCTCTTACTCGATTTTCAAAATCCTCTTTGAGCTCTTCTATGGCCTGAGACCAATTCATATTTTTCTGGGATGCTTTGGATGGAGGAGCTTTGACTTTCTTGTCTTCTGTTGGTATGATTTTGTCTTCCTTGTCACCAAAGTAAGATTCTATAGTCTGATTCTTTTTCAAATTTTTTCTCATTTCCCCAGATATTTACTTGACTTTTGGGTTCTTTTTCAAGGTATTTCTCTGCTTCCAGTAGGACTGCGAGATGTACTGTCAGTTGCTTCATCCCCCCACAATCTGTGAACCTAGTGCTCCAGAAATAGTGAATGCAGCTGCTACTGATTTGGCTCCTGAGGTTTCATGCGGTCAAGTATTTGGCTGGGCTTGGCAGGAGCCCTCTGGAAAGTCCATGCTGTTACTCTGCCATCTTGGCTCCACCCCTCTCCATTCTAATTGTTAAAGAACTATTTTTTTCCGTGAACTTTTGGACCTCCTTTTCTGTTTGGCCAGTTCTGCTTTTTAAGCCATTCTTCTCCTCGTTGGCTTTTTGGATTTCTTTTGCCATTTGGGTTAGTCTATTTTTAAATGTGTTATTTTCTTCAGCATTTTGGGAGGTGTATTTTAGCAAGGTCTTAACTCATTTTTCATAATTTTCTTGTATTACTCTCATTTCTCTTCCCAATTTTTCCTCCATCTCTTTTACTTGATTTTCAAAGTCCTTTTTGAGCTCTTCCATGGCTTAATATCATTTCATATTTTGGGGGGAGATGTAGCATCCTTGACTTTGCCCTCTTCTTCTGATTTATTCTTTTTCCTTCCTCTGGTTGTATGCTTTGATCTTCCTTGTCTGAAAGGATGGAAGAAAATACCTTTTCACCAAGAAAGTAGCCTTCAATAGTCTTATTTTTCCAATTTTGGGGCATTTCCCCAGACAACTACTTGTCTTTTGAGCCCTTTGTCAAGTGGAGGGTATAAGTGGAGGCTCTAAGCCTCCGAAGTTTTGTGTAGCTATTCTCTAAGATATCTCTAGGGACCTGTAAGTTTTCAGTTCCTCCCACCTAGTATGATCAAAGGAGAGGTATTTACTCCTATTCTGGCCTGTCCTCTGGTCTGTGAGCAATGACAAACACTCTTTTGTGCCCTGGAACTGTGAGTAGAATTTTCTCTCTGCAGCCACTACCAGCTCCACCATGACAGTGCTCCTTCTCACCCCAGGACCGCCACTTAGGACTGAGACCCAGATTGGTCACTCGATTCCCTCAGAGTTTTTAGGCCAGAGCTCCAACAATAGAAGCTGCCATTGCCTGGGACTAGGGCTAGACCCTTCTCACCCAGGTGAAAGAGCTTTCTCACTGACCTTTGAAGCTGTCTTTGGCTTTTGTAGGTTGAGAATTCTGGAAACCACAGCAGCTTCCTGTGATTCAGCACCCTGAAACCTGCATCAGTTGCATCTGTGCTCTGCTCTGAATCTGGACCATTCTTGTCTGCCTTCTACATTGTCTTAGGCTGGAAATCTGTTTCACTCTGTCATTTTGTGGCTTTCTTACAGATATTTTAAGGGCTGTGTAGGGAGAGCTCCAGCCAGTCCATACTGCTACTCCAGCTTCCCCATTTTTCTCAAACAACTTACAGTTTCTTTATATTTTATAACCAGTTATATATATATATATATATATATATATATATATATATATATATATATATATATATATATATATATATATATATATATATATATATATATATATATATGTTGCCTTCAGCAATGGGATTTAATCTCATGGAAAGCACAGTCCATATAAATATTGTCCTTTTAGCCCCAGAAGTTAGCCTTTGGGCTCACAACAAGTAAGTGCTTTAGAAATACCTGTTGAACACTTCAGTTCCACTTACAAATATAGGACATTCTTTCGCTTGCATCTGCTGGGCAGAAATAATACTGTAGCATACAAAAACTTTAGGCATGAAAATAGTTTCTGGAGAGATGAATCTTATGTCCATCTCATATGCAAACTTTGTATTGCATTCTGACTCTTTCCTAACCGTATTTTATTCGATTTTATGATGTGACAACTCAGTCACTGAAAAAACAGTCAGAAATGCAGCAAAAGAAATCCTTCAGTGTAAATAGGAATTCAGACTAAATCAACATTCCAATAACCTGTTTTACTCATTAATTACTCATTAATCCTGTCACAGGAGAAATGACATGGGTTAAGATTAAACAAAAGTAGAGATAGCATTGTATAGGTTTTATCCTACAGTGCACCTTGTCCTAGAGTGAAGAATTAATGTTGTCTGCTCACAAGAGCAAAGAATTGGCGAAAAGGATACATGAAAATGGCTATTCTTTGCTTTAGAGGAAGTGTTTGAAATAAATACCAGAAATTAGAATAACATGTTACCAGGTTTAAATGAAGGAATAGGTGAATTCTTGACTTTGGGCTTAGGGATACTAGAAACATCCTTAATCCTGCACTATGCACAATCAGCCAAGGTATGAAAGTGCTTTAGGCGTTGCGGGATGTAGTAGAGCTTCAATTGGAATATGGCTTCTCTACCTCCAATTCCAAGGTTCCTACCTTTGAATCACGTTCTCCATCTGCCTACCACTCTGGCCATACCATCTACCACTCTATTCTGAAAAAAGTTGACCCTCATCTCCTTTCATTCCCTCCAGTCTTCTCAAAAGTGTGGTTTGCACCTGCTGCCTCAGTTCCCTCCCTACTCAGACATTGCTTTAAGTTCCTATATGGGTCTAGAGGATCAAAGGCCTAGACACAGAGTTGGAAGGGATTTCATAGATCATGTATTCCACATCCAGCATTATATATGATGACTTTTTAAAAGATTGAGAGACATAATATGTGGGTAAATTAATCATTTTGTAATAATACCAGCATTTTAATAAAAGGGTGGTCATTTGGCAATTTGTCTCTTAGACCAAAAACAATGACGGCAGTGAGTTCAAGGCTTATATGCCCATTGGAAGAGGGGTAATCCTGAGGTTGTCAATCAACTAAACAATTAAGAAGAGAATGAATATTACAATGAAAGAGTGACCCTGTTGAAATAAACTTTGCCGAGGTCATTTACTTCTAAGGTACTTCCAGCCCTGGGCAAAGAATTATCTCTGTCCAAACCTGAGTAGAGCATGATGGTTTCCTACCTGGGCAGGGTCTAAAGAAGATTTTTAAGAAAGTTGGTCCAATCTCATTATTAGTAATGTCCTTCAAGAGACTGAAAGTCAGAAATCAGGACTTTAGAAAAAAGGGAAGAACTTTGAATCTCACCAAATCCTTGCTTATTAATGATCATTTCTTTCCATTATCCAGAGGAGGAAAGTAGGACGCAGGGAGGTGAAGTGATCTGTTCTAATTTATTCTAAAGATCATTGGTCTGTACCTGCCTGGGGCCTCAGAGTCATCTTATTTAAGGCCCTTGACATACAGGAGAGGAAACTGAAGCTCAGGGAATGGAAGTGTCTTGCCCATTTCATGTCAAAAATACTAGGAAAGGGAAATTCTAGGTAATCTAGTAGAACCCACTCAATTTACAGAGGAAAAGATTGAAGCCAAGACAGTTGATGAGACTTGTATGAGATCCTACATGTAGCTAGGGCTTAGACTGGATTTAGACTCAAGTATTTTTTACCACTAAAGTTCAGCAATTTGGTCACTCCATTCTGCTTCCTCCTATACTATCATCTCAAGAGGTTATTCTCACTCTCTAGATGTTCTAAGACCAAAGTGGAAGGGATTGATGGTTTCCTTCAATTAAACCCCCCCCCCCACAAATTCCTCAAAATATAAAGTTTCATTTAGTAAACATTCAAGAGATACTTGTTGGTCAGAAAGGAATTGTTTGGCTTCTTGTCTACATAAAATTACAAGTGAATTTTCTCGACTGACTCATTCATGAGAATACAAGTCGTAACCAAACTGATAAATGATTAGATAATATGACCAGGCCTTGTTTTCATGAAGAAATCAAGACTGTAATAATTATTTGAGAAAATGTTCTAAATCATTATTTATTAGACAAATGCCAACAAAAATAACTTTGAGAATCATCTTCTCCCAATAAGATTAGGTAAAATAGTAGATTCTCTTCAATTGGGTCAAAAAACTTTAGACTCTCCCAATCTCCAATTCAATTTAATAGTTAAACAATTAGTGGTATATGATTGTGATGGAATACTGTGGGGATTTAAGAAGTGGTGAGCTAGTTGAGAAAACTAAGGAAAACGTGGATCTATGAAGTAAATAGGTATGAACCTCCAGAGTAAGAACTGACAGAAATATGAGTATTATGGTCTTACATATATGTGTATGTTTGTACATGTACGTATATATGTGTATGTGTGTTTATAGATATTTATGTATATGTATGTATATATACACATACATACACATATACATATATATGCAGTTAATTGTACCCTTTTCTAGAGCTGGAGAGGGGGAGGGAGAAAAAAAGAATAAAAATACATAGCAGAGAACAAAATAAAATGTAGAAGGAAACAGAAAAATTGGGTTGGTTTGAATAAAATACGTAAGTTTTATTACATAGGATTTTGTGAAATGTAAATTTATGGTTTTATATTGAATCCTCTCTTATGTTCCATCATGTACATGGAAAGTTCTTATTTTTTCTTCTTTTTTCATTTTGTATTTAAGTATAAAATGACTAAAAGTAAAAAAAAAATAAGATATCAAAGTTCCAGACATTAAAATATTTTTTTAAAAAGTCTCTGTGTATTGCAGTCAAGTCTCCACTCAACCCACAATGTATTTTCCTAAAGTACAGAGATGACCATGTCACCTCCCTTCATCCTATCTCACCACACACTCTCAGTAAACTTCAGTGGCTCACTATCTCCTCCAGGATCAAATATAAAATCCTTTAGTGTTCAAAGATATCAATGATTTGCCTCCCCTTTCCAGTCTTCTTAAACCTTGACGTCCTTGTCCTTCTCCCCCCACTCCCAGTAATACTTGATTCAGCAACATTGATTTCCTTCCTGTTTCATGAATAAGAAACGAGTATTAACATTAAGTAAGTAACATTAATATTTAACCCTGGGACCAGGTACACTGTAGTGTGATGCCTGCACAGTGCTGTTTCTACTGCTATTGCGTCCTAACCTAGATCATATACCCTGTGAGAGAGTCCAAATTCCTATTTACAATGAAAGGATTCTTTATTGGCTTTACTTCACAAAATATCAATTTCATTTGAGTCCCTTTTGGCTACCTGAACAGCTAGTGAGCAGTCAAATGTGCTAAAAGTCTAGTCAAAATAGTGTTTGGAAAGGGTTAAAATATAGTACTACTTGTAATGTGTAGAATGATCCTAAGAGGATGGAGGCTCTACAAAGTATTCAGTTAGGTGCAATATTCTAGTTGGACACATGATGCCAAGAGAGTCCAGGTTATATACCAAAATTTTCCTTGATATTCAGTAAAAGTTTCTTAAGCCACTACTAAATTCCAAGTATTTCTCCATGTGTTACAGATAAAAAAAGGAAAAATAAATCAGAAACTGTCTTGGAAGAATTTTGATTCCCTGGGAAGACACCATTGTTTTCAAATAAAAAATAACATTACCTTGCAGGAACTAAATCTAGATGTTTGTCAATCACCTTGATTAAGATCAGGTAAGAAATGAGACAAAGAATGACCTCTTTTACCTAGTCAGAAAAAATCAATCAAGGAGGGGAAGACCCTCAGAGTCTGATCAAAACTCATTTCTTACCTGACCTTAATCACTGAATGGGTGGTGCCTCAGTCAAACTGAGACCTGGGGAAAGACCTTAGTTTAAAAAGTCTGAGGAGTCTCACTGCATCCTGGGCCATCTCTAGCAGTCCTGATTTATATCTTGCCGCTGGACCCAGATGACTCTAGAGGAGAAAGTGAGGCTGGTGACTTTGCACAGCCTCTCTCACCTAAATCCAATTCTCTTGAAAGTCATGGCATCACTTTCCTGATACTATGTTCCTGTTCCAGAAGGAAGGACAAATAACTTTGAAAAATTCCTGAAAATTGAACAACAGTTCTTGGGAGCCTTTTGAAGGAGATCCCAACTGGTATGATTATCTTAATCCTACTTTGATATTTATTTCATTGAATTCCTTCAAGTTCAGATCAAACATGTTCTTGTTTTTCCCCTCTTTTACTCTTGTGAATGTGGAATTAATGTTAACCAGGACCAGGCACTGCAGCTTGAAGGCTGCTTCATATTCACTCTATAGGTATTATAACTTAACTTTTTTTTTATATCACTTAAGATATAAAGGGTAATTCCAGTGGCGAAGATTTATTCCAAATTCCTAATTAACTGGAAGAATTAATTACGTGCTTAAGTTCATAAATTAAAGGTTCATTCGTCTCCATTCTACATTTCTAAATAGCGAATGGTTTTTCACAACAGCAAAAATCCAGGCAAAACAAGAGTTTAAAAAGGGAGAAGATGTAATACTAGGGTTTGGACATGCGATGGCAGACTAAAACTGTAATATCTGAACTGGCCACAAGGCAGCAGGCATTTATCTAAAGATTCAATGCAACATTTTTTTTGGATACCAGATGTCAAATGAAAGACCATATTATCTAATTCAAAATCAATTAATTGTTCAAAAAAGTTTTCTTAAGTGCCTACTATATTCTAGAAGCTGCTGTAGGTACTGAGAACACAAAATCAAACAGGAGGCACCTCATGGCATGAAAAACATATATATGTATATTAAAACGTGAAGGAAAGGCAGGGTAATGGGGTAGAGGTCTAATAATTAGGGAAGACTGTATTAGTCGGTCAACAAACAAACATTATTAAGTTCCTGCTATGTGCCAGATACTGTGCTCAGTGGTGGGGATGGAATAAGAGGGCAAAAAATAAAATTCAATGCCTCAACTAGGCACAATCTTATTGGAGAATCAAAAAGTAAATGGGTTGAATTATCATCACTTTGCTGGGAATCCTCAAACATACTTATCCTGGCCTAACCCTCTCTATGGAATTCTAGTATCAAACTCCAAGTGCCTATTGGACATCTCAAAATATATTTCCTTTGGACAGCTAGGTGATTGGCTTGAGATACTTTTTGTGTAAGCCTAGGCAAGTCACCTCTACTTTTTCTACCTCAGTTTACTCAAATGTGCAAGGATCATAATAGCAACATCCACTTCATGGTGTTTTTATGAGGATTAAGTGGAGTGATGATTGTAAAGTACTTAGAATAATGCTTGCCACATTGTAGGCATGTACCAAATGCTCATTCTCTTCTATTAAACTCAGCATGCCCCAAACTGAACTCATCTTGCCTCATAAGCCCTGCCCTCTTCCTGTCTTCCCTATAACTATAGAGGATACCAACAACCACACAGGTCCTAAATCTAGGTGTTGTATTTGACTCCTCACTTTCTTTTAAACACATCCATATCCTTGCTGTTACCAAAGCCTCTTGATTATACTTTCAAAACGTCTCTCACATATGTTCTTTTCTCTCCTCTCACAGTCCCACATAGCCACCGTATATCCTCATCAATTGTAGCCTGCATTATTGTAACTGACTACCAATTGGTTTCCATCTGAAGTTTCTGAGTGCTCAAAGGAAGATTCTGGAAAGATGGCAGAGTAGGTCAAAAAACTTTAGACTCTCCCAATCTCCAAAACAAAAAAAAAAGAGAGATCACCCCTACCCCTCGAGTGAATGTAAAGCAGCAAGAAAAAAAAAATTGGGATAAAGATATTGTCTTCCTAAGATATTGTGAGAAGTTTCGAGGAAAGATGGGACCTCCAGGGGTGGACACCGGCAGGAATGGAAGTGAAAACATCTCCAGGCAGACTCTGAGGAACTAACAAACTACAAGCCCGGGAGGCAGCCTCAGCCTCAGTTATTTTCTTCTCATGGGTGGTGTGGAGCTGGAAAGGCTGAGTAGCTGAAGATTGAAGGACCTTCCACTCTTCTGGGATACTAAGCACAATGTACTGACCTGATGAGGTTGTGGACTGTGTCTGTGGGGGAGAAGGATCTAACACAGGCCTGGTGAGTGTGGTAGCAGAAAAGCAGGGACCCGGGTGGCTTGAGGACTTGCAGGTGAGCAGAGTCCCTAATTTCAGTTCTAGAGTAGAGAAGTCAACTGAAGTTTGCAGTTACCAGAGGGAACACAGGGAGTAAGAGTGTTTGTGGCATTGTGTAGGTTGGTGCCCTAGCTATGCCTTAGAAGTGGGAAAGACTGCCCAAAGTTGGGGTCTTGGGGGAGACTTCAAAAAAAAGGAGTAAGAAGAGCCTGAGGCTTCAGGAATCACTCCTTATACCTTCAGACTAGAACTTGATTATAATAATAAACTGTTAAAAATAAGACAAAACAAAATAAAAACAAAAATGTGTACACAAAGGAGAAAGTTCCCAACCATAGACAGCTACTATGGGGGCAGAGATGATTAGGTTCAAATTCAGAGGAAGATAGTAAAGCTAAAATGCCACTTTCTTTTCATTGAGAAAGATAAAATGATCACAAGCCCGAAAAGAATTCATAGAACTTTAAAAGGACTTTTAAAATCAACTAAGAGACATCAAGGAAAAAGTGGGAGAAAAAAGAAGAGCAATCTAAGAAAATCAAGAAAAGAATGAAAAGAAAGTCAACCAACTGAAAACAGAATAAAAAACTTAAGGAAGAAAATAATAATAATAATAAAAATAACAATAATAAAATAATTAGTAATAAATAATCATAAAGTAATAAGGCTAGAATTGGACAAGGGGAAGCTAATAATGTTCTAAGACACCAAGAAATAATAAAACAAAATAAAAAGAATGAACAAGTAGAAGAGAATGTGAACCATCTCAATTAAAAAAAAAATGTGGTAGAGAACTGAGCAAGGAGAGACAACGTAATAATCATAGGTCTACTTGAAAGTTATGACCAAAAAAAAGAACCTGGATACAATATTATAAGAAATCATTAAGGGAAGATGGTGGAGTAGGTCACAAAATTTCAAGTTCTCAAGATTTTCCCCCACAAAAGAGATAAAATAGTACCACTGGGCAAACATAGATCGGTAAATGGAGAAGACTTGATGAAAAATCCCAGTATGAGATTTGCATCCTGTGAAGAGTAAACACCTCCAGGATAGGGTCCCTTTAACAACAAGTGGCAAGTCCTGAGATTAGTTGGTTTGAGACGCTGCCTTGGCCCCAAACACAGGAACTTTTATTCCCAGGACGTGACTAGAGTTGGGTGTCTGAAGCTGAGAAGATCCGAGAACCTCTGCTGATAAGGAACTCCAGACTCAGCTGTGCTATGCAGAGCGGCAGAGGTGAGAAGGATCTAGCACACAACAGGTGAGTGCAGAAGCCATTGGGCAGAAAGTGTCTGGCTGCAGGCACTTACAGGAGGCTGGAGATCTTGATTTGATTTCAAGGTCAAAGGGGAGAACTGAAGAAGATCAAAGGACAGAGGAACCATTCCCCATGCCCCTGGAGCAGAGAAGACTTTAAAAACTAAATTAGTACCAAAAAATGCCCAGGAAAATGAGAAAGAAACCAACCATAGAGAGCTACTATGGGAATAGAGAAGACCAAAGTTCATCTTCAGAGGAGAATACTGAAACAAAGAAACCTTTGTCTACTCCAAAGAGTAATGGCAAATGGTCACCTGCCCAAAAAGAATGCACTGAAGAACTTAAAAAAGGCTTTAAAAATCAAATGAGAGAGATGGAGGAAAAATTAAAAAGAATAATAAAAGAAAAACAAGAAGATTATAACAAGAAAGACAACCAATTAGAAAAGGAGATCTAGATTCTTAAGGAAGAAAATGACTCCTTGAAAATCAGAATTGGGCAAATGGAAGCCAGCAAACTTATGGGATGAAGAAATAAAAAATCCAAAATATCAGAATGAAAAAAATAGAAGAGAATGTGAAACATCTCATAAGAAAAACAATAAATCTAGAGAACAAATCAAGAAGAGAAAAGATAAGTATAATTGTACTACTTGAAAGTTCTGATCAAAAAAAGAATCGTGATAGAATAATACAAAAAATAACTGAAGAAAATTGTCTTGAAGCATTAGAACAAGAAGGGAAAATAGAAATAGAAAAATCCACCAATCACCACCTAAAAGAGATCCTGTGAGGAAAACTCATAGAAATATTATAGTTAAATTCTGAAACCCTCAGGTCAGGGAGAAAATATTATGAGCCACAAGAAAAAAAATATATGTAATGGTACCACAATTAGAATCACGTAAGACCCGGCATTGGCAACACTAAAACATCACAGGTCTTGGAACACTATATATCAAAGAGCAAAAAATGGGGCTTCAGGCCAAAAATATCATACATGGCAAAGTTAAGTATAATTCTGAATGAAAAAGAAATAGACATTTAATCAGTTGTCAAACTTTCAAGAGTCTGTTAAAAAAACAACAACCCTGAACTCAATAGATTTGGCATACAAGAGTCAAGAAAAATATAAGGTACATTCCAATGTCCAATTACAAGGGACTACATAAGTATAGAATGCTTACTTTTCATGTACAGTAAATGTAAAACCCATCCCTAAGATTGTTACTAGTCATTATGTACCTTATAAGAAAGATTGGGGAAGATCTGAGTATGGTATGACTTAAAAAATAATACTGTTCAAGAACAGCTAAAAGAGTAATTACTTATATAAATGAAGGGCAAGAGGAAGAACTGATACCAAGGGTTAAATGAGGGGCTGTTAGTTCTGGAAAGTTACTTTCATAGGGAATGGGTTTTATTAGATGAAACACATATACATTTAGAAGAGTATAAAAGTTTTTTAAATTTAGAAAGAAATAAAACTAAGGGGTTAGGGAGGGGAGAGAAGGTAAAGGAGGGATCTGTAGAGGGCAAGGTGAGGAAATAGGTTAGAAGGGGGATATAGAAGGGTCTTTAGAATTAGGAGAATGAGAGGATAAAGAAGGGAGCTTTAGAGAGGATGGGGACAGAATAGATCAAAGGGGTGTATAAAAGGGCATTTAGATTTAGGAGAATGGGAGGATAAGGGAGAGATTGCTGGAATGGGAGTAGGTTAAGTAATGGGAGGACAAGGTAGCAGGAAGAAGTAAAATAGAGGAGTTAGGGGGAAAAAAAAAGATGTGCACAAATATAAAAAACACCCTTAGGAGTAGAATCTCTTAGGGAAAGTGTATGTTTATATATGTATGTATTATGTAAATGTCTATTATGTGTGTATCCATGTACATATGTATATACCTGTATGTATATATCAATATATATGTATAAATATATTCATGCTTAAATGTATCCTTAGGGTAGCAGATAGGGGTGAGGAAGGGGGAAAAAGAACAAAACAAAAAGCATGAAAAAAGGAATTATTCGGGAAAGTTGCCCAGAAGTTCGAGAACAAGAAAGTAAAGCCAAAATAGAAAAAAAAAGTAATCCATCAATCACTAACTGAAAGAGATCCCAAGAGGAAAACTCACAGGAATATCATACCCAAGCTTCAACGTTCCCAGATTAAGGAGAAAATATTGCGAACAACAAGAAAAAATCATTCCAAATATTACGAAGCTACAATCAGGATTATTCAAGATCTAGCAGCTTCCAAGTTGATGGACCATAGGTCTTGGAACTCTATATTTTCTAGAGTAAATGAGTTGAGGTTACAACCCAGGGTATCTTACTTAGTAAAATTAAATATAATCCAGAAGGGAAAAAAGTGGACAAATAACAAATTGAAAGACTTTCAGGTATTTATGACAAGAAGAGATGAACATTTGACATATAAGAAAATTTGGGGGAAGGGAGAAAATTTGACATAAAAGATCCAAGAGAAATATAAGGTAAACATTAAAGACCAATTATAAGCGGCTCAATAAGGTCAAACTGTTTACTTCTTGTATATAAAAGTGTTATGAGTACTCCTATGACTGCCATCATTCTTGGAATAGCTTGAAAGAAGGGCTTACACTGAGCTGTTTATGATGGGGTGACTCTAAAAAATAAACCTGTAGGGAGAAATAAAAAGAAGTAACTATCTCATGCAAATATGGAAGGAAAGAACTGATAGAGAAGGAGTAGGGGCTAGGGGGATAGGTTGGTAGTATTAGAACCTTACTCTCTCCAGAAATGGGTTAAAAAGGGAACAATATCTAGAAAGGTACAAAAAGATTTGCATTTAGAAGGGTATAAAAGTTTTCTAAATATAGAAAGAAATAAGAGGGTTGAAGGTATAGGATAAGGGAGAGAACTTTAGAAGACTAAGTAAATGAAGAGTTAGGAGAAAGGGATAAGGATGCAACTCTTAGAAAGATGGGTAGACCAAGGTGAAGAGAGAGAAGAGGATAAAAGAGGGACTCTTAGAGGGCTGGGTAGATTAAGGAATAGGAAGGCAAGGTAGAGATAAATTAGAGTGAGTAGGGATAGGGCAAATAGGGCCAGAAGGATAGTGAAGGGAAATAGGATGGAGGGAACTACACAACAAGTCATTATAACTTAGAATGACAACAGGATGAATTTACCCATAAAACAGAAACAGTTTTATAGCAGTACTACCTGGTAACTGGTTAAGAAATGGAAAGGTGAAGTACTGGAACAGAGTAAACATAGAATACACAGTAGTAAAAGACTATAGTAGCTTTGTGTTTCACAAATGAAAAGATTTAAGTTTGGGGGAATAACAATTAATTATTTCATTAAAATTGTTGGGAAAGCTAGAAAGTAGTCTGGCAGAAAGTGGGTATAGACAAATATCTTACATCATGTGCCAAGATAAGGTAAAATGGATTCATGACGTAGAGGTAAATGGAGATATCACAAGAAAATTAAAATAAAATGGAACATGTTGAGAATTCATGGTGTGTTGTAGCGGTACCATCTCAAAGAATTCAGTCAGACCACCTCCAATCCAAGTACAGGCACTTATTGAGGATTGACACCTCTCAGAAGCAGGTTAGGTTCCAAGAGGAACCAGCAACTTCAGAGAAGTAAGATGGACTTTTATAGGGTAAAGATGCAATTACATAAAAGAAATTATGAAAATTAAAAAAGTAGGAAGGGTTTGTCAAGGAATTAGATAATAGTGGAGAGATCTCTTCTGTGGTTTGGTGGTCAAACATCCTGGTCATGCTGCTTTGTAATTGGCCAGCTACCGTGCTCCTGCCTGGTCAGGATGGATCGTTAGGTATTGTGGTCCTGTCCTGGGCTAAACGGATGATGTGATTGTGGTTGAGTACAAGAACACAACTGTTCAAATTTGTGAATTGGACCTGGAAGCAGTGGCTAGCTAGTGGCAGTGGCTGTATTGAGGCTGGGGGCCTGAGATGTGGTTAAAGCTAGATTGTGTGGTTAAATGAGGACATGACCGCTGTTCTGTGGGTCCATAAGGAAGTTAGAATAGAAAGGCAGCTTTATTAGGATTCTATCCTGACATTTTACCTATCAGACTCATGGATAGGAGATAATTGAACAAACAAGAGATAGACAGACTTGCTGAGGTGTAAAATGAATAATTTCAATTATTTTCAATTAAAATTTTCTTGTATAAATAAAACCAATGTAGCCATGATTAGAAGGAAAGCAGAAAATTAGGGGGAAAATCATAGACCATCTCTCAGGAGGGGCTTCATTTCTCAAATATACAGAGAACTTTGCCAAATTTATAAGAACACACAAGTCATAACCTAACTGATGAATGGTTAAATCACATGAACAGGCAGGTTTGTTTTTTTTTTTTTTTGATGAAGAGACTATTCACAATTATATCAGAAAGTATTCTTAATCATTATTTATTAGACAAATGATAATTAAAATTACATTGAGATATCTTCTTACACCTATCAGACTGGCTAAAATGATAGATGCTCTTCAACTAGGGAATGGCTAAGCAATTTGTGGTATATGATTGTGATGGAATACTGCTATGATTTAAGAAACAGAGAAATGGATGATTTAGAAAACTAAGGAAAGACTTGGACCTTTGAAGCAAAATGCTATGTACCTCCAGAGTAAGAACTGACATAGAAATACGCATAGTATGATCTTACATACGTGAATTGTGTGTATAGATAGACAGATAAATACGTTTATATCTATCAACAACCACAAGTACAGAGTCACACAACCACAAGGGCACACCACAAAACCACAAGTGCGCACACATGCAAGCACCACGACGAGAAATGCAAATCACAACCATAAATGCACACCTGCCAACCACAAGGGCGCTCCTGCACAAACACAAGTGTTTAACCATACAAAATCCACAGGTGCACATCCACACAACCTCTGTGACCAGAAGTGTAGACCAACGCACCCACAAGTGCACACCCTCTCAACCACAAGTGCACACTCGTGCAAACACAAGTGCACAGACAACCACACGTGAACACCATGCAATTACACGTGGACACCCGTGTAACCACAAGTGCACACTCAGGCAACCACAACTGTACACACATGAAACCACCATGATGAAAAATGCATACTGCAACCACAAGTGCAGACCTGCTAACCACAAATGTGCACCTGTGCAAGCAGAAGAGCTAATCCACACAAAATCTACAAGTGCACCAACACACAACTAAAAGCACATACCCGCGCAACAAGTACACATGCACACAACAAGTGCACATGAACACAGCTTCTGCAACGAGAAGTGTAGACCAATGCAACCACAAGTGCATAGAGGTCAAAATACAAGTTAACACCTACACAAACCACAAGTGCACACCTGTGCAACCACTAGGGGACAACTGTTCAACCGCAAGTGCGCACCCACACAAACACAAGTGCACAGATAGACGACCATATAGGCACACTCATGCAACAGCTACAAGCACACACCCACCATCAACAAGCATGCAACCAGGCAATAGCAAATGTGCACCCATAGGACCACCACAAGTGCACAGACAACCACAAGTGCACACCACACAACCACATGTGGACACCCATGTAACCAGAAGTGCACACCCGTGCCACCACAAGTGCACACTCGTGCAACCAGAATGTACTCTCATGCAAACACAAGTGCTGAAACACCCAACCACAAGTGCCCAACCATGCAACCACAAGTACTCACTCACACAACCACAAGTGCACACACATGCAACAACCCCAACGAGAAATGCAGATCGCAACCACAAATGCATACTCGTCGACCGCAAGTGTGCACCTGCACAAACACAAGTGCTTAACCATACAAAATCCACAAGTGCACAAACACACAAGTGCACACCCATGCAACCACAAGTGCATACCCACGCAACAAGCACACAACCACATAACAAGTGCACATCCATGCAACCTCCACGATGAGAAGTGTATACCAATGCAACCACAAGTGTGCAACCACACAACTATATGTTTATATGTATGTATAGACATTCACATTTAATTGTAAAATTCCTTAGGGCTGGAGTAGGGTGAGGGACGGAGACAAAAAAAATAAAAAGTGTACAGGTGAGAACAACAGAAAATGTAAAAGGAAACATAGAAAAATGTTTGAAACAACGCCTAGGTTTTATTACACAGATTTTATGAAATGCAAATTTATGGTTTTATATTGAATCTGATCCTATGTTCTGCTTTGCCCATGGAAATGTTCTTTCCTTTAATTTTGTATTTAAGTGTAAAATGAATAAAAATTAGAAACAAATATAAGAGAAAAAGTTGGAGACATTGAAAGTCTATAAATATATATATACACATGCATATATACATGTATACACATACATATATACATATACATACACATATACACACACATATATACGTATATACATAGTAGCATATATATACATACAAGTAGCACATAAAATGCCACCTCATACAAAGTAGCATTTCCCATTTCCCCTTAATCTTAGTGCCTTCCTACTGAAGATTATGTCTAATTCATACTTCATGTATCTTGTTGGTACTGAACTGTTTGTTTGTTTTTTAACTTTACTTCCTCCAATACAATACAGGACCTATCTTATGCCTTTCTTTGTATCCCCAGGGATTAGTACAGTGTTTGGCACATAGTAGGTGATTAATAAATATATCGTTGGTTGTTGACTTTAGTCTTCAAAGAGGACCAAAATGACATCATCATGATAAAGTGAAATTTCAGTGTGTCCTACTGTGGCTGATCAGACCAATACAAGCTCGGAATGCTCTACCACAGGTTGGGCACAGATAGTCCGTGTGAATATTTGGGGTTGAAAACCCAAATTTGCACATCCTGCGTTTCCTTTGTGCTGTCTCAATTCTGCTTTGCTCAAAGAGCAGAGCACCCTTTCTGATATGGGCATGCCATGCTGAGTGGTCCTGGGCCAATATCTCCCACGTTGCACAAGGTCTCAAGAGAGACCTTGAGAGTGTCCTTGTATCACTTCTTCTGAGCACCATGTGATCGCCTGCCCCGTGCGAATTCTCCACAAAATTTTTGGCTAGTGTACATTTTGCATTCAATCAACGTGGCCAACCCATCAGAGTTGCGCTCTCTGAAGCATAGTTTGAATACCTGGCAGTTCAGCTGTAGCAAGGACTTCAGTGTCTAGTAACTAATCCTGCCAGGTGATCTTCAGAATCTTTCTAAGACAGTTCAAATGGAATCGATTCAGTTTCCTGGCATGGCGCTGGTAGACTGTTCATGTTTCACAAGGATATAACAATCAGGTCAGCACAATGGTTCTTTAGACCTTCAGTATGGTAGTCAGTCTAATACTTCTTCTCCCAATCTTTTCTTCAGAGCCTCCCAAACACTGAACTAGCTCTGGCAATGCGTGCATCAACTTCATTGTCAATGTGTACATCCCTGGAAATTACACTACCAAGGTAAGTGAACTTATCCACAGCATTCAAAACTTCTGCATTTGTTGTAATCGATGGTTCTATATATGAATGGTGTGGTGGTGGCTGATGGAGCACCTGTGTTTTCTTGGTGTTAATTATTAGGCCAAAATTAGCACAGGCAGCAGATAATTGATCCATACTTTGTTGCATCTCAGCTTCAGAAGCTGCACTGAGTGCACAAACATCTGCAAACTGAAAATCATGCACCAACACTCCCTCCACTTTTGAACTGGCTTGTAAGCCTTTTCAAATTGAAGAAGTTGCCATCATTATGGTAGCTGACCTTCATGTTGTATTCATCCTCATTAAATGCATTTGTCAACATGGATGAAAACATCATGCTAAAAAGCAAGCACGCAGACATTTCACTGTCTCACTACATTATGGGAAGGTACGAGAGCATTGTCCATTATCCAGAACCCAGACAAACATGCCATCATGAAATTTTTCAGGTTATATGGCAAGAGGAGGTTATCCCCCCAGGAGTTCAAGGATGCTTCCATTGTCCATCTCTATAAAGGTAAAGGGATTCGATTGTCCAGTGACAACTACAGGGACCACAGGGGGTTCTCTCTCTCTCAGTTATTGCTAGCAAAATTTTTGCTAGAGTCCTGCTAAATAGACTGATCCTTCACCTGGAAGGTGGTCATATATCTGAGAGCCAGTGTGGCTTCAGAAAGGGCAAGGGAACAGTCAATATGGTGTTTCCTGCCTGACAACTCCAGGAGAAATGCCAGGAGCAGACCAGAGGTCTGTACACAACATTTCTAGATCTGACCAAGGTCTTTGACATTGTAGGTTGTGAGGGTTTATGGAAAATTATGTCAAAATTTGGTTGCCCGAAGAAGTTCATCAATAAATATATACACAGATTTGCTGGAGGTAGAGGAGTCATATGTGAATTCCACCTATATTACTCAATAAAATGATTACAGCAATAGCTTTAAAGTACATTTTAAATTTGTATACTGCAAGGTTGGGTGTGTGTGTTTGTGTGTGTGAGTGCTTTCATAACTTTGTAAATTCTCAGTTCAATGATCTTCTGCTAAAAATATTTGACAAGTCTTTCTTTTTAAAAATAATAGGCACACATATATTGAAACACACAACTTTATTGAATTTTTTGAAATAAAGGATACTAACCCACAATTTGAAAATAATAATGATAATATAGACATTACCCTTGACTATAAATTCCATTTAGCTAAAAGACTCTCTCAGAATGCATTTGGTAAATTTTGCTTAGCTCTTGTATCTGTAGCCAACCCTATGGTTGACATTCAAATGGGACTTTACAAAAAAAGTTGCTTCTTAATTGGCTGACCTTTTTTCCAATAAATTTAGTGTCATTATATCAGCCATATGATCTATTCTTAATCTATTTCTCCCCAGTTAAAAAATTATTCATTAAACTGAAAATTCTTTCATCTCTGTCTAAGAGAATGCCATAGTGGTGACTTTTTTTATGCTAGTATATAGCTATAGATAGTGGAACAGTGTTTAATTCTACATTGTTATCTACAAATATGCAGAAAATCATTTAAATCACTGGTATGGTTTACAGTTCATTTAAATCATTCCATTTCCACTATCTATCCATAATGAAGTAACTTCTTTATAAGTCCAATTAGAGGATTCTATTAAATCAAAATGGCCAAAAATGATTTCATCATTCCTTCTGTCTGAGAAAAGATGTAAGTTCATCTGTTGAATTATATTTTCTAGCAACATGCTCCCAGGAAGAACATTACATGTATGATTTTATTAAATGAAATATATTAATACTTATCTGACATAAATCTGAGATTCACGCTTTCCAGCAACAATCTTTAAGTTTTTCAAAGTGTGTATGACATACTGATTAATTTTTGTTCTTTCTGAATGGTAGTAGATGGTGACTCCAATGTAATTGAATTTAATGAAAGTTTTTAAGAATATAAATCACTAAAGACAAACTTTCCAAGAAATTAATGTTGGTTAATCTCAGGCCTACAACCAGGGAGACCTGAGTTAAAATTTTGCCTCTGATATTTACAAGTTTGTGAACTTGAGTAAGTCACTTAACCATGTTGGCCTCATTTTCCTCATCTATAAAATGAGCTGGAGAGGACCATGGCAAACCATTTCAGTATATTTGCCAAGAAAACCCTAAAAGGGATCACAAAGAATTGAAAGTGACTGAAACAGCTGAACAACAATAAAAACAACAATCCCTTTATGAAACACTATTGGGAAACAAAGGAGCAAAAATTCATATGTAATACTGGATGAGTATAACCTATAGCAGTAACATCTCCTAAAGAAGAAATCATTGACTTTTCTCCCTGTTCTGGCCCAATTTTAATTATTTCAGTGTCAAGTTCTTTAGTTACAACTTTCAGTTTGGTTTGATTTTTTAAAATTAGATTAATGATAAATAGAATGGATTTTATTAGGAAATATTTTTAAATGTTTAATTTTTTTATTTTAGTGAGGAAATTGCTAAATAATAATTACAATCAGTGATTTGAATAGTGTCAAATGAGGAATTTAGGAATATCTTTTCACAATTTCCTAGCTAGTCCCAACATTTTTTGCAGCATGTTAGATCAATACAATATGAACAAGATACAATAAAGTTCAACTTGTAGTAGTGTTGTTGTTCAATCATACATCACATGTGATTCTTCTTGATCCCATTTGAGCTCCTCTTAGTAAAGATACTGGAAAGGTTTGTCTTTGCCTTCTCCACTTCATTTTACAGATAAGGAAACTGAGGCAAGCAAAATTAAGTAACTTGAGAAGGAGGGACAACAACAACTCTGAAAAACTTCTGAAAATTTGACAAGTTCTTGGAAGCCTTTAGGAGCTGATTCCAGCTGGAGAAATTGTCTTAATGACACTCATATTAATTTCATAAACATGCTTCAGTGTTCAGATCCACCATGTTCTTTTTTCACTGACTTTTGTTCTTGTGAACGTGAAATTAATGCTACCCAAGAGCCAGGTCATGTAGAGTGAAGCCTTCTCTATGTTCACTTCACAGCTCTTGTAACTTAACCTTTATCATATCACTTCTGACAAGATTAAGAGTGTAAAACACAATTTCAGTTGTGTAAATCTGGTCAGAATTTCAATTGCAACTGAAAGGATTCATTATCTACATCAGTTCATAAATCCAGGGTTTCATTTGCTTCCATTCTACCTTTCTAAACAGCAAGTGCGTTTTTACAAGTACAAATGTGCAGTAAAAACCTGATTTAAAAAAGGAGAAAATGTAATACTAGGGTTTGGACACGCGATGGCAGACTAAAACTGTATTATCTGAACTGGCCACAGGGCGGCAGTCGTGTCTCAAAAAAAATTGCCTCAGTAAGCTGCAACATTCTTTTTGGACACCAGATGGCAACGAAAGACCATTTTATCTAACTCAAAGTCAATTACTCAAAAACTTTTCTTAAGCACCTACAGTATTCTGTGGGCTGCTCCAAGTGCTGAGGGGACACAAAGCCAAACACGAGGTACTCGGTGGCATGAAAAACATATGCATGTTATAAGACAAAACATGAAGGAAAGGCAAGGTAATGGGGTGGAGGTCTAATAATTAGAGGGGACCATAAGAGACCAAATGAGGCATTGATTAAGTGTCTGCTGTGTGTCAGATACTGTGCTCAGTGCTGTAGATGGAAAAATAGAGCTAAAACAAATCCCAATGCCTCAACTAGCTCATAATCTAATTAAAGAAACAAAAAGCAAATAAAATGAAGCTATATACAGTATAAATAAGAATCATAAATATATATATATGTATATATATATATATATATATATATATATATATATATATATATACATATATATATATATATATATATATATATTGTGTGTGTGTGTGTGTGTGTGTGTGTGTGTGTGTGTGTGTATAATTTGGAGAGGGAGGGTGCTAGGACTGAGAAGGTTTCAGATAGTCTTGATGTCAAAAATGAATTGCTGACTGCAACTTAAAAAAAAAAAAAAACAACAAAAACAAAAACAAAAGCATGGGAGCCTGTAAGAAATAAGGAGGAAAATCATTCCAGGCCTGTTGGAGAGACAGAGAAAATAACTGTATTAAAGAGATGGAGGATCTTGTTTATGGAATATCAAGGAGGCCATTGTCACAAGATCAAAAAATATGTGGAAGGGAGTAAAGTGTAAGAAAATAATAAAGGTAGGAGGTGACTAGGTAGGAGGTTTAGTATTGAATGCCAAACATAGTATTTTGTATTTAATCTCTGAGGTGATATAAATGTGTTGAAGTTTACTGAGTAGGGAGATGACAAGGATGGACCACTATTTTAGGAAAGACACTTTGATGGTTGAATGGAAGATGGACTGGAGTGAGGAGAGACTTGAGGAAATGCAGACATAAGAAAAAGCTCTTGCATTGCAAGACCAGTGGGTGTATGAGGTGATGAAAGCTTGCGCCAGAGTGGTGGCACTGTTAGAGGAGAGAAAGGAGCCTAGTGTAAAGACTTTGGAGAAGTGGCAAGAAAAGGCTTTGGATACAGATTTAATATGTGGAGTGAGAGGTTGTAAGTAGTCAGGGATAACACCTAGGCTGATAGTTTGAGGGACTGAGAGGTGATGGTGGAGTCTATAGCAATATAGATGATGGCAGGGGATTTAGGAGGAAGGATGAGTTTGGTTTTAGACATACTGACTTGAAGATTTCTAATGAAAATCTCGTTCCAAATTCCTGAAAGACAGTTGAAGGTTCAAGGTAGGTAGAAATGAAGATGAGTACACAGCTTGGGGCAGAATAAGAAGAATTAAAGAAGAATTAAAAATCATCAGAGGTGGTTATTAACTCTGCAAGTGGATGAAATCAACAAGGGAAACAGTGTAAAGAGAAGAAAAGAGGGTCAAAGATGAAAGTGTAAGGAACACTTGTACTTAGAGGGCTCATCTGGATGAAGATGTAGTGAAAGAGAATGAGAAGGTTAAGTGGAGACCCACTGGAGAGTGCTGTCTCTAGGGAGAGAAAAAAACCTAAAGAAAAAACATCAAGGAGCAAAGATTGATCAACAGTGTCAAACTGCAGAGAGGTTGGAGAGAAGGGGAGCTGAGAAGAGAATACTGGATCTGGCAACTAAGATATCACTAGTAACTGTGAAGATACTAGTATTGATGGAATAATAAGTTTGGAAGGCAAATTATAAGGGGTTTGAAGAGAAGGACAAGCAAATGGAAGTACCTATTGTGGAAAGCCATTTCAAAGAGTTTAACCACAAAAGGGAGAAGAGATGCAGATTGATAGTGGTGATGAAAGAAAACAGTAATGGTTTGTTGAGGGTGGGAAACACATGAGTATATTTGGAGGCAGTGGGGAATGAATCAGTAGACAGGAATAGATTCAACATAAATGACAGAATGAGGATGATAGAAGAAGCAACATGCTGGAGGAGACAGGGTGGGAAAGGATTACTTGAGCAGGTAGAGGACATGGTCTAATTAATGTGTAAGGACTCTTCATGAAGTAAAACAGTGGTGAAAGAAGAGAAACTGACAGAGGGCACATGCTTGTTTTATGATGAGGGAGAAAGGAGGAAAATAACTCTGGGAGAATAGCCTCAATTGTTTTCTGTAAAGGATGAGGCAAGATTCTCAGCTGAGAGCTCGGGGGCCACGAAGTGTTTGAAAAGAGATGAAAAGTTTTTGAATAGAAGCTCTGGAGAGTGAGAATAGTGAGCTGATAAAAGTGGTATGGTAGGATTTCTAAGCAGCAGTGAGGGTGCAGTTTATTTGTAGTAGATCCAGCAGGGATAGTTCCATGATTTTCTCCACCTTCATTTAACAGCACAATTGGAAGAGCAAAAGCAAGCAAATGGAATAAGATTCCAGTCTGAGACGTGATGAAACATAACTAGTGAAATGATAAGGAGGCTAGGAATACAGGGGAAGATAAGTGTAGAACTGCATTGGTTCCCCAAGGTAGCAAGATGGGGATAAAGGGTCTAATGTAGGGGAGATGGCTTAGGAAAGAAGTGAACGGTAGAGGGATTGTACATCACATTAGGTATGAAGGCTAAGGTTTGGGAAAGGAAGTCAGAGTGAGAGTGACAAGTAGAAACATAATAGATTAAGAATGTTTTGGGAATCTTGAACACAGGGGTGGTATATTGGTGGAAGATGGCAAAATCAAGGCTTTGGAATCGTTGGGTGTGGATAAATTGGGGTGCAACAGTAGGACATGGAAAGGAGTAGGAACTGAATGATCAAGGATGATTGAAGAAAAATCAATTTATAACTTGAAGTTCATTTCTATGAGGCCAGCGGGTGGAGAGGGAAAAAAATCAGCCATTTATCAAACTTACTGAGAAGGGAAAGGAGAGTAACAAAACAGCAACCAAAATTCTGATTGGGTGGTACATATGAAAGGCATGCACCACAAAGGAGGAGACATTACTGAGGGAGAGATTCAGGAAGAAATGAACATTCCCACTCCCCTTCATAGACATATCAGCTGAGGGAGGTGTGTTAAAGGTATAGATAGGACTAGAGAAGTTGGCCAGGGAGGTTATATCTTTAAGGGGGGAACCAGGTTTGAACTATAGCTAGCAGATGGAACGAGTGGAAAAACAAGAGATTTAGAATGAAGGGAAGTTGTTTGTCTGTGGAAAAAGCATTTCACAGGGTACACGAGAAAGGGTGGGGATGGTTTGATTAGAACTTTGAGGGGAATAGGGATAAGGAATTAAATAATGAAGAATAGTGTTTGGACAATTGCCTAAAGGCATTCCAAATCATTGGGATATGTATGATATGACAAAGTATGAGAATGTTGGCGACTAATGGAAGGTGCCACTCTTTTCCCAAATAAGACTGGAGATTTGATTGAAAACAAAATACAGTATGTGATAAGAGGCACATAGTCAAATTCCTCTTGAGATAGGAATACGTGACAAGTTATCTTAGCTCTGAAGGAAATGAAGGATTCTAAAGAGGCAGAAGTGAAGAGGGCATGCATCTTAGGTATGGATGATTGTTTTTGCAAAGGAATGTAGATGAGAAAGAAAGTGTCATGTGAGAAGAAAGAGAAGACCAGAATCTTTGGACCATAAAGTATGTGAAGAGGAATAATATCTGTGACAGAAAAATTAGAAAGGTAATGTGTAGTCAGGTTATGAATGTCTTTCAATGACAAAAACAAAGATCCACATGTGATCCTGTAGGTCTTTGTGTGGTTCAGAGTTGATTGAATACATGTGGGGTGTGGAAAATTCTCTGGATCTGAGCAGATGAAGGATTTCTGGCTAGTGAGATATTATGCAGGTACATCAGTCAGAGGTTTTTCCAATAGACCAGATGAAAAAACATGAGATTTCTTGTGTCAATGAGTCAATTCAGCATTCATTAAACATGTACTATATGTTACGTGGGGCAGCTAAGTGGTGCAGTGGATAGAGCACCAGTGCAAGAGTCAGGAGGACCTGAGATAAAATCTGGTGTCAGACACTTGACACTCACTAGCTGTGTGACCTTGGGCAAGTCACTTAACCCCAATCGCCTCATTCTGGGTCATCTCCAGGCATCCTGATGAATATCTGATCACTGGATTAAGATGACTCCAGAGGAGAAGTGAGAATGGTGACCTGCACAGCCCTCCCTCACTCAAAACAAAGTCAAGCGCAAGTCATGTCATTATTTCTCTGATGGCATGGTCTTCTTTGGCAACGAAGGACAAACACACACATATGTTAGGCACTCTACAAAGCACTCAGAATATAAATAAAAGCCAAAAAAAAAGACAGTCCCTGTCTCAAGAATCTAACTAATTTTATAATGGGAGAAGATAGTATAGAAAAAGCCAAGATGTGAATTGGGACTTGACATGGTAGAGAAAGTCTGGAAGGCTGCCTGGAGAAGAATGATACATGGCTGGCCTGGGCCCTGGGAGGAGGCACTCAATCCGGTGGAGAAGCTTCAGAGGTGAAAAGTACTTCCAAAATGTGAGTTCAAGACCTAGAGTCAAACTTCAAGATGAAAAGATAGAGCAATGAAGGGGAAATTCAGAGTAAGGAGAAGTGGAAACAGGTGGGGAATGAGAGGGAAATTACTTGGATATAGGGACTGAGAGATAGTGAGGACCATAAAATCAATTCGCATCAACAAACATTTATTAAGTGCCCACTGTGATCCAGTTATTGTGCTAAGTGTTTAGAATAACAGAAGGAGAAGGAGGAGAAGGAAAAGATTTCCCACCCTCAATGAACTTACAATTTAATCCAGGAATGAAACTCAGATAAGGAATTTGAAATGTAGATTAGGTATACAATGCAGAGTCATGAAGAAAAGTCCAAGAAGTCCAAAAGCAGAAGCACATATAGATAAATGTGATATCTGACCTTAGTCCTCTCCTTAGATGCAGGTTTCAAAGTTCCTGACTCTGCTCACCAATCAAGCTAGAGGGAAGGTTGAGAAGAAGTAAGAATACCTTTAATATCCTTTGATAGACAGATGGATAGAGATGAACATTTATTAAGTGTCTTCTAAGGGCCAAATACTGTGCTAATGGCTGAATCTAAACAATATAAGCAAGTAAGGAGATCTCTTCTTTCAATGGGCTTACATTATAGTACAGAAAAAGGTCGCAATTCAAAGTATACTATAAATCAGTAGTCATCAAAAAACCGGAATGGTTAAAAAAATGGAGAAGCAGATCAGTGGAACAAACTAAAAAAAGGAGAATCCGAAGCAATGGAACCTCATGTCCCGTGTTTGCCAAATCTGAAAATATAAATGACTCTGTAATGACGTACTCATTTGATAAGAACTGTTGGGATAACTAGCAAACAGTCAGGGAGAAAGTAAAGTTAGACCATATTGCACACTAAAGTTTAAATGGATTTATTCCTGACTAACTATCATATCACAAAAAAATTAGAAAAAAAAACACTTACTTTAATCAATTGTAGGTAAAAGATAATTTAAGATATTCTGCATATTTCAGGACATTATTTCTCCTGTCATACAATTCTTAGCCTAGCCAAGATCTCTTCAAGGTATGGATTATCAATTTCAGAGTTAAATGAAAAACTTTTGGTCTGAGGGGACAACCTTTCCTGACTGTAGTGCAAATGGGAATGCTTGAAAAACAGTCATCCCTGACACAGATAGGGGACTGAGTGTCCTATTAGAGTCACTCTGTTACATTTGTGCCATCATCTTGAAAGCTGGCTCTTGTCAGGGCCAAGGAGATTGCCTTCGCTGACACTGTACTGAATGCATTTGTGGGATCCAATCAGGCTAGACCAAACATTCCCTCTTTTCTTTTTGGCATCATTCAAGCTAAAATATAGGAGGAAATCATATTCATAGTAGACGTCAAGTAGCATGGAAGCCTTCTGGAAGCTGTGGAAGAGTCCATGCTTAGGACTCCAATCTTCTACTCTTTTGCGTTGAATTGAGGGATAGATCTTACTAACGAGGTTACCTAAGAATGTGGGTCTGCCTTTTTAGAACAGATTCTTATTACCTTTTCTCTAGATGATAATGAAACTAGAGACTGGCCACTCTTTTGGAAGATACTTAAATATTCATGATAAGTTTCAAAAAAAATTAGAAAAATGTACCCTGGATTATATTTTCTCATATCCAGGACTCATTTCCATCTGGTCTAGAACCTGTATTATTGCAATGCAATTATTTCAAATGAAGAAAGGAGAAAAGGAAGAAGGAAGGGAAGAAGGAAAAAAGAAAGGAAGAAGGTGTGGAAGGAAAAAAGAAAGAAAGGAAGAAAAAAAGTGAAAGGTAAAATGATTCAACCTGAACTCTGAATTCATCAGTTCACTATCTGAAGCTGGGTAGTATGCTACATCATGAGTCTTCTGGAATAGTGGTTGGTTATTACGTTGGTGACAGGTCTGAGGTGTTCCAAATTTGATTAGCTTTAAAATATTGCAGTTGTTGTACGAAGCATTCTTCTGGTTCTTCTCATTTCATTTTGTATCATTTCATACAAATCTTCCCATGCTTTTGTGAAACGATCGCATTTGTCATTTTTTACTTTCAAAAGTAGTTCATCACATTCATATACCATAACTTTTTCAGGTATTCCTCAGTTGACGGACATCTCCTCGTTTTCCAATTCTTTGCCACCACAAAATAAGTGTCTACAAATATTTTTATGTATAAAAGTCCTCTTCTTTCTTTTTTGAACTTTTTGAGAATAGAACTAGTAATGGGATCACTAAGTAAAAGAATATACTCAATGGAACAACTCTTTGGGCCTACTTCCAAATTGCTTTCCAGAATGTTTGGACCAATGCACAGCTGTATCATACTTATTAGATTTTTGTAAAAACAGGAATGAGGCGGTTTTGTATCTTATGAAAAACCTTCTCTGCATTTATTAACAAAATGTCATGATTTTTGTCATTCCTGTTATTTATGTGAATAATTATTTTCATAGCATTCCTAAAGTTGAACCATCAATACAGGGAATGTGGGAAAATTGAGGCACTAATGAACTGTTGGTGGAGTTGAGAACTGATTCAAGCATTATTTAAAGCAACTTGGAACTGCCCAAGGGGCTACAAAACTATGTACTAACACTGACTTGGCAATATCATTACTAGGTCTGTATCACAAAACAGATTAAGAAAAAGGGAAAAAGACCTACATGAACAAAACTATTTATAGCAATTCTTTTCTGGTGGCAGAGAATTGGGGACTTAGGGGATGCCCATCAATTATGAAATGTCTGAACAAACTGTAGTGTATGATTGTGATGGAATACAACAAATAATGAGCAGGTTGCTCTCAGGAAAACCTGGAAAGACTTACATGACTTGAAGTAAAGTGAAATGAGTAGAACCAGGAGAATATTGTACACAGTAACAGCAATGCTGTTAAGATGATCATTTGTGAATGACTGTGTTATTGTCAGAAAAATAATTATCCAAAACAAATCTAAAGGACTTAAGATGAAAAGTGCTATCCATGTCCAGAGAAAAACTGACAAACTTTAACTACAGATTGAAGCACATCTTTTTGAACTTTATTTATTAATTCCTACGGGGTTTCAATCATTTTCTTTTATAGCATGAGTCATATGGAAATATATTTTGCATTGCTACACAATATGATCTATATCAAAAGGCTTGCTTTCTAATTGGGGGGGGGGGCAGAGAGAGAAGGAGAAAATTTGGAACCGAAAACTTTTAAAACAAATGTTAAAAAGTTTTTAAGTGTATTTGGGAAAAAATAAAATACTAATTTTTTAAAAAGAGACCCTAGAATAGATGGAGCACAACCTATAGCTCAAAAACATTGTTGTCTACAAGTTATCTGACAAGATATAATTCACAACCTCTGCTTACATATATTTTTATAAATGTACATTTAAGTAATCAACTTGATAATAAAAATAAACTTATGCATGAAGCCATGCTAATAATAATGATAAAAACCATAGTTTCATATGAAAAAGAAAACCTTTGGGGCATCTTCTAAATGGGATAACCAAAGCAGTTTTAATTTTTTAGCACCATATGAAAAATTTCCAGAAATTAGCTATGTACTAGTGCACAGAAACATTGCATACAGATGTAAAAATACATAAATAATTTATCCTTTGTAATCTCATAATGCAATAAAATAGTCATTAGTTCAGGATTTACAAGCCAAAAAACTAATAGTCAAATGGATCCTTAAAAAGGAAACCTTAAAAAAATGAATTTGTCAATGACAAATCATACAAACAGTTGATAATTACATAAAAGAAAACGATTATGATGGTGAAATCAAACTTTTTGGGTTACAGTTAAATAGTCATGAGAGGGATGTTCATATCTCCAGAAACAAGTATTAACAAAAAAAGAAATAGAGAACAATATGCAAGTAAGAAAATACAAGGAATAAACAACATAAGCCCAAGGGAATATATTGAAAATTTGAGAAATAGACAAATTGGACAAAAATATGAGCAAGAAAAGAAACTTAAAGCTGTTTCGTTGAAAAAACAAATAAAATTGATAAACCATTAACAAATCTGATTTTTAGAAAGAGGGCAGAAATTCAAACCAAGAAAATAACAAACGAGCAAGCTGAATCTCTACAAAACTAGGTAAAGAGAGAGTAATTATAGTTTATACACAGTTCTATTATGCTATTCAGAACAGAAAAGAAATAGAGGATTACATTAAAGCATATGAAATATCCAAACTATCAGAAGGTGAAACTGAAACCTTCAATAACCCAATTTCAGAAAACAAAATAGATCTAGTCTATAAAGGAACTGCCAAACAAGGAACTCCTGGTCTTGAGGGATGCAACGGAGAATTCTACCACGTTTTTAAAGAGCAATTCATACCAAATCTTCCCAAACTATTCTCCAAAATCAACAAAGAATGTCCTCTACTAGAGTCCTTTTGTGAGACAAATACAGTCCTAATCCCAAAACTTCAAAAAGATAAAACATAGACAAAAAAGCTATAAGCCAAAATCATTAATGAATGTGGACTTAAAAATTTAAATAATACTCTGCACACACAATTTAACCAGGAAGTTAATTGTTATAACTAAGAGGGATTTATACCAGGGATGCAAAGATAGTCCAATAATAGGAAAATCATCAATGTAATTAACATATTAAAAAGAAAACACCCCAAACAAAATCACTATCTCAATAAATGAAGAAAAAGTATTCGACAAATTTCAGCATCATATTCTCCTAAAAACTCTACAACATATAGGCACAACACAACGTTTTTACACATCATAAAAAGCACCTATCTAAAACTAAAAACAAGTAACATATATTATGTGGATACACTAAAAACTTTCTCAAGAAATTCAGTTGTAAAATAAGGATGTTGAGCCATCCCTATATTGTTTCATAGAATTCTAGAAATGCTAGAAATGGCAATAAGATGAGTGAAAGAAATCAAAGGCATAAAGAAAGATAAAGAGAAGATAAAATTATCCCTATGTGCTCATGATATGAAAATATACTTGAAAAATCTTGGGAAACTAAGAAAGATACAAATCAAGACAGAAAAGTTGAAGACTATAAAATTAACTCTCAAAGAAGAATTGTACATGTGCATAATAAAAAAAATATCCAAAAAGTTGTAATAGAAAAGGAAATATCATTGAAAATAATTTCAAAATGCAAAGAATATTTAGGGATCGATCTATCACCGCAAACAAATATTTGTATAAATTCAGTTACAAGGGGCTCCTTAAGGAAACAAATAAAAATGAAAATAGGAAGATTAATATTCAGGGGTCATGGCTAGGCCCCACCAATAAAATGAAAGTGACAATATTACCAAAGGTAATTTACAAATTTTATGCTATACCAATCTAATTGCTAAGGTGATACTTAATAGAACTTGGTAAGAAATAGCAAAAATCATTAGGGAAACCAAACGATCTCAAATATCAAATGAAGTGACGAAAAGAATTAGGGTAAAAGGACAATAGAACTTTGAGATATTCCCCAATATTTTAAGCTAGCAATAATAAAAACCATCTAGTGTGTTTTTTCTTTTAAAATAGAGAGATCAATCAAAGGAACAGACTAGACAAGAGACAAGCAGAAACAATGGAACTCCATGAACCAGTGTCTAATAATTGAAGAAACATAATTTACCTAGGAATAAGCTGCTGGGAAAGTCAATACCTTCAAAATGGAAACATGATCTTCATATTAATGATCATATTACAAAATGGTTAGAAGAGAAACTGATTATATACTCACCACAGCTGTAGGTAAGAGATCATAACTTAATAGAAAAAGAAATCTAGACATTCATTTAAAAATGAAATTTTCGTTACATCAAACTGAAAAGCTTCTCCACAAATAAAATGAATATACTTGGTATGAGAAGAAAAGGGATTAAATGGGAAACAATGTTTTTGCTAAATTTCTCTACTAAGGATTTGGCATCCAAGACATAGAAACAGCACACATATATGTACAATACATGTGATTAATAAACATTCCACAATGAATAAGTGGTCAAAAGATATGAGCAAATAGTTTTAAAAAGAATTTCAGAATGTTCATAACCAGATGAAAGAATGCTCTAAAGCATTCACTAATAAACAACCCTGATGATTTATCTCATACTCTGCAAATTAGCAAAGATGACAAAGAATGGCAACATTCAATGGGCAGGGACAGTGGAATGATAAGCACACTAATGCATTGTTGGTGAAGCAAAGGGATGATATAACCATTTTGTAAAATAATTTGGAATAATGTAAATTAAGTGATTATAATATCCATATCACTTGAACCAGAGACTCCATTAATTGACATATATCCCCTCTCCAAAATTCTTTGATCAATAGAAATCCCAGTATACACCAGCATACCATACTTTTTTGTGATAGCAAAGAATTGGAAACAAAGTAGCTGCCCATAGATTGGGGAGTGTTTAAACAAACCGTGGTACATAAGTGTAATGCAATGTGACTGCTGTAAGAAATTTTTTGTGTGAAAACTAGAAAGAAGCGTGGAAAGATCTATGTGAATTGATGCAGAGTGAAGTAAAGAGAGCTGAGAAAATAATATAAGCAACAGCTAAAATAATATAAATGGAAAGGAAAACTACACAAAAAATTAAAGTTAATACTATAGAAGTATAAATATCAAACATGCGTCCAAAAAAAAAAAAAACCAAAACATGTAAGCAAGCACCCTTAACACCCCAGTTTATGTAGGTATGAGATTTATAGCTGTTGCACATTATACAGATGTTTAGACTTTTCCAATGCATTAAATTAGTTCAGCTGGGTTTTTTTGTCTTAAAGAAATACTATTTGATATAGGAGATAGATATCTAGGTGAAGAAGGTGAGGATACCGGGAACAAGTATGATAATGTAAAAAAAAACATAAGACACAAATAAACACTTATAGTAGAATTTGTAAAAATCATTCTCAAACTCTGACTTATTAGATTCCCTCTATTACCTCTTAAGATGATAAGGTCAAAATGGATACATGACCTAGATATAAAGATATATTTTCCAAAAAAAATAAAAGAATACAAAACATATTGCTTATCAGTCTTATGGACAGGTGAACAATTTATGAATAAAAAGAAGAAAGGCCAAAGTTAGGTATAACATGGATAATTCCAATTACATTAAATTAAAAAGTTTTTGTACAAATAAAACAAATGTAACCAAAATGAGAATGAAAACAGAAATTTTGGGAAGTGATTTATAGTTTATGAGGTAAAGATCTCAAAAACTTTGTCAAATCAATAAAAAATATGATTCATTCCCAATTGACAAATGGCCAAAGCATCTGAATAGACCATTTTCTTATGAAGAAATCAAAACAATTTGTAGTTATATGAAAAAATGTTATGAATATTGATTTGAGAAATTCAATTTAAAACAACCTTCAGATATCATTTTAAACCTACCAGACTGGCTAAAATGATTGAAGGAAAAAAAGACAAATGTCGGAGACGTGGAAAAATTTGGACACTAACTCATTGTTGGTAGAATTGTAAACTGATCCAAGCATTTTGGAGAGTAATTTGGAATTATGCCCAAAGAATTATTAAGCTATGGATATCCTTTGACCCAGCAATGGCTCTGTTTGGCCACCCCCCAAATGGCACCCCCCAAAGATAATTAGGGGAAAAGGAAAAGAACTTATATGTTCTAAAATATTTATAGCACATCTCTTGGTGGTGGCAAAGAACTGGAAACTGCAAGGATGACCATGAATTGAGGAATGTCTAAACAAGTTGTGGTATATGACTGAGATGGAATACTATTGTGCTATAAGAAATTATGAGTTCAATGGCTTTGGAAAAAACATGGGAGAGGATTCTGGGAAGATGGCAGGTCAGGTCAGAATATTTCTGGCCCTCAAGATTTTCCCACCCAAAAGAGATGAAATAGCACCTCAGGGAGAATATTGAGCAAGTAAAAATGAATAAGAGTGGGGGCAGAACAGGAGTCTTCGTAGGACAATTTGAAAAGATCTTAAGAAAATTCCAGCACTAAATTTGGTCCCTGTGAAGAGTAAGCACCTCCATGGTACATCTTAGGTCCCCTTAAACAACAAGCAGCAAGCCCTGGGGCTAGCTCAGTTGGGAGGCTGCCTTAGCCCCAGATCAGGAACTTTTACTCCAAGACAACTGGGTTGTCAGGGCATCTGAGCCAGGAATATCTACTGAAAAAGAACACTAGACCCAGTTGTATTACAGAGATGCAGCTTGGTGTGAGAAGTAACCAGCATCTGTTTGATGAGTGCAGAAAGCAGTGGGTCAGAACATGGCTAGCTGTGAACACTTACAGGAGGCTGGCGGTCTTGGTTCCAGTTCCAATCTAGGGGGAGAACAGAAGGAGGACCTGAGGCCAGAGGCACCGTTCCCCATCCTCCAGAATTAGAGGTGATTACAAAAACTGAGCTACTAAAAATTTTAAAAAAATGCACAGATAAAGGAGAAAAAAATAAACTATAGAGAATTACATGGGAATGGAGAAGACTGGGAGACACTGAAGCAAGGAAACCCTCTTGTATCTCAAACAGTAATGTCAAATGTTTACCTACTCAAAAAGAATTCATACAAGAATTTTAAAAACACTTTTAAAATCAAATGAGAGAGACTGAAGAAAAAATTTAAAAAGTAAATAACAATCCAAGAGAAAGAAGATTATGATAAGAAAGTCAACCAATTTAAAAAGGAGATCCAGAATCTTAAGGAAGAAAACAACTCCTTGACAATCAGAATTCTGCAAGGGGAAGTCAGCAAAGTTGCAAGAGATTGAAAGCCAAACAAAATATTTTTTTTTAAATGAAATAATAGTAGAGAATGTGAAACATCTCATAAGAAAAGCAACTGATCTGGAGAACAGATGAAGAAGTGAAAACATAAGTATAACCAGGCTCCCTTGAAGCTACAGTCAAAAAAATAATCTTGATATAATAATACAAAGAGTAATTAAAGAAAATTTCCCTGAAACAAATGAAGAAGAGTGGAAAGTAGAAATAGAAAAAAAAATTCACTGATCACAACTTGAAAGAGATCATATGAGGAAACCCGTAGAAATATTATCGTCAAATTCTGAAACCCCCAGCTCAAAGATAAAATATTATAAGCAACAAGAAAAAAACAATTTAAATACAACAATGCTAAGATTAGAATCACACAAGACTTAGCAGTGTTGATACTAAGAGACTGCAGGTCTTGAAAATCTACATATTGGAGAGCAAAAGAATTGGGGTTCTGGCCAAAAATATCATACCCAGAAAAGCTAAGCATAATACTGAATGAAAACAAATGGACATTTAATAAACTGTCAGACTTTCAGGGCTTTGTTAAAAAAAAATCCACCTGAATTCAGTAGAAGATTTGACATACAAGAGACAAGAGAAATATAAGGTACATAACAAAGACTAATTACAATAAGGAAAACTGTTTACCTTTTATGAAAGCAAAGTGGAAAACTTATGTCTAAGATTGTTGTTAGTAATTGAGTAGTTAATAAGAAAGATTGGGGTAAATGAGGTTTGAGAAGAACTGACATGGAGAAAATATATAGTGGAGGAGGGTTGTTAGTTCTGGAAACCTACTTTCCTCAGGAATGGGTTCAAGAGTGAGCAACACATATGTATTGAGAAGAGTATTAACACGTTAAATTCAGAAAGAAGAGGATAGGCAGGGGCAGTGTATAAGGGAGAGATCTCTAGATGGGAGGGTTAGGGAATAACATAAAGGCAGGTATAGAAGGGTGTTTAGATTAATGGGAATAGGGGGATAAGGGAGGGATACTTGGAGGGGGGTTAGGTTAAGTAATAGGAGGACAAGGGAAAGGGAAGAAGTGAAGTAGAGTAGTTAGGAGGGATAGGAAATAAGAGATACACACAAATATAAAAACAAAGATCAGAAGAAGAATTTGTTAGGGAAAGTATATGTCTATATATGTATGTACGTATATATGTATGTGTGTGTGTGTGTGTGTGTGTGTATAACTATATGTGTATCTATAGGAAAGGAAAGGAAAGGAAATGGAAATGGAAGGGAAAAAGGAAAGAAAGGAAAAGAGTTTAACCAGTAAAATCCAAGTTAGTTGAGCATCTTCTGGCCATCCAAATTCACCTTCCTTTGGAGAGGAGAAGGAAGGCGAGGGGGAGACAGACAGGAGAGGAGGGGCTGAGTTACTCAGCTAGCTGAGTCCTCATTCAGGCAGTTCTGTCTGCTCACCGATGTTGTGCTTGTCCTTAGTTGCCGAAGAAGACCATGCCATCAGAGAAATGACAATATGACTTGCAGTTGACTTTGTTTTGAGTGAGAGAGGGCTCTACAAGGTCACCAGTCTCACTTCTCCTCCACAGCCATCTGAATCCAGTGACCAGATATTCATCAGGATGACTGGAAATGGCCCAGGATGCAATAGAAGGTCTTGGCTCCTTTAGGCCAAGGTCTATTCAGGAACTCACTTAGGGTGAGGTAACTCCCATCCAGTGAAGAGAAAGTAGCCAGGGGATGGTCCCTTTAGTGAGACACAGAAAAAAATGACTTCAGGTTGGGAGGGAAACAGCAGCAGTTACTATTGATAATCACTCTTAAACCAGGAGGGTCCAAAAGCCAGTTCTTATGTAAGGACCTAGTATCCTCCAATGTATGAGCTTCAGAGTGCAGTAGGTATAAAGTTTTCAGAAAGGAAGAGAAGGGAGGGGAAGAGAAGGGAAGGGGAGGAAAGGGTATATCTATATTCACATATAAATATATTAGAGCTTAATTTTAGCTTTTTCAGGGATGGGGGGGAAGGGGAAAAACAACAAAGTAAAAAAGTACACAGCAGAGAACAAAAGAAAACTAACAAGGAAGCAAAGAAAAGATGGACAGCTCTCAACATAACATAGTACTTATTATGTACATTTTCCTGAAATGGAAATCAATTGATACATATATATATATATATATATATATATATATATATATATATATATATATATATATATATATATATATTCCTCTCTTATGTTCTGCTGTACACGACATGTTTTTTCGTTTTCTTGTTATGTATTTAAGTTTATAATGTTTTTTTCTTTTCTTATTGTACATTTATATTTCAGTAATAAAAAGGAAACACGGAAATATTTGATAATGAAGAGCAAAATGAACAAAGCCAAGAGAACATTGTATATAGTAACAGCAATATTGCTTTTACAATGACTTTGAACAAATAGGTTATTTTTGATTATTATAAACACTCAAATGAACTGAGGGACATATGAAGAAAGACACTATTCACATTCAGAGAAAGAACTGATCAATAGAATTATGCACTGAATAATTTTCCATATATACCTATTTATATCTATAATAATAACAATCTCTAGGGTGGTGGGGACTGAAGAAAAAGAAATTCACATGATAATGTTGTGGTATATTTGAAAGGAATAGAAAGTTGTCCCTAGCAGATTTTCAGTTTCATGTACAATCATCTTTCTCTTTGTACTCTTATGTAAATGCTAGTTCTGTTCCATAAATTTTTTAAAAATTAAAAAAAATTAAGATAGTAGGGTTTATTAGGGGAGAGAATTGATATGCAGCATCAAATGTGTTAGAAGGAAAAGAGTTTATTCTTCTTTTGATCCCCATAACTTCTCATTCATATGTATCTTTATATTTTTCTCTCCATTCTAGTCTTTTTATTTCCAAGTTTTTGCACAATCTGCATAGCTCTGGCCTTCACATCAGGAATTTTTGGAAGTTCTCCATTTCATTAACAATTTATTCTCCATATTCCACCTCCAAATCCACTGTATATTTATTCACAGTTTTGCTGGGTAAGCTTCCTGGTTGTAAGCCTGTATATACACACATACATATATATGCACACACACATATACATGTATATATTTGCCTTCTTGAATATGATACTCTACATTCTCTACCCTTTTTATAATAGTGGCTATTAAATCTTGTGTAATGCTGATTGGCTCCTTGGCATTTTGATTCTTTCTTTCCGACAGTTTGCTGTATTTTTTATTTGACTAGGAAGATGTAGATTTAGGAAAAAATGTTCCTGGAAATTTGATTTTGAGATCAGAAGGTGATTAGCAGATTATTTTTATTTCTATTTTGCATACTGATTTTAAGATATCCGATCAGATATAAGATTATTGGAAATGTAATACCTGACTCTGTTATTGGTCATGGTTTTTATATAGTTCATTTGCCCTTCCATTATCTCTCCTTGATCTGTTTTCTAGGTCAGGTCAGTTGTTTTTGCTATGAGATACCTTGTATTTTCATCTAAATTTTCAATATTTTGCTTTTGTTTTAATATTTTCATTGACTCATGGAGCCATTATCTTCTTATTTAGACCATTCTAATTTTTAGGGAAGGCAGGTAAGTGGCACAATGTAAAGAGTGCCAGGCATGGAGTCAAGAAGGCCTGAAATCAAATCTGGTCTCAGGCACTTACTAGTTGTGTGCCCCTAGGCAAGTCACTTAAGCCTGTTTGCTTCAGTTTCCTCATTTGTAAAATGATCTGAAGAAGGAAATGACAAACCAATCCAATATCTTTGCCAAGATAACCTCATATGAGGTCATAAAGAGTTAGACATGACTGAAAGAACTGAACAACAACATTCTTTAGGGATTCTGGGGCTTGGCTAACATTTGCAGAGGTTTTTTTATTAATTTTTAAAATATTTTTCCAATTATATGTTAAAGTTTTTAAAATGCATTTAAAAATTTTTGAATTCCAGGTTCTCTCCCTCCCTTTTCCCCATGTTGAGTTGGCAAGCAAATTTATATACATTATATATGAGCAGTCGTGCAAAACACATTTCCATATTAGTCATGTTATAAAAGAAAGTATAGACCAAAACAAAAAACCCCAAGAGAAATAAAGTTTTAAAAAAGGATGCTTTGATCTGCATGCAGACTCCATCAGTTCTTTATCTCAAGGTGAATAACATTTTTCATCATTAGTCCTTTGGAATTATCTTGGTTTATTGAGCTGGTAAGAATAGCTGTGTCATTCACAGCTGATCATACAATATTGCTGTTACTATATACAAAATTCTCCTGGTTGAAACTCTTTTTCTAAGCTGTCAATTCTTTCCTTAACTTTCTTCCAGAGTTCTCTCTCTTTTTCCATTAGTATTTTAGCATTTTCAAAATCATTTTACTTAGTTGTGACAACTCTTCTGTCCTCTCTTTTCAGAAGTTTACAGACAGCTATGTTATACAGCAGATAGAGTGCAGGGCTTGGAGTTAGGGAGACCTGAGTTCACATCTTATCTCAGACACTTACTAACCCATTTACCTCAGTTTTCTCATACGTAAAATGAGTCAGAGGAAAATAATGTCAAACCACTCCAGTGTCATTGCCAAGAAAATCACTAAAGGGGGCCACAAAGAGTCAGAAACAACTGAAAAATGAATAAACAACAAAGGGAATTCTATTTGAATTTCTGCTTAAATTGTGAGATTTTTTTTTTTGAGGCTTTGTTTATAGATGTTTCGAAGTCATTCACTTATTCTGAGTTTGTTGCTTGAGCATCCCTGTCAATCTAATAGATCTTCATTTAAGACTCTTTTCCCCCCCTCATTTTCCAGGTCCTTCTTCTGGATTTTGAACTTTTTGCACTCTGGATTTGTGGAGAGAATGTCTGGAGCATGTTTATGTCCTCTTGGGTTATGCTGTTGCTTTCTTGGGGAACTAAGTGGTATATTATTCCAGGATGTCATGTAATGCCCTGCAAACTTTCCTTATTCTCAAATATCTGCTGGTCTGGGTCTTTTTGAGTCATGCAGTGCCAGTCCAGTCTGAGTTCTCAAATTTCCTTTTCTGGGTTTTGGGTATCAATAGAATTCAAGTCCTACTCTACTCAACCCACTATCAACAAGCTGGAAAGATCTACAGGTTCATGACGACAGAACTTTAGGATCCCCTTAGATATGGCTTTCTTGCTTTGGTTTTTCAATAGCATCCTCTAGGAAAACTTGGGCACTGGATTTCTGAACCTGATCTGCTGCTGTGGACAGGGCATCACAGATGCTTCTTGTTTCTATACATGTTCCTCAATGAGCACAAAGGCTAGAGTCCATGAAGTCTCCTTGCCTTAGACTGCCACTCCTTAGCACAGGTCCCTGCCTAGTCCTGTGACGCAGCCCTGAGAAGGAAGCAGCACACTTGCCAGCAGGACCATGATACTTCTAACTGAACAAGAGTAGGCTCTCTGTGTAGGCTCGAGAGGCATCTCCTCTGACCCTGGTGCACAGTTATGCACAGGGCCTCATTGAGCCCCTGTGATAGAAAATACCACATGGTTTAGTAATTGTTAGAGCTTCTCCTCATTGTCCCCAGATCTCTCTCTCTCTGACTTTACCTATTCTGACCTGAGCTGGAAAATGATGCATTGTGAATTTCTTCTTGTATTTTCCACTTAGAACTTAGGCTGGTGCATTTTCTGTCTTTGTGGTACACTTGCGGGCTGGGAATGGCAAGGGGTGAGCTGGCCTGTCCTTCTGCCTGCTCCCCTACTATCTTAGTTGTTGCCTCCTATTCACACTACTATAACTCTATCAGGAGACTCCTTTCCACATCTGGCAATAGTAGAATTGAGAGAGCAATGCTGCAATGAATCATCAAAAAAAAAACATATCCTCATAGTTGGCTTTGAGACATAGACTCCAACAGGCTTAAAGTGCTTTGTATTTAAATTCTCTTGTTAGTTGCACGGGACTTTAAGGGCTTTTTCCTCCTAAGTAATTGTTTGGATCTTTCCAAAAAGTTACGTTCCTACTTGGAAGTAGATGAACGTGGTATTCTTGTAGATGTGCTTGATGGCCTCATGGCCCATGGCTTACACATAGATTAGTCACTAGCAAGGAAAAGTTGCTGAAGCCTAATATATGAAGCTCTTTCTAGGAGGTAAGAGTGAAGATGGGATTAGAAGTAGCAGTGGCCTGAGACCAGCAGGAGGGTGGCCTGAGGTTCATGTATGCCAACAACAAATTCAGTCTGTGGGCATCTTTTCTACATGAATGGATATATTCAATCTCCACTTATTTCAGATAAAAAAAAAATGGTGGTTGTCTACTTACTTACTACCTTCTAACTTCACATCTTTATAGTCTTTTCACTTTCCCTGATTATGTGAAATAGTAAGTTCCTCCTCCTTCATCACTGTTTCTTCCCTAGGCTATTTCTTTATCTTTCCTTGATCTTTTATCTTTTAATATACTCAAAATATTATAAAACTGACCTCAAACTCTCCCTATTATCTATTTCTTCTTGTACTTTTGAAGACAGAAAAGTTCTGAGGGGAGATGTGTTTTCTCCTTTATTAGAATGTGAATACTATGTCACATAATCCCATCCCTGGAATACTCTCTACTAATATTTCTCATCCTTTACAGTGGTAGGTATTACATCTTGATTGATCCTGACCATGACACATTGGTATAGGTACTCTTCCTTCATTTCTTTTTGTAGTTCTTTTCTGAACTGGAAGCTCTGAATTTTGGTTAAGAAATTTTTGGGGGGTTTAAAATGTGAGGTTTCTATGAGAAGCTGACAAGTTTTTTTTTTTCGTTAATTTCACACTTGGGTTCATATAGCTGATTTCTCGAAATATGGTATTCAGGATTATGTATTTAAGGTTTTCTAGGAGAACAGTGAGATTTAAACCACATCTCCCTGCCACGTCTTCCAGTTTGTTTGTTTGTGACAAGAGACAGCTAACATGTTAAGATCTATTTCAGTCTCTTGATTTTGTTCTGTGTTTGGGCTGTCTCCTGGAGATATAGAGCTATCTAGTCCTATATACTTTGCAATTAGCTTGTTATGTGAGCAAATTTTTGCACCTAAGCTCTTTATTTTCTACCCAATTCTTTATTCTACAGGAGTCACTTTCTTTCCCATTCTGTCCTCTAGAAATGACCATTTACATGCTCACTTTTAGTACTCTTGTTTCACAAATTCAAGGAATTAAGACAGAGTTTATGGAAAATCTGTGGTTTTATTTCAGACCTCCTCTAGGGCTATGTAGCCTTCTTCCCTGAAAGAGAAATATTTTGGGTTGAGGACTGTGGGAGAAGGTTCACAGTCAGGTCCTGCAGATGAACAGAGTCTCAGTAACATCAGGTGCAGGACAGTGACTTTAGAAACTGGGGGAAGGGTCTTTTGTCCCGACTTTGTGTAGAGAAGAGATCTTGGAGGTAGATAGGTGGTTCTTCTTGGCTTGCTGTCCCAGTTTACTGCTCCCAGGTACTCAAAGTCTTGTTTGCATTCAAGACCTCTAGAAAACAAAGCTACTAGAGCTGGAAGAGACTTGAGGACATTGAATGTCAGAGTTCAAAGGGATATGAAACACTGATCAAATGATCCTTAGATCATAGAAACTCAGAATGGGAAGAACATCATGTAAGTAAGGGTAGAGTTGCACTGATTTTACTACCATCTTAAATGAATCACCTTTTTTAGTAAGAACACTTCTTGATAGAATTGAAAAATAATAAGCAATTGTGAACAAGGACCTCTTTGCTTTTTTGGAATTCAATTTTGCTTTCAGATATACTTTCTGTCTCTCCTCTGCCCTTCCTCAAATGCACCACAAACCTCTCCCCAGTTATTTCTGAGAAATAAAGAAAAGAAAAACCCTTAGAAACATGTACAGTAAGCAAAACAAGTTCTTCTATTAGGCAAGACCAAAAAGTTATGCCTCAATCTGTGTTCTGAATTTCTCACTACTAGCTCTTCAGATGTAGAAAGCGTGATTCATCACGAGTTCTTAAGGAATTGTGGTTGGTCATTTCCTTGAACATATTTTCTAAGTCTTCCAAAGCTGACCATTTTCTTATAATATCATTTTTTTCTATAAATTATTATCCTGTTTCTATTCATTTTACTCTATCAAGATCATACATATTCTCATTTTTATGAAAATATTTACTTTATCAATACTTAAAGAATAAATAATATAAGAATTGGAAGTGTTACAATACATTTATATACCTTATATTGTTGAGCCATTCCCCAACTGATGGGTAACTCCTCGTATTCTGATTTATTACCAACATAAAAAAGCTAGAATTATTTTTTTTTTCTGCATGGTAGTCTTTTCCCTCTTTCTTTGATATTTTGAGCAAATGACCAAACTATTTTACAGTCATTCTCTTCCCTGGATAGGATTTAGTCAAGGAAGCTTTGGTGGTTTCTGCTCAGTAAAGCCACCCTATCTTTTTGTGACTAGGAGGCTGCTCATCCATTGAATAAATAGTGCCAAAACCCAGAGCGATACGTTCCTATTCAAGCCAAGTCAATGAGTCAACAAAGATTTATTAAGCACCTATCTTCCCAGGTACATATCTAGGTTGAGAGGGAGGTAATAAATATAATGAAAGAAGCAATCCTTTATCACAAAATCAATACATATTACTTAAATGCCTTAAGGAGTTGATAAAACTGACGTCTATCTTTGATAAGTCATGAGGACAAGTGTACCACTGGCCTAAAGCAGAGGCTGCCATGGCAAGTGGGGGTGGCTCAGTGTAGCCCATTCCCACAAGGTTTCACAAGGCAAAGCCCATGGACTCCTCCAGCACTGGAAGAATCCTATCTATTCTCTGGCTTGCTGTGTTCATTGCTATAGACTGGTTGGGAGAAGAGACAATAGACAAACAATTTCTTGAGAAACTCAATACTTTGACACTGGAGGGTTGCTGACATAGGAAACTGTGAATAATATCCAGAAGATTTCTAGGTGATGTGTGGGCAAAATGGTGAACTTCTTAGAAAGTGTGATCTGACCAATACCCCAAATGACCACTCCCCCATCTCCAAATCTCTCTACCACTGACCTGTAATCTCCACTCATTCACAGTGATGTAACTAGGGAAAGGCCTCTGGTTTGAGCTTTACAGAAGCAGGCCTGGCTCCCTGCCCAATTCCTCCCCTGGTTCTGCTTTCCTTCTGTGTTTGGATTCAATCAGCATCTCTCACACTTTGCAGTGTTGAGAAGAGTGTGTGAGGTAACTTGGGCAGAGTCTCTAAAAATTTGGGGATTACTAGCCTAGGGCTGACACCAGGCAGAAGGCAGCACACTTTCATGACCACTTTATTTCTCCAACTCTCTTCTAAAATAACTGGAAGTAATTCATGTCTGCCAGTTATTGAAGGGGAGGTGAGGGGAGAAGGAACCTATGAGGCAGGTTCCAATGTTGACCTCAGGAAGGAATTCATAGATCAATTTGTGTATCTCTTCTAGGAATGTGGAGGCAGAGGGGGAGGAGTCCTGAAGTAGTCCGTTAAGGATTACTGTGCTCTTCCTGCCACAATTCATCTGAATTCTGCCTTTTCTATTTTAATTTAAAAGTAGGATAATACTGGCAAAGTTCGTAGAGCAGGAAAAGTTTTCAATATGGTCTCCAGGCAGGAGTCCCTCCCTTTAGACTTCCTCTGTTGAGGAAGTATTCAGTGTCTGGGACGGCAGCATCAGCTAAGCCTAATCACCAGTTGACATGGAGATTGGTCTGTTTCCAAGGAAACCCCAAATCCTTAATAGTTGGATTTCATACTTCATAGATCATTATGAGGCTGCTATCTTAACCCTTTAGTGTACCGGAGAGGTGACCAACTATATTACGAAATTTGGATGGGAAGTTTTATCTACCTTCTATCTATCTCCCTACCTGTCTGTCTATCATCTATCTATCTATCTATCTATCTATCTATCTATCTATCTATCTATCTATCTATCTATCTATCTATCTATCTATGTATCACTATATAAAATATCATTTTCTGAAAGGTAGTTAAGTCAGGTGAACTAAATGATACTGATTGATCAACATGGAGAAAACAAACACTGTTGAGATTTCATGAGCTCTGATGCCCACAAGACTCCCCCACTCCCTACTCCCACCAGGAGTACCTCTAAACCCTGAGGAAAGGTATAGCAGGTGCCTTCTAGGGACTTGACCTGCCAATGTCAGTGGGGATTGGAAATTCCAAGCCAATATTGCACATGGATTATGTCATTTGATTCTCAAAAATTCCCTAGAGATGTTATCATTCCTACTTTACAAGTGAGGAAATAGGTTCTAAGATGATAAAGGTCTTAGCCTGGTCACAAATCTAATAAGTGTCACAGAAAGTATTGGAATCCATGTTCCTTCTGATTCCAAGTACACACCAACCAGTAAACCAGAGTCAACTGGGTATCTCTTGGCCATCCAAATTTGCCTTCCTTGGAGAGGAGAAGGAAGGGGAGGGGAAGACAGACAGGAGAAGAGGAGTTGAGTTTACTCACAGGGTTGTGTTCATCCTTCCTTGCCTAAGAAGACCATGCCATCAGAGAAATTATGACATGACTTGCACTTGACTTTGTTTTGAGTGAGGGAAGGCTGTGCAAGATCACTTCTCACTTCTCCTCCAGAGACATCTGAATCCAGTGACCTGATATTTCTCAGGATAACTGGGCATGAACCAGAATGCACTGGGAGGCCTTCTTCCCTTTAGGCCAGGCCTGTACAGGTACTCAGAGAGAGGTAATGCCCATTCTTTGAATAGACCTGTTTAAGAAGCAGCCAGGGCATGGCCCCTTTATTGAGTTAAAGTAAAGAAAGACCTCAGGCTGGGAGGGAAACAGCAACAGTAATTATTAATAATCACTCTGAAACCAGAAGGGTCAACAAGAGAGCATTCAGGCAGGGGGCAGTGGTCCCATGGTATCTGATCTACAGAGAGAAGTAGGCTCAAGATTCAGGGAAGGGAAGGGAAGGGAAGGCAGGGGAAGGGAAGGGAGGGGAAGGGAAGGGAAGGAAAAGGAAGGGAAGGGAAAGGAAATGAAGGGGAAGAAAGAGAGAGGAGGGAAGCAACAGGAAAGGAAGTGTAGGAAAGGTAGAGAAGGGGAGGTGAGTAGGGGGGAGGGAAAGGAAGGATACTATCATATTATGCTATGTGATGTGATGTGATGTAACATGATGTGATTATGCTATATTATATTATGTTATATTACATTTTATCATATTATATGATACATAAAATACATGTACAGTTTATAATGTATAATAATGTAATAAATATATGCAATATGCAATATTATGCATACATAAGTATACATATGTAACAAATAAATAATATATAACAACATAATAATTGATTTTCTAGCTTTTTTGTAGGTATATGCCTCCTTCATTGATCTGCTCTTTCATTCTTTAACTGATGTTAGTGGATAGAAATATCAATTTTTCTCTAACTGCTACTAGGTTTGCAACTCAAAAAAAAAACATGTTCTCTAATTTTTGTCATATAGTTTGAGGAAATTTTTACTTTATTTGTTCTCAGAAAAAGTCTTTTTTAAGCTTAAAGTATTTTAATTTCTTAGTTTTAAAGTTACTTTGTTTTAATATAAATTTTTAAATAATAGTTGTAAAGTTATTTTAATTTTTGATTATTTTATGAGCAATTGCTAGACTTTGAGGTGGTGTAAATTGAGTTCTACTTTTTATATTCTCTTATTATTTCTTTTAAGAAAATTTATGCTATACCATTTTGGGCATATATATTCAATATTTAAAATTAATTGACTGTCTATGTGAATTAATGGGAAGCACAAGTCTGTGGTACTTTTTATCAAAACATAATTAGTAAGTGTATTTACTTTGGTTTGCTTTTGTTTTTGCTTTATGTGAGATTATTACTGACACCTTTACCATTTTTTTTACATAAGCATTAGCTAAATAGTTTCTACTCCAAACCTTATATTAATGTGGTACACTTTTCTGTTTCAAGTTTTATATTGTAAAAAGTATATTGTTGGATTCTGATTTCTAATTACTTTAGCAACCTCTTCAATTTTATAGCAAAATTCAAACCATTCAAATTCATTATTTCTTTCTAGAGGTCACCAGAATATTCTTTATGTTTTTACCTTTTTCCTCTTATTCTTAAAATGAAAGAAGATTTCTTTTATGGTCTCTTGGAATACTTTGTGTATGATCTCTATTTGTTCATGGCAATCAGGTAAACTGATGATTCTTGAATTCCCTCTGCTTTATGTCTTTTTGAGGTCTGTTACTTTTGTTATGAAATGCCTTACATTTTCTTCCATTGTTTTGGATTCTTTTAACTTTGTTTAAACATTTATTATAGTCTACTAGAGCAATTAATTTCTGTTTTGTCATTGCTTTGTTTCCAGTGAGTTTCAAGGAAATTTCTAGTGCGTGAGGAATCTGAGATACTTTGAGATCTAACCACCAGAGAATTCATTATCAAAGACAGAAACTGAGTAACAAAGAAAAATGAGGGAAATAAAGAAGTGAAATTACCAAAGACCTCAGGAGGAAGAAAATTAAAAGACCTTAAACCCAAGCAGATAAATCAAGAGAGAAAACTTGAACAGCCAAAGGACATGTGCTTACAGATCTAGCGAATAAGTTCATGCCTCCATGAATAAATACTGCAAAACAAAGGAAAATGACAACACTTGAGGGGCAGAGTACTGTAGAATTTGTGGAAAAGAGGGGACCACAGTACACTGATCCTGAGAGATTCAAAAAAACTAAAATTTTGACATTTGAATTCATGTACTGTGGAACAAAAGTAATTGGCACAATAGAAAAACTTGAATCTATGATGGAAATTCTCATCACAGAAACAAAAGACAACTGAATGGGAATACAAATAGACAGAAATCAAGGACAACATCAAAGTAAAAACCAAAAAGCAATAGCATCAAAAGAAAATATGCTCTGTTTTTAAAGAAAAACATACTGATCTTAATGGGACTCCCCAAAGAAAATGAAAAATCAAAAAGAAAATATAAGGTAAACAACAACACAGTGAAACTGCCGAGAACTTCTGAATATAGAAATTGAAATATCAATTATAATAATTTATATATTAACTCTAAAACGAAATCTAAGGTTACAGCCATCAAAACACACAGTGGTTAAATTTAAATATTCATATAAGAAGTAACAAATTCTCTGAGTGACCAAGAAAAAACCTGAAAATCTAAATGAAAAGAAATCCAAATGACACATGCCTATCATGGAATGATGCATTTAAGAAAAAGCACACAAGTCAGAATGCAGTCAAAAGTGAACTACTCTACAAGTCTGAGTTTAACCATAAATGAAGAAAGATTGACATTCATTAATAAAGAGGTATTTGAAATAGTCACAGAATGAAAATGAGACGTGAAGACATTATCTGTTGTTTGAATATCCCAGATAATTGAAATGTAGGAGGAGTGAATAAAAACAGTGAATAAAAAGGCAGTGAGATAAAGGAGACCAGTAAGATATTTTTTTCCTCAATGTATACAAGAAGAGATGGGTGAAGATGCAAATCAGGTGGATGTAATTTCAAGGGGTGGGCTTGATGTATTATGTACAGATCCTCACAACGCTTCACCAACAGATGAATAAATGCTTTGGTGGGTTTACATTACAAAATATGAGGATGCATGGAAGGGGGAGGGGAGCATAGAAGGAAAGAGTAGAATGCGTGGTATACAGAAGTCAAATTGAAGGTTAACCAGAAGGGGAAGTTGATCTTTGTTGTCTTTCAGAAAAAAAAAAAAAAACAGCCCACAAGGAAGAGGGTGAGGAGCAGAAGGTAAAGACTGAAAAGGAATGAAAAAGAGGGAGATCTTGTTTTAGTTGTTGGAAGAGGCTCCATCATTGAATGACACTATGAGTAAAGGGAAATATTTGATGAAGGGAGATGAGGACAATGTACTGATAATTGTGTGTGAGAAATTGGTGCTTGAAAAGATTACTTGTTCCTTCTCAGGAAGAAGCGAGATGGAGATTATTCAGACAACTGCAGCCTCAGGGGAAAGACCAGAAGGGTACAGAAAATTTGGCTTTCAAACAAAAAACTCAAGAGAAGTAAAAAGGGTAAAGAAGAAAGAACAACAGTATTATTCAATAAGGATAAACAGTTTACATCCCCAGATGTGAAAATGATACTGGTAACTCTTAAGATTTGTATATCTATTAGGGCAGTTAAAAAGAGTCTACATAGATAGACGGTATGGTTATAGGTTGACTTTGATGAAATGATATAAAGTATTAGGCACTGAAAAAAAGGATTGTTCTAGTTGAAGAGAGAAGGGGGAGGCGCTGTGGGGTAAACTATATAACACGGAGGTGTGAAATACCTATCACAGTAGAGAGAAAGAAGGCAGTACGCTGAGCATTGTAAGGACCTTACTCTCTTCAAATTTACATCAAGAGGGAATAACATAAACACTTTTTGGTTATACATACCTATTTTGCCCTATTAGAAAGAAGGAGGGGAACAGGGAAAGAAAAGTTATAGTACTGACAGAAGTGCAGGAAGATTGAGTGAAACAGTGATGAGAAACAAAACACTAGAGAGGATGACGAGGATGAAAGGGGGGAGAGAGAAAGAGAGGGAGAGAGAGAGAGAGAGAGAGAGAGAGAGAGAGAGAGAGAGAGAGAGAGAGAGAGAGAGAGAGAGAGAGAAAGTATAAACAAGAAAACTAGAATGGAGGGAAATACATAGTTAGTAATCTTAACTGTGAATGACAATGGAATGAACTCTCCATAAAATGGAAGCAGATAGCAGAATGGATTAAAAAACGGAATCATACAACATATTATTTTCAAGAAGCACATCTGAAACAGAGAAGCACACACAGAGTAAAAGTAAAAGGCTAGAGCAGAATTTATTATGCTTTAGCTGAATTTAAAAAATGCCAGGTTAGCAGTCTTGATCTCAGACAAAGCAAAAGGAAAAGTAAATCTAATTAAAAGATGCAAGGAAAGAATTTTTGTCTTGCTAAAAGGTACCATAGACAATGAAGTAATATCAATATTAAATGCACATGCATTAAATGGAATAACATCCACGTTTGTAAGTAATGAGAAGTAGCTAAATCTAACCACAAATAAAGGAGAAAAAAGTTAAGCAGATAAATAAGTTATTAGAAAAGACACACATGAAAAACCCCTGTAGAAAACTGAATTAGGATAGAAAGAAATATACATTTTTCTCAACAAGATATGGCACCTACACAAAAACTGACCATGTACTGATGCACGAAAACCTCATATTCATCCTTTTCAGACATGATACCATAAAATTGCATTTAATAAAGGGTCATGGGAAGATATATTGAAAATAAATTAGAAACTAAACAATCTAATCCTGAAAAATAATTAGGTCAGACAATGTCACATAAACAATCAATAATTTCATCAAAGAGAACGACAATAATGAGATAACATGCCAAAATTTATGGAATGCAGCCAAAGCAGAAATGAAGGAAAATTGTGTATCTTTACAAGCTTATAAAATAGAGAAAGAACACAAGTATTATACGTTCTGACCAAGAGTGATTTATAACAAGAATGCAGTGATGACTTAATATAAGCAAAACTATTAACATACTTTGTTAGATCAGTAAGAAAACTAACAAAATATCATTTTAGAAATTGGTGTACATTCTTGTAGTCTCCTAGGTACTATTTTATTTAGGATTCTTGCATCCATTTTTAGTAGTAAAATTAGTCTATTATTTTCTTTCTCTGTTTTTGCATTTGTTTCATAGAAGCAGGTTGGTATGACTCCTTCTTTGTCTATTATTCCAAATAATTTGTCATATTAGAATTAGTAGATCTTTCAATATTTGGCAGAATTCACTGTAAATCTAGTGGGTCCTTATGCTTTTTTCTTAGGAAGCTCATTTATGGGCTATTCAATTTCTCTTTCTAAGGTAGGTTTAGTATGATATTCTTCTGGGCCACTGTCAGTTGTCCTGACCTATTTCTTGCCACTGTGCTCTGATGACTCTGAAAGAGAGAGGAGCTGATGGTATTGCACAGCTATGTTTCACTTAAATTTAATTCATTTGCAAGGCAAGCCATCACTCTACTAACATCACTGGTCCTCTTCATCAACAAAACACTCAATTTCTATGATTATGAAATGCAGCATATTTTGTGCTTAATCTATTGCACTGATCTACCATACTATATTTTAGCCAGTGTCAGATTGTTTTGATCATTACATACTGTAACATAGTTTGAAGTCTGGCTGCCTTATATCATTTTTTCCCCAAGACAGCAAACTATTTGATATAAGCTATACCTGTATAGTGATATTAAGCATGATTCCACATTAGTCATGTTATGAAAGAAGAATCAGAGACAAAAGGAAAAACTTTGAGAAAGAACAAATAAAAATCACCAAAAAGGGGGATCTGCATTATTCAATGTAGTTCTTTTTCTGGATGTGGATAGCATTTTCCATAGTGATTCTTTTGTAATTGTCTTAGGTCATTGCATTGCCAAGAAAAACTAAGTCAAGCAATGTCAGTCATCACACAAAGTTGCTGTCGCTGTGTACAGTGTTCTCTTGGTTTTGCTCACTTCTCTTCATGTGAACTTTTCAGGGTTTCCTGAAATCTGTCTTCTCACCATTTCTTATGAGACAATAGTATTCCATCACATTGATATACCACAACTTGTTCAGCCATTCCACAATTGATGGACATTCCCTCAATTTCTAATTCTTTGCCACCACAGAAAGAGCTGTTACAAATAATTTTGTACATGTGGATCCTTTCCCTTTTTTTGTGATTTCTTTGGGCAAAGTGTTATAGTACTTTATGCATAGTTCCAAATTGCTTGTCAGAATTGTTGGATCTGTTCACAGTTCCACCAACACTTCATTAGAATTCCAATTTTCTCACATCTTCCCCAACATTTAACATTTTCCTGTTTTGTCATGTTAGTCAATCTTACAGGTGGGATGTGGTATCACAGAGTTTTTTTAATGCTAATAATTTCTAATTAATAGTAATTTAGAACATTTTTATATGACTATAGATAACTTTTATTTCTTCATCTAAAAATAAGAGGAGTCCTAGGAAATTCATTTTATGGTACAAATATGGTGCTGAAAGCTAAACCAGGTAGAGATAGCACAGAAGAAAAGAATGATAGATCAATTTCTTTATTGAATACTGATGCAAAATTTTAATTAATTTAAATAAAATACAAGCAAGGGATTACAGCTATTTATCACCAGGATGATATACTAAGGTGAAGTAGGATTCATACCAGGAATGCAGGGCTGGTTCAATACTATGAAAGTTATCAGCACAATTGACTACATCAATAAAAAAAGAAATCTTATCATTATCTGAATAGATGCAGAAATATCTTTTGTCATATACATCACCCATTCCCAATAAAGCACTAGAGATCATAAGAATAAATTGAGGTTTCCTTAAAATGATAAGCAATGTCTATCTAAAACCATGAGCAAGTATTATCTGTAATGAGGATAAGCTTGAAGCCTTTTTCACTATATTAGGGGTGAAACAAGAATGTCCATTATGACCACTATTATTCACTATTATAATAGAAATGTTAGACATAGCAATAGAAATGGAAAAAAATGAATTGAGGGATTGAGAACAGGGAAGTAGGAAACAAAACAATCACTCTTTGAAATGATATGATTGTATACTTACAAAATCTTGGAGAATCAACTAAAATTAGGTGAAATAATTGACAACTTTAGCAAAATCACAGGTTATAAAGTAAAACCAAAATCATCATCAATATTTCTATATATTATCAAAAAAGCATATGAAGAAGGGATAAAAAGAGAATTTCCATTTCAATTAACTTTCCATAAAAAAAACAAAACAAAAAAAAAACAATTTGAAAGTCTACCTGTCAAGATAAACCCAGGAACCATGTGAACACAATTACAAAACATTTTTCCCAAAAATAAACTCAGATCTAAACAACTGGAAAAAAAATCATTTGCTCATGGGTTAGCAAAACTAACATAATAAAAATGACAATTCTATCTAAATTCATTTATTTATTCAAGGGTCACATCAATCAAACTTCTAAAAACTGATTTTATAGAGCTAGATAAAAATAATAAAAAAAATTTATCTGAAGGAACAAAATGTCAAGAATATCAAGGGAATTAATGAAAAAATTACAAAGGAAAGAGGCCTACCTATAACAGATCTCAAGTTATATTGCAAAGTGACAATTATCAAAGCTATTTGGCACTGGCTTAGAAACAGAGTAGTGGATCAGTGGAATGCATTAGGTACACAATACATAGGAGTAAATGACTATAGTAATGTACTGTTTGATAAACTCAAAGAGTCCAGTTTTTGAGATAAGAACTCACTATTTCACAAAAACTGCCTGGAAAACTGAAAAGAATATGGCAGAAACTATGTACAGATCAACATCTCTCACTGTGTATCAAGTTAAGGTCAAAAAGGGTACCTGTTTAGACAGAAAGAAGGATGCCATAAACAAATAAGGAGAGCAAGGGGTAGTTTACTTGTCAGAGTGATGGAGAAGGAAAACATTCCTGATCAAACAAGAAAGAGCATTAAAAATGCAAAATGGAAAATTTTGATTATATTAAATTTTCACTGCAAATATCTCTGATAAATGCCTCATTTCTCAAATATGTAGATAAATGAGTCAAATCTATAAGAATTCATGTCATTTTTCAGTTGACAAATAGAAAAAGGATATGAACAAGCAGTTTATAAACGAAGAAATTAAAGGTTTGCATAGTCATATAAAATTACTTTAAATCACTATTGGTTAGAAAACTGAAAATTAAAATAACTGTGTGGTACATCCTTACTTATATCTGTTTGGTATCTCGTTACACCTATCAGGTTGGCTAATATGACAGAAGAGGAAAATGACAAATGTCAGAGAAGATGTAGGAAAATTGGGAACTAATTTAACCAGTCTGGAGAATACTTTGAAATTCTGAAACCCAAGGGGGTGGAGCCTGGCAACCAACAACACCAGAACTCCAGGCATTCCTCAGCACACCAGGTGAATCAGGAAGATGCTGGGGCAGCCAGAATCACCAACCAATGAGCTTGCCTATGTTGTAGCTCAGCAAAAAGACCTCCTGTGGCCAGATCACCCCTCCCTCATAACTAACAAGCTAGCTCCAGGGTAAATTTTGGGAAACACAAAAAGACTTCACCTGGCCTCTACTTTCTCACACTAGCCAGCTCAGCACCAGGTAAACTGTAGCACTTTAGCTTCCAGCTAAAAGAACCAGAGGCCACAGCAGACAAAACCACAAGTTCAAGGCACAATAACTGTGGCCCTAGAAGCAGATATCTACTTCAAGAGTCAGGAAAAGGATGACTATTATTATCATGAGTAAGAGGCAAAGCAGGAAAGAAAAGACCATAGAATCTTTCAATGGGGACAAGGAACAAAACAGGAATACCAAAGAGGTCAGCACTGAGACTGTACTCCCATATGAAACTTCAGAATGCACTATGAACTGGTCACAAGCACAAAGAGCACTCTTGGAAGAGCTGAAGAAGAATTTTAAAAGACAAATTAAAGAAATAGAAAAAAAATTATCCAATTATTTTAAAAGTATGAAAAAAGAATTCACTGAAGAGAACAGCTCCTTTAAAAGGAAAATTGAACACATGGAAAAGGAAGCACAAAACTTCATTGAGAAAACTGGACAAATGGAAAAGGAAGTAGAAAAACTAACTGGAGAAAATAACTCCTTAAAACGAATAATTGGGCAGATGGAAAAGGAGATGTAAAAGTTAACTGAAGAAAACAATTTGATTAAAATTAGAATTGGGCAAGTAGAAGCTAATGACTCTATGAGACATCAAGAATCAGTCAAACAAAATCTAAAGAATGAAAGATAGAAGAAAACGTAAAATATCTAATGGAAAGAACAACTGACCTGGAAAATAGATCCAGGAGAGAAAATCTAAGAATTGTAGGCTTAACAGAAAGACTTGATGAAAAAAAGAGCCTGGGGCTTCTGATTGTGGAAGTGGAGTGTTCAGTAATTGCGATCTCCCTCCTCTTTTTGACCTTAATGAGCCAAGAGAATATCTTCCAAGGTAAAACACTGGAATGGTGGGAGCAGCAGAAGGGGTAAATAGATTCTTAGCCTGTGAGGCTAGAAAAATCGATAAGGAGGGTCCTTCTTGCTATGGCCGAAGGTGAAAAGTGCAGTATCAGAGATGTCCCAGAGAACCCCACCTCAACAAACCAGGAGAAGATCCTGAGCCAGGAGGTGAAACTAGCAACTGCCAACAGCAGAACCCCAGGCATGCCTCAGCATCCCAGAGGAATTGGGAAGACACTGGTGTAGACTGATGAGCTTGCCTATGCTCTAGCTCAGCAGAGGAGACCTCTGGAGTCTAGTCCACCCCTCATCCACACTTAACAAGTTGGCTCCAGGGCAACTGTGGGAAGACCCAAAAAGACCTCATCTAGCCTCTGCTTTAAGACACCAGTCAGCTCAGCACCAGGTAAACTGCAATTTTGGTTCTAGCTGAAAGAACCAGAGGCCACAACACAGAAAGCCTCAAGTTTTAGGCACAAGAACTGTTGGACAGAGCTCCCTGTTGCCACAGATGCAGAGATCTGCTTTAAAAGATAAGAAAAGGGTTATTATCATGAGTAGGAAGCAAAGCAGAAAAGAAAAGACCATAGAATCTTCCTATGGGGAAAAGGACCAAAACACAAATACCAAAGAGGTCAGTATTGAGACAGTACTCCCATCTCCAACTTCAGAAGGGGTGTGAAGCACAACAAGCCTTCTTGGAACAGTTCAGGAAGGATTTTAAAACCCAAATTAGAGAAATAGAAACAAAACAGATCAATGACTTTAAAAATATGAAAAAAGAAATCACAGAAGAATTCAAAAGGAGAACTGGACAAATGGAAAAAAGAAGTATAAAACCAAACTAGTGAAAATAGCTCCTTAATAGGACATATGGAATAGGATAGGAAGAGTTATCTGAAGAAAACAATTGGATAAGAATTAGAATCAGGCAAGTGGAAGCTAAGGAATTTTTGAGACATCAAGGATCAGTTAAACAGAATCAAAAGAATGAAAAGGTAGAAGAAAATGTAAAATATCTAACTGGGAAAACAACTGACCTGGAAAATAGATCCAGGAGAGAAAATCCAATCGTTATTAGTCTACCAGAAAGCTACAGTGAAGAAAGAGCCTGGACAAAATCATCTAAGAAATCATCAAGGAAAATTGCCCAGAAGTCCTAGACCCAGAGAGCAAAATAGTCAACCAAAAAAATCCACTGTTAACCTTCTGAAAGGGACCCCAAACTAATAACATCAAGGAACACTGGGGCCAAATTCCAGAACTAACAAGTGAAGGAGAAAATACTGCAGGCATCCAGAAAGAAACAATTCAAATATCGAGGAGCTACAGTCAAGATCACACAGGACCTTGTAGTTTCTCCATTAAAACATCAAAGGAATTAGAACACAATGTTCCATAAGGCAAGGAGTTGAGACTACAATGAAGGATTAATTACCCAGCAAAGTTGAACATAATATTTCAGGCAAGGAGATAGACATTGAATGAAATAAGGGTTTTCCAGACCTGCCTGATGAAAAGGCCAGAACCCAATATAAAATTTGATCTTCAAACGCAGGTCCCAAGGGAGGCATAAAAAGGTAAACGGGGAAAAAAAAGTTGCTACACAATTTGGGCAAACTGTTTAAGTCCCTATGATACTTACTAATCTTGAAAATTATATATTTATTATGAAATGCAAAAGGGATATATGTAGATAGAGGGAGTTGGTATGGATTAAATGATGTGATGATGACAAATGTGATTTAAAGGTGCAAAGGGATTGTAATGGGAGATGTGAAAAGGAGGAGGCAGAAAAAATAAAATATGTCCCAGGAAGGCACAAAAATACATTACAGTAGAGGGAAAGCGGGGAGGGAGATGAGCATTGTTTGAGAGGTACTCTCATCTGATTGGATTCAAGGAGGGTACAACAAACTCTGGTAAGTACAAAAATACAATTAGCTCTATAAGCAGTAAGAAGGAAAAGGGGAAAGAAAAGGGAGGGGAGGCTAAAATGGAGGGAAGAAGTAGTAAGGGAAAAAGGGATTAAAAGGGAGGAGGGCTGAAAGAAGGGAAGGAAAACTGAGGAAGGCTGTGGTCAAAAAATAAAACACTATTTTGGAGGGGAAAGAAGAAGGGAGAACTAAAAGCATAAACAAGGGGAAAGGAGATGGAGAGAAAGACACAAACAGCAATCATAACTGTGAATGTGAATGGGATGAACTCTCCCATAAAACGGAGTTAGCAGAATGGATTTAAAACCATAATCCAACAATATGTTGTTTATAAGAAACACATTTGAAACGGGGGAATACACACAAAGTAAAGGTAAAAGGTTGGAGCAGAATATTTTGTGCTTCGGCTGTCATAAAAAAAGCAGAGGTAGCAATCCTAATCTCAGACAAAGCAAAAGCAGAAATAGGTCTAATCAAAAGAGATAAGAAAGTAAACTATGTCTTGCTAAAAGGCACCATAGATAAAGAATCAATTTCATTACTACACACATATGCTCAAAGTGGATAGCATCCAAATACATAGAGGAGAAATTGAGGGAGTTACAGGAAGAAATGTACAGCGAAACAATACTAGTGGGGGAACTCAAACTTCCCCCTCTAAACTTGATAAATCTCACCCCAAAATAGACAAGAAAGAATTTAGGGAGGTGAATAGAACTCTGGACAAGGTATATATGCTAGATCTCTGGAGAAAATTGCATGGGGATGGAAAGGAATATACCTTTCTAACATGACAAAACAAGAAGATGATAAATGTTGGAGAAGATGTGGGAGAGTTAGAACACTAATTCATTGTTGGTGGAGCTGTGAGCTGATTGAGCCATTCTGGAAAGCAATTTGGAACTATGCCCAAAAGGTTGCAAAAATATGCATACCCTTTGGAGGAGCAATACTGCTTCAAGACTGTATCCTAAAGAGATCATAAAGATGGTAAAAGATCCCACATGTAAAAAAAATATTTATAGCAGCTCTCTTTATGGCAGTTAAAAACTGGAAATCAAGGAGATGCCCATCAATTGGGGAATGGCACAACAAATTATGTTATATGAATGTATATCTGTTGGCCATTAAAGTTTTCACTGTTGATTTACCTGCTTAGGTTCAAAGCCTTTCAATTTTCTTCCTCCTGTGCTCTTCAGTAACGTCTTTTTATTCCCATCATTTTTCTTTATTATTCAATTTCTGACATTATCCACTGTGATGATGAATTCTCTGGAGGTTAGATCTCAAGGCATCTCTGACTCCTCCTGCTCTAGGAATTTACTTGAAAGTAACTGGAAACAAAGCAGTGACAAAACAGGAATTAACGGCTCCAAAAGACTACAATAAATATTAAAACAAAATTAAAAGAATCCAAAACAATGGAAGAAAATTTAAGACATTTCATATCAATGGTAACTGACCACAAAAAGACATCAAGCAGAGGTAATTTGAGAATCATCAGGCTATCATTTCAAAAATATATAGAGAACTGAGTCAAATGTACAAGAATACAAGCCATTCCTCAGTGGATAAATGGTCAAAGATATGAACAGGCAGTTTTCAGAGGAAGAAATTAAAGGTTTCTATAGTAATATGAAAAAATGCTCTAAATCACTATTGATTAGAGAGATGCAAATCAAAACAACTCTGAGATACCACATCACAGCTATCAGATTTGCTAACATGACAAAACAGAAAGATGATAAATTTTGGAGAAGATGTGTTAGAGTTGAAACACGAATTCATTGTTGGCGGAGCTGTGAGATGATCCAACCATTCTGGAGAGCAATTTGGAACTATGCCCAAAGGGCTACAAAAATGTGCATACCCTTTGACTCAGGAATACTGCTTCTAGGACTCTATCCCCAAGAGATCATAAAAATGGAAAATGGTCCCACAAGTACAAAAACATTTATAGCAACACTGTTTGTGGTGTCCAAACTCTGAAAATCAATTGGATACCCATCAATTGAGGAACGGCTGAATAAAATGTGGTACATGAATGTAATGGAATACTATTGTGCAAAAAGAAATGATGAACAAGAAGACTTCAGAGAGGCCTAGAAAGACTTACATGAACTAGTCCTGAATGAAAGGAGCAGAACCAGGAGAAATTTGTACACAGCAACAACCAGTGTGTGAGAAATTTTTCCGATAAAATTAATACTTCATTACAATGCAAGGATTTAAAAAATTCCCAATGGGTTCTTTATGCAAAATGCCTTCCACATCCAGACAAAGAACTTTGAAACTATTGCAGAATGAAGCAGATCATTTTTTTTTGTATTATGTTTTGTTTTGTGATATGGTTTCTCCCACTCATTTTAATTCTTCTATTCAATATGATTAAGGTGACAATGTATTTCATAGGAATGTGTGTGTATGCCTTCTCAGGAAGGCAGTGGGAAAAGAGGGAGGAAGAAGGGAGAGGGAGGGGGAAAAAGTCTAAGATATATGGAAGTTATTGTAAAACACTGAAAACAAATAAAATAATTTAATTTAAAAAAAAAGAATCATCAGCCTACCTGAATGCCATGAACAAATAAAGAGCATACACATCGTATTCCAAGTGATCATAGAAGAAAACTGCCTTCGTCTTTGAGAACAAGAGGAAAAATTATCAATATAAAGAATCTTCTGCTGACCTCCAGAAAGAAATAATCAGTTTGAGTCCTTTGAATTTGACTCTAAAATTGAAGAGATTTGCTAAAGTAAGTAGAAATCAGAATCGAGTTACATACTCTTTACAATATGTATACTTGAAAAAGAAAAATGTACAACATTAATATAAGATTTGGTGGAGACACTATTTTGCTAACACTTATGCAAAAATAAAAATGGTAAAAGTGGCAGTCCTGATCTCACACAAAGCAAAAACAAAAACAGACCAAAGTAAATCCACTTACTAATTACATTTTGATGAAAAGTACCACAGACTTGCAGTTCACATTTATTCGCATAGACAGTGAATTGATTTTAAATATTAAACTTTTATGCCCCAAATTACATAGCATTGATTTCCTTAAAAAGGAATAATAAGAGAACAGAAAAAAGTAGAACTCAATTTACACCACAAAATACAGCATTTGCTCATAAAAAATGTTCAAACATTATAATAACTTTACAATTGTTATAAACAAAAATTATTTTTAAGTAAAGCAAAGTAACTTTACATTAAAACATTAAAGGACTTTAATCTTAAAAAAGAATTTTTCTAAAAGCAAATAAAATAAAACTTTCCTTGAACAAAAAATGAGAGCACATTAAACCTTTTTTTATTTCCAAATCTAGAAGTAGTTAGAGAAAAATTGACATTTCTATCCACTTGCATCAGTTAAAGACAGAAAGAGTACATCAATGAAGTAGACATGTACTTACAAAAAAGCCTAGATAATTACTATAAAATTATATATTACATATTATATATAATTATTAAATATCATATATTTATTACATATCGTATATAATTATTATATATCATGTATTTATTGCATATTGTTTGTGCACATATTGTATATCATATATTTATTATCATATAATATTATATATTACAATTTATATATCATATATAATAAGTTATATTATTTATGATATATTGTATATATATTATATAATAATATATCTCATTTAGCCACCAAATCAGAAATCTTTATAAAGTGAGGCTAAAATAAGTGAAAGAAAAATATAGCATGGTAGTAATAAATTTTAAAATGACTGATTTTTTTGAAATATCTACAAAAGGGATAAACCATTAAGTAACTTGATTTTGAAAAGGAAAAAACTGAATTACTAGTACCCAAATTTATTTAAATTGTGAATTCACTATTCAGAAATAACAAAAGAAATTATTAATTAACAATCATTTTACCAAATTATATGCTAATTAAACTGACAAACTGAAAAAATATTTATGAAATAGAAAACCTTCCAGATTTATACAAGAAATAGGAGGGATAAACATATTTTAAATACGAAATTTAGCAGGAATAAATGAATAGTCAAAGTAAAAATCCCTAGGACCAGATGGATTTGCCTGTTGGTTGCATCAAAATCTTATAGATCAATTAATTGCAATATGACATAAACTACTAAGAAAAACAGGAAAATAAAAGCATTTTCCTATGTCTTCTTATATAGTCCCAATACATAAACCAGAGAGATCAAATAATAGAAAGAAATCTATAAATTAATATTCCTAATAAACACTGATGCAAAATTAAGTAATATATTAGCAAAGGACTACAACAGGTAGTATACAGATTAAACAATATTATTTGGCTATATCATGAATGCAGAGATGGTTCAATATTGGGCATCTTCTGACAATAGTAAATAATGATAATTAAAAAAAAAACAAAAACAAAAACAAGAAAGCATACGCAGCAAAATCTGTCCTTGACATGATAATTAATATCTGTCAAAAATCATGATGTAGCATGATTTGCAACCAGAGCAAACTAGGGCCCATTCCAATAATATCAGGGAAGAAAAGGAAAGATGTCCATTATCACCCTTCTCATACAACATAATGCTAGAAATGATAGCTATGGCAAATAAAACAAGAACAGGATGTTGAGGAATCAGAATAAGTAAAGAGGAAACAAAATTACCAGTCAATTCAGCTTGTGTCATGATGTATTAGTGAACTCTAGAAATACCTTAAAACCTATTAAACAATTAACAACTTTAGAAAAGTTGCTTGACATAAAATAAACCCATAGTATTTTTCTACATTATCCACCAGTCTAGCAGAGAGTGATACAAGGATAAATTCCATTTAAAATAACTACAGAAAGGATAAAATACTTGGGAGTCACCCTTCTAGAACAAGCACAAAAACAATGAAAACAGCCTTATGAAACATACTTTAAAAGAAATAGAGATCTCAATAATTGGAAAAATACTACTTTTTCTTACTTAAGCTTAGCCAAAATAGTAAAAATGAGAAAAGCTCCTTAATAAATATATTTATCCAGTGTCATATGTATCAAACTGTCAGAGGATTTCTTTCTAATGGATTAAAAAATAAGAGGAAACACCATGTGGAGTAACAAAACGTCTAGAATAAGAAGGGATTTAAGGCAAAACCTGTTAAGTACCAGATCTAAAACTATGCAATAAAACTATAATCATCAACGCAATTTGGTACTAGATGAAAAATAAAGAGGCTGATCAGTGGAACACATTAGGTACACAATAGATAAAAGTAAGTGGAAGCAAGGACCTAGTATTTGAAAAATCCAGTGATCTAAGATATCGGGAAAGAACTCATTTTTTTTTACCAAAACAGCTGGGAAAACTGGAGCAGCTAGATGGATCAGTGGTTAGAGCACTGGACTGGAGTCCAAAAGGATCGAGTTTAAATTTGACTTCAGTCACTTACTAGCTGTGGGACCTTGCACAAGTGATTTAACCATTGTTTGCTCTAATCTCCTGAGGAAGATCTCCTTTAAGAACTTTCTAACTAATTGCATGACGTGTGAGACACTAGCACCAGACTATCCTGGATGGTGTTTCTTCATCTGAGAAGATGCTTTGCTCTATGGACAAAACAGAATTGAAGTAGCTCAAAAGAATCACAAAATGGGGAAATTTAGAGAATCCACCCCAAGCGTTCACATGGATTTGTATCTGATCTATGGTGGAGCATTCCAAGCTCTTATTGGTCTTATCAGCCACAATGGGACACACCGTAACTTGGCTCTAGCATAGTGATATCATTTTAGTCCTCTTCAAGAAAGAGGGACCACAACCAACCAACCAACCTAGCCTTTTTCACTGAATGGGTTTTACCTCACTCAGGAGAGATCTAGGGAAGATCTCACCTTTAAAAGGCCAAGGTCTTCCACTGCATCTGGGACCATCTCTAGTCCTCCTGATTTATATTTTGCCACTGGTCTCAGGTGGCTCTCAAGGAGAAAATGAGGCTCATGACTTTGCACAGCCCTCTCTCCTTTGCATCCAATTCACTTGCAAGTCCTGGCATCACCTCCCTGATGTCAGGGCCTTCTCCTACAATGGATAACAAAAAAAACAAATTGTCATAGACAATGGGACCTGCAATCACAAGATGTTAGGCATGGGAGTAGCCTTAGAGAAAAAAATGTCAGAGCTGAGAAAAGGAGATTTCATAACTAGGAGAACCCTTTCAACATAAAAGATGAGAACTAGGAGTGACCTTAACAGCACAGAATTTAATAGAAGGAAAGATCCAATATGATAGATAACTAGAAGCATTTATAAAACAGTTTAAGGTGGGCAAAGTGCTTTATTGAGATATGGGGTTCTAGGAGACCCTGAAGTGCAAGTGTACAGGGTGGATCTACCTTGAAAACTTCAACCACTCAAACCTTCTTTCAGTCAGAATGGTAAGGTTTTATACACTGAATGGGTGGGTGAGATTGGTACTTTTATACTGAAAAACACTGAGAAAATCTGGATGGGATCAAGGAGTGGCAAGTAGCCTGGAGTAGGCAAGTTACAGACAATGAAAGACTGAGCTGGGGAAAGGGGTACAAGGAAAGCACAGTTGGAAGGATTATTAACTGGGATGGAGTGGATGCCTCAGGTGAAAGCCAGAAATCTGGGCCTCTGAAATGTTTGGGAAAGTTCAAGGCAAAGACATGGTCTTTGACCAGTGTGGGAAGGCTCAAACACTGAGAGTCTTTTCCTTTTCAGGGGGTTCAGGTTCCATAGCTCTGACAGCTGTACAAATAAGATCTTTTTTCTTTATACTACAGCCTTGAGGTAAGTGCTACTATTACCCTCATTTTATACTTAAGGAAACTGAGATTAAGTGGTTTGGCCAGTGCCACAACCTAGTAATTCTCTGAGGTGTGATTTGATCTCAGGTCTTTCTGACTTCAGATCTAAGACTGTAAACACTGTGCCACCTAGCTCCAGTCCTGAGAACTGAGAGGGTTGTTGTTATTATTCAGAATTATTCTGATTCTTGAAGTGACTTGTCCAAGGTCACATGAATCAGTAAATTCCTAAGGCCAGATTTGATCTCAGTAAGATAAGCCTTTGTGACTTCAGGTCAAGCACTCTGTTCAACCTACTAGCCCAATGAGAGAATTTTGAAAACACAAAACGCTGTTGATCAGAAGCAGTTAAAAAAAACAATTTATGTCTTTTCTGTTCCATGGACCAGTATAAGGCAAGGGACAGGACAATTTAGAAGATACTAGGCCAAAAAATTATAATAAAATCTTTATTTCAATAAAGTTTATATCAGGTCTTTTGTTGCTGTTCTAAATTAAAACTTAGACCTTGCAACACAAAACCCAGGAGAGAACGTGAAAACAGAGTGGCTTATATGGATAAGGGAAAAATGATAATCAGAAATGTAGTTTCAGGTAGTAGTGATGTGGTATGGACTCTGAGAATTCATTCCAGCAGGACTTGCTCTGTTGGCATTTTGGGATCCCCAGGACCCGGGACCTCAAGAGTACCATCATCAGGTAAGACAAATACAGATGTTGTTGTAATTGGCAATAACTGCAAAAACTTAGGTTGACAGGGTTTGAATGGAATCGCCTTTATCCTTTTGAATCACTGAATTGTTAATATATTTGTAGGAACTAAAATGAAAATTGTTTTCAAAAATCTTAGAAGAAACAAAAGCTTAGAATATCAGGTTAAGATGGGGTCCCTAGAGCATAGAATATCAAGGCTGCCAGAGAGCTTGGAATACAGAATGTCAAGTCTAAGAGAAAATACCTGGCAGGTCAGTTAGAAGAACTATCAGTGATAGGAGAGCCCTTAAAACATAGACGGTAAGAAGGAAGAGAGGCGGGAACAATACAGGATGTTGAGGACTGAAAGGTCCCGAGAATCCAGGTACTAGCTAGCATTTATTTACAGCTTTAAGGTTGGGAAAGCCCTTGAGCAATATTACATCCCGTTATCCTCACTACAAACCAGTAAGATGTGTGCTCTTACCATCATTTGGGAGGAGAGGAAAAGGAGCCAAGGAAAGCTGAAGATACTCACCCCATGTCATAAACTTGGAAAGTGTCCGAGGTCCTGTTTGAGATCAGCTGACTCCAGGCCCAGGACTCTGAGCCCTCTGTCTGCTTGCTACCCATCTTGAGGTATGGGACCTTGGACACCAGAACTCTTGGAGTCTCAGTTGCTTTTGTGAACTAGGGATAATCATACCACCCAGGGAGGGTGGGAGAAACAAATGAGAGCCTTGTGTAGCCCAGGCTTGGAGCTGCTCTCCCAATCCACATTCACACTGGCAGCTCAGGTCCTCTGAAGTCTTCTTTACATCTCCCTTCAGCATTTTACAGGCAAAGGTTTTATTAGCAAAGAGAATGACTGCAAAGCTGCTTGGTGTATACTCTGATTGGTTCATTGGCTGTTGTCCATCATTACTGAAGAGGACCAAAATAACATCACTGTGTTAGAGTTGAGGTATGATGTGTCCAGCTTTGGCTGATCAGACCAACATGAACTCATGATGTTCTGCCAGAAGTCTGGTACAAATAGACCTTGTGAGCATTTGGGATGGGTTTTCTAAATCTGTGATTCTTGAGTTTCTTTAGGACCCTTTTTTCTTACCATCACACCTAATTTCTCACAGTACAGTTTTATTCCATTATACTTGCCACAATTTGTTTAAGCATTCCTCAGTCAATGAGCATCTACTTTCCCCCCAATTCTTTGGTATCACAAAACCTACACTATTTTAAGAATATATAGGGATTTCTTCTGACCATGGCTTTCTTGAGGTATATGCCCCATAAATGAAAATCTGGTTCAAGTGGTATGAATAGTTTATTCACTTAATCTGCATAATTCCAAATTGCTTTTCAAAATGTTTATACCATCTCTTTGCTCCACCAACAAAGCATTAGTTTGTCTATCATTCCAAAACCCCTATAATGTTTGCTGTTGCTATTTTTCTTGTCATATTCACTAATTTCCAGAGTATGAGGTAAATTCTTAGCTCTTTTGGTATCTTTTTAGTTTAGTTTTCTGACTAGTTTTCTTACTCCAAGAACAAGCCTTAAGTCCAGTTAAGTGTGGAGCTCAAAGATCGGACAACAGATCCCTGTCCTCCAGGCACAGAGTTAATGCAAATACTAAATGGTAACTGTTTCTCTTTTGTCCAAGAACACTGAGAGTCTCCCCCACCGAGTTCGATTTTTTTTTTTGATTAAAGGAGCCCTTGAATAACTATTTCAAGAGGCCTATTCACTGAATGGGTAGATATCTCTCAAAGAGAGAACCTGAAAGGACCTTAGTTAAAAGGGCCAGGGACTCCCATTGCATCCTGGGACATATCCAGTTCTCCTGATGAATACCTGGCTACTGGACCCAGATGGCTCTGGAGGAGAAAGTGAGGCTGGTGACTTTGCACAGCTCTCCCTCACTCAAATCCAAGTCAACTGCAAGTCATGTCATTCTCTCTCTGATGTCGTGATCTTCTTGAAGAACAAAGTACAAACACAAGCAATCGTGTAAAATGTGTTTCCACCTTTATCATGTTGTGAAAGGAGAAACAGAACAGAAAGAAAAAAAAAACACGAAAAAACTGAAAAAAAGAAGCAAAAATAACATTCATTGATCTGCATTCGGCCTCCATCAGTGTTTTTTCTCTGGATGTGGACAGCATTTTCCATTATGAGTCTTTTGGAATTATCTCGGATCTTTAGAAGAGCTAAATCAATCACAGTTGATCATCTCACACTGTTCCTGTTACTGTGCACAGTATTTTCCTGGTTCTGCTCACTTCACTCAGTATCAGTTTTTGTTAGTCTTTCGAGGTTTTTCTGAAATCTGCCTGTTCATCATTTCTTATAACACAATAATATTCCATTATATTCATATACCACATCTTGTTCAGTCATTTCACAAAAAGAGTTGTTAGAAATATTTTTGTACAAAGAGATCCTTTTTCCATTTTTTTATGTTCTCTATGAGATACAAAGTCAGCAGTGGTATTGCTGGATCAAAGGGACACATTTGGATTGCCCTTTTGGGAATAATTCCAAATTGTTCTCTAGAATGATTGGATTAGTTCACAATTCCACCAAGTTTATTAGTTCCCAATTTTCTTACATCATCTCTGACATTTGTCATTTTCCACTTCTGTCATATGAGCCCTCCTGATAGGTGTAAGAAGTTACCACACAGATAGGTGTAAGGAGGTTGTCTTAATTTGCGTTTCTCCAGTCAATAGTGATTTAGAGCAATTCTATATGACTATAGACAGCTTTAATGTCTTCACCTGAAAAATACCTATTCATATCCTTTGAGGAATGATTTGTTTTCTTTAAATTCGACACATTTATCTCCATATTTGAGAAATGAGGCCTTTTTTGGAGACATTTGCAGTAAAAATTGTTTCATGGCTTTCTGCTTTCCTTCTAATCATGGTTTTTTTGGTCCAAAACCTTTTCAGTTTAACATAATCAAAATTATCCGTTTTGCATTTTTGATACTCTTTCTTGTTTGGTCAGAAATTCTTCCCTTCTCCATCAATCTGAGAGGTAAACTATTCCTTGCTCATCTTATTTGTTTATGGCATCCTTCTTTATTTCTAAATAGGTAGGCCTTTTTACCTTATCTTGGTATATTGTGAGATATTTTGGTCTGTACCTAGTTTTAGCCATACTCTTTTCTAGTTTTCTCATCAGTTTTTGTCAAACAGAATTCTTATCCCAAAAGCTGGAGAATTTGAGTTTATCAAATAGTACATAACTAAAGTTATTTGTTACTACGCTTGTGTGCCTAATCTATTCTGCTGATCCACCACTCCATCTCTTAGCCAGTGCCAAATAGTTCTGATGATTGCCACTTTGTAATAGACTTTTACATCTTTTATAGCTAGGCTTTCTTCCTTTGCAATTTTTTCATTAATTCCCTTAATGTTCTTGACATTTTGTGCCTCCATGTAAATTTTATTTTTTTTCTAGCCTTTTTGGTAATATGGTTGATGTGGCACTTCAATAAATAAATGAATTTAGGTAGAATTGTCATTTTCATTATAGTAGTTTGGCTTACCCATGGGGAAATGATATTTTTTCCAGGTATTTAGATCTGACTTTCTTTATGTGAAACATATTTTGTAATCGTTTTCATATACTTCCTGGGTTTATCTTTACAGGTAGACTCTAAAGTTTTTTATTTTTTTGGGGTTTTTTTTTTTTTTTTTTACATTATGAACATTTATTTTAAATGGAAATTCTCTTTCTATCTCTTCCTCATAGGTTTAGTTGATAAAATATAGGAACACTGATGAATTATTTCAGTTTACTTTATAACCTGTGATTTTGCTAAAGTTGTTAATTATTTCACATATATTTTAGTTGATTTGTCAATATTCTGTGAGTATACAATTATGTCATCTGCAAAGGGTGATCTTTTTGTTTCCTTCTTGCCTATTCTCAATCTTTAAATTTATTTTTCCTCTCTTTTTGCTATAGCTACCATTTCTAGTGTAATATTGCATAATGATGGTGATAATGGACATTCTTGTTTCAACCCTGATACAAATGCAATGGCTTCTAGCTGATCCCCATTATAGATAATGCTTACTGATAGTTTTAGATAAATATTACTGATCATGCTAAGGAAAGCTCAATTTATTCTTATGTATTCTAGTGTTCTATTGGGAGTGGTTAATGTATATGTCAAAAGATTTTTCTGCATCTATTAAGATAATGATATGACTTCTTTTGTTCCTTTATTGCTGTAGTCAACTGCGCTGAAAGTTTGCATAATATCGAACTAGCCCTGCATTAGTGGTATAAATCCTGCTTTATTCTAGTATATGATCCTGATGATAAATTGCTCTAATCCCTTGCTAATATTTTATTTAAATTCATTAAAATTTTGCATCAGTATTCTATAAGGAAATTGATCTATCATTCTTTTCCTCTGTTTTAGCTCTTCTCGGTTTCGCTATCAATAACATATTTATATGATAAAAGGAATTTGCTAGGACTCCTTTGCCTGTTTTTAGATGAAGAAATTAAAGCAATCTATAGTTGCATGAAAAAAATGCTCTAAATCACTATTAATCAGAGAAATGAATATTCATATAACTCTGTGGTACCATATCACAATTATAACGTTGACTAACATAAGAAATAAGAAAATAAAAAATGTTGAGGAAGATATGAGAAAGTTGGAATTCTAATGAATCGTTGTTGGAGCTGTGAACTGATCGAACCATTTTGACAAGCAATTTGGAACTAAGCATAAAGGACTGTAAAACTATGACCAAAGAGATCATAAAATAGGGGAAAGGACCCACATGAACAAAAATGTTTATAACACCTCTTTCTGTGGTGTCAAAGAATTAAAAATTGAGGGGATGTCCACCACTTGGGGAATTTCTGAACAAGTTGTGCTACATGAATGTAAAGTAATACTATTGTCTCATCAGAAATGGTGAGCAGGCAGATTTCAGGAAAACCTGAAAAGTTCACGTGAAGTGAAGTGAACAAAATCAGGAGAATATTGTACACAGTGACAGCACCGTCATGTGATGACTGACTTTGTTTGACATAGCCCTTCTCAGCAATGCAATGACCTAAGACAGTTTCAAAAGAATCATGACGGAAAGTGCTACCCAGATTCAGAGAAAGAACTATATCAAAGCATATGATTTCCTCTTTCTTGTGTTTCATTTTTTTCTTTCTCAAGGTTTCTCCTTTTAACTCTGCTTCTTCTTTCTTAACATGACTAACATAGAAAAATATTTAATATGACTGTACGTATATAGCCTGTGTCAAATTGCTTGCTGTCTTGGGAAAAAAGTGATGTAATGCAGCCGGACTTGAAACTACGTTACAGAGTGTAATGATCAAAACAATCTGGTACTGGCTAACAAATAAAGTGGTAGAACTATGCGATACATTAATCACATAGTAAAATGGAGTTAATAATCATAGGAATTGGATGTTTTATTGATGAAGAGGACCAATGATATCAGTTGGGTTATGGCTTGCCTTGTAAAGGAATTAAATTTTAGTGAGGCAGAGCTGTGCAAAGTCATCAGTTCCTCTCTCTCCATCAGAGTCATCAGAGTCCAGTGTCAAGAAACAGGTCAGGAAAATTGAAAGTGGCCCAGCAGAATATCATAGTAAACCTGTCTTAGAAACAGAAATTGAACAGCCCATAAATGAGCTTCCTAAGAAAAAAGCATCAGGAACCACTGGATTTACAAGTGAATTCTGCCAAACATTTAAAGATGAAATAATTCTAATACTAAATAAATGGTTTGGAATAATAAAGAAAGAGTTCTACCAACCTGCTTTTTTGAAGCAAATGTGATGCTGATACCTAAACCAGGAGGAGCAAAAACAGAGAAAGAAACTTATAGACTGTTTTCATTATTGAAAATGGAGGCAAAAATCCTAAATAAAATACAATCTAGGAGACTATAAGAATATACACAATATGTAAAATAATATTTTATTATTGTCTTAATGATATAATGAACTACATTAATAATTTTGCTTATATTAAGTCATCCCTGCATTATTATTATAAATCCCACTTGGTCATAATATATAATCCTTGAGTCTTTTCTCTATTTTATAAGCTTGTAGAGATACACAATTTTCCTTCATTGCTGCTTTGTCTGGGTCCCATAAATTTTGGAATGTTGTCTCATTATTATCATTATCTTGGATGAAATTATTGATTGTTTCTATGATATTGTTTGACCTAATCATTCTTCAGGATTAGATCATTTACTTTCCAATTCATTTTTAATATATCTTTCCATGGACCTTTATTAAATCTAATGTTTATTGCCTCATGTTCTGATAAGGATGATCATATTTCTACCTTTCTGTATTTGATTATGAGATTTTTATGCACTAGTGCATGGTCAATTTCCATGTGGGTTCCATATGTTGCTGAGAAAAAGATATTTTTCTTTTTATCCTTATTCAGTTTTCTACAGTGGCTTATCATATCTATCTTTTAAAAAATTTTATTTATCTCCTTAACTTTTTCCTCCTTTATATGTGCTTAGATTCAGCTAGTTCTCATTTAACTTCTTTAGAAATGTGGATTCTGTACCATTTAGTGCATCTGTGTTTAGTATTGATATTACTGCATTGTCTATGGTACTTTTAGTAAGACATAATTTCTTTCCTTGTGTGTTTTAATTAGATTTACTTTTGCTTGTGTTTTGTCTGAGATCATGATTGCTAATACAGCTTATTTTTTTACTTTAGCTGACACATAATATATTCTGCTCTAACCTTTTACCTTTTACTCTGTGTGTGCTTCTCTGTTTTAGATGCGTTTCTTCTAAATAACATGTTGCATGCATCTGTTTTCTAATTCACTGTACTATCTGCTTCCATTTTATGGGAAAGTTCATCCCATTCACACTCACATTTATAATTACTAACTGTGCATTTCCTTCTATCCTGTTTTTCCTGTTTCTACTTCTCTCTCTCTCTCTCTCTCTCTCTCTCTCTCTCTCTCTCTCTCTCTCTCTCCTCCCTCCCTCCCTCCCTCCCTCCCTCCCTCTCTCTCTCTCTCTCCCCTTTCATCCTGATCATTCTCACTAGTGTCTTGTTTCTCACCACCGCTTCACTCAAACTTGCTGCACTTCTATCAGCACCGTAACTTTTCTTTCCCCCTTCCCCTCTTTCTTTCCTATAGGGCAAAATAGGTATGTATAACCTATGAGTGCTTATGATATTGCTTCTTTATGTAAATCTGATGAGAGTAAGTTACTAACTATGCTCAGTGTACTGCCTTCTTTCTCTCCATTGTGATAGGTATTTCACGCCTCCATGTGATATATTTTACCCCATACTGCCTCCCCATTTTATCTTCCACCAGAACAATTCTTTTTTTCAACCCTTAATATTTTATATCATTTCATCAAAATCATCTTATAACCTTACCCTCTGCCTATGTATACTCTTTTTAACTGCCCTAAGAGAGATAGAAATCTTAAGAGTTACTAGAATCATCTTTCCATCTAAACTGTTTAGCCTTATTGAACAACGTTGTTTTTCTTTCTCCTTTACCTTTTTTACTTCTCTTGGGTTTTTTGTTTGAAAGTCAAATTTAATGTTCAGTTCCGGCCTTTTCTCTGAGGCTGCAGTTTTCTAAAGAATCTCCATCTCACTTCTTCCTGAGAAGGGACAAGTAATCTTTTCATGCACCAATTTCTCACACACGATAATAAGTACATCATCCTCATCACCCTTCACCAAATATCTCCTATTACTCATAGGATCATTCACTGATGGAACCTCTTCCAACAAGTAAAACAAGATCTCCCTCTTTTTCATTCCTTTTCAGTCTTTCCCTTCAGTTCGTCACCCACTCCCCTGCAGGTTGTTCTCTTTCTGAAAGACAATAAAGATCAGCTTCCCCTTCCTGTTAACCTTCATTTTGACTTGTGTATACCACATTCTAAGCTTTCTTTCTATGCTCCCCTCTCCCTTCCATGCATACTCATATTTTATAATGTAATCCCTCCAAAGCACTTATTCACCTATTGGTAAAGAGTTCTGAGATTCTGTACACAATATATGAAGCCCACGTCTTGAAATTACATCCACTTCATTTCAGCCTTCACCCTTCTCTCCTTGTATACATTGATAAAGAAATCTCTTACTGGTCTCCTTTATCTCACTGCCTTATAGCTTTTTTTTTTATTCAGTCCCCCTATATTTGATTGTCTGAAATATTTAAGCAACAAATAATGTCTTGATGTTTCATTTTCTTTCTGTGACTGTTTCAAGTACCTCTTTATTGTTGAATGTCTATCTTTCTTCATTTATAATTAAACTCAGACTTGGAAGCTAATTTACTCTTGACTGCATTCTGACTTGTTGTCTTCCTTAAATACATCATTCCATGATAAGCATGAGTCATTTGGATATCCTTTCATTTAGATTTTCAGATCTTGTTCTTAGTCACTTGGAGAATTTGCTAATTCTGATTTGAATATTTAAATTTAACAACTATGTGTTTTGATTTTTTTGTAACCTTAAGTTTCATTCTAGAGTTAGTCTATAAATTGTTATAATCAAAATTTGAATTTCTGTATTCAGGAGTTCATAGGAGTTTCATTTGGTATTGTTTAACTTGTAGTTTTAGATTTTTCTTTTTCTTTTGGGAGTCCCATAATCCTTAAGTTTTCTTTACACATAGTGCCTTTAAGATCTGTATATTTTTGTTGAAAGCAGAGTATATTTTCTTTTGATATTATTGCTTTTTGGTTTTCTTCTTTGATATTGTCCTTGACTTCTGTCTATTTGCATTCCCATTCAGTTGTCTTTTGCTTCTATGTTGATAATTTCCATCACAGATTCAAATTTTTCTATTCTGCCAGTTACTTTTTACCCTTGGTACATAAATTCAGATGTCAGAATTTTAATTTTTTTTAAATATCTCAGGATCATTGTCTTGTGGTCCCATCTTTTTCACAAATTCTAGAGTCCTCTGTATCATGAAGTTTTTTCATTTTAATTTGTTTTGCAGTGTTTATTCGTGGAGGCATGACCTTTTTTGCTAGATCTAGAAGTATATGTTCTTTGGTTGTTCAAGTTTTCCCTCTTGATTTATCTGCTTAGCTTTAAGGTCTTTCAATTTTCTTCCTCCTGAGGTCTTTGGTAATTTCAATGTTTTATTCCCCTCAGTTTCCATTATTACTCACTTTCTGATTTTGTCCACTCTGATGGTGAATTCTTTGGTGGTTAGATCAGAAGGCATCTTAGGCTCCCCCTGCACTAAGAATTTCCTTGAAACTCACTGAAAATAAAGGATCCAAAGCAATGGAAGAAGATATAAGGCATTTCATATCAAACGTAACTGACCTCAAATAGACATCAAGTAGAGGGAATTTAAGACTCCTCAGGCTACCTGAATGATATGAGAAAATAAAGAGGATACACATCATATTCCAAGAGATCATAAAAGAAAATTGCCTTCATTTTGAGAACAAGACAAAAAAGTATAAATATAAAGAAACTTCTGGTGACCTCCAGAAAGAAATAATGAATTTGAATGGTTTGAATTTGACTATAAAATTGAAGAGGTTTACTAAGGTAATTAGAAATCAGAATCCAACAATATAATTTTTTAAAATTTATACACTTGATCCCGAAAAACGTACAACGTTAATATAAGGTTTGGAGCAGAAATCATTTTGCTAATGTTGATGTAAGAAAAAAAAGGCAATGGTGCCAATAATTATCTCATGCAAAGCAGAAACAAGAGCAGACCAACGTAAATACACTTACTAATTATGTTTTAATGAAAAGTACCACAGATTTGTGCCTCACATTAATTCACATGTACAGTGAATTAATTTTAAATATTAAACATATATTCCCAAAATGGCATAGCATTCACTTTCTTAAAGGAAATAGTAAGAGGACAGAAAAAAGTAGAATTCAGTTTGCACAACTCCAAAATCTAGCAGTTGCTCATAAAAATGATCAAAAATTAAAATAACTTTACAATTATGATGAATAAATAAGTATTTTAAATAAATTAACTATAAAACAAAGAAACTAAAATACTTTCATCCTAAGAAAGAATTCTTCTAAAAATAAATGAAACAAAAATTTCCTTAAACAAAATTACAAAAATGAGGGAATATAAAAGTATTTTTTTGAGTTTCAAATCTAGTAGCACTTAGAGAAAATTTGATATTTCTATCCACTTACATCAGTTAAAGAAAGAAAGAGCAGATCAATGAAGTAGGCATGTACCTACAAAAAAAGCCTAGAAAATCAACAATTTAACACATCTCATTTACCCACAAAATCAGAAATCTTTAAAATATGAGGTTAACAAAAGTGAAAGAAAAATATAACATGGTAGTAATAAATTTAAAAACGAGTGTTTTTTGAAAGACCAACAAAAGAGAAAAATCATTAAGGGCAAACTTTATTTTAAAAAGAAAAAAACCTAAATGACTCGAATGAAATTTATTTAAATTGTGAGTTCATTATTAAGAAATAACAAAAGAAATTATTAATAATCATTTCACCAAATCATAAGCTAGTTAAACTGACAATCTGAAATGAATTATTTATGGAATAGAAAACCTTTCAGGTTTATACAGGAAATGGAAGTGATGAACATATTTTAAATATGAAGTTTAACAGGCCATAAATGAACACTCAAAGAAAAAATCCCTAATAACAGATAGATTTGCCTGTTTATTACATCAAAAACTTGGAAAACAATTAATTGTGACATGATATAAGCTGGTAAGAAAAATAGAAAAATAAAGGCTATGTCCAATTTCTTCTTATATGGTCCCAATACATAAACCAGTGAGAGCAAATTATAGAAAGAAATCTATAAATTAATATTCCTCATGCATATTAATGAATAAGGTAATATTCATAATTAATATTGATGCAAAAATTAAATAATGTATTAGCAATGGACAATAATAAATAGTATAAAGATTAAGCAATATCACAAGGCTTGATTTGGCTACAGCATGAATGCAAAAATGAGTTCAATATTGGACAAATTAGGACAATTATAATTCACATATTATACAATGATAATTTAAAAAAAAAACTAGTAATCGAAGGTATGAAAATCTTTCCTTGAAATGATAACTAGTATCTGTCAAAAATCTAGAGGCAGCAGGATTTGTAACTAGAATAAAGTAGGGTCCATTCCAATAAGATCAGGGTAAAAAGGAATGATGTCCATCATCACCATTCTTATACAACATAATACTGGAAATTATAGCTATGACAAATAAAACAAGAACAGGAAACTGAGGAATTAACATAAATAAAGAAGAAATAATATCACCACTTTATGCAGTTTATGTGTTGATTTATTAGTGAACTCTAGAAATGCTTTAAAATCAAACAATTAACAACTTTGATAAAGTTGCTTGACATAAAATAAACTCATAACATTTCTCCATATTCCCCAACAATCTAGCAGAAAGTGATAGAAAGATAAATTCCTCTTAAAATAAGTACAGAAAGGATAAAATACTTGGGAGTCACCCTTCTATAAGACACACCAAAGCTATGTAAGCAGCCGTATGAAACATACATTAAAGATATAGAGATCTGAATAATTGGAAAAAATATTAATATCTCTTACTTAAGCCTAGCCAAAATAATAAAAATGATGAAAACTCCTTCATAAGTGTATTTATCCGGTGTCATATATATCAAGCTATCAAAAGATTAGTTTCTAATGGATTAAAAAAATAATAAGAAATGCCACGTGGAGGAGCAAAAGATCTAGAAGAACAAAGGATTTAATGCAAAACCTGTTAATACCAGATCTAAAACTGTGGAATAAAACCATCATCATCAAAGCAATTGGGTACTAGGTAAGAAATAAAGAGGCTGATCAATGGAATACGTTATGGACACAAGAGATATAAGTAAATGGACCCAATGACCTGGTATGTGAAAAACCTAGTGATCAGTTCTATTGGATAAGAACTCATTTTTACCAAAACTATTGGGAAAACTGGGGCAGCTGGATGGATTAATGCTTAGAACATTGTTCTTGGAGTGTGGAAGGATTGAGTTCGAATTTGGCCTTAGTCACTCACTAGCTGTGGGACCTTACAGAAGTGACTTAACCTTTGTTTGCCCTAATCTCCTGGAGAAGGAAATGGCAAACCGCTCCAGTATCTTTACCCAAAAATCACTGTTGTCCATGGGGTCACAAAGAATCTGATACCACTAAATGAGTAAACAACAAGAAATTGGGAAAAATAGAAAGCCACCTGGCAATAAACTAGAGAGGGACCACATTGCATGCCATGATATTCTCCAAACAGGTACATGACTTAGATAAAAAAGTGATATCATAAGTAAATCAAAGAAATATAGAAAAAAATACCTAAGAGATTAATACATAGAGAATGAGTTCATGAACAGAGAGGAGATACAGTGGCTCCCAAGAAATACAATAAATAATTTTTATTATATTAAATGAAAATATTTTACATAAACAATACAAATGCAGCTAACATTAAAAGAAATTCAGAAAATTGGGGGAAACCTTTGCAGCAAGCAAGTTTCAATGATGAAGTTATCATTTCTAAGAGAAATAGGGAACTGAATCAAATTTATAAGAAGAAAAGCAATTCCCCAATTGCTAAATGGTCAAAGAATAAAAATAAGCACTGTTAAGAGGACATGACCTAAGCCATCAAAAGACACATGATATAGTAGTTTAATTCAATAACAATTAAAGAAAAGCAAATATGTTAAGAATATATCTTCTAAACATTAAAATAACTCTGAGGTACCACTTCATATCTATCAGATTGATGACAAAAATGGAAAATGACAGATCCTGGAGAAGCAGGGAGAAAACGTGTTTTAGTGTTGGTAGATCTGGTCTAAGCTTTCTGAAAAGCAATTTGGAGCTATACCCAAATTGCTATTCAACTAAATATATTCTTTTACCCATGATTCCCTTAGTAATTCAATTCTGCACATAATCCAAAGAAGGAGGAAAAGGACCTGTATACAGAAAAAATAATTATGGAAGCTCGTTTTTTGATGTCAGACTTGGAAACAGTGGGAATGTCCATCCACTGAAGAATGTCTGTACAAGCTAGAATACATGAACGTGATGTAATGCTTGTGTGAAATGAGAAATGATGAAGGTGATGTTTTCAGGAAAGAATGATAATACCTGTATGAACTCCTGCAAACTGAAGTGAAAAGAATCAATGAAACCTTTTTACAACAGCAACAATATTTTAAAGATAACCAGTTTTGGAAGTTTTCAAACCTGAGATCAATACAATCACCAACCACAGTTCCAGAGGATTTATTATGAAACATGTCACTCACCTCCAGATATAGAACCTAATGTACTCAGTGTACAGAGTAAACCATCCTCTCTCTGTCCTTATCTCTGCCTCTGTCTCACTCTCTCCTCCCTCTCTTTACTTTTTCCTTTTTCCTCTTCCTCCATTCCTTCCTTCCATCCTAAAACATCTGGTAGTACCGGAAACCCAATAATACCCATCCCTAGTTAGGAGATTTGTCCTGTCAAGGGACTTTGTATGCCCACTTCTTTCCAGTGATAACAGATAATATACTATCTTCCCGCATTTCTCCTTGGGAGAACACCCTAGAGAGTGACAGAGGTTCTCATTAGCCAGGATCCATTAGTTTCCTATAGCCCTTTGTAAAAACAGAAGTATCATCAAGAAGCTCCTTCTCAGTGGTGGTCCAATGTAAGAAAGAGTTGACAGAAACAAGAAGAGAAAAGGACTCAGCAAAGGAGAGTTCCCTTAGGAAATAGGTATATCTAATAACATTAAGAGGGACTCATCTGGGATGTGTCTTACAAATTTGAAACTGAGGTAACAGAAGCAGCATCAAGCAAGGAAGCCAATAATAATGTTTTAATAACAAAACAACATTAGCAAATATTAGGTATCTACAAATGTATGATTTCCAAAGATAATGGATTACAAAATTTAAGAATTATAGAATTGTACCAGTCTTGCAGTAACAATACCAGCTATCTATTTTGAAGAAAGTTCAGGACTTCAGATGCAATGTTGCTAGTATATTAGTATAAAGCATCAAATCCTGAGGAAGAAGTATCCCTGTAACAGAGACTTTATAAGACTAAGGTCATTTTTTACTTTTCAGGAAACAACTAATGGGACCTCACAATTGTGTCAGATCTTAACATAAACTTTATATAAATGAGTACTTTGAAGAAGTGCCTGGACCTAGCACCACTTTCCCCAAAATCTGATGTCAATTGACACCAAAGTAAGACCCTCCAGCTGATGTAGGAAACCCATTCTTTGGCCTATTCACTGATACCAAGGTGTAAAATTGCTTGAGTCATTGCAATAACAGGGATGGCATTGGGTGTTGGATATGAGGAAAACTAATTTAAGAGGACATTTTCACAACTTTTTTTTAAACTTCATAAAAATTTAAGTACCTCCCCAAAGACTAGCAGGTCTTTATTTTCCTCCAATAGAAAGATAATCAGTTTAGAATCAATTATAGAAACATAGATCCCTATCCGGTATCATGGGTAAGATCTATTCCTAAGTTCTTCCCCAAAGTGTAGGAATTGGAGTATCCACTTTAAATGGACCATTCCACAGATTACAGAAGTGTTTTGTGTCATCTGATGGCTGCTATGAATAAAATTTCTTCCTATATTTAATCTTGAATGATGTCAAAGACAAAACAAGGAATGTTTGTTCCATCCTGGTAGGATCACACAAACGCATTCACTGTAGTGCCACAGAGGATAATCTGACACTGAAAGGGTTGACTGGCAAGATGAGGCCTTAAATGTAATAGTGATTCTAATAAAACACTCAGTCCCCTCTCTATGACAGGCGTGACTTCTTCAAGGAGTGTCATTTGCACTAGGGTCAGGTTCCCCATTTAGATCAAATATTTTTAATTTAACTCTGAAACCCATAATCCATGCCTTGAATAAATCCCGACTAAGTGATGAATTGTATGACAGAAGAAATAATGTCCTGAAATATGAAGACTGTCTTAAGAATATATCTTTTAACTATAACTGAGAAAGGGAAGTATCCTATTTTTTCTAAGTTTTTTGTGATATGATGATCAATAAGGTGACAAATTCATTTAAATGTTATTTTCAATATGGTATACATGCTGATCTAACTTTTATTTCTCTGTTTGCTAGTATCTAAGAAGACCTTCGTTACTGGGTCATTTATGTTTCCAGGTTTAGCAAACGTTCAAATTAAGGCTTCATTTTTGCTGGTTCTCCTTTTTTAGTTTTTTCCCCTGATCTGTTTCTCCATTTTTTAAACCATTCAACATGTTTTGATGACTACCGGATTTTAGTATAATTTGAGCTCTAATTCTGGTATTAGTCCCTTTCACATTTAAATTTGGGGGTGGGGTGTTTCCATTGATAATCTAGGTATTTTCCCAATAAATACATTTTGTTGTTGTTTTATTAATTGTGTGAAATATGTTTTTGATGGTGCCATTTCTATAACATTTAATTGGTAAATTACTATGTTGAGTACTATCATTTTTTTTCATATTGACCCAGTCTTACTTTGTTCACCCTCCACATCTGGTTGTTAATCTTCTCCTGCAGTCACCATCCAGAAATGTTCCCCTCAAATAAAAATTTTAAGTTGCCCTAGAGGGAATCTCAAATAAAATTATAGCTTTACCATAAATTTTATTTGAATTACATGAAATTAGGAAACAAGAGTTATAAAGAGGTCATTTAAGTAACCATTTTTCAGAAGAAAGAATGAGAAAAAAAAATTGACTTCTCTAGAAGAAAGTATCTGATAGTGAATGGATGGCTAAGTACAGCCTTTGCAAAAACTTGGTCACATAAGAAACTAATTGGAAATTAGATAGGACCTGATATGAGACAACAAAAAATTAGTGGAACAAAATAAAAAGACAGAAAGCAGAACATAAAAAGAGGTGATTCAAGATTCATGGAACTACTAGAAAATGATAAATGCAAAAAGTCTAGATAAAATATTTCATGAACTCACAGATGAAAACTGGGCACACCTAGGTGAATGAGAATGTGAAATCAAACAGAAAACTTATATATCTTTTAACTCTTAACAGAAACGTCATATTGTAAACTCCAGAAAATGTCATAGCCAAAATCGAGACGCTCTAATTCAAAGAACTACATAAAAAAAGAGTACATATACCAGTTAGCCGGTCAGCATCACTGAAAATCTGGTAGCTACCACTATAAAGTAGAGAAGTGATTAGAATATACTGTTCTAGAAGGTAGAAGTTAAAGTCCAATAACCCATTACACATGAATTAGCATAGCATAGTATTATAGGTGCTGTAATGAACTATTAATAAATGGAACGGAAGAAGGATTTATTAAATATCTACTCTGTTTCAGTCATTGTACTAAGCACATTTTAAATAGTACCTCATTGAATCCTTACAACAACCCTGTGAGTTAGGTGTAGTTATAGAAGAGAACAGAAGACTTCCACTTATACATAATGAATATTCTTCCCCTGAGTAGATACTTTGAATCTTCAACATTGGAGTCATGACATACATGGAGAAATATATGCTCTTGAGAAAATGGAAGGGACTGTGTGATGAAGTATTCGTAGTCTAATGAAGGAGAAAAACACACATCTTCTCAGAACTCTACTGTCTTCAATGATCCTAGAGAGAATAAAAAGAACTTGAGGTCAATTTTGTTGTATTATGATCGTATAAAGAGACAAAAGATATGGAAAAGGGAAGATTAAAAAAACAGAGATGAGAAAGGAGGAAATTAACTATTCTGCATAATCAAGGGAGTGAGAAGACTATACAAGTATGACATAAGTATATGGACGTACAAAACATGTACACACATTGAATTTGGTGCAGGAATACATGAAACTCAAGCTACTTCCTTGCCTGTCCCAGGTCCCCTGCTATCCAAAATCCAGCCTTTGCCATCAAGGAGTTGCACATGAAATCCATGGACCATGAGATTATCAAGCACATTAACTCATCCATCCTACAAATATTGTGTTCATGGTTTAGATATAAAGGCTGTTACTATAATCAAATAAGAAGAGCAAAGAATAATTTACCTTTCAGATTTATGGAGAACAGAAGAATTCATGATCTAACAAGTGATAGAGAACATTTTGAAGAGCAAAAAAGGATAAATTTGATTACATTAAATTGTAAAGTATTTGCACAAAGGCAATGCAACCAAGATGAGAAAGTAAGCAGAAACCTGGGGAAAAAAATAAAACCACAATCAGAATCTCTGATAGAGGCCTCATTTCTAAAATATATAGAGAAATGAGTCTAATTTATAAGAATACAGTCATTCCTCTTTTGATGCGTTGTGAAAGGACATGGCCAAAGGACTTTGTACCCAGCAACAACTACAGTGTGTGAGGAATTTTTCTGGTAGACTTATCTCTTTACAGCAATGCAAGGACCTAAAAAATTCCCAATGGACTCTTGAGGTAAAATGCTATCTACATCCAGAGAAAGAACTATGGAATTAGATTGCTGAAGCAGACTATATTCTCTTGTGTTTTGTTTTGGTTTGTTTTCATTTTTCTCATGGTTCCTCCCATTCATTTTAATTCTTCCATGCAACACGATTAAGGTAAAAATATATTTAGCAAGAATGTATGTGTCGAATTCATATAACATTGCATGCCATCTTGATGAAGGAGAGGGGAGGGAGGAGGAAGGAGGGAAGGAGGGGGAGAAAATCTAAGATTTATTGAAGTGATGGTAGAAAACTGAAAACAAATTAAGTAATTGATAATAAAAAAAGAAATGATGAGTACGTGGACTTCAGGAAAACTTAGAAAGACTTACATGAACTGATGCCAAGTGAAATGAGCAGAATCAGGAGAACGTTGTACACAGTAACATCAGCGTTTTGAAATGACTGACATTGGCAGACTTAACTCTTGTCAGCAATGCAAGGTTGAAACACAACTCCAAAAGACTCATGTTGTCCACCTCCAGAAAGAGAAATATGGAGTCTGAATGCATACCAAAGTATGCTATTTACTCTCTTTTTTGTTGTTTTGTTTTGTTTCTGATTTCTTGTGGTTCCTCCTGTTGATTCTAATTCTTCTTTACAACATGACTAATGTGGCAATATGTTTAGCGTGAATGTATATGTACATTTTATATCGGACTGCATGTTGTCTTAGAAAATTTGGAACTCCAAAATTGTATGAAAGAGAATGTTTAAAACTATAAATAAATAAATGTAAAAAAAAAGAACAAAAAAAAATGTTGTATTCATCTACTTTCAGAGAGAGTGACTTTATCGGCAAGATTCAAACATTCTGTAGGAGGAAAAAACCTTTACGTAGTCTGAATTGCAACACAATTTAAATACAAAACACTTTAAGCCTATTGGAGTCAGAATGTTTCAAATTCAACCGTGAGGAAATTTGTTTTCACATGATTAGCATTGGTTCCTGCATTGCTGTCTTAATTCTCTAGTATTTCTAGAGTATCAAAGAGCCTCCTGATAGAGTTATAGTAATATGAACAGAAGTAAGTAGCTAAGATGATAAAATAGCAAGGAGACCTACAGGCAAGTCCTCCCTCGCCCCTCCCAATTGCACCATAAAGACATAGAAAATGCACCAACCTTAGTACTGATTGGGAAGTACAGAAGAAATTCACAGTGAGTCATTTTTCAGCTCAGGTCAGAATAGGCCAGGTCAGCCTGAGAGGTCTGGGGACAATGGGGAGAAGCTGTAACTATTATTCAGCTACATGGAAGTTTCATGGGGACTCAGTGAGAGCCTGTGAATAGCTGTGCATCAGAGTTAGAAGAGATACTTCTTAGGTCTACATAGAGGATCTGACCTTAGGCAGGTGGATGAATGTTCCCACTGGAGACTGTGCTGCTTGCTACTCAGGGCTGGGTAATGTTCCCAGTGAGAGACTGAAGTAGGGACCTGTGCTCAGGATTGGAAGTCTAAGGTAAAGAGGCTTTACAGGTCATAGAATTTGTCTTTAATAAGGAGTATTTATAGAAGCAATGATCAGCTGTGAGGTTCTGATCCTAGGAGCAGATCTCATTCAGATCTCCAGTGTCCAACCCTTCCTGGAGATTGTCATTGAAAAACCAAAGCAAAAAAATTGGACCAAAGGGAAGTCTAAAGCTCTGTCACTTTGCAACAGTAGATTTTTCCAGCTGCCTAACTGTGGGTTGAGTCCAGTAGGGAATGAGATTGAAATCTGAAGTAAAGATCAGTAAAATTTAGAGTTCAGACCAGCAGTGTATGACTCAGAATTACCCAGATCAAACATATGTCTGCAGATTCTATTCCTGATATCCTTGAATAACATGCCACTCAATACCCAAAAAAAAGCCATGACAGAAGACAAGAGGACACAAATATGCTCCAGGTATCTCTCCACAAATTCAGAGAACCAAACACTAATAAAGAGTTCAGAATCCAGAAGTATAGACTGAAGAATGAGAAAACAAGGAAGTGGAGCCAAGATGGCAGAGTAAAGGCAGGAGTTCAAGTGAACTCCTTCACAAACACTCCAACGGTAAGGTTTGTTAATATATAAGTAATGATTGTAAACTAATTCTAGAGTGGCAAAACCCAAAGAAAGACAGAGTGAAGCAATTTTCCATCCCAAGATACCTCAGAAGGTTGGCAGGAAATGTCTGTTGCACTAGGCTGAGGGAGGAGTGCAGTCCAGTGCAGAAAACCAGGATCACACTTCAGGGCAACTGAGTGAGTGACAGCAGTTTTCAAACTTCTTAGTCCATAGACAGTAAAGGGATCAGACAATATGTCAGAAGATTTATAAGGGTCCCTTTGCTGGCATCAGAGAAATGACTCTGTTGCATTGCCTATTTTTGGATGTGGGTCGCAGTCCTAATTCTTTTTAGTACCAGTGCTAGGAGGAGCACTAATCCAGTAGATCTTATGGCCAGAAGGGAGCAAGGACCCTGGTCACAGGTCCAGGATAGAAAAGAGTGCTTGTGTTCACGCACAAATCAGTGCGCAGTAGAGGAAAAAGTAAGCATACCTGTCCCTAGATCAGACCACCTTGGAAGAGCCAAAAACTTAATAAAACTTCCCAGAATTACCTGTGAAAATAATTGTACAAAAATCCTGAAGATTGGGAAAGTGAGTCCTCTACTTGGGAAGTGGAGCATAGTGTTCAAATTCAAGAAATAGATTGGGAAAATAAGCAAACAACAGAAAAAATTCTCACCTTAAAAAGTTCCTATGGTGACAAGGAAGATCAAAAGACTTACTCAGAACAGGACAACACATTCAATATTCCTGCATCCAAAGCCTCAAAGAAAATATGAATTGGTCTCAGGCAATGGAAGAGTTCAAAAACGATTTTAAAAATTAAGTAAGAGAGGTAGAGTTAAAATTGGGAAATGAGAGTGATGCAAGAAAATCATGAAAAAAGTCAACAGGTTGGTAAAGGAGACACACACACACAAAACTAAGAAAATGACAGCTTAAAAACCATAATAGGCCATATAGCAAAAGAGGTACAAAAATCCAACAAAGAGAGGAATGCCTTGAAAAGCAGAATAAGCCAAATGGTAAAAGATATTCAAACATTCACTGAAAAGCACTCCCTAAAAGGTGGAATTGGCCAAATGGAAAAGTAGGTGCAAATGTTCCCTAAAGAAGATATTTCTTTAAATGTTCATAAGTAGAAGCTAATGACATAATGATGCATCCAAAACCATCAAGCACAACAAAAAGAATGAAAGAAACAGAACATGTGAAACATCTCAATGGAAAAACAATTGACACAGAAAATAGATCCAAGACAGAAAATTTAAGAACTGTTGGACTACCTTAAAATCATGATTTAAAAAAAAAAACCTGGACATCATCTTCCAAGAAATTATCAGAGGAAACTGCTTTGACATTCTGGATTCAGACAGTAAAACAGAAATTGAAAGAAACCAGAGATCATGTCCTGAAAGTGACCCCAAAATAAAAGTTTCCAACAATATTATAGTCAAATTCGATACCTCTCAGATCAAGGAGAAAATACTGCAAATAGTCAAAATAAATGATTCAAATATTGTGGAGCCAGAGTCGGGACAACAGAAGACTTAGCAACTACTAAATTAAAGAATCAGAGGGCTTAGAATATGATAATCTAGAGGGCAAAAAAGCTAGGAGTGCAACCAAGAATGACCTTCCCAGCAAAATTGAGTATTATCCTTCAGGGGAACAAATGGACATTGAGTGAGATACAGGGCTTTCAAATATTCCTGTTAAAAAGAGGTGAAGGCAAGTAGAGTAGCAACTTTCTCTGTTTTCTTTTTTTTAATGCCAAAAGGTATAATGCCTCCCTGGACATCCTTGAGTTGTCCTAAAATAGATGTAATCCTGGTCATCCTGCAACATTTAGTTAGAGGTTTCTTTCTCTGGTTGCATGCCCATGTAAAAGCTAACGTTTCATTTTATTTATTTTAAGTTTTGAGCATTCATTTCCACAACACTTTGAGTTCCAAAATTTCTCCCCATCTCTCTCCTCCCCCCACTGCAAAACACCTTGCATTCTGATTACCCCTTCCACCAATCTTCCCTCCCTTCTAACACCCCTCCCTTCTCTTATCCCCATTTCCTCTTTTGTTTTGTAGGGCAAGATAAATATCCATACCCCATTACCTGTATTCCTTATTCCCAGTTTTACGCAAAAACAATTCTCAACATTTGTTCATAAAACTTTGAGTTGCAACTTCTCTTCCTTCCTCCCACCCAACTCATCCCCACTGAGAAGGCAAGCAATTCCATATATGTTATATGTGCGTGGGTTTCCAAATGACTTCCATAATAACATTGGTGTGTAAGACTAACTATATTTCCCTCCTTCCTATCCTGCTCCCCATTTCTTTATTCTCTCTTTTGACCTTGTCCCTCCCCAAGAGAGTTTGCTTCTAATTGCTCCCTTCTCCCATTTGCCCCCTCTTCCATGATCCCCCCATCTTGCTTATCCCCCTCTCTGCTACTTTCGTGTAGAAGATAGAATTTCGTACCAAATAGAGTGTGCATGTTATTCCTTCCTTGAGTCAAATGTAATAGAGGCAAACTTCACTTTTTCCCTCTTACCTTCCCCCTTACCCTCTCCATTGGAAAAGCTTTTTCTTGCCTCTTCTATGAGAGAAAATTTGCCCCATTCCAGTTCTCCCTTTCTCCTCCCAATATATTCCTCTCTTATCCTATAATTGCATCATTTTTTTAGATTTTTAGATTTTTTTAGATATGATCCCTTCCTATTCAACTAACCTGAGCTGTCTGTCTGTCTCTCTCTCCATACACATACGCTATTATAGCCCTTTGGGCATAGTTCCAAATTGCTCTCCAGAATGCTTGGATCAGCTCACAGCTTCACAAACAATGAATTAATGTTCCAACTCTCCCACATTCTCTCCAATATTTATCATTTGCACAACCAAACCTAATGCATCCAAGATTTGGGGGGAAGCAGAAAAGTGGGAAAGAATTTTTGCAGCTAGTGTCTGTGATTAAGGCCTCAATGCTAAAATATTTAAAGAACTGAATCAAATGTCCATGAATACAAGTCATTCCCCAATTGATAAATGGTCAAAGGATTTGAACAGTTTTCAGAGGAAGAAATTAAAGATATCTATAGCCATATGAAAAAAATGCTCTAAACGACTATTGGTTAGAGAGATGCAAATCAAAACAACTCTGAGGTACCACTTCACACTTATAAGATTGGCTAACATGACAGAACAAGAAGATGATAAAAGTTAACCGATTTTTAAAGCTGGTATTTTCTTCAGCATTTTTTTGGTTCTCCTTTGGCAAGCTGTTGACTGTCTTTTCATGATTTTTTTGCATCACTCTCATTTCTCTTCCTAATTTTTCCTCCACCTCTGTTACTTGATTTTCAAAATCTTTTTTGAGGTTTACCATGGCTTGAGACCAATACATGTTTTTCTTGGCATCTTTGGATGTAGTTATGATTTTGTTGTCTTCTTCTGAGAGTGTGTTTTCATTGTCCTTGTCACCATAGTAAATTTCTATGGTCAGAATTATTTTCTGCTGTTTGTTCATTTTCCCAGCCTATTTCTTGGCTTTTAACTATTTGCTAAATTGCAACTCTACTTCCAATGTGAAGGATGCATTGTTCTAAGCTCTAGAGACTTTGTGCACCTGTTTTCAGAGATACTTCTAGGGACCGATAAGTATTCAGTTTTTCCAAGGTAGTATGATCTAAGGAGAGGTATGTTTACTCCTCTGCCAGTCTGTACTCTGCTCAGTGAGCAAGCACAAGCACTCTTTTCTGTCCTGGAGCTGCTAGGAGGACTCATGCCCCTGTGGCCTCAAGTTTTGGTGTGCTAGTACCCCTCCATGGCCTGGGAAAAAGACCCAAAACTGTAACCTAGATCCATGTATAAACAATGCAACAGCTGCCCCTGCAACCCACAAAGGGACGCATAATCTTTTTCCGACCATTTTTCTGAACTCTTTACCGTATGTGGGCTGAGAGTTCCAGAAACCATCACTGCTAGAACTGATTCATTTACCCCCAAGGCCTCATCAGGGTTTCCTGAGTTGGCGCAGCCTGCTATGAATTTCACTCTACTCTCACTCCCGTATAATGATGCTTTCTTGAAGAACTTCCAAATAATTTTAGGTGGGAGAATTGTTTCACTGACCTTTTGTGGTTTCTGCCACTTTACAATTTGTTTTAAGGTATTGTTTAAGTTCATTTTGAAGGGTCTGAAAGGGAGTTGAAGCAAATCTCTGACTTTTGTCTGTCACCTTGGCTCTGTCTCTCTTCTATTCTATGTGTATCATACATGACTAGTTATTTACATGTCTCCACAATTAGATTTTAAGCAGCTTGAAATTTGTGACTGTTTTTATTCTTTTGCCTCTTTCTCAGAGACAGCCAAGAAAAGACAGAGACAGACAGAGTACTATCGAAAAGAGAATCAATGAAAATAATTGAAACAATGACTAATTCGCTTAATTAATCCCCAAGTATCCAATTTGGAAAAGAAGGCCATCACAAAACCGTAATCCTGGTTTCCTGTCTTTAAAGAATTGTTTTTGAGTTGAGAGACTCAATCAGATACTAACTCAGAATTGACAGGTTTAGGAACCTCTGTCTGAATTTGACTTTGGAGACTCCTGGGAACTGAAAGCCCGAAGTAAGATAATTGTCCCTCATCCTGCACTATAAATGATAAAGTGCCACTGGCACTTTAAGCCACCTCTGATTTCTACATACTGGTTGTCCTGTCCTACTGGGATTCTGGCATAATCAAGTAAAAGTTTGGTGAAAGTCAGAAATGATGGGATACTTGCTACTGGCCTTGCCATGTTTCCTCAACATGGAGGAGCAGATAAGGAAGAAACAAGAAGAAATTCTGAAGTCCGTAGCTATAGCCAAAGCTGTAAGAATTCATTTGCCCCGTTTCCTTCTTTTTGGGATCTCCCCCATCCGTGGCCCTCCTCACACTGTTCCATGTGTTTTGAGTCTTGTTATGAACAAAGAGTGTTTTGTGGTAACCAAACCCTTGTGGGGTGTCAGTAATTCTGGGGCACAAGAGTCTTTAAAAAGTTTTGTTAACTTTGCAGTCTTACTGCATTGAGAGCTAAAGTATTAAGTTGGGAAAGGAAACAAGGAGAGGGAAGAGGAGATGCAAATCTAATTTGGAATACCTATATGTAAGAAAGATGTAATAGTATGAAATAACTACATATGTCCAAATTGAAAAAAAAGAAAAGGAAAAAGGAAGCAGCTAAGCTGCAAAGTAGATAGAGCCTAGAAGATTTTTGAGTCAGGAGGACCTAACCTGGAGTCCTGCCTCAGGCATTACCTAGCTGCCTGACCATGGGAAAATCAGGTATCTTCTCTGTGCCTCACTTTATTCATCTGTAAAATGAGGATAATAAAAGCACCAAAGTTTTGTTGTGAGAACAAAATGAGGTAATGTATTCAAAGAGAATTACAAACCTTATAACATTAAATAAATATGAAATATAAGCATTATCATGTTACTACCAGCACAACTACCATCACTGCTACTATTACTACTACTACTATCACAACGACGATAATGATTACTACTACTACTACTAAGGGGATTAAAACAACAAGTGGCAGTTGAAAATAAGTGAGTGACACTGTTCAGTCTTGTAAATGAATTCCACAGCTAGCTCAGTTCCCCAGATGCAGTTCAAATTCTGTCTTCTGAAAAAAAATCATTCACTTATAGAAACTGTCAAGAAAGAAAAAACAGAGAGAGAGAGAGAGAGAGAGAGAGAGAGAGAGAGAGAGAGAGGAAGGAAGGAAGGAAGGAAGGAAGGAAGGAAGGAAGGAAGGAAGGAAGGAAGGAAGGAAGGAAGGAAGGAAAGAAGGAAGGAAGGAAGAAAGAAAGAAAGAAAAACTGGGGCAAGATGAAAGAGTAGAAAGATGCACATATTCTAGCTCTTCCTCCATAGCCCATAAAATACCTACAAAAAATGGCTCTCAAAAAATTTTATAGCAACAGAAGCCAGAGAACGACAGAGTGAAAGATATTTACATCCCAAGGTAACCTGGAAGGCTGACAAGGAAGGTCTGTGGCCCCTGACACGGAGTGGAGTGCAGCCCATCCTTGACCACCCAGCAACAGGAGGAACAGGACCTGAAAAGGCCTAGGGTGCGGAATCCCCAGAAACAGCAGCAGTTCTCAGATCCCTCAAACCACAAACACCAAAGACAACTTGAAAGGTCAGTGAGAAAGCTTTTTCACCTCCGTGACAAGAGAACAGGGTCCTCCCCAGTCTCAGATCAGGGCACAAGCCAGGAGAGAAGGTAACTCCTCTCCCTTGATTGTGCTACCCTGGAGGAACTGAGAGGTCCCCAGAGTATACACTCCTGTTGATAAAGGACTGAAAAGTCAAATAACAGGCTGGGGAAAATGCCCCAAAATGGGGGAAAAATAAGACAATAGACGTTAACTTGCTTGGTGAACAGGTATTTTCTTGCATTCTTTCTGATGAGGAAATAAATAAAAATATGCAATTGTCTCAGGCCATGAAAGAGCTCAGAAAGGATTCTGAAAATCAAGTAAGAGAGGTGGAGGAAAAATTGGGAAGACAAATGAGAGCAATGCAAGAAAATCATGAAAAATGACTTGACAGCTTGCTAAAGGAGACTCAAAAAATGCTGAAGAAAATAACAATTTTAAAAATAGGCTAACTCAGTTTGCAAAAGGAGAAAATATTGCAAGCAGCTAGAAAGAAACAATTCGAGTATTTTGGAAATACAATCAGGATAACACAAGATTTAGCAGCTTCTACATTAAGGGATCAAAAGGCATGTAATAAGATATTCCAGAAGTCAAAGGAACTAGGATTAAAACTAGGAATCACCTACCCAGCAAAATTGAGTGTAACACTTGAGGGGAAAAATGATCATTCAATGAAATAGAGGACTTTCAAGCATTCTTGATGAAAACACCAGAGCTGAAAAGAAAATTTGACTTTCAAACGTAAGAATCAAGAGAAGTATGAAAAGGTAAACAGGAAAGAGAAATCACAAGGGACTTACTTACTAAAGTTGAATTGCTTACATTCCTACATGGAAAGACAATATTTGTAACTCTTGAAACTTTTCCCAGTATCTGAGTAGTTGGAGAGATTACACACACAGACATACACACACAGACACAGACACACACACACACGTACATGTACATATATACATACATATATAATATACATAAATATATATAATACAGAGAGAGACAGAGAGACAGAGAACATAGGGTGAGTTGAATAAGAAGAGATAATATCTAAAAAAATAAAATTATGAGGTGAGAGAGGAACATATTGGGAGGAGAAAGGTAGAAATGGAATGGGACAAATTATCTCTCATAAAAGAGGCAAGAAAAAACTTTTCCAATGGAGGAGAAAAGAGGGGAGGTAAGAGGGAAAAAGTGAAGCTTACTCTCATCACATTTGGCTCAAGGAAGGAATAACATGCACAGTTACTTCGGTATGAAAATCTATCTCATGCTACAGACAAGTAGAGGAGAAGGGGATAAGCCAGGTGAGGGGGTGATGGAAAGGAGGAAAAATGCGAGGAGGGAACAATTAAAAGCAAACACTTTTAGGGAGGGTAAAGTTCAAAAGAGAGTGTAGAAGAAATGGGGGGCAGGAGAGGATGGAGGGAAATATAGTTAGTCTTACACAACATGACTGTTTTAGAAGTTATTTGCAAAACCACATATATAACGTATACTGAATTGCTTGCCTTCTCAGTGGGGATGGGTGGGGAGGGGGGAATGGAGAGAAGTTGGAACTCAAAGTTTTAGGAACAAATGTTGAGAATTGTTTTTGCTTACAACTGGGAAATAAGAAATACAGGTAATAGGGTATAGAAATTTATCTTTCTCTACAAGTTAAAAGAGAAGATGGGGATAAGGGAAGGGAGGGGTGTTAGAAGGGAGACCAGAGTGGTGGAAGGGGTAATCAGAATGCAAGGTGTTTTGAGGTGAGGGACGAGAGAGATAGGGAGAATATTTGGAACTCAAAACTTTGTGGAAATGAATGCTGAAAACTTGAAATAAGTTAAAAAAAAAGAAAACCAAGTAAGAAGGCAGAGGAAAAATTGGGAAATGAAATGAGAGTGATGCAAGAAAATCATGAAAATCGAGGCAACAGCTTGCTAAAGGAGACCCAAGAAATGATGAAGAAAATAACAATTTTAAAAATAGACTACCTTGAATGGCAAAAGAGGTCCTAAAAGCCAATGAGAAGAATGCTTTAAAAAGCAGAATTAGCCAAATGGAAAAAGAGGCTCAACAGCTCACTGAAGAAAATAGGTCTTTAAAAATGAGAATGGAGCATATGGAAGCTAATGACTTTATGAGAAACCAAGAAATTACAAAACCAAACCAAAAGGGGGGAGGAGCCAAGATGGCGGAGTAGAAAGACAGACATATGCTAGCTCCAAACCCACAGACCATAAAATACCTGTAAAGAAGAATTCCCAACAAATTCTGGAGCTGTGGAAGCCACAGAACGACAGAGCAGAGGAGATTTCTGTTCCAGAGAGCCCTGAAAACTTGACGTGAAAGGGTCATCGTGCAGCAGACTGGAGCAGAGCCCAGCCCTGCCTTGGTTGTGCGGCGCCGAGGGGAACAAATCCAAGCAGGTGTCAGGGACTGAATCTCCAGCAGCTGCGCAGGTCCCTCCACCCACAGGCGCCGGGGGTGAGTGAGTATTTTTGGCTTGCCGAGAGGGGAGTGGGGTGTCTCCATAACTCCAGCCCCCTTGGAAGGCAGCAGGGGGGGCAGTGGCAGACAGGGGCTCCCCAAGCAGTCAGGAGCTCTGATCCATTGTTGAAGGTCTCTGCATATACCCCCTGAGGGAACTGAGCTCTCTGAGGTGGCCCTGCCCCCACCCAAGCACCTGAACTTAATCTCACACTGAATAGCAGCCCCACCCCCGCACAAAGCCCTGAGGCTGGGAAGCAGCATTTGAATCTCAGACCCCAAGCACTGGCTGGGTGGATCTGGAGGCAAGGTGGGTGTGGAAAGAAAACTCAGAAGTCAAGTCACTGGCTGGGAAAATGCCCAGAAAAGGGAAAAAAAATAAGACTATAGAAGGTTACTTTCTTGGTGAACAGATAATTCCTCCCTTCCTTTCTGATGAGGAAGAACAATGCTTACCATCAGGGAAAGACACAGAAGTCAAGACTTCTGTATCCCACACATCCAAAAGAAATATGCCATGGGCTCAGGCCATGGAAGAGCACAAAAAGGATTTTGAAAATCAAGAAAGAGAGGTGGAGGAAAAACTGGGAAGAGGAATGAGAGAGATGAAAGAAAAGCATGAAAAGTGAGTCAACAACTTGCTAAAGGAGACCCAAAAAAATGCTGAAGAAAGTAACATCTTGAAAAATAGGCTAACTCAATTGGCAGAAGAGGTTCAAAAAGCCAATGAGGAGAAGAATGCTTTAAAAAGTAGAATTAGCCAAATGGAAAAGGAGGTTCAAAATCTCACTGAAGGAAATAGTTCTTTCAAAATTAGAATGGAACAGATGGAGGCTAATGACTTTGTGAGAAACCAAGAAATTAGAAAACAAAACCAAAAGAATGAAAAAATGGAAGATGATGTGAAATATCTCATTGGAAAAACAACTGACCTGGAAAATAGATCCAGGAGAGACAATTTAAAAATTATGGGACTACCTGAAAGCCATGATGAGAAAAAGAGCTTAGACATCATCTTTCATGAAATTATCAAGGAAAACTGCCCTGATGTTCTAAAACCAAAAGGCAAAATAAGTATTCAAGGAATTCACTCATCACTGCCTGAAAGAGATCCAAAACCAGAAACTTCTAGGGACATCGTGGCCAAATTCCAGAGTTCCCTGGTCAAGGAGAAAATATTGCAAGCAGCTAGAAAGAAACAATTCAAGTATTGTGGAAATACAGTCAGGATAACACAAGATCTAGCAGCTTCTACATTAAGGGATCGAAGGGTGTGTAATATGATATTCCAGAAGTCAAAGGAACTAGAACTAAAACCAAGAATCACCTACACAACAAAACTGAGTATAATACTTCAGGGGAAAAATTGGTCTTTCAATGAAATAGAGGACTTTCAAGCATTCTTGATGAAAAGACCAGAGCTGAAAAGATAATTTGACTTTCAAACACAAGAAAGAAGAGAAGTATGAAAAGGTAAACAGCAAAGAGAAGTCATAAGGGATTTACTAAAGTTGAACTGTTTACATTCCTACATGGAAAGACAATATTTGTAACTCTTGAAACTTTTCAGTATCTGGGTACTGGGTGGGATTACACACACACACGCACATGCACATCGAGACAGAGTGCACAGAGTGAATTGAAGAGGATGGGATCATATCTTTAAAAAAAAATGAAATCAAGCAGTGAGAGAGAAATATATTGGGAGGAGAAAGGGAGAAATGGAATGGGGCAAATGATCTCTCATAAAAGAGGCAAGCAAAAGACTTTTTAGCGGAGGGAAAAAGAGGAGAGGTGAGAGAAAAATATGAAGTTTACTCTCATCACATTCGACTAAAGGAAGGAATAAAATGCACACTCATTTTGGTATGAAAACCTGTCTTACAATACAAGAAAGTGGGGGATAAGGGGATAAGGAGGGGGGGCATGATGAAAGGGAGGGCAATGGGAGGAGGGAGCAATCTGAAGTTAACACTCTTGTGAAGGGACAGGATTGAAAGAGAGAATAGAAGCAATTGGGGGCAGGATAGGATGGAGGGAAATATAGTTAATCTTACACAACACGACTATTGTGGAAGTCATTTGCAAAACTACACAGATATGGCCTATATTGAATTGCTTGCCTTCCAAAGGGAAGGAGTGGGGAGGGGGGGAGGAAGAGAAGTTGGAACTCAGAGTTTTAGGATCAGCTGTCGAGTACTGTTCTCGCTACTAGGTAATAAGAAATACAGGTAAAGGGGTATAGAAAGTTATCTGGCCCTACGGGACAAAAGAAAATATGGGGACAAGGGAAGGGAAGGATGATAGAAGAGAGGGCACATTGGTGATAGGGGCAATTAGAATGCTAGGTGTTTCGGGGTGGGGGAGGGGACAAATGGGGAAAAAATTAGGAGCCCAAAATTTTGTGAAAATGAATGTTACAAGTTAAATACATTAATAAAAAAAAAAACCAAAAGAAACACAAAATGGAAGATAATGTGAAATACCTCATTGGAAAAACAACTGACCTGGAAAATAGATCTGGGAGAGAAAATTTAAAATTATGGGACTACCTGAAAGCCATGATCAAAAAAGAGCCTAGACATCATCTTTCATGAAGTTGTCAGGGGCAACTGCCCTGATATTCTAGAACCAGAGGGCAAAATAAATATTGAAAGAATCTACCAATTACCTCCTGAAAGAGCCCAGAAATTAGAAACTCCTAGGAATACTATAGCCAAATTTTAGAGTTCCAAGGTCAAGGAGAAAGTATCGCAAGGAGCCAGAAAGAAAAAAATTAGAGTACTGTGGAAATACAATCAGGATAAAACAGAATCTGGCAGCTTCTACAAGGGCTTGGAATATGATATTCCAGATGTCAAAGGTACTGGGGTTAAACCCAAGAATCACCTACCCAGCAAAACTGAGCATATTATTTCAGAGGGAAAATGGTCATTCAGTGAAATAGAGGATTTTCAAACATTCTTGACGTAAAGACCAGAACTGAATGGAAAATTTCACTTTCAAACAGAAGAATCAAGAGATGCATAAAAAGGTAAACAGAAAAGAGAAATAAGAAAGGGCTTTCTAAAGTTGAACTATTTACATTTCTACATGGAAAGATAATATTTGTAACTCTTGAGACTTTTTTCAGTTTTTGGGTAGTTGGAGGGATTACACACACATACACATGCACGCACACACACACACACACACACACACGGAACACGAGTTGAATAAGAAGGGGTGATATCTAAAACAATAAAATTAAGGGATGAGAGAGGAATATATTGGGAGGAGAAAGGGAGAACTGGAATGCGATAAATTATCACTCATAAAAGAGGCAAGAAAAAAGTTTTTCAGTGGAGGAGAAAAGGGAGGAGGGAGAGGGAAAAAGTTGAGCTTACTCTCTTCACATACAACTTAAAGAGGGAATAACATGCTCACTCAATTTGTATGAAAATCTGTCTTGCACTACAGGAAATTAGGGGAGATGGGGACAAGGGGGTGAGGGGAATGATAGAAGGCAGGGCAAATGAGAGAAGGGAGCAGTTAGAAGTAAACACTTTTGTGGATGGACAAGATCAAATGAGGGAATAGAATAAATGGTGGGCAGGATAAGATGAAAGGAAATATAGGTAGTCTCACACAACATGACTATTATGGAAGTCTTTTGCTAAACTACACATGTATAGCCTATGTTTGATTGCTTGCCTTCTCTGTGGGGATGGGTGGGGAAGGAGAAAGGGAGAGAAGTTGGAATTCAAAGTATTAGAAACAAATGTTGAGAATTGTTTCTGAATATAACTGGGAAATAAGAAATACAGGTAATGGTGTATAGAAATCTATCTTGCCTACAAGAAAAGAGAGAAAATGGAGATAATGGAAGGTTGGAGTGTGATTGAAGGGAGGGCAGATTGGTGGAAGGGGTAATCAGAATGCAAGGTGTTATCAGGTGGGGAGGGGAGATATGGGGAGAAAACTATGGAACTCAAAATTTTGTGGAAGTGAATGTTGAAAACTAAAAATAAATAAACATAGATAAAAAGAAAATGAAAATTTAAATCTATTTCAACCTTTAAGTATTCCAAGACAGCTATCCAGCCACACCCTTGAGTTTTCTTCTTCAGGCTAAACTCTGCAGAGTCTTTACCTAATTCTTATAGAGCTCAGTTTTAAGAGCCCTTGCCATCTGTGGCCATCCTTTTCAGAAGGAGTTCTGGCTTGTCACTCTCCAAAAATGTGGCATCCACAAGTGGGCTTACCACTGAGCACTGCTAAGACAGAGTACAACAATCCTATCATCACTGCCTTCATCCCAGAAAGCAGACTTCTAAAGGTCTGGGGATGCAGACCATATTGGGAAGAGAACAGGATCAGCACAACAAAGTCTCAGAAAGATGGGGGCAGCCCAGGATCAAAGACTCACTTTGCCTCAGACACACACATACACACACACACACACACACACACACACACACACAAGAACACACAAACTTACATACACACAGATGCACATTCATGCACACAGACACTTTAGGGATAACAAGTCATTAACAAAAGATATGGACCTTCTGACAAATCTCCCGCTGACAATGGGTGGGAAAGATCCTTCCCAGACACATTCACATAGAGGCATTATACTTCTTGATCATAGTAAAATAAAACCGCAAAAGATCCTGTTTTGCTTGCCATTTTACCCCTTTGCCATCTTATTTCCTGCTAAAATTTCCTATAGGGACAAGAAGTGAGGTGGTAGTCAGGGGATCCAAAAAAAATTTAAGAGGTATATATTGACGTATCTATCCCTGGTAACTTCTTTGCTGTTAAGAAAAGTTGATCTCCAGGTTCTGGAAGAAAGGTTACAATATCCTGAATGGGCAGGTTAAAAAGTAATTATCTCTATGTATAATCTACATATCATCTATCTGTACCATGGTCCTAACTATCTCTCATGTCCCGTAATCAATCAAGTGGCCAATTTTATAATTACTGCCTGCCAAACTACATGTACAAAGATCCTCCTGTTTGATCTCATTAGCAATGCAGTTGTCAACAAGTATTTATTAATTACCTGCTATGTGTGGGGCCCTTGACTGGGGGCTGGGGATACAAACACAGTATTCAAAATGCCCCTGCCTTTCAGTTAAATAAATCTTCTTGGGGGAGACAACATGGGCTTATAATTACGTGCAAAATATAACAGAATGCAAGCTCATTGTTTTGGAGATGGAAGGGACAATCAGGTGCTCATCAAAATTTGGGAGAATTTGATGACTTTTGAATGAACTTGATTTTGGAGATTTCTGGGAATTGGAAGTCAGAAGAGAGGCATTTGTCCTGCATCTTACACAATGCTGAAGGAAGTGCCACTGGCAGCATTGAGCCACCTCTGATTTCTACATTCTGTTATTCCTGTCTTCTAGGACTCTGGTACAAGGAAGAAAGAGGAGGATGGAATTCAGAAAGGATGGGATGCTTGCTGCTGGAGCTGTCATGTTTCCTGAACTTTTAAAGGAGGAAGAGGGAGGAGGAACAGAGCTCTATGCCCCCAGTCCCTGTTCATTGGGGATATTTTCTTTCCAGTTAGGATCTTTCCTCTTCCGCCGTGCAGTGTCTCATGTGCTCTGTGTCTGGATATTAACAAGGGCGATCTGTTACTTAAAGAAAACCTTGTCTGACATATGCAATATTATTTTGCATCAAGATTTGATGAGAACGTTGGGTCCCTTTAGGGACAAAGGGGCCACAATTCTGCTGCAGTGAGAGCTGGAGTGCAAAGTAGGGTAGAGAGGATTAGCCACCTTCTCCATTTTTCCCCATCTTGCCCACTTGGTGAGCCGTTTCAATTGTACCCTATTCTATTCCCTTAAATCACTAGCCACCTTATGATTTCACTCATCCTGTTTTTCCAAGCCTCTCCTTCCATTTGCCACATTTGCCCTTACAATTGTTCTCCTGAATAAAGGTGAAGAATATCACAAAGCCCTTCTTACTGGTTCCACTATAAATTTATGTTGTACAGTATCAACTATGCCCTCATTGCTGCTCAGAAATCATCGTTATTATTCTCATCAACTGACTATCCCCACTCTCCAGAGCAGCTTTTCCAAATATTTGCATCCCTTCTCAAACCTCTAATGACCTCCAAGCAGAGAATCTTCTCATTTTTTTACAGAAAAAAATTTAGGCCATTCACCTTGAACTCTTTCTTCTCTTCTCTTGCTCATCTTATATGAATTAATCACATTTTCTGCACTATCTCCTCTTTCACTATTTTTTTTTACATAATGGGTTGTCCTGACACATTCACAAGACCAAGTCCTCTACATGATGTAGCAATCCTATTCCATCCTGTCTTCCCCAAATTATTGCTCTCTCTGCCATTCCTTTCTTTCACTTACTTTGAATTTCTCCGTCTACTGGCTCATTGCCTGCCATTTACCATCTACAAACACATTCATGTCTTTAAAAAATCACCACTCATTTCTTCTGTCCCCACGATCAATCTATATCTTTTCTGCCTTTTGTGGATAAGCTCTTTGAATTGGCTGTCTATCATAGGAGCTTCCACTTCCTCTCCTCTCAATCTCTTTAAATGCCTTTGTAATCTGTCCCCCAACCTTATCACTTTACAAATACTGCTGTCTTCAGTGTTATCAATGATCTCTTAGTCGCTAAATCTGATGCCCTCTTCTCAGCCCTCATCATCCCCAACCCCTCTGCAGCCTTTTACATGGCTAATCACCCTTTTCTCAATCTTTTTTTCTCTAGGTTTTTTTTCCCTGACTAGAGAAAGTACTGTCCTCTGGTTCTCCTCCTATTAACCTGACCATTTCTTCTCATTCTCCTTAATAGATCTTCATCCCGATCGTACCATCTAACTCCAGGTGTCACACACAGTTCCACCTTTACCTGCTTCTCCTCTCTCTTTGTACTTTTACTCTTAATTAGTTCACTAAATTCCATAGATTTAAAAACCACCTGTATTATAATGATTCTCAGTTCTCTGCCTCCTGCTTCAATCTGTCTCCTTACCTTCAATCTTCCACATTCAGCTATCAGATGAATATCTTCAAATTAGTCTTTCTAAAACCAAACTCACCTTCTCTTCTAAATCTCCTCTTCTCATCTCTAGTACTTTAGAATTCACCATCACCCTCCCAGTACCTCAGGCTAACAAACTAGGTGTTAACCTTAGACTATCTCTCATGGCCCCTTTCAAATTTTTGTCCAAA